>NC_066622.1:66784158-67410452 GCF_025201925.1 Gopherus flavomarginatus | reverse complement strand
AGGCATCCATATCAAAGTTCTCTTCGGATGACTCTGGTGAACCTAGTTCTTCCAGGACACTAGCGATGTAGGAGAAGACGACTTCATCCATCCCGCTGGAGACAAGGAGAACACAAGTGTAGGGACTTGAGCTAACAGATACTCACCCCTCTAGTGCCCTTCCACCTAGTGCAACTGCAGTCACAGGACCCACTTGGCCAGCTTCCTGTGCTAAGATTGGATCCGATCTCACAAGTGAAGGCAGGTAGGACCTTGTCAATAGTTGTAGGGCAGATTTTCAGGGATAATCTGAGGTCCTGCAGAAAATGACTTGCACAGTTTAATTTGTGACCGTCTTCCTTCCCAGTCAGCACTAAAGTAATATCCCAGTACACTGCTGCGGGAGGGAGGACAGTATTGTTGGAGTTACAATGTCTGAGCAAGGTCCTGAAGACTTGTGACAATGTTAATTCTGGTGTTTTGGGCAGATTCCAAGGGTAACTGCACTCTGTAGATAGAATTTCAGGTCAGCAATCTACTTCTGTAGTACTACTTCTTCGCTTTCTGTCCTAAACCTGCATACGGCTGCCATGGACTGCAAAACAGCCACCGCATTCCAACCTAGAGATGGCTGCATTTCACTAGTGGGCAAAGTTCTTGTTATATAAACTATGTACGGGTATATCAGTCTGCTGTTTGAAAAGCACTCTGGGATCCGTTTAAGATGATAGGTGCTAGAGAGATCTGTGTTACTGCATAAGAAGTTAATAACCTTATTCCTTCGTTTCATTGGAAGCCACTAAATGGTAACACTAAGTTACGGATGGTGAGAGGGTTCTAGCAGACTTTGGACAAATTACATGCACCCCTGAGATCTAGATTGAGGGGCAGCAGAATACAATACATGGAGGTTAGAACATCAGACCTGGAGTTTAATAAAGGGGAAAAGGGACAACTAATAGAAAGTCCAAATTCAAAAGATGAGCTGGAACATACCTGAGATCGGCATCAGGGATGAAGCACGTCAGAGAGTCTCGAATGATTCTTTCAAGATCCATGTCTCTTTAAATGAGTTTCTTTAAGCGGGGGAAAAAAACCTCATATAATTTCAGAAGCAGGAATGACACTAGAGCATTCACATGCACAACACCTCCATGTAGGCTCATGCAATCAAAACAATTCATGAACTCCACCGCTCTAGCACATTGCCCTGGGGAACTGTCATAGGAGTTACCTGCAGTATGAGGAGCCACCAGAGATATCAGCACAACATAGTCCGACCACTCTGTGTTTCACAGCTTCTCTCTGCTACTGGTGTGAAAGGCTTTCACAAGTGCAGAGCAAAGCTCCCCCGCTCAGCAGGTGTAGTACAGCAAGAAATCCTAACACATGGCAAGCTGCAGAGTTGCAGAATCAGATGGCAGGATGGACTCCTATGAAGAAAGGCTTCAGGTATTGCTTGCTCCCTGAGGGAGAGGACGGCTCTTCCAGCTAACAGTGTTTTCAGTGACGCCTGGCTTTGTAAATGCCAGGATAGTGCCTTTCAGGGAAAGGGCAGCCTATAGCGGCTTTCACAAGGGAATACCAGGCCGGGCACAGCCAACTAGTCTGCTAGCCAAAATATCAAAGGTCTCCAGGTCAGGCAGGGTAGCGCCAGCGGAATCCTGCACAAACAGGAGCCCACTGTGGTGCTTTGTGAATGAGCTGTTCTGTAGATGAATGTGACCACAACGGGAGCATTTGATAACAGTAACTGAGCAGGGGCATTCTAAAGATCACAGACCTCCCACGCAAGCAAGGGCAGGACTGCACTGTCCACCCACGCTCTCTCTGCTAGCGTCAGAGTGCAGTCTGAACCGCTGGAGAGACACTATCCCACCAGCTGTCTCACTCATAACTTCCCTTTTGTGCTTGAGGTACATGCCAGCTGACGGCACAGCAAGCAACCTCTCACTGCTGGGCCTGAGTTACATATGTGGGCACAGACGCCTACTTGAGGAGGGTATCATGATTCCTGGTGAGCGATGCTGGCACTGTACAGACAGCCTGACATGGTCACAACCCCAAAGAGCTTACAATCTACAGGCATGATCACACTTCCAGTATGCGTCAGTGGCAAAACTCCCTTGATTTAACTGGGAGCAGGACCAAAGCCTAAATTAGGCAGCACAGGCCTCTAGGAGAGCAGCTAGGAGAACTACTGTGTGCAGTTCTGGTCTCCCATGTTTAAGAAGGATGAATTCAAACTGGAACAGGTTCAGAGACGGGCTACTAGGATGATCCGAGGAATGGAAAACCTGTCATATGAAAGGAGACTCAAAGAGCTTGGCTTGTTTAGTCTAGCCAAAAGAAGGCTGAGGGGGGGATATGCTTGCTCTTTATAAATATATCAGAGGGATTAATATTAGGGAGGGAGAGGAATTATTTAAGCTTAGTACCAATGTAGATACAAGAACAAATGGACACTAGGAAGTTTAGACTCGAAATTAGGCAAAGTTTCTAACCATTAGAGGAGTGAAGTTCTGGAACAGCCTTCCAAGGGGAGTAGTGGGGGCAAAAGACATATCTGGCTTTAAGACTAAGCTTGATAAGTTTATGGAAGGGATGGTATGATGGGATAGCCTAATTTTGGCAACTGATCTTTGATTATCAGCAGATAAGTATGCCCAGTGGTCGGTGATGGGATGGGATCTGAGTTACTGCACAGAATTCTTTTCTGAGTGCTGGCTGGTGAGTCTTGCCCACATGCTCAGGGTTTAGCTGATCGCCATATTGGGGGTCGGGAAAGAATTTTCCTCCGGGGCAGATTGGCAGAAGCCCTGGAGGTTTTTCGCCTTCCTCTGCAGCCTGGGACATGGGTCACTTGCTGGTGGATTCTCTGCAACTTGAGGTCTTCAAACCACAATTTGAAGACGTCAATAACTCAGACATAGGTTAGGGGTTTGTTATAGAAGTGGATGTGTAGGGTTCTGTGGCCTGCCTTGTGCAGGGGATCGGACTAGATGATCACATTGGTCCCTTCTGACCCTAGAATCTATGAGTCTATGAGAACTAGCTCTGATAGGAATCAAGGTTGCACACATCTCCTGAGAGAGGACTTTACCAGAGCTAACTGGATACAAACAGCTACCCCATTGTGCTCAGCAGCGGGTTTGAGGGCCCCTTCAGGGAACAGCACTTCCAGCCAGGTTATAAGCTTTGTTTTCATGTGTGAATAGAAGTTTTGGAGGCCCCCCTATTGGCCAGAGAACAGCAGGGCTCCTGTGTATTCTGCAAGAGCTATCTGGAATTTACCTCCACTCACAGAACCCCCTGCACCAGCGGGCTGAACACCAGACAGTGGCGCCACATTGGCAAGTACTCTGCCAACCATGCCAGGGTTTAGAACCCATCGCAGCAGCATTCTGTGCTCAGGCAGAGCAGGGAGCAGAGTAAACAACTCTGGCAAATGGGAGAGATTCACAGACTCCAAGGCCAGACGGGGCCACTGCGATCATTTAGCCTGCCCTCCTGCATAGCACAGACCAGAGTGCTACCCTGAACTAGAGAGATCTTTTAGATAAACACCAAACCTTGATTTAAACATGGTCAGTGATGGAGAATTCACCATGACCTTGGGAAGTTATTCTAAGGGCTAATTACCCTAGCCTTTGTTTGTCAGAGGTTGGAGATGGATGGCAGGAGAGAGATCACTTGATCATTGCCTGTTAGGTCCACTCCCTCTGGGGCACCTGGCACTGGCCACTGTCAGTAGACAGGATACTGGGTTAGATGGACCTTTGGTCTGACCCAGTACGGCGGCTCTTATATACCCTCACTGTTAAAAATTTACACCTTCTTTCCAGACCGAATTTGTCTAGCTTTAACTTCCAGCCATTGGATTGTGTTAGACCTTTGGCTGCTAGACTGAAAAGCCCTCTCTTATCAAATGTTTGTTCCCCACGTAGGTACTTACAGACTGTGATCCAGTCACCCCGTATCCTTCTCTTTGTTAAACTAAATGGGTTGTGGGATGCAGGGAAGACCGTCTATACTCCTCGTGGTGAACTCCCATGAAGCATTTGATATTGTTGATCATTAAACTTTCCTGTCCTGCATCCCAGAGGCAGGAGTAGGTGGAAATGGCCTGCAATGATTTTGGCCTTTCTTCCCAGGGTCACTATGGACAATTGCACCTCTCCCTAGAAGACTCACAAGGCTAAATCCTCCTCCTATCAATCTCTCTAAGAAGCCACTGTGGCAGTTAGTGGGAGACCATGAGCTGGAAAGCCAGATGTACCCAGAGGACACCCAGCTCAATGCATCCTTTACATCAAACAGAGATAACCCTGTCACCCAGCTTTCTCATTGCCTAGCTGAGATTAGCACCTGGATGAAGAGTGGTTGGCTGAAGATGAACCCAGACAAAACTGTAGCAATACTGGTGTGGGAGAAGAAACTCCCTCATTCTATAACAGCCCCATTTATCAAAGGCATCTGTCATCAGATTGTTGCTGTGGTCTGGTTGAGGTCCTCCAAATCTTTGCACTGAGCCTGGGCAACACCACACGCAGTAATGAAATACACCCACTTCCATCTGCTGCTGGCCAAAGGGGCACACCCAATCCTACTGGATTCAGATCTGTCCATCATGATCTACATCTTTGTAACACCTAGGCCCAGCTACTGCAGTTCTCTATACTTAGGAACAAGCTCCAAGTCATGACAAAGCTGTCGGGAATTCAAAATATAGCAGCTCTTCTGCTCAGCAGCATAGGTTGCTGGGAACATGTTACCCTGATTTGCTTGTCCCTGCACTGGCTCCCCAGTGGACCAAGTCCAGTTCAAGGTTGCTCTCCTGGTTTTCAGTCTTGCCTGGAATGGCTTCTGAAGGACATCTTTCCCTGTGCCACCAAAACTTCCCACGACAGCTCCGTTTCACTGGCACAGTGGGGGAGGCTCATTACCACCGAAGACAGAATTTCACAGCAGCTGGACCCAGACTACAGTACTCACTATCAGCTGGAATAAGAACCACCACTAATCTCAATTTGTTAAGACCTAAAGGCCAAACCCACTTGTTCTCCCAGGCTCTTCTGCAACTGCAGCCTTCTGCCAGTATTCCCACTTTTCTAAATGCAATAGTTAAAAGACCCCTCCCCTGCCTGACTTTTTCCCATAGGTAAGTAATAATGAGGTATCATTGACATCATTCTTCTTTGGAGATGCTCAAATGCTCACAGTGAGGGGCATCAAAAAAAGCAGCTAGATAAATAACATACCTGCAAAAACAACAAAGGAAGGAAGACATCTCCAGCAAGACAAATGTATTATTATTAACCAGAAAGGCTTTTTGCAGTAATTGCAACATGAAAATTCCCATTTCATAACATTGCAATAAAACAAAAGCAAGAAAGTACCCTAATAAGAGCTCTCCAACATGGAGGCCTGGCCACATGCCATCCCTTTATGTGTCTGCTTGTTGCACTGCTTTTCTATTTCGGCTTAGAAGGATTTTTTGCTAGTAAGTTTCTTGCTTCTGTAAATGTCATATTATCAATTGTGGAAGCTGATCATAAACAAACACCTCTCTGCTGTCCATGTATTTTTTTTAAATGAATCATATCTTATTAATTGACTGGCAAAAATCAGTTTGCCATCATCAACCTTGCAGATTTTTATCCATAGAAGAGCTAGATTCTCTTCTGCCTCAAGCATCATCAACCCAATTACTAGCAAAATTCTGACCTCAGAATCTCATTGTTGGGGAGACTGTACTAAGCAACTGTTCTGCAGATTCCAAGCCCAACCTGCAATCGCTGGTCACTAGCAAATTCCCTGAGCTTGCAAGTCCAAGAAAGATCATTAGCCTTTACAGAAACCATAGATGGACAATAAATACAGAGCACCTGGAATGTCCTTTTTACAGTCACTACTGGTAGGGAGAGAGTTCATCGCCCTCTTACTCAGACCCATCATGACATTCTGCTGGTAGGAGAAGAGATTTTCGTCATTTCCACAAGGCTTGCCAATATTGCTATGCGAGAGAACTGTAACAATAAAATGTAACAATAACTGTAATAATAACTTTTTCTGACAACCCAATTTACTGAACAATAGAGCAGAGCCCACCACATCAAAGGCACTTCTGCAAGGTCCATAAATTAGTTGCTAGTAATTTATTCTGATCAATAGAACTGGCAAAGTCACTTGTCTTCTTAATCAACAGCACTTGCAGGGGAACATCAGACTGGGAGGAGAGGAACATAAAGGATAAATAAATCAGCAACTGGAATATTGCAGCTCAGACCAACTACTAACTGATCATTTACAATCCCTTTCCAAAACCTTTGACAACTCCTGAGCAGATGTCGGTTTGTAACTGTTTTGTCCCCCAGAACTACCCAGGTTGGTTTCCAAAGAAAGGGAATGTCCCATGTTTATGGGAAGTAGACAGACAGACATTACAAAGAAGTTTCAGTCAATGTGCGTAGAGTCCTTCTAAGCTTTCTCAGAACGACTGTTTTAGCATCTCCCGAAACTTCATTTTTATCTCCTAATACAGCCAGATTTATTATTTTGTTCTCAGAGAAACCCACCTTTAACAGGCCTCTGAAGAAAGGAAACCCTTTTGTGATATATACATGAGAAGTTCCATGCCAGAAGAGGCATGGGCAGAGTTTGGATAATCTGAGTGCTTTTCAGTGAGTCCTCCATAGCCCTCAACTTCCCTGCCACAGAGGAAAATGGCAAACAAAAGTGAAGAATGTCTCCACTGCTGAGCTTCCTTAGTTCCTGGAGCGACAGAGGGAGACTTTTCATAACACTATATACTATGAACTCCCCCTGTTCTTTGATATCAATTAGTGACAAAGGACACTCACCCCACTACCGCAACCACCACCACAGAATGTGAGACAGTCTTCTGCGATGCCTGAACCAGGCTCTATCTCCCCATACTGCTTAATCCCATCCTCAGTGGGCCACACTCTTAAGGGCCAATGCACATTTCCCATTCTCCTCCCAGCCAGAGATTCTTCCTTTGAAGGCTCTTCTTCCTTGGGACACCTACTCACCAAGAGCAGCTAGCCTATGATATGCTGATTGTGGTAGCAGCATTATGGGAGGACATGGTCCAGATTTATTCCCTGTCCAGGCAGACTAAATTGGCAAAGACAGTCTCCTTTGCTCAAGTCCAGACCAGCAGTAAAATACTGGTGATTATTATTTAGTGTACTCCCAAAAAACAAATAAAAAATATCCAGCCACTCTTTTCTCAGTCAAAGTCATTTATACTTTTCATGCCTTTCAATGCACAGATATTGGTTAGGCCTCAACTTCCCTGCGATGGTAGTCATTATTTTACAGACGAGGAAGCTGAGTCATCAAATAGTAATGTGACTTGACCAAGTTCATACATGATGTCTGGCAGAACTGGGAACTGGAACCCAGGTCTCCTGACTCCCAGGTCATTAGCAGATCCCAAACTGAATGCAGAGCATCCATCTCAGCAGAGGACATCAAATGAAATTTGCAAGGAAGCGTTAGTTCATGGATCATCCTCACAGCAAGATGGTTTTTAAATGACAGACCTGACAACTTCAGTAACTGAGTTAGCACCATTGCTAGGTCTCCACTGCTGCCAGATATCTGGGCCCAGTAGGACTAGCAGCTCCAGCATTGGAGTCCATTCTTTTCCAACTCACACAAGTCTGGAAATCACTACTTTAGTAAACTTAAGAGACTAATCTAGTCAAAGCAACGGCCTTATGGGATTTGGCCTTCTGAAGTTTGGAGGTCACCTCAGCTTATCAGTCAAAGGCCGTTACACTAGTTGATTCTATGTAACTAGCATTCTCTCTATGAAACCCCTCTGGAGATGGGCGTGATAGGATAAGGCTGCCTCTCGGATGAGCAGTGTCCGATTTCAGCGGCCTTGCAGGAGGCTAGTCCGTTGCTGGAGAGAAATGGGTGTTACTGAGTCAGGCATAATGTGATGTGTGTGTTTGCATGTGCATGTTCTTATCTACATGAGTCTGGTTATTCTTAAACTGTGCACAAGCAATTCCAGGAACCCCAGTTTGGTTGACCTCGGCTGCTGCCTTAGTGACTCTTCCTCACATCTCCAACCATCCTCCCAGCTGCTGGAACCTTCTCTCACTTGCTGATCCAGCACCTGCCACTCCAGAACTAGAAGACCAGCAGCAGATTCTCCCTTAGCAGATTCATCACACTGCCTTCTGCTGACCTATTATAGCTCAGCGGATTCATTACACTATCCTTAGATGCAATTTCATGAGCAGAGCAGTCCTAGCTAGTGTGGTCAGAAGAGACAATGCTCCATCAGTTATTTTATCAGAAAACAGGGAGGTGATGAAAGTATGTGGCTTCCAAGGCCCACTTAGTAAACGCAAAAACATCTGGTTTCAGAATATTATGTATGGCCAGGAGAGGGCCAGTTGGCGTAGTCTCTTAATTATAAGTCTCAGAATGACACATCAACAGGATAGTATTTTACCATATCCATCAACAAGAGCCGTACTTAGATAAACCTATTCATTACAAAGCCAAGCCATTATATTCAAAGTTTTCAATTTAAAGGCTGTAAGATCTCCTGAATGTACTCCACTGGAGATCACAAGCATTGAGCCCTCAGAAAAATGAAAGAGCACAAGCACACCTGCCGACCCAGGCACCTGTCTCTGAGACAGATCTCCTTCTAAGGGACACAGACCATCCAGAATTTTTCTTCCAGTGATACAGGTCCTTGTATCTCAGACCTCTCCTTCCCTTTCACGTTGCACATTCATCTGGAACGATTGTGAAGGCTGAAGGCTCTCCTGCCTATCAGATTCCGTTTGTAGTTATTCTCCTGAAATAGAGAAAACTAAATAAAAACCCATGGAAAAATATTTGGAAACTGGTTCTTCAAGATCAAACTAATCCTTACAAATTTTGTTTTGTGTTATCAAAGTTTCAGAATGCCTTACTTTAGGACAGCAGAAAGGTCTTTGGTGCTGTATCTTCTTCTATTTATGACGTGAGAGGATTAACTGGGGGCTCTGTTACCAGATCTCATCCTTTAAGCAGAGTTTTGAAGGCAACGAGGTTTATAATGCAGTGAGAAATCTAAAGGCAGGGGAAATAATTTTCCCCAGGGCGCAAACACAATTGTACTGAAACGACGCTATCATTCTTTTAAGCCTCCAGCCATAACTGCAGTGTGGATTTTAACATAACCACCTCTTTGGTGGGGGGTTAGCTGGCTCAGCTCCCCACGCAGAACTCCTTAATTATTTTTCACCATTATAATATGGGCCTGAGAACTCTTCCTAGTTTCCTGTGCAAAAACATAGCTCTTTCATGCATAGCCAAGAAATGGCATTGCTGTCATTCTGCCTTGATTGATTCTTTCAGAAGTGATCGTGTCATCCGCTGACTGTGGTTACAACCTGATAGTTTTACACTGTCAGAGCTGACGATCTCAGACCACTGGAATCCCATCTGACGAAGTGGGTATTCACCCACGAAAGCTCATGCTCCAAAACGTCTGTTAGTCTATAAGGTGCCACAGGATTCTTTGCTGCTTTTATGAAATCCCTTGTCATCTTTTGGGAGGGTCATATATAATAAAACCCAACCTATTAAACTGCCACCAGTGTGCTCAGGGGAGTTTTCCAGCTGAATACAGGTATCCTGGCATGATGGGTTCAAGTTGCCATATTGGATGGACTGCTTATTTGGTTTCCACAAAACTTACTTGGTCAGAGCCATTTCTCAAGCTGGGCTGAGAGAAAAGTGGTATCATTTAGAAAAAGGTGTGAAGTGACTACTTGAAAATCTATTCCTTTCTCTATCAAATACCTTTGCTCACGGCGTTCTTGATACTATGGTTCAATAGGTTATTACACCATCCTACGTATCTCAGGGTATATCTACAATGCAGTAGCTGTGCACGGGCTAGCCTACTCGAGCTAGTTTGAATCCAGCTAGCACGAATAACAATAGCAGTGAAAGACAGCACAACGTGGCTCCAACACAGGTAGTGCAAGCCCTGCACAGATAAGCCCATGCTGCATTGTCTCCATTGCTATCGTTACCCACAACAGCTGGATTCAAGCTCGCTCATGCACAGCTTTTGTTGTATAGACATACCCATAAACTGTCATGGCCAGTGCTACCCACATCCATTCTCTGATGTACCTGCATGAACAGAAGGAATTTTCCCTCCCCCTTACATGACCTACACGTTGGGTCTTTGCAATGGAGCTCCAGAAAACACTCTCCTATAGTGATGGTATGGTTATCATGGTATAGTATTAATGGAAATACCTCGTTTCATTTTATCCTGGAAACTTCTTGACTAACACACACATTCTGGAGGTGGAATTATTCCCAAATTCTGATTTTTTTCCCCAGTTTCTCTTAGTACCTGTTACTTTAGGGTAGCAGACCCATGAGTCTCTGTTGCTAGACTACCAGAATTTCACTTACAGGCAGGACGAGAATGTTCTCTCATATACAACACAACTTTTTTGTCCTACTGGTGCAGAGATCCACGTCAAAGCCCTTTATATTAACTAGAGAGCTAAAGATGGCACGTCTATAATTGTATAAATTATTTAAGTGTCATCTTTCAAATCTCTCTGCTCTGGAAACACAGGATCAAATCCCAGTGGAAGCTTATCATCTTTTGTCCCATTGTAGTAGATACACTGAATTCCATGCACTTTACAGCCTGTGGATCTTTCAGATGAGACCTTAAAAAACAGAAGATGCCTTGTATAGGAGGAGTAGCTGTGTTAGTCTGGATCTGTAAAAGCAGCAAAGAGTCCTGTGGCACCTTATAAACTAACAGACGTTTTGGAGCATGAGCTTTTGTGGGTGAATACCCACTTCGTCGGATGCATGCACGAAAGCTCATGCTCCAAAACGTCTGTTAGTCTATAAGGTGCCACAGGACTCTTTGCTGCTTTTAAAAGATGCCTTGTCTGCTCTACACAAACGTTAAAGATCCTTCAGCATTTTTTGTAAGGACAGATGCTGTGGTGAGGCCTACACACTGGGCTGGAGTCTTGCTGAAACTGAAGGGCAAAAAAAAAAAAAAAAAATCATGGTAGGCCATATGATGTCCAGAGACTTTTAGGTTTCAGAGTAGCAGCCATGTTAGTCTGTATCCACAAAAAGAACAGGAGTACTTGTGGCACCTTAGAGGCTAACAAATTTATTTGAGCATATGCTTTCATGGGCTACAGCCCACTTCATCGGATGCATAGACTGGAACATACAGCAAGAAGATATTTATACATATAGAGAACATGAAAAGGTGGAAGTAGCCGTACCAACTGTAAGAGACTTTTAGAAAATCACAAATTAGCAGAACAGCCTGATGGCTTCAGTAAATGGAAGGAGGTGTCGATGTTTCAGGCACTGGAGATTATTCTTGAATGGTTAAAGTGAGGGAACAGGGATGGTTTATCATGTCCCTTCTAGACACTGTTTGAAAGAGAGTTATTGGAGTGGTGGGATCATTGGGATATGGAAAGCCTTCCCTTCAGCCTGCGAATTGTGGCCTCTGCGAAATACTCTGGTACATCCAGGGCAGTAACTAGACCAGCAAGGATGTCAGACAACTGCTGCTGGATTCCAGATTATCTCTGGAAGTCAGAGTTAAGTTTGCTGTGGCTCCCTCGCTCATGTTTTTTTTCTAATTTTGTTTAACCAACTCTGAAAATTAGCTGAACACTGCCACAGGCTAAGACAGCATCCTGCCCTGATGCAAAGGAAATTGACCAGAAGCATGTTCCAAATGCTGTCCCAAGACCAAGGAAGCGAGATAGACAGGTGAACTTTCTGCTCTGGATCTTATGTATGAGCTGCTTGTTGAACAGAACAGCAGGCATTAGAGACAGCAGCTATATTTTCCTTTATTGTTTTTTTTTCTCCCCCTTCTTGTGCATTGCCTGTCTTAAAACAAACAGCAACCTCCAAAACCTAACCAGCCAAAACAAAAAAAGGAACATTTTTCAACAACAGCTCTCTAGCTACAATCCAATAGCAAACTGACTCATGCTGCTTCCCCCCTACATGAACTTTCAGTACAAGCAACAGACTCCAACAAACAATTTACTCTTTGAAACACTTTGTTAAACTTAAAAGAAAACTTTCCACAATAAATAGCCTCCAGGATATTTAGAGTTCCAGATTATGCTTTGGTTTTTGTTGTTCTGTGCAAAACAAGTGTCTGAAGGACTTTTATGGTGTGGTTGCTATGGGAGAGCAGGTCAGGGTTCTTGCACACATAATCCAATTAACTTTATAGTGTTGCAACAGTAAAACAGGCTTCTATCAACAACCCAATACCCCCAGCCTGATACTTCTAATTAATACAACACATAGTACATTTGGCAATGGCCAAAAATTTCCCTCCCTCCCTGTCACATAGCATGCTGTGCACTGGATAGCTGCAATCCTCCTCTCTAGAGATGGCTGCACTTCGGTAGTGCTGTATGTATACAGAGCCCTATCTTGCAGCCCTTCCCTAGGCAAAACTCACATTTATGTGAATGGAAGTTTTGCCCGAGTAAGGACTACAGGATCACAGCTAGGCTTTGTAAAGCCTTTTGGTACCTGTAGTATAGTCAGCAGTTCATTCTAGGACTGTTTAGCCCAAGCCAAGAATTAGGGAGACCTAGTGTGGGAAGCACAGAATGTGTAGTTTAGGAGCTAGAGACAAGGAATCTGTCTTTATGTAGTCAAGTATCAGAGGGTAGCCGTGTTAGTCTGGATCTGTAAAAGCAAAGAGAAACTGCTGAGCTTCAGTTCATCTGCAAATTTGACACCATCAGCTCAGGATTGAACAAAGACTGTGAATGGCTTGCCAACTACAGAACCAGTTTCTCCTCTCTTGGTTTTCACACCTCAACTGCTAGAACAGGGCCTCATCCTCCCTGATTGAACTGACCTCGTTATCTCTAGCTTGCTTGCTAGCACACATATATATACCTGCCCCTGGATATTTCCATTACATGCATCTGAGGAAGTGGGTATTCACCCACGAAAGCTCATGCTCCAAAACGTCTGTTAGTCTATAAGGTGCCACAGGATTCTTTGCTGTCTTTATGTAGTAGCCTAAAAGAATTTCCTTTACACTAATTACTACCAAATGATTTTTCTTCTCTGTTACAAAGGACACTACAATATCTTTCAGGATGAAAGATACTATATACATGTAAAATATTAAGCTGAATATGTTAATAGGCATAGTAGCCTTGGAATTTTGTGGCAAAATTTCTCAAGTTCTACATTTCTGTGGTGGGGCTTGAAAAACCATAGAATTGGAGAACTGGAAGGGACCTTGAGTGTATAATTAATACAGCAAAATCCTATTCCTAACCAGCAAAAGGAGCTGTGGTCCCAGCTACAGCCATGAAACATTACTTGTGTGTCTTATTAAAGCAATAAGACACCAGAGGATGAAAGCTGAGCTGTGCCATCCCAGCATCTTTGCATTTTCAGCATGGGTCTCAAAAGCAAAGTGTTAAATCACCCGAATAATAGGTTGATTGTTAAAAACAGTCCTGAGCTGTAATCCCAGTTCTGACACAGACTGGCTGTGTGACCTTTGGAAAGTCATTTAATCTCCTTGACTCAGTTTCCCTTCTGTAACATGGGGATAATGTTCAATTTCCTACCTCACAAGGAGTTCGGAGGATTAGTTAATGTTTATAAAACACTTTGAGCAAGTGCTAATAAGTGCTAAATGCTGTCATCTCAGCATGACACACATCCTGGAGTACTTGATTTCCTAATTTAATGCTGTTTTAAAAAGTAGCTTGGTTAAATAGCAGCTATCTCCATACATCTGGGTGCTACACAAAGAAATTGGGACTAGATAAAAGCAAATATTGTACCTAAAGTTAAACTAATAGTAAGTTTTGTAATGAATTTGCTATAGCTTTGTCACTTTTCAAGACCCCCTATCCCAGTAGCTTTTCTAGTATGTTAGCCAATAGGCCAGAAGCATGAACATGAACTCTAGATAGTTGTATGATTGTAAGTCAGGATACTTCAAATATCACAATCCCACTATTATTAAGTGTCTGGAAGTCAAACTAAAATACAAAAATCTAGAGAGTTTAACTCCCCCATCTCATACATGTCTTCCCGGATCCACTACCAAGAAACCCAAGAGATCACCAGCAAAAGAAAAAAACAACACAAACATGGAAGAGGATTGAAGACAAAGGCACATTTATTTTTTATTATAGTCAGATATTTTTCCTGTAAATGTCATGTGACAGCCGTCAAATAAAACACACAAAGGTAAACAGGGCTATACAGTTATCTCGGGACTTGGCAGACTGGTGTGATGTTATGAGAACCTCTCTGGCTGCGTGTGTACACAATCCCCACCAAGAGAAATTAGGAACCAAGGAGTCTCAGGGATGCAAGTAGCATTTTAGTGGTCAGTCAGGACTGGGCTGTGTTTCTGGCTCTGCCACTGACTTGCTGCATTGCCCATGGTAGATCACTAGGGCAACAGGTTTTCAGCAAGTGGCCCCCATCCCGAATGCTGCCATTTTTAGATGTCTAACTTTAGATAGTTTGGGGCTGATTTTCAGAAGAGCCTGGCTGAGCAGTCACAGATCCATAGTTCCTAATGACTTTGGCTGAATTCTCAGCATCTCTAGAAGTCGGGCAAAGGTGTGTCAAGTTTGGCAACCCTAAAAACGAAGGCACCCAAAATCAGAGGGCTTGTCTACATCAGAAAGTTGCAGCGCTGGTGAGGGAGTTACAGCGCTGCAACTTAGGAGGTGTACACATCTGCAGGGCACCACCAGCGCTGCAACTCCCTGTTTGCAGCGCTGGCCGTACTCCCGTTTTGTCTCGGGTGTAGAGGATCCAGCGCTGGTGATCCAGCGCTGGTAATCAAGTATAGACACTTACCAGCGCTTTTCTTGACCTCCGTGGAATAAGCAGGTATCCCAGCATACCTGAGGAAGCCTCTGGTAATCAAGCTGGTCTCCTTCCCCGGCTTGCTCTCGCGTTCCCCGAACCCCGAGCAAGCAGGTCTCCTTCCCTGAGGTTTGCTGGGTGGTTCCGGGAACGCGAGAGCAAACCGCGGCGAAGCTGGTCTCCTTTCCCGGTTTGCTCTCTCGTTCCCCGAACCCCCGAACAAGCAGGTTTCCTTCCCTGCGGTTTGCAGGGTGGTTCGGGGAACGCGAGAGCAAACCGCGGCGAAGCTGGTCTCCTTTCCCGGTTTGCTCTCTCGTTCCTCGAACCCCCGAGGAAGCAGGTCTCCTTCCCTGCGGTTTGCAGGGTGGTTCGGGGAACGCGAGAGCAAACCGGGAAAGGAGACCAGCTTCGCCGCGGTTTGCTCTCGCGTTCCCCGAACAAGCAGGTCTCCTTCCCTGCGGTTTGCAGGGTGGTTCGGGGAACGCGAGAGCAAACCGCGGCGAAGCTGGTCTCCTTTCCCGGTTTGCTCTCGCGTTCCCCCAACCCCCCTTGAAGCCGCCCAACAGCGCTGCAGTGTGGCCACATCTAACACCACTTGCAGCGCTGGTTGCTGTAAGTGTGGCCACTCTGCAGCGCTGGCCCTATACAGCTGTACTAATACAGCTGTAACAACCAGCGCTGCAAAATTTTAGATGCAGACATGGCCAGAGGCTGTTTAGATGTGGCCTTAGTCTCAGTACACCTTCGATCTGCAGAGAAAGGTACCGTGTGGACGCCGTCAGCTATGCTAGCGCAGCCCCACGGATGAATCCAACACTCCATGGATTGCATTATGGCCTGGCCATTCCACACACGTCTGTTGGGTGTCTGACACGCGGTCTCACCCAGGTGCTCAGGCCTGGCTGCTGCGCCCAAGGAGGGCACTCAGACCAGGCACTTCGCCCCCACATGGCACTTCTGCTGCCCCTGCCACTTCCAGCGTTAGTTCTCACCTGCAGCCACCGCTGCCCGTGGGCGGCTCTGGGCGGGCGCTCACTGCCCAGGGGTGGCCGGGGCACAAGGGCCAGTGGAGCGGCCCCCAAGCTGCACCCAGCACACAGGGACACTGCTATCTCCTGCACTCAGGGGCCCCCGGGGACAGACACGCGGACGCGCTCCCCCACCCTGTCCCCCGGGGACAGACACGCGGACGCGATCCCCCACCCTGCCCCCCGAGGACAGACACGCGGGCGCGCTCCCCCACCCTGTCCCCCGGGGACAGACACGCGGGCGCGCTCCCCCACCCCGCCCCTCCGGGGACAGACACGCGGGCGCGCTCCCCCACCCCGCCCCTCCGGGGACAGACACGCGGGCGCGCTCCCCCACCCCGCCCCTCCGGGGACAGACACGCGGGCGCGCTCCCCCACCCCGCCCCTCCGGGGACAGACACGCGGGCGCGCTCCCCCACCCCCCCCTCCGGGGACAGACACGCGGACGCGCTCCCCCACGCTGCCCCCCGGGGACAGACACGCGGACGCGCTCCCCCACCCCGCCCCTCCGGGGACAGACACGCGGGCGCGCCCCCCGGGGACAGACACGCGGACGCGCTCCCCCACCCTGTCCCTCCGGGGACAGACACGCGGGCGCGCTCCCCCGGGAGTCCCAGCCGGACAGACACGGGCTGCTGGGGAACGCGGCCCCAGGTGGGCGGACGGGTGGGGGAAGGGTGCACTGCGGGGGCGGGGCGTCACCTGGCCTCCTGCGCGTCCCCTCCGCGGCCTCGTGCTGCCTCCGGGCCGGGTCCCGCGCAGCCAGGTTGAAAGCAACAGGTGACTCCCTCCGCCATAGAGTTGGGTCCGGGAGGCTAGAGCAGCTCCCGCCCGGTCGAGCTCCTGCGCCGCCATCTTTGTTGTGGGCACGAGGGCCTTCCCCAGCCCGCTGCAGAGGCTTTGTGCGCCTGCCTGTCCCCCGACACTGCCTGGCCTGGGGCCACCCCTGCCACGCACCCCCGTGCTCTTCCCACTACCTGTGCTCCCCACAGTCCTCCTAAGGTTGCCAATTTTCTAGTCACACAAAACTGAATGCCCTTGCTCCGCCCCCTTCCCGAGGCTCCGCCCCTGCTCACTCCAGCCCCCTCCCTCCATTGCTCCTTCCCAACGCCCACCCTCACTCCCCGTTACTGGGCATGGGCAGGGGGTTGGGTTGTGGGCTGAGCTGAGAGGTTTGGGGTGTAGGAGGGGGCTCCGGGTTGGGGTGTGGGAGGGCATGAAGGCTCCAGCTGGGGGTGTGGGCTTTGGAGTGGGGCCAGGGATATGGGGTTTGGGGTGTAGGAGGGGGCTAGGACAGGGGGTTGGGGTGCAGCAGGGTGTGCGGGCTCCAGGAGGGAATTTGTGTGTGGGAGGGGCTCAGGGTTAGGGCAGGGCTTGGGGTGTGGGATGGGGTACGTGGTGTGTACAAATTTGGGTGCAGGAGGGGGCTCAGGGATGGGGCAGGGGCTGTGGGCTCCAGGTGGTGCTGACCTCAGGCATCTCCCAGAAGCAGCGTCACATCCCTCTGGCTCCTAGGCAGAGGGTACAGGGGCTCTGTGCGCTGCCCGTGCCTGCAGGTGCCACCCCCATAAATCCCATTGGCTGCGGTTCCTGGCCAATGGCAGCTGCAGAGCCGGCGTTTGGGGCATCACATGGAGCCCCCGTGGCCGCCCTGCGCCTAGGAGCCGGACACGCTGGCTGCTTCCAGGAGCTGCGCAGAGCCAGGGCAGGCCTTAGCCCCACTGTGCCGCCTACCAGACTTTTAGTGGCCTGGTCAGCAGTGCTGACTGGAGCCACCAGGGTCGTTTTTCGACAGGGCGTTCTGGTCAAAAACTGGATGCCGGCAACCCTAAGCTCCCGTCCCTGCCCTGCAAGCCCTGTGCCCTCCAACCCCCATGCAACCCCTGCTCCTGCCCTCCGCAGTCCCTGTGCCTGCCTCACCATCCCTTATCCCTGGGACCCCTGCAGCCCCCCACCGCCCCAGCCATGGGACCTCTGATTACATCAGCAGGGTGGAGGTATCTCCATGGCATCAGGCCATTGGACTGTTTCATAAAAGTCCCCAAGCAGCCATGCATAGTTTATATTATCCTACTCCTACTCCTCAGCTATATGGGTTTGGGCCAGAGTCTGCTCTCCACTGGGCCAGGAGAATGCCACTCAGGTCAATGAAATTATTCCACATTTACATTGGCGTGAGAACAGAACCTAGTCGCATTTTTTCTTTTTATTCGAATGTATGTACGTTCTTCCCTGGTGTAGTATGAACATATTCCCCCCTTGACTTCTTCGACTGCTGCTCGCTGCACAAATCAGTATTTTCTCTGTATTTCCTGAACTATACTGCTCGTGTTTTGCCCTGATTCTTCTGCTGTTTTATCTTATTTTGGAATAGAAATAAAAGTTTGAACAGTCTTCCACAAATTTCACATTTCTATAGTGGGTTTCGTCCTGTAGGGTCCCAACAGAGCTCTACATACAACAACTGAAATGCACCCACTTCTGGAGGGGAGAGGAACAGCAAGGTGCACAAAACACTGCACGATCATAAAATGGAATGGGAAGTTTTAGCCAAGGACACTGTTGGCTCTTAAGAAAAAAGATGGAAAGTTTGTAATACTCACAGTTTTTAAAGACTTACCCATTTAAGATAATCACATATTAATCAGTCTGGTGCTTAGGATAATCTAGTTTGGAAGAAGGAAGGAGCAAGGAGACCTTGCTGAGGCTTGCAGCAGAGGCTTCAGGAAATTTAAATATTCAAGCTCCCTGTGATGATATATCCCATAATGCTTTATGGGAATATGACATAACTGGAATATGTTTTATGCTACATGTGTCATGTAACATATGTTATGGTCTACTGAATCTATTCATCCCATTTGTACACATATATCATTTTTGTACTTGAAGTTATGAATACTGGCTATATATTTGCTTGATTTCTAAGTAAGCTTTGTAAGGCATTTGGTCAGCTTCTTTAGAAAGGAATTTGCAAAGTTAAGTGCCCAGTCAAGAAGCACTTAAGGAACAATGGATCTTGGAATGCTCCAATCCACATAAGAAGTCTACTTGAGGATATTCAAGGCAGCATGTGAACCATGGCTGCTACCTGTAGTTCTGAGTCATGCATGGACATGTGGCTTGCCCGTGTGACCCCAAAACTCCATCTTGGAGCTGGACTTTGATAGGTGAGAGGAGGGGGTCTCCACCCACAAGAGAAAGTCTATTTAAGCCCATGGGAGACCCCTCCATTTTGTTTTCAGCTGGTTGAAGAGACAGCCTCTCTACCCCAAGGATATCTGAAAGAAACTGGAACAAAGGACAGTAACCACAGGGGGTGTGAGTGATTGCTGGACACAGACTAGAAGAAACCAGTCTGTAAAAGGAAGGCTACTGGTGAGGTTTTTATCTGTACTCAGTTGTATTACTGTACTAGACTTAGATTTGCGTGTTTTATTTTATTTTACCTAGTAATTCACTTTTTATTCTGTCTGTTACTACTTGAAATCACTTAAATCCTACTTTCTGTATTTAATAAAATCATTTTTTACTTATTAATTAACCCAGAGTATGTATTAATACCCGGGGGGGGAGTGGAACTGTGCACATCTCTCTATCAGTGTTATAGAGGGTGAACAATTTATGAGTTTACCCTGTATAAGGTTTATACAGGGTAAAATGGATTTATTTGGGTTTAGACCCCACTGGGAGTTGGGCTTCAGAGTGTTAAAGACAAGAACACTCCTGTAAGCTGCTTTCAGTCAAGCCTACAGCTCTTTGGGGACGTGGGTCAGACCTGGGTCTGGGTTTGCAGCAGGCAAGCGAGTCTGGCTCAAACCAGGCAGGGCACTGAAGTCCTAAGCTGACAGGGCAGGAAAGCAGGGGTAGAAGTAGTCTTGGCACATCAGTTGGCAGCTCCCAAAGGGGTTTCTGTGATCCAACCCGTCTCACCCCCCACCAAAGTAGCCCCTTAACTCTGCTAGAGCCCTCTTCTTATCACTGCCTCCTCCTATCATCAGGGCAAGAAGTTTTTTCAGCTAAGGCCTTCCTGGGTCTGACCTTGGAGCGTTCAACTCCCCTGTTCTCACCGTGCACGTCCCGGAGTGGGGCCACATGGACGGGATGCCTGGAGGGCCCCTGCGCCCTAACTCCACAGCCAGCAGTGACTCTCAGCCAGTGTTGTAAAACAGAAGGGTTTATTAGTTGGCAGGAACACAGCGTAGGTCAGAGCTTGCTAGCAGGATCATTCAGTAAAGTCTGTCTTGAGGGAATTCAGGGACTGGTGCCCTGGACTCCCACCTCCGAGTCCCAAACAGGAGACTGACCAGTTCCAGCTGCCTGATCTCAGATGTGCAGGTTGCCCCTCCTCATTCCTTTGTCTCTTTCCTGGGCCAGCAGGTCACTTGGTCTGCACCGCACCTCCAGCTGATTCTTGCAGAGGAGGAGGCCCAGCCATCTGTTGCCAGGCTACAGTGTCCTGTTCACTGTCCCAGGCAGCCAGGCAGCAGTCACACAATGATCTCTAGGGGTTGCTGCAATGATCACACATGCTTATCCCACCACCTAATACTTGAGTAACACACTGGAGAAACTGAGGCGCAGTATTCAGAGAAGACTTTGTCACAGTGGGAGACCTGTTTGCTCATGAGTGTGGTGGATTTTGACCATGTATTGAATGGGACCAGATGAAGATTGTTCTTTCTCTGAGTTGTTATTGGCTGGTTGTTGTGCAGTGGGTTTGACAGACCTGTGCATTTCCTACCATTTTAGCTTGTGGGGAGGTGGTGATTGTTCTTCAGCAGCCTTCACTGTAACACAAGGTCGTGTTTGTGTTAGAATTTAAGTCAGACTCAGAGAAAAGCGTATTCTGCTCCACCTAGTACTGCCCCACTGGGGCCGAGTGCAGGATTCTTCTCTACAGTGTATTTGCCACACCTTTCTCCAGTCTGGTTTGGGATGTCTCCAGAGATGGGCTTCTGCTATTTCCTTTCCCAAGCCTAACAGAGCTCACTGCCAGGTAGTCTTGGTTGACATTCAGCCTCCACGTCTCCTTTCCTGAGTTAATACCATTACTCTCTGATATGTGCCCCTGAGACCAGCCTAAATATTTCCTCTCTCTCCATGGTATTTACACTCTTCAAATACCAGCATACACAGATCGTGTCTTCCCGCTGCCATAGTCATCGCTAAACCAATCCCCCTGTTCAACGAGAGCCATCTTTACTCTTCTATGGGCCCATTTTTTTTGCTTGGCAACAGGTCCAGTGTCACTATAAAATGAGCCTGGTTTTGCTCTAAAAATATTTTTTCAAGCAAAAATGGGGTTCGTTCTCCAGTCACTCACCAAATGGGAACAATCCTGAATTTGGAGAAGCTTTGCGTTCCCCTATGAATGCTGGGCATACTGCTCCTATTTACAGAATGCCATCTTGTGCCTTCAGAGGAGGATACAGCCCCTCTTCGATTTCAGTTTTACAGGAGACTGTTTCAAGTTGCTGGTTTTGCAGCAGGACAGCGAGAGAGAACAGAACACTGGAGCCCTCTGGTGATGTGATGTAGAAGGCAGGCATCTTAAAATGAGCGATGCTCTGAAAAATGACATTGCCATGGTCTCTTATTTCCTCAGTGACTTCCAGAACAAATATGCTCACTTTCCACTCCTAGAGATATTTCTGTCAGCCCCACAGTTGCACAGCTAATTTGACCTACACAGGGAGGTCACTACTGGATTTCTCAGAGTTTTCTGGACCTTCCCTGGTTACATGGGGTATCTCTCTGGGCTTTTTCAAGCCCCCTTAATTTAGCACTACATCTGAACTTAGCCGGCACTTCTGAAGTTTCTTACAGCAGACCAGAATCTCAGACTGTAGCTGCTTGTGTTTCCTAGTGCTCACAGGTGTAAAAAAATTTTCATGACAGTAAAGTGAGCAGTTAATCCACTAATCACCACCACAATGCAGGAATAAATATTGGCACTTTTCTAGCACCATTCACTCAAGGGTCCCAAAGTGCTTTGCCAACTGTAAAGACCCATGTTAGCTAGAGATCTTTATCCTCATTTCACATACGGGAAACCGATGCTCAGAGAGGTGGTGTGACTTGTGCACAGCCAGGAATGGAAACCTGGTGTTTCGATGCCTAGGCCCCTGGCCCCCTCAGTATATCTCAAACATACACAGGGAACAAATAGTTTGAGAAAGAAGATGACTTTTTCAGTCCCACTGCTGACAAAACATTGAACAAAAAGGGCCAATGTTCTTGGGCTGGGTGCAAGGCCTCCAGGTTGGGAAGGGAGCATTTTGTGTCGCCTTTGAGCAGTTCCCAAGCAGTGAGTGGGTAACTGTGCAATATGGGTCCTTTCAGGGTGCTGGAAAATACAGGCATCTAATGATGCACTCCAGCCACTCGCCAGGTAGGCCCACATCCTCAAAGGTATTTAGGCTCCTAACGTCCACTGAAATCAGTGGATGTTAGGAGCCTAAATATTATGAGGATCGGGCTGTAGTGATCACAGAGACTACTTTCCAAAAGGGAATGGGGCCCTTCGCCCTGCTAGGTGGGAGACTGTTCTGTGGGGGTGATGTATTTGTGCGGCTGAAGACAGAGTTAAAAATAGCTCTCTGGAGGAGGCAAAAGGTATCACACCAAACTAAGCAACAGCTTTTAGGTAGACAATACAAAAACTGCAGCACAGTCAGGTGTTTTTTAATCTCCAAAATATCTGTGAAGTTGTCCCTGTGGGCATAGATCTCCTGTTGACCTCTGGATGGGATTATTACTGTCATGCCAGGCAGCTCTTGTAAATCTTTGCAGCTCTTGCAAAATGCAGTATCGTGATTGCTCAAAAGGCATTGCCTATGACCCTTGCAACGCACTCTCCTCCTACTTAGCGTGATTTCGGAGCTTTCTAGGAGCATTTCCAGCTTTGGGCAATACACTGCCACCTGCGAACAGTTCATTGTCCTGGCTGTGGCAGTTGAAATCTGTGGGCTTAGAACTGCTGACTTATGTGTATTTATGGACACAGGGCCTATCCCATAAGGCACTATGATGTTGGAATGTCATTCCCCCCCGCCTCCACCTTCATATTCATATTCCAGGGCACATGTGTGATATCCTTCCAGGTCAGGCTAAAACTATTTTGGATTCTTTTTAAATCTGTAGTTTATTGCACACCTGTTAGTTGCATGTTGGGAGTATGATATTGGCATGGCCTCTTCTCTTGGATGTAGTTGGCAAAGTCAAAGTCGCCCACTCAGGATTAATTGCTTTCTGTAGCAGCTGATCCAAACCAAAATCCAACCTCTTACCTAAACTTATGTTGAAGTTTCAGAACTTAAAATTCAGAGGCACAACAGGATCTGCTCAAATGTGCTTCTGAATTTCACAGATCCCTTGTCTATGCAATAGGCACAGTCAAAACTCTGGGTCAAGACACCTTTGAATTTTGAGGATCCAAATTCCCTATCTTCAGTCTAGTATAAGGTCTAAATTCTCTTTTGTTCAGGTGCAAGGTGACTATCTAATTAAAAGGTTTTGGCACTGGACTGGGACTCAGGAGGCCTGGGTTTTATTTCTGGCTCTGCCACAGACCTATTGGGTAACCTTGGGCATGTCACCTCACCTCTCTGTGCCTCAGTTTCCCCATCTGTAAAATAGGGGTTGTAGACAGGTACACAGTCTCTGAGCACACCCCTTTGGGGTATAGCATGCCAGTGCACACCCCTGCCCCAACTTCCCTTCATGTTCCTGGAAATAATCCAGTCATAGCCAAGGTCTTCGAAAAAATATTCCCATTCTCCTGGGGTCTAATTTATTACTTATCATTCCGTTCCCTTAAAGGTTGTGATGCTCTGTACCTCAGGGGAACACCCTGCACTCCCATGTCCATCCTTATCAAAGGATTGTGTGGTATCCAATGCAAAGTTTGTCATGTCAGGTGTCTTCAGAAGGCTCATGATGCATTGAGCACGGTTGTTACAGTAATGTTATAGGTTATAATTTCATGTATGTAGTTCTGAGGATGAAAATGTGTCCTCATGGCTTAAAGCAAGCTCAGGCAAAAACTCTCCAAGAGCAGAGAGACAGTTCACACCTCATCAGGGCAGATATGGGACAAACCCAGCCCAGCCTTATAGGAACAAAGGGTGCTGTCCTAGGCAGCAACAAAAAGATCTGTTGGACTCTCAAGGGAGTCACCCCCTTCCTTTGGCCAGTTTGAGACTGCAATGAGGTAGTGCTTACCTGACTCTGAAGGTGTGTGGGAGCGGGAGCAAAGCCAAGAGGGAAGAAAGGACATGATAAAAGGGAGAGACATTTGCCATGCTCTTCCTCTCTCTTCCACCTACATCTACTGACACAACACCAAGTGACTGAAGCACTGATCAAAGGGGAGAGCCTAGCAGAAGAGAGAGCAACTAGCCAGCCAGTGGTGAGAAGCACCTACGTTTGTAAGGATATTGAAAGTGTTAAGATCAGCTTAGAATGTATTTTGCTTTTATTTCATTTGACCAAATCTGACTTGTTATGCTTTGACTTATAATCACTTACAAGTTATCTTTTTAGTTAATAAATCTGTTTGTTTATTCTACCTGAAGCAGTGTATTTGGTTTGAAGTGTGTCAGAGACACTCCTTGGGATAACAAGCCTGGTACATACCAATTTCTTTGTTAAATTGATGAACTCATATAAGCTTGCAGTGTCCAGAGGGCATAACTAGGTTCCTAGGATTGTGTCTGGGACCGAAGATATTGGCTAGTGTCATTCGGTTGCACAATCCAAGGAGCAGCTTACATGCCAGAGGCTGTGTGTGAACAGCCCAGGAGTGAGGGTTCTCACAGCAGAGCAGGGTAAGGCTGGCTCCCAAAGTCAAGGATTGGAGTGACTTAGGAGACCACTAGTCCAGAGAACACCAGAGGGGAATGTCACAAAGGCTCCTTTCCACTCACCCCTCTTGTTTAGGATTCACAGTGCTTCTTGGGACTGTGGCTTTAAGTCCTGGATTCCCCAGCTCAGAGCTCACCCCTGAAATTTAGGGCCTCCAAGTCTTCCCTGGGATTGTTTCCAATCCTGGCCTCCACAGCCTGGAAACTGCCCCAAGGTACAGGAATTTCACAGTTGCTTGGGACAACATCATAGCTGGGTTCTCCCTCTCAGCCATGCCTCCAACAGCTCTCCTCCTGACACTGACTGGAGCCTCCTTCTGTGTCACATACTCAGTCTCTTGATCCTCCTCCAGGTGGCTCTCATAACCCTGAACACCAGTCTGCACTGGCTGGGAGAGAAGGGAGCCTTGCCCCACCCACTCCACATGGCTCTTTGTATCCTCTTACAGGACCCTCTTCCCTCTCCCAGACACTGATTGCTCCCCAGGACCAACTTCCTCTCTCCTAGTGATTGCTCCACTAACTTCCCTGGGCACATGGCACTGGCTTCTCCACCTCCTTTGCCCTTAAAAGGCCAGTACTCCATAACAGCAATAACAACATGGAGCATCTTCGTAGAGTGCTTTGAGATCAATTAGACAAGAGCCAGGTATTACCATCATTACAACTAGGCCACTTGTTAATCCACCCACCAAAGCAGCAAAGCGCCTCATCTCAAGATGTGGGAAACAGAAAGAAACACTGAGCTGAGATAGGGAATCTGCATGCTCAGCATTTTGATAAATAAGATATGCACCAGCCCTAGGGC
This sequence comes from Gopherus flavomarginatus, assembly GCF_025201925.1. Classification (NCBI taxonomy): domain Eukaryota; kingdom Metazoa; phylum Chordata; order Testudines; family Testudinidae; genus Gopherus; species Gopherus flavomarginatus. The sequence continues at coordinate 67,384,833 of NC_066622.1, read as the reverse complement.
TCCAGGTAATTTGTGGTTTCTGGATGTAGATGGTCTATGTTTTTTGGCCTGAATATTCCCTATTTTGAGACAGTGACATTAGTGGCCTTTTTAAGGTGTTAAAGAACCTGTGTCCTTTTCTCATATTCATGGAATGTATTCCTGGAATATGGGGAAAGGACACAAGGTGTAGTCTGGCTTCATGCCTTCCCTTGATTGCTCTGGGGTTGGAGTATTTGACTGATGCACAGAGACAGAGCATCAAGTGGTGCGCGGAATGGGCGATATGATCCAAAGTCTTTAATATGTAGGTCACTAGTCCAAACCCAGCCCTGGTAAGTAGTTGCCATAAATTATTACCCTCTGACAACGATCAGGTTTAATCCCATCTCTGGGTGTCCACATCTCCAAACCCATCACTGCGCTTGGTGTTCATCAGCCCCGGGATAGGCAGGCAGGCCTGGCATTCTGGAGACTGAACTGGCCTCTCAAGTCACATTAAGGAAGGTTGTGCTGCCCTTCTGCCCTGTGAGTTTCCTCCAAGGACTATTAATGTGGCACCTTTGCCAGTAAGCAATGCAGAGCTAGTGAAATGCAAAGGAACACACTGTATCCCCTGAGTCTCCCAGCAAGGATCCGATCATCTCCGTAGGGTTTGATTTCCTTGGAAGTCTGGGCAGCCACAAGCCAAATCTCCTTTTCCTCAAGGCTTCCAGCCAAGGGAGTACTCTGACCTTCCAGTCTCAGGCTGGCTGCTTGGTTGGGGTCTGAGACAGAGTCTTTGCCCTGGTGTCTGGACACTAGGTGGAACTTCCATAGTCCAGCTAAGGTTTGCCACTAGTGGAGGAGAAAGTTTTGCTGCATTCTGACCTCTGAAAATAGTGCTGATGGAGAGCAATACAGCAGCTGAGCACTAGATGTCACTCCGAGGCCACAGTAACAGCTCTGCAAGCATGGGCTGCAGGATCCATCCTGCTGGGGACCCGTGGGAGTGTGGACTCCCAGAGAACTCCACGGGGGAGGGAACCAGGCCTGCAGTCCTTGCATACTCCTCCCATGCCATGATGGTAACAAAACAAAGAATGGAAAGGTGAATCCAGGGCCACTGGCAGCAAATTCAGCTCCCTGCAACCCAGAACCAGCGGCAGGTGCTTCAGATGGGAACTAAACCTCCGAGTTACCAAATAATCTCCCAGCTGCAACAACCCAGGGCACAGGTGTCCATAGTTATGTATCAGGAAGGAGGAGGGAGAGCAGGATGGAGGGGCATGTATGGCACAGTGGGTGCAGTTTTTGGAAGGTTTTGGGGACGGGGCAGTGGGCTGGAAGCTTATAGGTTCTTTATCAGGCCAATTCAAGCTCCAAATTTAGTTTCTCTAAGAACAATTTTATAAAACCCCCAAATCAATAGCAACGTGTAGATGAGAATTAACAGCCCCTCTCTACACACCTTTCCTTCCACTGCCACCCAAACATTGCAGCACTGTGCTAGCGCATGAGGCACTGAAACTGGCTAGACACTGACTATAGAGGGGACTGGACTAGATGCCCTCTCGAGGTCCCTTCCTATCCTATGATTCTATGAGTTGTGAAATTCCGAACCAATTTTTACGACTCCCAAACCCTGGGAGTGTTCGGGTCTAGATTCTGGTTTGCTGTACCGGAAAGATAAAAGCCAGCTGTGGAGTTTGGACTCCGAGCTGGGCTGGAGTCTGAACCCCTCGCAGGGTTCTGGGGTGGGTGTGTGGATTCCTCTCACTGGGACCTGAAGAGTCTAGTTCACTAACTGAGCTGAATACGGGGCTTGAAGCAAACAAACTGTGCAAGTGACTCAGGCTCCACAGTATCCTTCAACAACAGCTCTTATTCCCCGGCCACACAGGATGACACTAGCCCATCACTGGAAATAGATTACAACAATGTTTCTCTATGATGAGTCCGTGGACCAGTGCTGGTCCCTAAGATCTCCCAGACACAGGTTAGAAAGGCAGCAAGCCAGTTCCTGATATCAAAAAGGTCAAGAAACGCTGGGTTACAGGATCCCAGCTGGAGAAGTGTTCTAGAACATGGGCATGTCAGTAACGCTGAAAGATGGTGAGATTCTGTGTCCTGACCTAGGGGAAATGGGAACGTCTAAGTGGGTCAGTCACCACTGAACCCAACTGAGAGGGTGGCATATATTTCCACCCACTTAGAGGATGTCTGAAATGCTTCCAATTCCATGCACAGGGCCAGGCAGAACTGCAGGGTCTCAATGCCTGGTGGCATTGGGAGAAGGGATTTAAGTTTATTAGGAATTGGGGAACCTTTTGGGAAAGGAGGAGCCTGCATAGGCATGAGGGTCTCCACCTACACCAAAACTGAACCAGATTGCTGGTATGCAAAATTAAAAAGGTCGTGCATGAGTTTTTAAACTAAGGGCTGGGGGAAGCCAATAGGTGTGGAAAAGCACATAGTTTGGACATGGACATACCTTAGGGGAGGATTTATTAAAGGGGATACTGTATAACCTAATAAAGAGGAGAGGAAAGAAGTTGATAAAATACAGGTAGGAACTGAAGTGAAACAATCAAATGAAAAGGAGTCCCATTCAATTACATCACATGAAGGCAGACAGCTAAATATTGACAAATTTTGTAAGTGCTTGTACATAAATTCTAGAAGTCTAAATACTAAGATGGGTGGACTTGAGTGCCTAGCATTGAATGAGGATATTAATATAATAGGCATCACAGAAACTTGGTGGAATGAGGATAATCAATGGGACACAGCAATCCTAAGGTACCAAATATATAGGAATGACAGTGGGTCGTGCTGGTGGGGGAGTAGCACTGTATGTGAAAGTAAGCATGGAGTCAAATATAATAAAAATCTTAAATGAATCAATTTCTTTATGGATAGAAATTCCATGCTTGAATAATAAGAGTATAGCAGTAGAGATACACTACCGACCATGATTGTGACGGTGATTGTGAAATGCTCAGGGAGATTAGAGAGGCTACAAAAACAGAAAACACAGTAATAATGGGGGATTTCAACTCTCCCCATATTGACTGTGCATATGGCACCTCAGGACAGGATTCAGAGATAACATTTCTAGACACCATTAATGACGGCTTCTTGGAGCAGCTAGTCCTGGAACCCACAAGGGGAGAGGCTACAGTAAACTACAGTAAAAAAACCAGAATTATCAGACACATAGATGAACACGATTTGTTGGGGAAGAGTCAAGATAGCTTTTATAAAGGGAAATCACGCCTCACCAATCTATTAGAATAGTTTGAAGGAATCAATATGCACGTGGACAAGGGTGATCCAGTTGATATAATGTACTTGGACTTTCAGAAAGCCTTTGACAAGGTCCCTCACCAAAGGCTCTTAAGCAAACTAAGCTGTCATGGGATAAGAGGGAAAGTCCTCTCCTGCATCAGTAACTGGTTAAAAGACAGGAAACAAAGGGTGGGACTAAATGATCAGTTTTCACAGTGGAGAGAGATAAATAGTGGTGTCTCCCAGGGGCATGTACAGGGATAGTGCTATTCAACATAGTCATAAATACGTTAGAAAAGTGGGTGAACAGCGAGGTGGCAACATTTTAGATATAAAATTACTCAAGATAGTTAAGTCCAAAGCCAAGGGTGATGGATATAATAGGCCAGGGAAGGCTAAGCCTCCCCTGGCGCAGCTGCCGGCAGACACCTGGGCCCTGGTGGCCTCGCCTGCAGTCCGCCTCTTCCACTCCCTGCTCTGCCCCTTCCCTGAGACCCCCACTACCTGCCACTGCCTGGTGAATCTGTCCCTTGTCTCCTCCACTCCACCCCCTTCTTCAGAGGTCCCTGCCACTCGCTGCATCCCTCCTCATACCCGCCACCAGGACCCACAAGACTGCCCCTGCCTGCCATGTCCCTCCTTACCATCCTCTCCCTGGAAGCCAGTGGAGACTCAGCTCCATCTGGGCCCAGAACTCGGGGCTTGCGCCAGCTGGCAGCCCAAAGTGGCATGAGGCTCGGGGTGCCTGGCAATCTGGGGTGGCCCAGAGCAGCTTGGGGCTCATCCAGTTGTAGTGGTGGTGGTGGGCCTGGGTCCAGGGAGGTGAAGGGAAGTGGAAGGAATAGTGTAGGGGTGTGGCCTCAGGTGGAAGGGTCAGGGCCAGGGGGCTAGCCTCCCTGAAGGGGGTTTTCATCTGCTGCCCACGTCCAAAATTGACTGTGAAGAGAGTCACAAAGAGATTTCACAAAACTGTGTGACTGGGCAATAAAATGGCAGGTGAAATTCAATGTTGAAAAGTGCAAAACAATGCATAATGGAAAACATAATCCCAACTACACATACAAAATGATGGGCTCTAAATTAGCTGTTTGCACTCAAGAAAGATCTTGGAGTCATTGAGGATAGTTCTCTGAAAACATCTGCTCAAAGTATAATGGGAGTCAAAAAAGCAAACAGAATATTAGGAACCATTAGGAAAGGGATAGATAATACAACAAAAGTCTCATAATGCCACTACATAAATCCATGGTACACCCACAACTTGAATACTGCATGCCTGTTTGGTCACCCTGTCTCAAAAAAGATAGTGAGAATTGGAAAAGGTGCAGAGAAGGGCAACAAAAATGATTAGGGGTGTGGAACATGAGGAAGCACTTCTTCCCACAACGCACACTCAGTCTGTGGAACTCATTGCCAGAGGATGTTGTGAAGGCCAAAAATATAACTCGGTTCTAAACAGAATTAGAGACAGATCCATCAATGGCTATTAGCCAAGACAGTCAAGGATGCAACCCTATATTTTGGGTGTCCCTAAACCTCTGACTGCCAGAAGCTGTGAGTGGACGACAGGGAATGGATCACTCAATGATCGCCTGTTCTATTCATTCCATTTGAAGCATCTGGCATTGGCCACTGCCAGAAGACAGGATACTGGGCTAGATGGTCCATTGGTCTGACCCACTGTGTCTATTGTTATGCCAAAACAGAGAAATTTACTAACCCTATCAGAGTCTTCAGGGTTAATTCTGTGCCCCAGACTCTGCAGAGGAGGAAGGGAAATTTAACGTGGATCTGAATAGATGCCGCTCATGAGGGGACAGGAAAGGCAAACTGTGTCAAAGGTTTCTAGTAATCAATGAATATTGTGCCTCTTGCAGTCCTCCAGTGTCTCTGTACTAGGAACTCTGTGGCTAAAAGAGTTATGTTCCCCTCTAGAGGCTGCTCCACATAGAGGATAAGACCCTCCTACCACTATTAGCTAATTATTACCATTATTAGTTTCTCCTTTAGCTTACATGGCAGAGGCCTGCGCTCTGAAGCAGTTAGTTACAGAGGTGGCCTGCATGGGGATTTGAATTGCTGTGGGGCTCAGATGCTCTGGAGGAGCAGGGGCAGTGTGTAATGCATTGGCTAAGCGTGCTGTGTCCCCCTGAACTGGTTGGTCCACATAGAGGATAAGTGCCTACTGGAGCTACTGGCTAAGGGAGAGGCTCCATTAGCTTGAGTGGCAGAGGACTCCTTTCGGTGCTGAAGGTTCAGTCCCCACTGCCAGCCCCATGGGGGGTGTTACATAGACATACAGGGATCACCAACCCCACCGCTGAAAGGCAGCCAGCATGGGGTAGATTACTGCAGCTATTCTGCAGCCTTGCCCAGTTTGGGATGGGAGATGGTGTCCCCTCTCCCTGGAACACTGACCCCCGCAGGGAGGAGGTTGTGCAGAAGTGCACAGCATGTGAATGCATACTTTGTAGAGTATGCATATGTCCATGCTTGTATCTGTGTGCATATTTCCTGTGACTGATTACCTATCTACCCATCCATCTCTATACACATACACATCCATCCATCAGGCCTGAGTAGATGAATGAAATAAAACCCACATAGCTACTTCCCCCCAGGAGGTTGGGCTGGTTTCTCTTTCACTTACCCCACTGTAAATCTGCAGTAACTACATTGACTTACATGGGGTTACTCTAGATTTACACTGGGTTAATACTAAGGAGCAGAATCTGGCCTTTTCTACTTAAATTACACCACAGTCACCACAACAAAATCCTTTTATTCACTAAGCTACCCAGCCCCTATGCTGGGCTTTTTGTCGGTGACATCCATCTTCCAGGGCCCTCCTTGTGTTAGCATTGATCTACAGGGGAAATAGAGAACACGGCTGTGTTATTATATACCCGGCCGCAATTGCTGTTCCTGTGATTGAGTGTACATACAGAATTTTTGAAACATGGCCATTCTAACTTATTTTGTCTTCCTGTCAATAGCGTGGCACTTGTCCAAATTATGGATCAATATCAGCTGATCTTTTTATGTTAAACTGTAATGAAGTTGCCTCTCTTATTGGAGATGTGATTTTGCTCCAGGCAATGGTTTTAACTGAGAACTTTTGGAATGGAAATGGGGGTGAGAGGAAGGAGGGGGAAAGGAGAAGGGATAAACAAGGTAAAAGGGGAAAACAGTAATGTGAGAAAAGGGAGGGGAAATGAGATGGAGAAAAATGGAAAGAGCAGAGAGGGGACTATGGCAAGGAGTGACCTATTATGGCTATGTAACAGAGAAGGACTAGGACCTGCTGGTCTTCTTTGGTTTAATGGATATATCCTTAAAAATACCAACAATAGACAGCGTGGGTGAAATCCTGGCCTTATTGAAGTCAATGGCAAAATGGCCAGGCTTTCCCTCTCGGGCTGCTGCAAGAGTTTTCAAAATGAATTAATTAAAAAAAATGGAATGAGGAAGGAGCAGCAAAATTAGAGATGGAAAGGACCTTCTAGGTCAGCTTATCCACCCTGCTGCGTCTTCTGCAGGTCTTAGTCCAAGTCTGAAGGATTTTAGCATATTTCCAGTATCCAAGGCTTGCCTAGCAGTTGGGGCACAGAGTACATGAATGTCTGGCACACCTTCAGGAGCTGGGGTTATGTTGTATCAGACCCAAGTTGCTTCTTTCTTAGCTCATTCTCATCTTCTCCCTTTTCCACTCCCTCTTTCTTCTGATTCTCTTCCCTTCGTTTTTCATATGCTCCCTCCCTTCAATTCTCTCTCTTGGTTTTTCCTTTCTGTCCCACCCTCACTGTCCCACTTTCCCTTGCTCCAGGATAAGGGGGTGGACATGCATGTTCTACCAATCCAACTTTTATTATTACTATTGTTTTTGAGTATAGTAGCAGCTAGAGGCTCCCACTCAAAGCCTAGGTGCTGGGCCCCATTGTCCAGATTCATAGGAAGTCTCAGTCCAAGCCTTGGAGAGCTTACAAGCTGGGCAGGCAAAGATAGGAATGCTAGCCCCATTTTACAGAGGGAACAAGGGCACAGAGACATGAAGTGACTTGCTGGTGGGTCAGCCACAGAATCCATAGTAGAGAAGTGACCACAGATCTCCCCTGCCTTCCTTACCCATCCTTTCTCTTGTAAGTCAATGTGGGCCCAATCCTGAAGGCGCTGCTTAGGCGGAACTCCCGTTTTGAGACAGCACAAGCCTGAGTGAAGAATGAATGAGGACACCTTTTGAAGGTTGAGAGAGTTATTTGGATCAAAATTCCACTCTGCAGAGTAGGACATGAAGGTGAATCCTACATCCTGTTGGGTTTCTATAAGTGCTCTGTTTTTAAATGTCAGAACTCGCCTTACTACAACTTTTGATCTATGCTGTGTATCTGGCCCTCATTACCCCAGTATCTGAGCATTTCACTTTCTTCAGTGTATTTATCTTCACAGCTCCCTGTGAGGTAGGGCAAGGCTGTTATCCCCATTGTACAGATGGGGAACTGAGGCACAGAGCCACTTAAGTGACCCACCTAAGGTCACATGGGAAGTCTGTGGCAGGATATAGACTTGAACCCAGGTCTCTAGTCCTGGCTGCCTGCCCTACCCACTGAATCATCCTTCCTCTCTGCATGTTCGCGCTCTCGCATTCCGATGGAAGCTCCAGGCTCACAGGCCAGCTCTGCTTTCTCAGCAGGCTGCCTCTGATCCGATCGGTAATTGTCCTGTGATTATATTTAAGACACTTAAAAAATAATCATTTAGGGAGCTGCTCAGCTGTCAAGAGCCAAAATGCCCCAGTAACAGCAGAAGGAGATAGTAGCAAATTCTCTCATATGCCTACAAGGCATTATTCCTGATCACCATACTAATAATTATTACTGCTGAGCACTTCCCAGCTGCACATCTCACAGAACTTCACACGGGGGACAAGGCTCAGGGTGCCTGTTTTTACAGATGGAGGCGCTGAGGTGCAGGGAGGTTAAGTGACTAACCAAAAGATAACCAAGGCCTAAACCTCAGTGGGAGTCAGGCACCTAAATCCCTTGAAGGATCTGGGCTCAAGGGCCGGCTCATCAGCTCCATTGGAGTCAATAGGCAAAGCTCCCAGCCTGAATATTTTAAAGTTAATGGGAACTGGGTTTCCAAATCACCTAGATGGCTTTGAAAATTTCAGCCCTATTGGCTTCAGTGGGGGAGGATTAGGCTCAAGGTAAGTCAGGGGACTGACCCCAGGTCTAAATCTATGGGCCCACTGCAGTAAATTGACCTAGCTCCACTGAAGTCAAAGGCCTGCAGAGGGTCTGACTCTAGTCTGGGGCTGCTAGACCACCCCAGCACAGTAAGTAATACATGAAATCAACACATCCTCCACGTGGAGCAGGAGCGAAGGCAAAGCAAAGCCACTGGCTGTTGCCTGTTAAAATCTCATTAAAAAGCACAGAACAGGACTGAGGAGGCCACCACTGCTGCTTCTACTGAGCAGGACACTATAAATAGGCCACCTGTTTACACCAGTGCCATGTAGGTGTAACATGTTTCCATTGTCACCTGGCAGCGTTTTACCTCCAGTGTGCTGACACGAGGGGCAGGGCAACAGGGAACCAAGCACTGGGAACCCAGCCTAGTGATAACTGACTGCACTATCGATCATCCACTGCCTGTTCCTTCCCAACTCTCTCCAGGACAGGAGATGATGCACATCAGCGATACGACTTCTTAACAGAGCATCCACTAGGGATAAAGAGCGGTGCTGTGAGGGGAAAGAGGGGTGGTTTCAGTCCTAGTTCATAGACATTGAGGGAGTTACACCAGCAATCAGCTGGGCCCAGCGATTTGGAGCCTTTGGAAATCAGACTTAGCACCTAGCACATCCTGGCTGAAAGCTCTGCGGGAGAGTCACGCACAAGGTAACCAAGAATGATTTAAATTGTAGACAGGGATCTTTCCTGTGTTGCATTAGCAAAGAAGTGACTGTAAATGGGTTAAATCCATTCCTAGCATCACTCAGCTGACTCCAGTGGAATTACACCAGGGATGAGTGTGTCTCTGCACTTTACATAGATTCACTGCATTTAAGGCCAGAAGGGACCCCTAGATCATGTAGTCTGACTTCCTGTATATCACAGGCCACAGAAAGTCACCCAATTACTTCTTTGCCCAGCCCAGGAACTTGTGTTTGACTAAAGAATCTTTTCTTGAAACACACGGAGGCTGGATCTGAAGACATCAAGAGATTCAGCCCTTCCCTGGCTAGTTTGTTCCAGTGGTTAATCACCCTTACTGTTGTACTGATCCACTACCCCTCTTTCCTTTAAGCAGTGGATGGGAAACTGGATAGGACTCAGGAGACTTGGGTCCTGCTCCTGGCTCTCCCACTGATCTCAGGCAAGTCATGACCTCGCTCTGTGCCTCAGTTTCCCCATCTGTAAAATGGGGCTAATGACACTTTTTCCTCCTTTGTCAAGTTACTTGACTCTATGGATGAAGAGTGCTGTGTATGAGCTAACTGTATATCCAGGTCTCCTATTCTTGCTCTTCCCATTTTCCCCATCCCTGGTAGAATCATTTCATTTCACTGGTTTTTTTTTAGTAACTGCTGTAGTTCCTGGGTATGGTACCAACTCTTTACTAAAATGTTACGTACATTTGCTTTACAAAAAAAACCCAATACAAATTAAAATAAAGAAAGACCACCATTTTGAGCAGAGAATCCAAAATTAGCCTTCCATTTATCAGAATGCAGCACACCAAAGACCCCTTTTAGATCACAGCAATTTACTCATCTCTATAATTAGGTGGTGTTGTTGAGGGTTGTTTCAGCTTCTCTTTAATAGCCAACCCAGGATCTCGCAGCTGTCACCTACTGGTAGCAGGGAACTTCATGGTGCCAAGGTTGTTAGAATTTTGATCTCTTGCCCCACAGCACAGGACACCAAGCACCTGCTCTAAAGGAGAGCCATTATTAGCAGTATAGGGCTTTTGACACACAGCTGAGCAGTTCTGGATTCATTGAGTAGAGGACAATGGTGCAAATAAACATCAATATATATGCACATGCGCACACACAGACTGTTCATTACACTACTGTGAAAGTTTCACTGATTTGTAAATAGCCTTTGGCTGTAACTACTGCCTACCTGTCTTGGTCCTAGAGAGGGCCCAGGCCACGCCCCTGTGTGGCTCCAGGGATCAGAATGACATATCCCAACTTCCTATCTTTAAAATGGGTGCAGTGCTCCCAAATTTGGGCTTCAAAATCCAGATCTGACTCCAAACATTCCCAGATTTGGGGGAGTTTAGGTTTGGCCCATTATATAGAGAGGTTTGAGCTGGGAACTTGGATCCAAATCTGCGTCCAGGAGTTTGGTTCTGGCCCATTTAGCTGCAGCGCTCCTGGCTACTGTTCTCCTTGCTGATAGGCTTTAATCACAAGGATTGACAGCTGGGTACATGCTAAAGCCTCTCTACAGAGGGAAGAGGCCTTAACCAAATGTCACTCACACAGGATATAAGCACTTCATTATAGGAGCTCATTGCTCAGGAGATGGGCACTGTGAAAATGCCATCCATACATGAGATTACACAGCAAGTGGAGGCCCATGGCTTCCAAGGCTACACGACAACTGAAAGGGTAACCCTAGGCTCATCCATTCTAGCTTTACTCTAGCTAGCACTGCTAAAGTAGCAGCAAAGAGTCCGCAGCACAGGGCAGTACGCGAGTACAGAGTCACGCTGAAACCTGGGTGGTAGCGTCTTCCCTGCTATTCTTAGAGTGCTAGCTGGATTAAAACTCCCACAGGTACCCAAGCGGCAACCACAATGCGCTGGGGCCCTCGGAGCCCTTCACGCTCAGCCTGCGCCTACGCTAGAGTCAAGCCATGTGTGACCCTAAAGCATCCACCTCTATAAGCAGTGGCTATAGCACTGAAGTGGCAGGTGAGTGAGGCAAGGCACTTCTCCCCACTTGGCTCTTGCATTTAATCAGCTGCTCAGGACTGGCCCAGTCCCTGTGCTTCTATGAACAAATCAAAGATCCTGCCTGCAGACCTAATCAACTTCAGGGCTTGGGCTTTACCATGCCTCAGCTGCTGTCCTGTCCCACTCACAAGGGTTCTGCACCTGTCTGCTTGCTCTTTTATATTCCACCTTGGGCCTTTCGAATGAGTTATGCTCCCTTTATCTTAGGCCTCTGTAGGTCTTGGGGGTTTGGTGCCCTTTTCCTGCATCCTTTGGTACCCCCACCTTCCTGGTTATTTGGAAATCTGGTCCTCTGCACCATGCCCTCGGAGGGGCTCTCTCTCTCCCCGTGCAGCCCTGCCCCCAGCATTCAAGTGACACCTTAATAAAAAGCTTCCCTCCCTTATCTCCCCTCTGCTTGCTGCCTCCCTAGGCTGGGGATCAAGTTCCCAGCTCTTTCACACACACACACCTGGCCATAAAACACTGGGTTTGTTTTTAACCTCAAACCAGAGAGCTTTAATTAAAGAGACAGTGACCTCTTTTATGAGTTTGCTCGCATAGGGTTTCAGGGCTATTGTCACATGCAGCTCACATAACACCACAGCACTGCACAGAGCTCCATTTACACATCCCTCCCTGGCTTTTTGCTTCCTCTTTTTGTTTTCCTGGCCCAGAAGAAGGTTGTTTGCTTGTTTACCCTAGGGCCAGGATGTCTCTCTTTAATAGCACCCTGTCTGGGGGATTGCACTCAGGATCTACCCTCCTGACTGGAAGCATGCAGGTACCACCAGCCCTGCACAAATACTCCTCTTTAATTCACCCAGGAAATCCTTTCCACCTTTGGATCTCCCCAGACTTGCTAGCTATGAATAATTGTCATTAAAACAGCTCCCTACTCCCCCACCCACCTTCTCCCAGCAAGGCACCACATCTACAGAACTTGGGCATTTGTCACCATGACTATTTGTCAGTGTTCATTGGACTATTTGGCCATCTTAATTCATTTGCAGGTACAGTGTAAGCTCAACAACAACCTCAGACACAGACATCCAGAAGAAATACACACCCACAGGCATGCTGCTGAGTACACACAAAGACATGCAGACACATACAGAAGACACACACAGGGCATGCAGCCAAGACATACACACACAAAGACATGTAGACGCATATTAAAAAAACACACAAAAAGACAAAACATCCACAGAAAGATATACAAGCATACAAAACTACAGGCAGAAATAGATAGAGAGGCATGCAGAAACATTTATATGCAATACACACACAGGCTCCAAACATGTACACATATGCATAGAGGCAGGCACAGATTTGTACAATTACACAAGGACAAACACAAGCATATTCAACTGCACACACAAGTACCCACCAGGGTTCTAGTGGTGGAATCCTTATGGGTGTTGAATATTTACATGAGTAATCCCATTGTCTTCAATGGGATTCTACTCATGTGAGTAAATACTCACCAACAGAAGTTGGTTGCACAACTGGACTGCAAGGATTGCACAGAGCCTGCTCACATATAGACACATACACAGATGTATGATACACAAACATATACATGCTTTTATAGAGGGATGCACAGATTCACCTAGCCCCGTACAGATATCCCACACACACATAGTCCCATGCCTTTGTTCACTGAGAGAGGTGCACTTGAGATCTGTGTGTGTGTGTGTGCTGGGAGAGGGTCATAACCTCCTCCATTCTTCTCCTGAGGGGGGCTGGATAATGAAGGGAAAAGAAATGAGGCCTGGGGCTAATTTGTAGTGGCATTTCCTGGCCTCTCTACTGCCAATGAGGCTCCGTTTCATCTTTAGCCTTATCAATTCTGCAGTCATGTGGCTTTCCGCTTGGACGCCTCTGTCTCTTCCCCCTCCTTCCCAATCTCCGATGCTAATGGAAACTTCGTTAATGCCATTAATCTGCTGACCAGGACAAGTTTAAAAAAAAAACAAACCCACAACCCCCAAAACCACAAAAAACACATCCACATACTCCAAGCGAGGGCAGAAAGTGTCCTGGGGCTGCTAGACCCAGGAGCCTCCTGCAATCACCACATTCCTGCAAGCTGTGTGCATTGATTTCTCTCCCTTTTCTTCCTCTGAGACCTTGCCCCCTCGGAACAGACTCCTGGTGGAAGGTCCATTCTTGTCACTGTTTTGCTCTCACAATGACATTCCTGCAAAAATCCTCCCTGAACCCTTTTGCCAGCACTGGTGCCCCTTCAGTTCCCCCTTATCCTAATGTCTCTTCTCTCCCTACCTCCCCTAGCAGCCTCAACTCCTCAGTTCATGACCCAGCAGCAGTGACAACTTAGCTTACTTCATCCCAGAAGTTCAGCAGTGTTCCCAGCACTCCTGTGTAAAGGGATGCCCAGGGAAGCATCCTGCTCTGGGGCTCCTATAGAAGACGGAGCTGTATGAACACCCAGTGCTGGTTGACACTCATGCCTGGGTTCACTTAAAGGCCTACACTCACTATCTGTGGAGATGTCTGTTTGGGGAGTTGAGACTATTCTCCAGGGTTAGAACAGGTGAAACCCTGGAAATATGGGAGTAGGTCATCAGTTCTAAGTCCCATTTCAGGAATCAGGAGATATCACTATGTCAAATGGCACCACGATGCAGTTTCCATGATGCCACACCACCGCCTTGCATCCCAGTGACAGTTCGAACACGTGATTCTGCTTGACATGAGATCATCTTCACTTTGCGATGGTCTCACCCCATGTCAAGACATTTTCCCACTGCCCAAGAATATGGCAGTCCCAGTTGGCAGGGAGTTCTCTTGGCAGAGGCCTCATTAGAAAGGGGAAACATTATCTATTTGCCCAGGACTGTTTTTTTTACAATATACTTCCCTTTAGAATCACAATCCACACCAGCCTCCTGGGACTGGAAAGAAGCTCAGAGGTCTGCACTTGAACTGTGTGTGTATGAGCACAGAATGGAGCGTGTTTGCACACAGGCTGGTGTTGGAGGAGAGAAAGGGGTAGGAAACGCAGGTGCTCAGATCTGACATATGGACAGTTTTATTTTTAAAATACCACAGAACCATGGAGATAAGTGCAGGCAATCTCAGGAAGGCTTCAATTGGCATCAGGTGAATGCTGGCATAACATGGGCCACAACAAGAGGCCCATGCATGGGCAGCCCTCTAGAAAAGGATTGTTTGGAAGAAAGGGAAGCACACAGGAGGGAGCACCAGAAGGAAATCTTCACCTAGTTTCCTTTGGCATTCAGAGCACATGGCTTTCTCCACCTGCGGGGCAGCTCTGCTGCTCAGGAGGAGCTGTGTATTCTCCCACTGCGCTGTGAGTGCCAACGGAGAATGAAGTGCAGATGATGGCATTGCAGGAGTGGCAGCGGGACACATCCTGATTAGCGCCGAGTGTTCTTCAGGTTCCACAGTGGAACAAGGCAGAGAGAAATGCAGCTCCTCACCCTAAAAGAGGAAAGGAGGCTGGTAGACTCAGAGCCCCAACATGAGTACCCAGGCCAGTGGGAGAGTCTCTCAAAGCCCCAGGCCAGTGCCCAGGTAGGCTCTCAGAGCTCCAATCAGATGACAGCCACTGCCTCAACATTGTCATTGGCTTTTGAGTCACCCTAAATGCCCTGGACATTCCAGCACCCTTCTGGTTGCATGGACACTGGCTCAGGGAGTTCCTGCACTGACGTGGAGGAGAGGGAAGGGGAAAGCTGGTACAACTTGCTGCTGCCCTGGCACAGACTCAAGGCACCAAAGGGAAATGATTGTTCTCCATGCTGGGCATCACAGCCACATGAGACTTGGCAACACCCTCCCCCACACCAAGCCCAGGTCCCCTCAAGCAGATGCCACAGAAGTCATTGCAGCTCTGGATCTTCGCTAAGTGTATACCCAGCTTGATCGATCCCATGCATCGGTTTGTGGCACCTGCGAGGGAGTTTGCTTCCCAGAGGCAGGCACACTTCATGGGGACTCTATCCAGCGCAAGCAGTCCGGTGTCTAACTCCGGTGGCTCCTGCCTTCCATGGCAGGGGCTAGCCTGGCAGAGCCTGGCCCGCTGCATCCAAGAGCCCCCAACACATCCCTCCACTCCTGCTGCTTAGCTCTGCTTGAGGGGTCTGGCATAGCATCCCGCCCAGCATGGAGTCTAGTTCTATCTGCCTCCAGTACTACGCCATTCTGTGGGGATAGGAGTGTCCTCCCAGAGGACTCGCTCTGATCATTGGGGCCTCCCTAAGCACCTTGCTCCACAGGAGTCATCACAAAGGCTTTTATGGCTCAAAGACGGTAGGCTCCCTACAGCCACAGCAAAGAACATTAGTCACATGTACAAGATGGGAGCCTGGATCCTAGAATGTAGTGATCCTGCAAAGGGCAAAAGAGAAACAATTGAATGAGAGCTGCCAGTGCAAGGCTGTAGTTCTGAGGGCTCACACAACCCTTGGTTGTATAAGCAAGGAACAATCAAATAGTTGTACGGAGGTTTATTACCTTTGTACATGGCATTAGTGGCTCATTACTGGAATACTGCGTCTGGTTCTGGTGTCTTCATTTGGAAAAAGATGTTGAGAAACTAGAAAGAACTACAAGAATGATTCAAAGTCCGCAAAACCTGCCTTATAGTAAAGGCTAACTGCTCAGTCGATTTAGTCTATCCATGATAAGGTTAAGAGGTGTCTTGATCATGGCCTACAAGAAGCTAGACGGGGAAGAGATTTCTGATAGTAGACAGCTCTTTAACAGGAAAAGGCAAAAGGCTCTTTGAGGGAGCTATTTCTTCTGTAATAGAACAGAAAGGCACAGTCCATGGTAGATGTGCACCTTGCATCTGGAAACCAAGTCTCAAGTGAAGTGCTCCAACCTCACCACTAAGTGCTGAGTAGTAAAGGGAAGCCAGGAGAAGGTTGCCCCAGGTTGGCTATGGTTACATGGACAACGACCCCTAGAGGTAGCAGCAGTCTTGTGGAGCACCTCAGGCCATTAAAGCATAAGGGTGGAGTATCACAGGGGACCTGAGACAGGCCAGAGCATGAGAAAGCAAGCTATTGATTTCTAATGAGATGTAACGCCAAAGAGGCATTCATGAGAGCACCAGAGGTCTGCAGATTGGCTGCTCTGAAGGAGCATGATGAAACCACTGATACCCAATCATAGCCCAGCAATATTGTTACATCTGCATGATGCCCAGGGGGTTATGTGCCAGCACTAGGGGCCCTGCCACAAGCACTGATGGAATAGCCATCTTCTGGCCTCCTGCAATAGATCTGTTACAAGTCTGAGCATCTTAAAGGGAACAGGCAGCTCATGCACACCCAGGGGCCCAACTCGAGGTGGCTTCTTTTTCTAGAAGTGTCAGAGCAAGGTAGCAATGCAGGCATAGGCAGAGGAAATGCTGGCTGCTTAGAGGGGTAGGGGGCACTGGCCTGGGAGCCAGGAAACCTGGATTCTGTTCTCAGTTGCGCCACTAACCTGTTGCATGAGTTCAGGCAAATCCCGTCAGCAGTCTGTGCCTTCTTTTCCTGTCTTGTCCATTTAGATTGCAGGCTTTTCAAGGCAGGGCCATCTCTTCCTATGCTGCTGCATGTGTACACTGCCTAGCACAATGCATGGATCTCAGCTGGGTCACTAGGTGGAAAGATAAAAGATGCTTTGGGCATTCTGCCTTTGTGCAGCATCCAGCACAATGGGGATCCTGGTTCACAACTAAGGCTCTAGATGCTTTGGTTAATACAAATGATTGCAGGGACTGCAGCCAAGATGCAAATCCAAGGCAGGCTCTGCTGAAGACACTGCCAGAGGATATGAGCATTTGTTGCAGCACACTACAGTTCCCACATCCCACCTGGTTATGGGGTGGGAGTAACAACCCTGGCATCCCACTTTGAGAACTAGTCGGAGAGAGGCTCAGACTGAAGGACATACCCATTTAATAGACATGCTCCTTGGGAGATCTGAGCGTAGGAAGGTCCTTGCTATGCTACTTGTAAATATCCCTTCAAGAGGATTAATTTGGAGCTACTGAACATGCCATGATTCAGTCCTCATGCTGGGGAGAGGGTTTAAGATGCCTTCTAGCCATTCCCATTCGCTGATACTACCACTATTCGTTGAACTTCTGCTGCCTATTTCCTATGTCAGCCATTTGCAAGTGCTGGCCTGGCAGGGCATCCCCTGACTGCATTTCTGCAGTTGTCCACCTGCATTTTCCTGCTGGGATTTTAGTTTAAAGGATGTTGCTGAATGGCGGTTGCGTGGCCAAAGCAGTGGGCTGGGACTCAGGAGATGTGGGAGATTTGAAGGTTTGTTACAGATACCTTGGTCTCTCCATGCCTCAGGTCCCCATCTGTACAATGGGGATAATACAACCTGTCTCTCACATAGAGGGGAAGCTCTTTTAGCTCAGGCAGCAGAGATGCATGGGTTTTGGTCCAAAAGGCCGGGTTTGATACCCTCCCAGAGGGATTGCTTTACATCTAATTAGCCTGTCTCTGGCTATGTGTATTATTCAGTGCCTAGCACATTGTGGCCTCTAAGTGCCACTGGAACAGAACTACTAACAAGGAAACAAAACCAGAGTATCGGAGCGCGCCTCTCCTTATCGCCTGCTAGCGTACTGCTGCTGCTGCCCTCACTCCCCTCTCATCACACATCAGACTTTTGCTCCTGGCTGGCGCCCCATATTATGGCTGGGTGACATATGGTCTTGACTCCCACCTTTTCCCAGTCAGTATGTCTATCACCAGCAGTTTCACGCCAGTTCTTTAGCTTGACTACCATTATCCCCAGGGCCTCCGCGCCACCTTTGTCATGGGCTAGTAGGACCCTCTACTTCCTGCCTGCATGGCTTCTTACCATGACCTGCCTCCAGCCTGTTCCCACTAGCCCCTTCCCACACATTCTTCCATAGATCCCTCAAAGGAAAACCCCACATCGTTCTGGGGAAACAAGGTAGATGTAAGAGGCCAGTGCCAGGCCTACCTTCCCCTAGGGAGGTGCTGGTGGCTGGTCATCCTTTGGCTCCAGCCTGGCCTTCCTTCCTGGGGATAGCAAAAAAGAAGCCCTCTCCTCCTGCTCAGCCCCCACTGAGCTGGCCTTTTCCCCTTTTAACTTTTCCCTCTACGCTCAGCCCTTCTCGCAGGTGAAGTGGGGCAGGACTAACTAAGCCCACAGGCTCTCATCAAGCCCTTCCTGGAGAGGGTGGGGTCTGTCTACCCCATCATTCCCTAGTATCAATTTCCTCAAATGACTTTGTTGTAATGAATAGATAGTAGCAAGTGGTACTCCTATAGGATCTGAAGATGTGTGAAGGCTTCACTCACCACAGGTGCACCTCCTTGTGACTGGGTCTGGAAATTAGCTCTTGTCCCACTGGCACCCCATCCATCAATTGTTCACGCTGCACCCTTTCTGTCTCCATGACTCAGGAGCTCCCTCTTTGTCACTCAGCCCTCTGACCAGGTCACTGTCATGCCCCCACTTTCGGGGTAATGAAATCCCACCAGACAAGCTGTCCAGACACTGTCTCAGGTCATTTGCTGTTTCAAGTCTCCAGGCCCTTTCCTGCTCTCCCAGGGGCTGGTGGGGGAAATCCAGGCCCTCCCTCTATACTGGACTCCAGCCCAGGGACGCTGTAAGGTCCACACACTCCTACTCCTGGCCACTGTTTTCCTGGGCTTCTTCCTACCCAGCCTTTCTTCCTCGTAACTTCTCTGGGCTGACCCTTCTTTCAGGGCCAGGATCTCAGGGCTTATTCTCCTCCCTGGGTTACCTCCTCATTACCACCTATTCCCAGAGCATAACTGCATACTCCTTCATTACAACCCCTTGCTCTTCTCACTTCCTGGTTTATAATCCTAGCCCTGCTCCTCCCACACCTGGGCTTCCTCTGCCATTAGGCCTTATCAAGCCCTGGTTCCCCTCCAGGTGCAGCATATATGATTAATTGGCTCCTTCTGGCCCCCATTAACCACTCAGGGCTTGTGTGGGGTGGAAACCCCATCACCAGCACTCAACCTCCCTGGAAACACTGAATTGAATTAAGCATCATCACATGACCCCTATGTAAGAAGTATGTAGGGATCAATTCACCTACTTCTGAAATGCAGACACCTCTGGGGTGGAATGTTGGTGCTGTTTAATATCAAACAGCAACACTATACAACAGGTTGGGACAGGGAATGGAGAAGAAAATAAGGAAGGGAAAGTGTAATCATAGGAGAGCAAGGGGGCAAAGATCCTTAAATAGCCTCTAGAACTTTTGCCAAAATTGCTGTGGAAACTTCTATGACAATAAGCAATAAAGACTTTTGTTTTCTGATGTCTCTATGACAGTAAGCAATAAAGACTTTTGTTTTCTGATGTAGACAGACCTCATTTCCTGCAACATAGTGCCCCCTACAACCATGCGAGGGCATTGGCTCATTACTGACCCAGAGTACAAGTTAGTACAAGCTCTCCACACAACACCTGGGTGTTCCTTGTAGGTCTCTCATGCACTGAGTCAGGCCAGCCTGACTTAATTTATGAGATCTTACAGGACCATAACAGGCACAATGGCTGCAGGCCAGAGGAAGGCTGCTGGAGACTAAGCTATTATCTCTTGGGACAATCGACATCTAAAACTGTCCCCCAGTTCTCCCTCATGGGAGCCACAAGAGAGGACAGATAACAGGGGAACATCATTATTATTATTGTATCCAAAGACTGTGATCAGGATCCAGGCTTAATTGTGCTAGGTGCTGCATGAACATATAGTACAAGGTTTATGATCTAGGCCCCAAGCCTGACAAGACTTATGGATGTGCTTAATGCTACACACTGTGCCACTGAAGTCTAGTTTACTGCAAGTGGATGAAACAAGCAAAGCAGAGAGGAAGAAAGGAGGAGAATGGGACCCCTGATAGGAGCTTGTGGTTACATAGGCCACCTGTGGGCACAATTAACTTTTTCTGACTTATTTAAACACTGGGAGTGATACTCTATCCCCTTTGAAGTCAATGGGAGTTTGGCCATCATTGGGGCCAGCGGTTCACCCTGTTTTGGGGGTAGGTTCCTGCCCCCCAAAAGCTTATATTTCAGTTACATCTGGTGGCGCCAATCACAGCAGAACCCCTAGTGCCAGGTGCTGCACACACAAGTAAGAGGCAGCCCCTGCCCTGAAGAGCTCACAATACAAATAGACAAGCCTGGCAAAGGATATGTTAGCTTCATTTTACAGACAGGGAACCCCCAGGCCAAGTGTATGCACAATAATTCAACAAACAGGGGGGTGGTGCGAGGTCTCTACTAAGCACTGGTAGTTCAGTGTCATAATCGTTTCAAACTGCACTGTAGGGATCATGTTTAAGCCGTTATGTATCTGTGCTGGAAGTTATGCTCTGAAGAGCTGTACGTTAGGGCAGGTCTTGTGCATTGTGTGTTTCACACTGGCAGAGGGCATGGGGTGGGCAGGGCCGCCCAGAGGATTCCGGGGGCCTGGGGTCTTCGGCAGTGGGGGGCCCCCGCTTCGGTGATAATTCGGCGGCGGGGGGCCATTCCGTTCCGGGACCCGCAGCCGAAGTGCTCCAGAGACCCGTGGCGGGCCCCCCGCCCGCCACCGAAGTGCAGCCAGGTGTTTGGTGGTAATTCGGTGGCGGGTCCCGGAGCGGAAGGACCCCCCGCTGGTGAAGACCAGGAGCGGAGGAAGCTCCGAGGGCACGGGCCCTGCAAGAGTTTTCCGGGGCCCCTGGAGCGAGTGAAGGACCCTGCTCCTGGGGCCCCGAAAAATTCTAGTGGGGGCCCCTGTGGGGCCCGGAGTAAATTGCCCCTCTTGCTCCCCCCTCTGGATGGCTCTGGGGGCGGGAGGCAGGGTCAAAGTGACCTCTCAATGGTCACACAGGGAATGTGTGCTATAGCCATGAAGGGAATCCAGATGTCTTGGCTTCCTGTGGGCTCCCAAGGACACTTCTGAGAGAAAAAATGGTTGGTGTGGGCCGAGAAGGGCCATGAGCGGCTCTGGAGCTGGCACCGTAGCAGCCAGGGCCGGCGCTTCCATTTAGGCAGCCCAGGCAATCGCCTAGGGCGCCAGGATTATTGGTGGGCGGCATTTTGCCGGAGGGGGCGGCAGGCGGCTCTGGTGGAGCTGCTGCAGTCTTGCCTGTGGACGGTCGGCTGCTCCCGCGGCTCCGGTGGACCTCCTGCAGGCATGCCTGTGGCAGCTCCACCAGAGCCGCGGACCAGCGGACCCTCCACAGGCACGACTGCGGCAGCTCCACCGGAGCCGCGGGACCAGGGCGCGGGGCGGAGAAATTGCCGTGCGCCTAGGGCGCTAAAACCCCTAGTGCCGGTCCTGGTAGCAACTGCTACTCTAGGCCATTGCTCTGGGGTTTCAGCACTACTGAGGCCAGCTAAGCTTTCTCTGCTACTCCCCTCATTAAAGTACAGGGCCTGGCACTGGGAGATGCCCCTTTTAACTTGCTGGATTCTATCCAGCTCTTGATGGCTGTCACCAGAAGCCATTGCTGGCTGCTGCTGGTTCAGTGGCCTGCATGAAATGAGTTTGCTGCTTTCAATCCAGTTCCTAGTGGACAAGGTTCTACGTCCCTTATAACCCCCCCACCCCCACTATTGTCACTCACAGGACCCCTGGTTGGCAGAGTCCCAAGAGCAACTGGGCTATGGAGCCTGAACTCACTGCCCCACCTGAGAGGCCCTCCTCCCCCCCCAGGGAGGAGCAGAGAGTGGGAGTTTGTCTCACTGCTGCCCATATTCTGTGGCCCCAGCTCACGGGTGTGGTTGTTGGGCTTTTAGGGAGATCAAGACTCAGGATCGGGGCCTTAGACTGTCAGATCCCAGTCCCATGAGGTTGGCATCGAGAGCCTAAATTCACACACACAAACTAGGAGCCAGGAGCCTTGCTGTTTGGGTCTGGGCTTCCCGCTGGCTCGGTAGGATGCCAGGGCAGCAGAACACCCCTTGCCCTCCGTGCCCCGGCCCCACGCTTTTAACACAAGACACCCTTGGCAAAGGCGCCTGCCCGTCGCTTTTGTGGCCGAGGGAGGAAGCCGGGCGTCTCTCGTCTCCCCTTTCAGGCTGCCTCCAGCAGGCTTGGAAGAAGCTTTTTTAAGTCTCCTTCTCCTTTTGTCGGCTGGGAGACAAAAGAGGAAGGAGCTGGATTTAAGGCTAATGACGCGAGTTCCTCCATGCAGAAAAAGCCCAGCTGAGGGAACCCCCCGCTCCCCACACACAAAAAAGGGAAGAAAAGGGAGGAAAATCTTTGAAAATAACTAATTAAAGCTGTTTCAGCTTCGCTCTCTCCCCTTGGAGGGCGCCTAATCACACAGGGGGCAAGGGGAGGGGGGGTAAAGGCATCAGGAACAATGAGCTCCAGCCCCCAGCCCCCTTTCCCCGCATCCCACCTCTGCCCGCTGAGGTTTTAAAACAAGAGGCCACTTTAAGTTAATGAGCTATCAGCTGACTGGGAGAAGTCTCTAATGAAGCCTGATGTTCACACATTCTCTCCCGGGCTGAATAGGTCTCTGCCAAGCCCATAACTGTCAGAAAGTTTCATTCATAAAATCCACATGCCGGGGGCGGGAGCTGGGTGAGGGGCCGGGGGGCGGAGGGCTCTGTTTGGAACAGTCAGACCAAGAGGCCAAACAGGAACATGCATGGGCAGCACTGGCAGGCTGGAGGACTGGAGAGCCCCGACTCCGCTCCCTATTGTCTGGCTGGTAATTAGGAAGATCCCCCGAATGGTTCTGGAGGACATTGATGTCTGCAGGGATAATTAGTGAGGATTTGGGGATGTTCCAGCTGTTATGTCACCAGCTCTGTTGGGGCCAAGGGGTTGGGGGGAGGGACAGGATGAGGCCCAGATGGGAACTGTTCTGGGTCTTTGCTCCAGGGGTTCCATGCTTTGCTGAGCCTCCGGCCCACTGGCAGGGGCTGGGGCATCCTCGAAAGAGATGGGGAAAAAGGCAGAGAGGTGGTGAAGATGGGGCAGGAGGGAGCGAAGATGGGGTGGGAGGGAGCAGATGGGAGATCCTGGAGGAGAGAGGGACAGCACAAGTAGGGGGAAGGAGAAATCACTATTGGTTTTGGGTCAGAGTGACTTTATGCTGGTAAAAAACGAGAGTCTGATGTTATTTGCTGGAGCTAAGCACAATTACTGTGGGAACACTGAACAGTGGCAGAGGGTCCCTGGGGAAGATACAGAGCGATGCTTCTCCCCAGCTCAGCTGTTTGCATCCCTGGACTGTGGCTGGGGGCTGCAGGAGCAGCATTGTCTGGTAGCTCTGTTTGTCCGGATCGTGGTAGCCAAGGACCTGAGTTTTCCCGGGCAGGGTGAATTGGGACCTTTGGGACGTCATGGAAGCTCCAGGCTCTTTCCAGACATCTGGGCAGCAATGCTAGGTGGGGGCTGCTCACAAGAGAGCACTCAGCTCTAGTGGGCTTAGCACAGGAGTGGAAGCCAGGAGGGCCTGGCTTCTGTCCCTCGCTCCAACATCCACTTCTCTGGAGCGTCTTGCTCCCCATCTATGAACAGAGAGAGAAGAGTCTGGTGGAGGATGTGCAGCAGTCAGTGACTAGATGCTCTGGACAGGGGCAGCTCTAGGCATTTTGCCATCCCAAGCACCACAGATAGGCTGCCTTCGGCGGCTTGCCTGCGGAGGATCCGCTGCTCCCGAGGCTTCGGCACACCTGCGGGAGGTCCTCCGAAGCCGCAGGACCAGCGGACCCTCTGCAGGCAAGCTGCTGGAGGCAGCCTGCCTGCTGCCCTTGCGGCGCCGGCAAAGCGCCCCCCGCGGCTTGTCGCCCCAAGCACGCGCTTGGCGTGCTGGGGCCTGGAGCCGCCCCTGGCTCTGGAGGTGGATCAAATCTCCTTTAGATGCGTGCAAATCAGGATTTTGCTCACTGTATACAATGGACTGTCACCTCTCTGTGAAGCCAATGTGTGCAAGAGAAAGCAGAATCAGGCCCTCAGGGGCAGCTCCAGGCACCAGCACACCAAGCGTGTGCCTGGTGGCAAGCCGCTGGGGCACTCTGCCGGTCGCCACGAGGGCGGCAGGCAGGCTGCCTTCAGTGGCATGCCTGTGGAGGGTCCGCTGGTCCCGTGGCTTTGGCGTACCTCCTGCAGGCTGCCGCTGAATTTGCGGGACTGGGGACCTCCCGCAGGCAAGCTGCTGAAGGCAGCCTGCCTGCCATGCTTGGGGTGGCAAAATACCTAGAGCCGCCCCTGCAGGCCCTGAACATTATGATTTTCATTTGTATCAGCAGCCCCTAGAGGCAGTAATCAAGCTTGAGGCCCTGTTGTGCAGGGCGCTGTACACACACACAGTGAGAGACAGTCATTGCCCTAAGAGCTTAGGTCTAGATTCACAAAGCACAGAGGTGCCTAAATCCCACTAGATTTGCAACACACCCAGTGAACCCGTAGGTGCCTAATCTCACTTGGAGCCTAAAGCAGTGGAGTAGAACTTTCCCCAGGAGCCTGTGTTTATGCCCCAGGGCCTTTGCCACTGCTTCTCTCTAGGCGCCTGGACTCCCATCTCCTGCCTGAACCCCAGTGCGCATCACAAACAGGGGAGATGGGCACTGGATCGCCTAAGCCATGTGCAGAGGCTGGTCTGGCAGGCATGCTCAGAGGCTGCCTATTGGGCTGGGCCTCCCCCGTGAGTTCACTCAAAATGGGGGTGGGGTGGGTACTCCCCTGGGGGACCCCCAGTTCAAGTCCTCTGCCTGAGGAGACCCAGGAATTTGAGCAGACTCTGCCCCCTCCTGGGGGAATGCCCTAACCACTGGGCTGGGGATAGTCACGCTCATGCTCTCCAGTTGAAGCTGTCCCACTCTGGAGCGGAGGCCTGGCCCTTCGGTCTCCCACATGCTGGGTAAGTGCACTAATCACCAGGCTCTGGAGTCATTCTCCGACAGTCACTGGGTTTAAGGCCAGAAGGGATCACCAGATCATCTAGCCTGACCTTCTGTATCTCACAGACCATCACCCCTACCCGCTCACTACACCCAACAGCCCAAATGAGACCACAGTATTACAATGCACAGGAGATTAGATTGTTACACACCACAGGCAGAGAACAGGAGGGACCAAAATGCTTAAGGCTCCTGCAGTGACAGGGAAATAATCTACTCTGATAATCCTGGCAAATGTCCTACACCCCGCCCACTGTAGAGTAAGGTGAAAACCCTCCAAGGGCACTGCCATTCTGACCTGGGAGAAAATTCCTTCCTGACCCCACATATGATGATCACTTAGACCCTGCGCATGTGAGTGAGAACCAGCCAGCGAAGCATCCGAGAAGGAGAATGCTTGGTGCCACCTCAGAGCCCTGCCCCCCTGTCCAATGTCCCATCTCCAGCTGTGGCCATCCCTGATGCTTCCGAGGAAGGAGATAACACAAACAAACACAGAATGCATTGCAGGTTAGTGGGGAAGGAATCCCCTCCTGACCCTTGCAGGTGGCCAACTGAAACCCTGCTGCATGAGCTTTTAGGAACGTAAGACAAACTGGAAGCGAGCTCCGGGGCTGCTGAGTCGTGCCCCCCACAATCACAAGCTGTCCTGTCATACAATCACACTCACAAATTGGTCTCTCTTAAAAATGAATTAAGTTTGTCCCCAACTCCTAGTGGGAGGCTGGTTCCAGAACATCATCCCTCCGATGGTTAGAAACCTTCTTCGAATTCCCAGCCTGAATATGTTCATGGCCAGTTTATGCCCATTTGTTCTGGGGCCATCATCATCTGATAGCTTAAATAGCTCTCCACCCTCCCTGGTTACTCTACCCCCGTCCCCCCGAAGCATTCTCATGTGTGCTCTCTTGCTCTCTCTTTGGCCCAAAATTCCACTGTTTATCCAGAGTGCAGCAGCTTCAACAGGAGAGAGAAAGGTAACCACAAACTGAATAGTCCATTGCCCAATGGTCAGGGCAGAGCCTTTTTCAAATCTCTTCTCCTCATCAGGGGGCGGGAGCGGGGACTTGAGCTGGATGTTCCCGACACCCCAGGTGTGTACCCTAACCACTCTTCCTCTTCCAAGCTTCTTGCAAAACATGCCTTGGGTGCCTAACTCCACAGAGGCGCCACAGCTGAGAATTGCTGGCAGAGACAGGCTCCTATCTCCAGGAGAGGGGCCGTATCATCAAGTGCCTAGCTTAGATGGTGCTGGCTTATGTGGATTGCACTGGAAGGCGCCTGTCACTCACCGTTCACAATATAGGGAGCCTGGGGCCTCACTTGGGCTCTGTGGATGGCAGTGTGCTCCTGTGATTGTCTAGATGCCTAACCGTTAGGCCTTGTGATGCTAAGCAGGCCTGATCCATAATCCACTGAAGCACATGGAAAGACTCCCATTGACGTAATGGACTTCAGATCAAGTCCCAAGGCCCACATCCTCCAAATCACCAGAAGTTCGGCACCGAAATGCCTTTGCCCCTCCAGGCCTGAGGGACTTGGCCCAGGGCAAACAGAGTCAGATCCCCAGTCTCCCAAGCCCCCATCCAGCATCCTCACCACAAGACCAGTCATGCTCAATTGCCTCAGAAGCATTATTAAGAGAGAGAGAGAGAGGCTTACTGCAGCCAGGAAAACGTGTTCTAACTATATGGAGAAGTGGCAGAAGGAGAGACAGGAGCCCAAACAATCCTATACCATGCTAAGTGGGGCAGCCCACCCACCCTGTGACACACCAGCAAGGTTCTGTACGGGCTGACCTCTCTTGAACACATGCATGGGGACACCTGCCACAAGCAGAGGTTTGTACTCAATTATATGTTCAGATAAATCTGGGAGTCAATCCTGTAACATTTCATCCAATAAAACCTCTGGCTAGGACAGGCCTTCCCATTTATTCTGGACAGTCATGGACATTTTGCAACGGGTGAGTCTTTGGGTCTTAGAGTGAATTGTAGCTATTATCCATGCCTGCTGGGGGCATGCAGCGTGTCTGGCACTGGCACTGTTACAGGGATGCAGCAACTAGCAGGGGCTTCAGGTAAGGGGACATCTCTCCCTCTGTCCTCCGGTATGTTTGTTTTGACCATCCTTTCTTTAAGCTGGTGGTTTAGGTACTTAGCTGGCTCTCATGGTATCTGAGTGCCCCACAATCTCTCATGTATTTATTCTCATACAACCCCCTGTAGGTAGGGCAGTGCTATTATCCCCACATTATAGCTAGGGAACTGAGGCCCAAAAAGACTAACTGAGTTGCCAAGGTCATACGGGACATCTGTGGAGGAGCAGAGATTTGAACCCAGGTCCCAGGCTAGTGCCTTAACTACTGGACCATTCCTTGGCTGGTGGGTTGTTGGGTTTGGTGCTGGCTGGATTTGTGGCTCTGGGGGTTCTTAGCTTTGGCACTTTCTATCTTTGCAGGTACTGGTTGCCAGATTTGGCACTGTCTGTATCAGCACTACTGATTCTTTGCTGATGGTGGCACTCTGCCCCTTCAGTGCTGCCCTGCCCTCGCCGGCGCTGGCTCTCCCCTCCGACGACGGCGAGAGGTTTTGCTGACTAATTCCCACTAGTTACTACAATTGGTGGCGAGCTGGCCCTCGGGGCCCAGCACACTGTTTGTTTAGCAAACAGCTGGGCTCTCTCCAGGGTGAAAGGCCCTTTTTAATGCATCTTGCTCAGAGGCTCTTAGTCTGAACTAAGGGCTCTCCAATGCTGGAGCCACCCCCATACCTCTTGGAAAGTTTGAGACGTCTGCCAAATGGCTCGGTCCAATCAGATTGGAGATTTGCTCACCTATTGGCACAGGAAGAGGGAAGAACCACGTGAATGGGTACAGGGAGGGAGAAGGGGCAAGAAGGCTTCAAAGTCCTGTCCTGTGTTAGAACCTGTGTTTCTTCTGTCCAGAGGCCAGTTGGTTTAGCAGCCCCTCTTGTGGGAGCGCTGGACTGACACAAGAGGGTCTGGTCCTTTCCCCTTGGGGGACTCTGGAGGTGAGAGCTCTCCAGGGCTCCAAGGAAACAAAGCAGTGTTTGCTTAACTGGAGAGCAGAGTGTGCTCTGAGCAGACCACACTAGAGCCTGGGTGTGCTTCAGAAGTGAAGTGCCTCTGAAATTGACTGTGGTTTATCTAACCCCTTGGAGGATCCATACAAGGAAAGACAGTGCTGTCTCTCTGCTGATGGAGTGGCCTATTGATTTGATTACTGCTCCCCTTGCTTCTGGCCAGTTCCAGGAGGAATGAGACAGCGTGAGGGACACCTGGCATTGCAGGAAGAGGAGTTGCCTTGCTGGCACAGATGGCATTGCAGCCTGCAGACAGTGAAGGCAGGAGGCTCCCACTCACAGGAGTGGCGGGGGGGGGGTGCCTCACTCATGTGCAGCTAGGGAAGATAAAGGAGAGAATGGCCTCAATGGAGCACAGGGGGCTGCCCATTTTCTAGCCAGCCCCATTTGCTGTTGGTCTGGGCAATGCAAACATAGCAACCCAAGAGCAAGAGAGTCAGGGAAAGGTTCATGGTCTCCTCCTACCCACTGCAGTCCAGGCCCAGGCCAGATTCAAAGGCCTGAGGGGAGTGAGGGTGCCTTGGCCAAAAGCCTGATGGGGATTAGATGGGGAACAGAAGTGGCTGTGCTTGCATACCCCACTGGTGAGTATGTTACAGGTCCTCTTGGTGCTGATCCACAGAGATCTGGGGAGCTTAAGTGAAGCTGGTTGTCCAGTGTGTCAGTCAAGATAGCAGCTGTCCCACTTGGCACACAGCTCCTGCCTCTGGAGGGCACTAAAGTGTTTCAGAACACAACATCCACAGTTTAACGGGGTCTGAGGACACCCCCGCCTTTCCCATGGGGATCTCCTAGGGCACATGGAGTTGCTACGTACAGACTCCAACAAGCCTTCTCAGGATCAGACAGAGTTTTTCCCCATCAAGACGGTGTGTTGCCTGCTCTCTGGCTCTCCGGATCCCTTTCTCCATAATTCAGAGTGTTTCAGATGCACACTGCAGACACACACTGAGTTCTCTGGCCCTAGGCTGCCATTTGCAGGGCCTGCTCCAGACACCAACTCAGCAAACAGGTGCGGGGGTGGCCAAGGGGAAAGGGCGGCACATCGGACTCTTTAGCGGCAATTCGGCGGCGGGTCTGTCAGTCCCTCTCAGAGGGAAGGACCTGCCACTGAATTACCGCTGAAGAAGAAAGCAGCACGGTGGAGCTGCCGCCGATCATGATCACGGCTTTTTTTTTTTTTTTTTTTGCCGCTTGGGGCGGCAAAACCTCTGGAGCCGGCCCTGGCCATTCGTCCTCGAAGCTTGTAAAATTCCATCTCAGCGCCAGAGGAAGGAGAACAGGGTGAAGCCTTTCTCTACCCACATTACCCCTCACCCCTGAGGCCCAGTGCACGGCAGCCAGACACTGCAGCAGAAGCCCGCCCTACTGCACAGGAAAACACGTTATCGCACCTCAGTGTTAAATCAATCGTATGATGTCTCCAGCAATTCCATCAGCTGGGCAGAGGATGTCATAAAGGTGCAGGCTGGAAAACAAACCAACCAACTTGTTTTCTATCCAGACCTCTTTTCTATGCCTTTCCAGAGCTGGAGCGGATTGTCTGGGGCTCATTACACAAGTTTTTATTATGTTCTGCACCAGTGCTCTGGTGAAAAATAAAATAAACACGTGAAGGGTTGGAAAGTGTCGAGTATAGAACGTTTCAGCTTAGGAAAAGCAAAACAAAATCCTTGGCTCTAACAACAAAATAGCACGCGTGGCAAATGATTGCAAATTGCAGTAAATCCTCAGATGAACAACCCATTTGACATATATGTACATCTGACATGTAATCACATACAAAGGATGGATTATGGCACAGTATGGCTGGTGTTCTGCATATAATCACATGCAGCTCTCTGCAACTGGCTATTGGGCTGATGTTTTACTCTTCACCTGCCTGCTTGCGGTTACTCTTCCAGAACAGCTGCTGGTTCGCTGCCTCCAGGATCCTCTCAGGTTTTTGAGAAGGGGGGGCCCTTAAGCAGGGGTTGAGGCTATAACCCCAGAACAAGCCCCATCCCAGGTGTGGGACACCAAACCCAGGAGTTCCTAGCTTCATTGAGGTCCATAGCCATTTTGCCCTGGACTTCCACAGGGCCAGACTTTCACCCTGAGCCCTTGTTGTAATGAACAGGGGAGGGGAAGGAGAGAGGGCCCTGGAGTGGGTGCAGGGGCTGTTGCTGGTTGCTGTGTCTGTAGATGATTTGGAGGAGGAAGATGCTGTATGTTGGTGATGTCTGGGGTTAACGCTAGGCTGCTGCAGTCAGTGAAAGCTTGGGAGGGTTGTAAGAAACCTCAGATGATAACTCACAGGACAACTTGCCTCTTCCCGAGAGGGTTAAGCATTAAGCTTAGTGGGTCATTTAATGAAGGGGGGAGGAGGGGTGGCTAACAAGAAGGGGTGGGGGGTAGGGGAGAGCTGACTTCCAGCCCCGCATCACTAAACCGTTCATTAGGAAAAACACACACAATGGAAACTGGCAGAGGGGCTCAAGTGTCCAATTTCTCTCTTGAACTCTCTGAACAGGAGGCTCCAGTCAGGGAGATCCTTGCCTCCCCCTTTCTCTGGCAGTTTCTTTATTAATTAATGGAGTTGGCTGGCTACGGAAAGAGAGGACAATAATCAGCATAGATGGGCCCGCAGACCTATTTTTAATAACGTGCTTTGCATCTGTCCTAATTGGTAGGGAAACAGTGACCTGATTGGAGTAGCCGGAGCCTCTCAGGGCCTTCCTTTTTTCCTTTCTCTCCTGCTGCTTGCTTTTTCCTTTGGGCGAAGTTTGACTTGGTGCGAGTGGAGGGGCTGGCGGGGCTGAAACATAAAACCTACCTTTAGGGAGTGTTGACAGCCGGGGAGCGGAGAGAGGGGGACACAGCGGGGAGGGCACAGCGTGAATGCCTGCGCCAGCTACCTGGGGGAGCAGTCGCTGGAGGCGGAGTGGAAGAGAAGGGACAGCACCCTAGCCAGCTGGGGTTTAGTTATTGCTGTTTGTGGGCGCAAGAGGCCCGAGAGCCCCAGGGCAGCATTGCTGTCACCCACTCAGCCCATTTGGCGGCGCTATTAGAGGAGAACCCACAGGCCCCAATTGAGCCTGGGCCCCACTGTGTTGGGCACTGTACAAACACAGCGAGAGATGGTCCCTGCCCCAACGCACTTATAAGCTAAACCAACAAGAGGGCGAGAGTGTCAGACCTGCAGCCTCCCCCTGGGCCATGGGCAGGGCTCCACCAGTCTATTAGAGAGCATGGCTTCAGCAGTGCCTGTGAACACCGAGACAGCGGCAGGCAGACTTTGGGGCCTAGCCCCATTCTAACTTGTCCACCTGCACATGAGGGAATATGGCCCTCGGTGGTGGTGGTGTGCGCACACATGTACACTTCTGGTGGGGATTGCCCCGTGGATGTATAAGGAACTAGGGATCACATGTGGCAATGTGTCCGTGGGCACTTAATATGTGAGGGCTCTTTGCTCCCTTTGGCGCACAAAGGAAAGTGCTTGAAGCACAGATTTCTTCTCTTGCCCCATTTAAGCAGCTAGCACTAGGCTCTTATAAACCTGGGGCTATTTGCCCAAGTTGGATCCCCACCACTTCTCCTCCACATTTCTTTGGGAAAGCCCTCTATGGGATTGTCTCTTCGGAACCTGAGAGAGCACCTCTTCCTGTACAGCCAATCTTATGACTTTCTGGGAGACCTGACTCATGATTTTTGGATACTTGGGATTGGCTATACCAGACACTCTGCCACTGCTCGCTCAGGTTCTGTCTGTCTGAGATTGCAAGCCGTGTTCTTGGTGGTATGCTTTACACATCGCTGCTTGGAAAGGAAAGCAGGCTGACTGGAAAGCCAGGGACAGCAGGCAGCAAGGCACTGCCTCTCTGGTCTGTGGGAAGTTGGCAGGGCCCCATGTAAATCAAGGACAGAGTTGACTAATTTCCTGGGTCGGTCATGGTGAAAATATCACATTTCATGGTTTGTTGCCGATTCATAGAAAAATCCTATTAAAACTGGGCAGATTACTTATACAATTTAAACAAATGATGATCAAAGATTATAACGTGTTCCATGAAGAATGAAAAGGAATAGAAATGAACTTGCATCTGGCCAAGCGTTGGCAGAGTAGGGTCTATATCCTAATCCCCTACCCCCGCACTGAAGGCAGTGGGTTGGAAGGAGAAGGAGTGGCCTGGTCCTGTCAAAAGAGGGGAAACTGTCCAACAGGGCAATGGTCCCAGGAGAAATGGGGAATTTAGGGAAATTGGGGCCACTGAGCTACAGATCAAGGAGGGCCTGGAACAAAAGGAAACAGATCTCTTAGGGGATGGAGGGAGCAAATGAGATGAAGTTGGAGGTGGCTTTAGAGCATATGCCTTTCTCACTTCCAGCAAAGCTTTGCCAGAGCTGCCCAGTCGAAGGAAGTGACTGCTTTCGGGGGAGCGGGGTGCACACATCCACCTGCTCTGAAGCCACCCAGGGAGATGGCGTGACCCTCCCCATGACCAGGGGACAGCCAGGCACTTGGAAAGGCACATCAACTGGGTTTGAACAGGGTAACTCTGGTCAGCAGGGGGCGCCATAGCCCTTGTTTTGCCAAGCTGGGCTCTTGAGTTCAGTCAGGAAAGGCAGGCGCTGCAAACTGGTGTGCATGAAATGCTCTGCTCCCGGGCTGGCTGGCGAGTTGAACTACTGCACGGGAAGAAGCCCCAAGATGAACACAATCCCCCTTCCCCATAACACAGCTGTGACAGAATAAGTCCTGGGGGAGGGAAGTCTGGGGCCAACTTAAGTACTTCGCCATGCCATTGAGGGCACCACCCCAATGAGTGCACTGTGCAGCTACAGATCTGCCAGCCCTCTGCTCACTTCAGTGCTTCCCAGAGGACAGAACCCGGGCAAGTCTCCATCCACATCAAGGCACTCTGCTTCTGGAGCTGCCTCAGCCAAAGCGGCACACACCCCCTCCACTGCGCAGCACTAGTAGGTCAGAACCTCCAACCAAACCACCATCCCTTCTCACGTAACATTAACCCCTTGGGGCCGTGCCATACCAACCTGCAGGGAAAGAAACAACTTCACCCCAAACCAATCAATGCTCAGCACGCCAGGCCAAAACCCAAACCACCAATATGTATGTCGCTAGGAAGAAAAGATCTAGCCCAGCAACCTGCGGGGCTGCCCTGGCTCCCTGAAGAGATCACTGGTAGCTGCCTCACCACAGTGAAACGTACAAAATGCAGGCAGAGCGGCGCCAAACCCAAAAAGCAGTGACCAAAACCTAGAGAAGGGAGCTAGGAGGCAGCAGATCACAGTGTAAACTGGAAGAGGGGTGATGGCGTAACTCCTGCGTCAGAGCAGAGATGGGCGCATGGGAATACTTCCTACTTCAGCATCAAGAGTTTGAGCAAGAAACTGCCTCAGAACGATTGAAACAATTGGTCTTTCCAGGGAAGAAGTAGCAGCCGAGCTGCATGGCCCTGGGAGTGAGGAAGGAGGCACAGAACTGGCACAGGGCTAGGGAGGGTGGGATAGTGGCCTCAATAGATGTGGGTTCAATGCTTGGTTCAGCCGCAGGCTTCCTGGGCAGCCTCAGGCAAGTTTCTTCAACTGCTCCCTAAAGTGGGGAGGATTTTTACCTTTCCAGGACACTCAGAGGATAAAATCCATGCAGAACTGTAAGATACTCAGGTGACCAAAGCTATATAGGTGCCTAGATAGAGAACATCAAGCTATATAGCGACCAAATCAGGAAGGAACAATAATGACAAATCTCCTCGGGGAGGAGACAATATTTTGGAGGAAAATAATATATAGACATTCCAGGAGAACTCCAGTTAGACTCCTCATAGGACCCAGAGTGAGGCCAGGTCTACACTACAGGCAGGGGTATGAAGGCATGTGATCCTTGACCGACACAGCTGTGCTGGCAGAAGCCTCTAGTGCAGGGGCTCTCAACCTTATTTCTTCTGAGGCCGCCCCCCCAACATCCTATAAAACTCCACAGCCCACCTGAGCCGCAACAACTGTTCTGCATATAAAAGCCAGGGCCAGCATTGCGGGGTAGCAAACAGGGCAATTACCTGGGGGCCCAGGCCACAGAGGGCCCCGCAAAGCTAACTTGCTCAGGCTCCAGCTTCAGTCCCTGGTGGTGGAGCTCGGGGCCCTGAGCTTCAGCCCCGTGTAGTGGGGCTTTGGCTTTCTGCACCTGGGCCTCAGCAAGTCTAATGCCAGCCCTGCTTTGGTGGTCCCCTTGAAACCTGCTCTCGGCCCCCCAGGTGACCCCAGACCTCTGGTTGAGAACCACTGCCTTAGTGCATACCTATGGTTTTACCGGTATAGCTTGATCACTCTGCTGCGTGGTTTCACTATCCCCATTCAGAGCACAGCTGTATGGGTATGAGCTGCATACACACTAGGAGCACTTTGCTGGTACAGCATACAAGTGTAGACATGACTTGATTCTATTACGTTAGGGGCCAAAAGGAAGGAGAAGGATCCACTGATAACACAGCTACTACTAGCAGCCAGAGGTGTGCTAGCTCATTTTCGGGAAAGGACGGCTCTTCTAACATTTAGCAGCATGGAGAAACAAAGTATGGGACATCCTTCCATTGGGATCTTTCTGTCAGGAGCAAGTCCATCTTTTAATGGGTGGTTACCAATAAATGCACAGGCTGGCCCAACCCAAATGGGACCTTTAAAGGAGATGAATAAGGCTTGTTCAGACTTGTTATTTGATCATTAACATAACATGAACTTCCCATAAAGTTCACCCCAAGCAGCAAAACGGAGGCCTATGCTGGGTACGTGCTTGGTGTATTGTGTCTCCTGCTGGCAAGCACCTGAGGTCTTGATCTCTCTTCTGCGCTGGCATCGCTTGTGCAGCTGGTCATGCCAACAATGTATTATTGCATTGGACTGCCTTGATTTGGAGGAGCTGCCTATCTAATCTGACACAGGGGCGGCTGTTGTGCATGTGGCTATAGATGTACTCAGGAACGTAAGTGCTCTTGTATAGGGTACATCTCAGCGAGTGGGAACTGACGGAACTCTAGTGACTTCACTTGGAGCTATGTGGTTAACACCAGGTGGGGGCTCTGGCCCCATATGCCTAGATCTGCGTCAGCAAGGCTGTGTGTATCATCATGTATCTGTGAGCTCGCTCTCAGGCACCCATGTGTGTGAAGGACTATAAGGCAGAGTGTGTCTATCTGTGTTTATATGCCTGTGTGGGTCTTGAGGCATATGCATCTCTGCCAGTGGGATGCAGGTGTGTAACACTGTGTGTGAGAGGGATGTAGGGGTGCACCATGTTGTAGGTGTGTAAGGCTCAATGTCTCTGCTGGTGCTTTCCATTAGCTGCACCTATCCCAGGCGCTGTGGGTGTACCTGTCTCCAAACCAGAGCTCCCTTTCCCTGGAGCTAGGGGAGGATGAGAGGAAGGCCTGGGACCTGCTCTCCCTGCTCTGTAACTGAGGAGACACGACAGCTAATTAACAGAGGGTGACACTAACTCTGAGGCAGTCACATGACTGATCTGCCTCTTGTGAACTCTTACCCCTTTTGGCTCTGTGATGTATCCAGTCCTCCTGGTGCCTGCAGCTAGGCCTGCTTCAACCCTGCTGTGCTGAGAACGTCCCGGTCTCCTTCCACCTAATCAAAAACAATAACAGGCCCCCAAATGAATCTTTTGGAATTTTATATTTTTCATCCCCCCCCCCAAATGTTCCTGGCCCATTTAGAACTCTTCCTTGGGCCAGATTCCCTCATGCCCTCCAATGCTCCAGTGCAAAGTGGGGGTAAACTGTTACCAAATGTTTTACCCTCACTTTGTACTGGGCCAAATCACAGCACTGGCGAATCAAGCCATTTGTATTCACTGCTAGGCAACATTTCTCCCTTAGAATTAATGGATGATGCATCTTGGCGTGTGATGGGCGGCTTAGACAGGAATGGTTGCCTGTGGTCCATTTTACACGTTCGGAGAGCTACAATTCACAGTCGTGACGGTATTAGGGACCTGCAGTGTAGCAAGGAGCTTGTGACACAGCCGTTAAGTCAGGGAAGTAGATTTTATACAGGACTCCTAGTCTCAATTTTGGCAATAAAAAAACTGACTTTCCAGGCTGAAATGTCATGATATGAGTGATCTGTTTTTAAACACTTTGCTCAGCTACCCCTGAGTTATCCACCTGCTGAACCAAGACCCTGAGTAGGACGCTTACGTATTTAGGCACTCAGCAAAACCTCTATTGGTTTTCAAACGTGTGACTGGGCTCTAATAGGCATCCTGATTGGGGGCTACCACGTGTTTGATATAGGGCCACCTAGTGGCCGTGTGGTATTGCAAAGCAAGCTGAAGGAAAATCAGAGCAAAGTTGGAGAGTGAGCAAGTGAGAGCAGTTCATGGGCAGTTCAATCATCCCTGATCCAATGAATCCTTTCCTTCCACTAGCACAGCTAATGGTGCTGTGGTTTAACAAAGCAGCCTGTGAAGACTACTGCCTACAGAGTACTTAAAGGACTCTCTGAGGACCCATCACTTGATTCAGCCAAGTCACCATGGTGGCCATTTTGCTCTACCATGTCGCACACACTCTTTGAAGCATGTTCATTTCACGTTAATGGGGAAGAGGGCTGATTAGCTGCTGTTTTAACTGCAGGTAACTTGTTGTTATTGGCAGGAAACATGTTTCATCTGCATAACAGTCTCACGTGAGCAGCGGGGAACATTTTTCCATTAGCATTGGTTGATGTGAAATGTGTTTCTTGGTGGAATTCCGTTCAGGCATGGGACACGATCTCGACTCTTTGATGTGGGATGGGGGGGCACTTCTCTCCTTCCCCAGCTGGGGATGGGCAGGGTCCCATGCCATTGTCTGGCCCTGACTGTGGGGGTTTTTCACAGACCACTCTGCATTGACAGCCTGATCCTGCGGTGGGCTGGGCACTCTCAATTCTTTCAGATTTCAAGGGGAGTGGAGGTAGGCATGACCCAGGATTGAGCCCAGCGTGAGGTATATAGTTATAATTCACATGATATCCTCCCCCTAGCCTTCAATGGGAGTGGAGAGAGCACAGCATCTCATGGGATTGGGTCTTGAGCATGGTGAGTTGCTTGATCTGACTGGCTTCCTATCCCCATTTCAGCTGGCACCAGTATCCTTTAGTCCCACGAAGAAGAGGAGCAAATTTGGCCTGTTTTACTGATGCCAGCAGCCCCTCAGCTCGCCCTCCTCTGAGGGCACCAGCTACCTCCTGCACTCAGCCCTACTCTGCGTTTCGCTGCCCGCTCGAGGGGTCTCTGGGGATCCCGTACCTGTTTCACCCTCTGCCTTCATGTTATGCTGTTGCTAAGGGGATCTAAAGGCTTCAGCTGAGAGAGATTCCTGCTCATCCTCTGTTGGGCTTTTACTAATGGCAGGCCACACCCCCAGCAGGTGAGCAGGGCCTGGAAAGCAGCAGACAGGCTCCACCTCATCGGAGTAGGGGGCAGAAATGCAGGGCTGGCTCCAGGCACCAGTGCGGCAGGCAGGTACTTGGGGAGGCCAACGGAGTGAGGCGGCATGTCCGGCTCATCAGCTGCAATTCGGCAGATCACGATTGTGTCTTTTTTTTTTTTTTTTTCTTTTTTGCTGCTGCTTGGGGCGGCAAAACCCCTGGAGCCGGCCCTGCGGAGATGGGTCAAAGGAAGGGACGGATCAGTCATAGAGGATGGGGCAAAGACCGCCCATGAGGCACTAGGGACAGAGGCCATGCAGGCAGGGCTTTCTATCCCCTCTGCACAGATGAGGGGTGCTCCCTGGAAACTCCCAGCACAGCAATAGGTAGTGAGGGCGGTGGGGTTTGATGGCAGGGAGTGGGGGAACCTGTTGTTACCAGGGGGTTCTTTTGCCCCCCTTTGAGTCACATCAGCAAGGCTCACTGAAACGAGGAAACAGTTGATTTAGAAACCCTGGCACAGGCTCTGCTTTCAGATCCAGGTGAGGACGCCCTGTAGGATAGCACAAGCATGGCTGGAAGCAGAATCTGGGTCCATCACTCCTGGAATAAACGGTGCCAACATATTAACATTACACAGCACCCTTCATCCTGAAGGAACCCCCACCACTCACTCAACCTGGATCACAAGGGTGTGTGCAAGTCTACCGCTGTATCCATAATAAACAATCCCTATGCAATCACCACTATGTGCAGCCGGCTCTGGGGTGTAAGGTAGAAGAGCTTTAAGAGCGCACAGTAACACTAAAGAGGAGTTTAGGACAGGAAGTGAAAAAGTATTCGGTAAGTAGTAGAAATTGGTGGAGGAATTTCAGAGTACATTAATCTGGGCTGGAATTTAATTGCTCTTTTTTAAAGTGCAATAGCATCTTCGATCCCCACAAAGACTTTGGTTTTACTTCTCACCTGACGGACAACACAACACGCCTCGGGCATTGCCTCAGTATTAGCTTAGAGGAAAGAGTGCCAGCTCTTGCCTCGGTAAACCATCTCCTTCTAACCACCCCTGGAATTTCTTCCTGTGCCTCCTCTCCAGGTACAGACCCGGCCTGACCCTGCTGAGATTATGGAATACAACAAGAACATAGCCTCCACTGGTAAAACTACAGAATTGTGCCCATGGATTTTGCTTAAGCAAAAAAGATCTGTTTTCCTGCATACATCTGTCCCTGACACTTGAGGAGACGGGGCCTGCCACTCCGCTTGCTTACTATGATTTAATTGTCCTACAGT
The DNA here is from genome assembly GCF_025201925.1 of Gopherus flavomarginatus. Classification (NCBI taxonomy): domain Eukaryota; kingdom Metazoa; phylum Chordata; order Testudines; family Testudinidae; genus Gopherus; species Gopherus flavomarginatus. The sequence goes on along the minus strand of NC_066622.1, from coordinate 67,345,891 downwards.
AGCACCCAAGTGCTAGGTGCTGTACAAAGAGGCAGACTCTATCCGGAAGAACTTGCAATCCAACTTAGATATAAATTATCTGCATCTGCTTTCATTGGTCAAATGCAGGAGTAACTCTGCTGAATTCACAGCTGCAAGCTATACTTGTTAGCACCCACTATTTGATTGCAGTAGCACTAAAAAGCCCAAGTCAAGGTGCCTCGAAGAGCTGACAATCTAAGTATAAGGACAAGAGACAAACTGACTTCACGAGGCTCAGTGTGACTTCAGTGTTGTCATTTAAGAGGTTACTGCTGATTTACACCAGCAAAACCGGAATCAAGGCTCAACGCCCCTTGCATGAGACATCACAATTGACTGGGGAAGTTGTGTCCAGCAGGAGGTGGAGATATGTAGTGGGAGCAAATGCAGAACTCCACAATCCTGGTCTATTCACATGGACCTAAGAATATCTTTAAAAAGAGGAAGAAAATCTGCTGCCAGAGGCAGAATTGTTTCTCAGGATTTGGCGACACTGCAAGGGAAGCAAACCTGTGCTAGCTTGTACTCTAGGAAGCACAGCTAACAACAGTACCGTAGGCATGGTGGCATGGGCTACAACCTGCCAGAGAGCTTGGTACACGCTCAGGTTGCTAGCCCGTACTGCTTCATCTACACTACTCTTGTTACTCGTGCTAGCAACATTAAAGCTAGCGTGGCTGTGCCTACCCATGCTAAACCATCAATAGCAACACTTTCCCTTGCAGTGGTTTTCCAGGAGGCATCTGTGACTTTTTTTCCCGCATGAACACAGTATTTGGAAATGAACATTTGGTCAATGAGATATAGCTCTCCCATGGCAATGCAGCGAAATATAGCTCTTTTTTTGCTTGTTGGCAGCAGATTTCTGGCTATATCAATTTTTATTAGTGCAGGTTTTACTATATACATATAGCTATTTATCAGCAAGTGGCGCCAGCAGAAAGAAAAAAAGATCTTAGGATACATTAGAAGATCCAAGGTTCTAGGCACAAAGGCTGCTGGATGGGGCCATGTGCCCAGTTCAGTGGGAATTTTATTAGATTCTGCCAGTGACTTTAACATCCCAGAGTTCTCCCACCTCTGCAAGCCCAGTTTAAACACTGCCAGTGTAATGCCCTACTCCTGGGTGGGCCATCAGCAGCAGGGTTCACAGCTGGGACCTTTGCATCTTAACCCACACATCTTTGCTGTGTGAGCACAGAAAAGCCACCTCTCTTAACCAAGGCTGCAGGGTGCTTATTGAGCTGTGCGTGGCCCCATCACCACTAGAGGGGGACAGAGTGGCACCCCTCTGGGGTGTGGGTTTCATGGGTGCTCAGGTTCCATGGAGCAGATCTAAGAACTCCAGTAGAGGCCTTCAGGTGATCAGCTTTTTGACAGAGGAGTAAAACTTCAGGGAAACGATTGGGCCTTGGTCAATGCTGGCAGTCCTCCCTTGTGTGAATGGCAGTTTTGCCTGCAGGAGCTGCTCTCTATTTCACAGCATTTTACATGTAGGGTCCTGGCTCTCCGAGGTAGGTACACAGCATTACCCCTGTTTTACAGACAGGGAAACTGAGGAAGAGGTGGGACGTGACTTGCCTACAGCAGCAGAGTCAGGAACAGAACGTAAGCCTCCCTATTACCAAGCCAATGCCCTGCCCACTACAGAGCACTGCCTCTCCCCAGGGCTAAGGCACTAGGAGACAGACAGGAAGAAAAGGTTCTCCTCCCCCATCCCCAAAAAGCTGACACTCAAAGGGCTAGATTGTCACAAGGACACAGGCCCTCGGAAGGGAGAGCTCACAACTGCTCTCACCCTGGAAGCCACAGACCCCTCTTCCCCCTGCACTTAGAGCCAAGGGAATCATTTGCCTCAGTTTCTATATGAAGCTAGCTCTCTGGGAGCCCCACATTCCTGGGACTGGCTCCTAGGCCCCAAGCCTGAAACCTTGATGTGTGGGACCTCATGGGAATTACTTACGTGGGTAGAGTGAAGCACGTGCACTGAGCTTGGCAGGACTGGCATTCCACTAACAAGAGCTCTTTAGGGGCCATTGGGCCCCTCCATTTCAGAAGCTATAAACCTGGGGGCAAATGTTGTAAAAACTAATTGGATTTTTGCTCTGGTGGGATCTCAACTTAAAGCCAGAAGGCATAATAGGCATGCTCTTCAGCACAGAGCATGGTGTTTCAGGGGTTGAATGCTCACTGCCTACGTGGTAGACCTGGGTTTGATTCCTGGCCAGTGCAGAATGGAGTTTGCAGGATGTCTGACTAGATGATCGTTGTGATCCAGTTTGGCTTCAGAATCTATGAACATTCCACAAGTTTAGAGGCAGGAAAGTTAAAAATACTGCAGCTAATACAACTCAGGAGCAGTCTAGGTAGCAGGCTAATAGGATCTGACTTGGAACGTTGGTCATACACTGAGGCTAACACCCCAATTCCCACGCTGAATGGCATGAGGGCTGCACAGCCAACAATTGGCCATGGTTGCTATCGCAGAACAGATCATTACTGGACTTCGTGGGATGGGTTCTTGCGCGGGATGATGGTTGGGCTTGTGCGTAAGACAGTGTGGGCCTCTGGTGGGCTGGCTCTAATTGCCAGCTCTGCCCCAGATTCTCTCTGTGAGCTTGGGCAAATAACTGCCTCTGTTGTCCAACCAACGTGGAGACTATGATGCTGACCTGCCTTGCAGGGGCCCTATTCAGGAAAGGAGTGTCTTGAATCCCATTGAAGTCAGTGTCCTGTTCAAGTTAAACCCGGGATCGACCCCTTTTCTGAATAGGCACAACACTGAACAGGGGGTGAAGAGCTTTTCTAAGCAAGGGGCACACGGGAGGCTTATTACATGGCTGTCTCTCCAGAGATCCTGAGATAGAGTGTGATCCTTCTGCAAAGTCAGGAGAAAGATTCCCATTGACTCAAATGGGATCAGAGCAGGCCCTGCCTCTGGATCCTTTCCATGATTATCCCTGCAAGCTCATTTCCACTTGGGTCCTCAGATCCTGATGGGGTTTCAGGCAAGATGCTCCCTTGGCCTCCTCTTCTGCTCCTGGCCCAGCTTCCTCCACCTGCCCTTTGCTTTGCTTTATTCCCAGCAGGTATGTAGGACCCTGCTCTCCCATTTCCTTGCTGCACCTGCAGATGGCTGGCCCCGAGGGAGCACCTAAGTGGCAGCACAGCAGTGCTGGTGCCAAGGCTTTTGGTTCCCAGGCCTTGGGTGGGGCATACATGGCGAACCATTGCCAGAAAAAATACAAAAAACAGAATATGTTGCACTGCAAGGTCATTTCAACCCTGCATGAGACTGGGGGTTGTGATCTCAGCTACACCAGTGCCAAACCACTGAAGTCAGAAGAATTGCTCTGGATTCACACAGATCAGAATCTGGCTCAGACGCTAAGATCAGCCTGAGACATGGTCTGGGTCCCTGCCATCGTGCTGTGATTTCGCCCAGAACTAGCGCAAGGCACGAGTTTTGCCAAGGCAGCCACTGGGAGCGTATGCACGCAAAGGCGAGGCCAGGCAGGTGGATGGGGGGAAGCGATTGGGAGAACAGGTGTGTGGGCGAGTACGAGCGTGAGCAGTACTGTGACAAGGTGCACACGTGAATGGGCGCATGTGATCTCAAAGGAGAGCCCCTTGGCCAGACCCGGACGCCTCAGTCTATCACTGGGCTGCCTCGCTCCGTGGATTATCTTGAAGGATTCTAAGTGCCCTTGTGCATCTTTAGCCTGGGCATCACCCCTGAGTGCACATTGGCTATGCCAGTTCAGTGTGTTTGTGTGCTCTTGTGAGAGAGCTGGTAATTGTGAGCGCTCCCTCGGAGAAGCTGTGGGGCCAGGGGGATACAATAGGCAAGGTTCTAGGGTCTGAAACTGTAGACTTTAATAAAGCCACTGACAGCAAATAAGAGGCTGACATGTGAGTCACATTACCGACAACAAGGGCTGCTTTGTGTCCCCGATGGGGTCCCGTACAGTAACTGAAAGGACAGAACAAACTGCTGCTGCCTTCAATAAATACCACAGTGCCACAAAGGCAGCTAAACAGACCAACTCTGTGTGGCTTTGCTGCAGCTGAGCTGCCCTCCCACCTCCCTTCCCCACGGCTTCCCCGCACCCCTCCGCCTCAGTGGGAATAACTGACAGTACCCAGACACAGCCCCTCCAGGCCACCAGACCAGACCCTGGGGTTCCACTTGCTGACACCTATTCAAACCGCATCTGTTACCAGCCATCCTGGAATGTCTCGCACCCCAGTGCTCCCACTTGTCATGCCCCACGCTGTGGGAGCCCTCTGCTGATGGCAGGGGTGCCCACCTCCTAGCTGGGAGAGCCCCAAGATCCCTGGGACTTCTGTTCTCTCCCTCAGCATAGGAGCCCTGGTTCTCCCCCCAGAGCTGCATAGACCATCTGTGCCTAGACGCCTGTTGAGGTTGTGTTGGTGGGAGCGTGTGGCATAGGGGCAGGTCCCTGAAGCCCATCCAGATGCAGGGCAGTGGGTCCCCCCAGCCTGAGGTACAGGGTGCTGGGAGCATTCCCTCTTTATCCAGATGTTGTCACCTGGAGTAGCCGAAAGGGTTTCTCCCAAACTGCCCTCAGGGCCTCCTGCTCTTCCCTTCCTCTGGGCCTCTCCTCTGTGGCTTGGAGACTTTCCCAGAGAGGCACTTTCACACGGGAAAAAGAGCTCTCAGATCGATCCCACTTCAGTGGGAATTCACGCCACTGTCGCCTCTTTCTCAGAGCTTTTGTAGCCACTCTTTTCCAGCTTGCCCCTGCAGCCCCAGGGAGAGTGACCTGCTGGGACCCGTGAGCATGGGTACAGCACCAGGGAAAGCACCCTGCGTTATACATTAGCACATAAAACCTATGTGCATCCAAGGGCTGCATTATTCACTGGGACCCACAGCCAGTGCCCAGTGATGGGCATGCATCATCCTTCTGACCTGCAGCATTCCCATGTGCCCAACAAAGACACCTTGCTAGAGACGGAGCGTATGGAATACTGAGCAATGCAGCATCTGCCTAGTGGGCATATACTGCACACCAGGACCTACAGCACAAACCCTGCTTCCCTCTGTGGGCCTGTAGTGCCCAAAGGGACATTCCTGGGATGTCAGGGTCTGCCCTCTACGTCCAGTGCTTCTGCAGCCTGTCCTGGGATTTGGAGCATGACCTGCAGCAATGCAGTGCATGTCTGAGCAAGGAAGGCTCTGCTTAGGTTTAGTTCTTAAGGCACATGGGGAAGGGGATCAGTCCTAGCTATGCCAAAGACTGAATTTTGATCTAGGATCTGCTATGGCCGCTGCACTGCTCTAGGGCAACGCAGAGTGCAGAGGCCAGGCCAAAGTACACCAAGGACTGGGGATGTAGCATTCACAGCCCAGGGAATCAGGCCTTCAGAGACTGGGTGACCTCAGAGTCTGATCTTCCCTAGGAAATGCCATCAACCCCCATTTGACAAGGCCTGTCCCCCATAAGATCATATGATGCCCCCTTCTACTCCACTCCCTGCCCGCCCCCCCATGTTCCATAAAAGCAAGATACCATGCAGCGCTTCAGAGGAGATCCAGAGATGCCATGAAGCCCACTGGGGACCCTGTGAGTGCTGTCACTGTTACAGGGCAGGAGCTGCAGCACTAGCTAGCAACAAGCCTTCTGAGTGATCAGTTCCAGGTACAGGACCCACCTAGGGTGGGCACATTGGCAAAGGGATTCTGTTACACTGACACAGTTTGTGTTCCTAACATGGGTCCTGCATGGGAGGCTCCCCCTACTCCTCCCCTAGAGAGGGAGGTTTCAGGGGTGATGCACCACTCTCAGGAGATCCTCAGGAGCAGCAGCTGACCCACCTGGCTCCACCAACAAGGTCAGACATGTCTTGCCTGGAAACATTCACCTCAGGGTTACAGAGAATGTGGCACAGTTAGAAACTGCACCCAGATCCCCCAGTCCCAGTGCAGCACTTCTATCGCACAGCCACCCTTCCTCTCCCAGGGGGAGTAGCATGGGCAGAGGGGACACAGGGTTTCCCTGTGCTGCTCCTCCAATGGGCAGCAGCCTTCACCTAGAGACACACTCAGGCAATGGGGGAGAGGGGGTGCGTCATTCTGCTGGGCCCTAGCGGAGCCATCCCCTGACCTTTTAGCTCAGAGACAAGGGCTCAGGAAACAGCAGACACAGAGGCCAGGCTAGGGGGCCTGTTCCCCAGTCTGAGACAGACAGCCACTCCCAGTGCAGTTAGCAGCCCTTACCCCAGGCACTGGTAATGCAGAGCTATAAGAGTGACAGGCTTGTTCCCAGCCTGGATTCTGGGGGTCCTCAAGCTTCTATGAGTTTAATGATAAGCCCTAGTCTAGGGGCCCTCAGAGCCAGCCCCCCCCTTCTGCTGCAACCAGCCTACTCCTGGTCCCCAGCTGCAGCAGCCCTCCTTTATATCCTCTACCTGCAACGCCTCAGACCCATCACTGGCTGCTGCCCAGGTGGGACAGATGATTTCCAGCACCTACCTGCTAGGCTCCTCCCCAGACCAGGGCTGGCTGCTCCCCAGCTCCTGGCCCTTAAAGGGGCAGGCCACCCTGCTACACAGTCTTCCGAAGGTCAACAAGCCAGTGCTCCCTTCTGAGTGTGTGACTGTTGCAGCAGCATCAGGGTGCATGTGTGTGTGTGTGTGTGTGTGTGTGTGTGTTTCTAATGCAGCCTTCCCTAAATCAGAGCGAGTGGCTGCCATTCCCCAGCTCCTGTGGCTGAGCTAGACTGGCGCCATTGGCCTTGCAGCCAATAATCACTGCTGTGCACAGGGTGTGTTCACTCCCCACCTCATAGTGCGGCCCCAGCGCATGAGCTGTCTAACCCTAGAGTGGCAAACAGCACCCCATTGCAGAGTCTAGTGCAGGGAGCCATCCACGCTGCCCCCAGGACATGTCTGTCTGTGGCACCGAGAGGTGTGGTGTCTCGTGGGTACCATGCCTGCTGGCTGCTGTTGTCCAAAATGCAGGGGCAAGGCAGAGAAGGTGAGGGCAGGCAAAGCCCCAGGAAAGGAAACACTACCGAGATGGGGTGGGATGGCTATTCCACGCTCCGCTGGGCTGCATGAGCCCAGGCATGCGCCAGGAGGTGGAAGAGAGAGATACCTCCAGCACCACTAGAGACCCCATGCACACACCCCCTCCCCTCCGCCGCCTCTTTGTGGCATCGGCATCAGAGATGGAAGAGGCTAGTCAGGCCATGTCGTCCCTGGCCTGGGATTGACCAGCGAAACGCCAGGGACTGGTCCACTCTGATCTGAAATAACTCAAGCCTCCTCCAACAGATCAGTGCTGCGGCGGGGGGGAGGGACTCGCTCTGGACCCAGAGGCCCTAGAGTCAACAGCTCCTGGGCCTGTTTCGTGGCTTGAGCTGGAGGTGAGCCTGCAGGGGCGGGTACTTGAGAACAGGCTCAGTGGGAAGGGCTTATGGGTAGGCCCATGAGACCCTTCCTTGACCCAGATATCTCTGAGCCCCTGCTCCTGTGACATGGGGAGAGCAGGCTTTGCAGCCAGATGATTGTGCAAGGGAGAAGCTGGGAACTGGGCCCCATGGTGGAAGGGAGGGGACTGTGGGGAAGGGTTATTGATCCAGGCTGTGAGGAGGTGGAGACGGCAGATAAGGGCGTAAGGATGAGCTTGTGGGTCAGTTAACCCCATGTTATTGACCAGGGAGATGGATCCATTGCTCTCTCTGGCCTTTCTTTTCAGGGACACAGCCCAATTCCTCTCTGTCCAACATAGACCTGGGATCATCCCTCTCTGCAAGTTACTAACGTCAGACATAGCAAGGCCAGGATTTAAAAGTGGCCCTTGCAGAGTTAGGTGCCCAGTCCCCATTGACTTCACCCCCTTAGGCATCTTCGAAAGGCCCAGCTTGACTTGTCACGCTGAGGCTCTAGAGTACACATTTAAGCCAAGATCTTCATCTCATTCCCAGCTTCCACCTCCTCTGCTGTCCTTGTTCTGGGGTCTCCCCCCTACTGCTTTGTTCCTTCAAAGGCCTGTGATCTCTAGCCAAGGAAGGTGGAGGCTGGGGTGAGCGGGGTCCAGAGAAGCTCAGCTCCTCGGTGGCCATGACCCCTTAGACTGAGGTTCCAATCCCTGCAGAGGGTGACAGGGCTGGGCAGGGCCTGTCTGCTTGAATCTCAGGGGAGGGAAAGGAGGAGTGGGGTCGGGGTCACTGGGGAGAGGGCTGGGCCCCGAATGAAAGGCGATCAGCATCCATCAGGCACTGAGCACAGGAGGCTTTTTGCCTGCCTGAGAGGAGAAGCTGCCCCTGACAAAGCCAATCGAAAGCAATTTCCCTGCTGAAAGGTGGCCTACCTGAGCCGGCACAGCCAGCCCCAGCTGTGCACCATTGCTGTCAGACTTGGCCGGGTCTGTCAATTAAGGGAACACAGAGCAATCTGTGAGCGCTGAAAGGGATCCCTTCAGCGTGCTCAGCGGTTGAGAGACAGGCCCATTGTCTGCATGCATGGCTCACATAGTTTGGGCCCTGATAAGGAGGCACACTATGAAAACCCGCATTATATGTGAGCCCAGGAACACCTCGGCCAGGGGTCGGGGCGACGGGGGGAGGAGGTAACACTGCACCTTGGCATGGTGGGAGGTGGGGCAATGAAAGACGCCAGTTTTGGTGGTCCCCCCAAAAGCCCTCCTCTCTCACAAACTCTTGTTGAAAGATGGGGTCCCGCCCCTCACCCCTTGTCCTTTCTTTCTGGATGCTTTCTAAAAGATCTGCTGTAGGAATGAGTGTGGGGACGTTCTCTGGCCCATGTTATACCAGAGATCAGACTAAGTGATCCCAGTGATCTCTTAGAACCTATGAGTTCAGAAATCAGGTGGGAGATTATTGCAGCATTAAGGAGAGACCCAGATTAACCACCTTCCACATGTGGCAGTCCCAGAAAACCAGGACCACCAGGGATTTACGGGCTGATAGCTTGGGAACTGCATCCCCTAGGAGCCAGCTCCTCCATAGACATCACACCTCTGCTGGCCTCATCTCCTCTTATGCCACCCAGCTGGAATGGTGCCATGCCCGGCATGCCTGGCCATGACAAGGCATGTGTGTGGCTGACCTATGCAGGGCTGTGTGGCAGGGAAGAGGTGCCCTCTCCCACAGGCAGCAGAAATCCAGCACATTCGTGCCATGCGGACTGAGAAGCCGCTTCTCTCCCCAGTGACGCTCTGTGGTTTGGAACGGGGAGGCCTGTGGTCTGTGGTTTGTTGGGGGGAGTCAGATGATGTTGTGGTTTGTGAGCAGCCGCCGGCACCCTGCTCCGTTCTCAGTGCAGGGATGATATGGAACTGTGGTATCCAGTGCATTGCGGGTGATGGGGGAGCAGGCTAGATGTGTGGTTTGCTCTGCAGGTTGCAAACAGCTTGTCTCAAAGTTTATATTTGGGGAGCCATGGTGGGCTTGGGGCAGAGGGGCAGTACCGCCCCTGCAGGAGCGCTGGGTGATGCGAGCTGCTACAATCGGCCCTATAGACAGTGCAGAATGTGCTCCCTCCCTCTGAGCCAGCTCTACTGGCTGGTCCAGGGAGGGGTCTCTGACCTCCTCACCGCTTCGGGTGGCTAATGGTGCTGACAGATCCAGCCACAGGGCTATGAAGCACAGCGATTGTGCTTGGCCCCTGTGCAGCCTGGTCCTTGAGCCGCCCCAGAACCAGACATGGGCTGGCTCTAGCTGAGCAAGGCATGCATCTGGGGTTGTGCCGGAGAGCGAGCCTGCCCAGCAGCGTGGCGGTGGGAATAGGTGGGGCAGGAGCTGTGGAGAGGGGGCAGGTGAAGATAGAGGTGGGGACTAGGAGGTGGGGTAGGGTGTGGGCCCGGCTACCTGCTCCATCACGCCTGGCTAACGCCACAGACTTGGCCATCGTTGCCAGGGGTGGCTCTATGTATTTTGCCGCCCCAAGCACGGCAGTCAGGATTCAGCGGTGTGCCTGTGGGAGATCCGCTGGTAACTTGGATTCAGCGGCATGACTGTGGGAGGTCCGCTGGTCCTGCACCTTCAGTGCACCTGCTGCCGAATTGTCACCGAAGCCGTGGGACTGGTGGACCTCCCACAGGCAGGTCACCAAAGGCAGCCTGACTGCTACCCTCACAGCGACCGGCAGACTGCCCCCCGCGGCATGCTGCCCCAGGCACGCACTTGCTGCACTGGTGCCTGGAGCCACCCCTGATCGTTGCTCCTGCAGGCAGCAGTGTGTGTGCTCAGCGAGTGTGATCGTACGGTGGGAGGGGGTTGGAATGGAGGGAGCGGAGGGTTCCCTGGCGAGGCGGGAGTGGGTGGAGGGGAGGCATGTGGGCGACTTATGTATAGCAGCGCGGGGCCTGTACTAGCTTGGGGCCTGGCTAGCTGGGGGGTATGTGAGTGTATGGGCCACTCCGCCACTGCAGAGTCATCAGCATTAAGTATGCGCTGGCCATAGACCCTCCCACCCCAGGCCTGCTCCAAGCATACCTCTACTCTGGGGAATCCAAATAGGGCATGGCCTAGGCCAAGCCTCCTATTCATATCAATGGGCATTGGATCAGGCCTCGTGCATGCGTGCATGTTGCCTTCCAGTGGCCACTCTCTGCAACTTGAACAGGCTGCAACATACAAGAGGCTTGGTGCTGTGGGGCGGTAGGTTTGAACCATGCTAATGAGCATCTGTCTGCATGTGGCCAGGGTCTATCACCTGACCTAATGCTGCTTCTACTGAAGTCAATGGCAAACCTCCAAAGCAGAGTTAGGCCGACAGAGTGTGCCATGGAAAATACCTCCCAGGGCTTGTGGGAGTAGGGGTTGGAGGGATCAAACCGCTCAGTTCCTGCAGGGCTTTTTGTGGGGGCCTTTCAAACATGTACGTAACTCCTAGCCAGCACTGTTCTGTTACATTCCCAAGGAGCTCCAGCAGGTCAGGGAGCGACTGCACAGAACCCAGCTACTTCGGCTTGCCATGCACCTCGCCTGGTGCTTTATAACTCTGTCTTTAGTGAGTTTCTCAGCTATTTTTCCTGGTACCTGCACAAGGCTCACAAAAGTCTATCATTCTTGTGCTTGCCCTCAGCACCTCATTTCAAAGAAGCATACAGCATTGGCTCCCCTCCAGCCCTGGGGGCAGGGAACTGGTTTTGATGATCAATTACGCACTTTTGTTAGTAGCTCCTTTATAAATCAGTTTCTTCAGAGTATTTGCATAAAGGCCATCTGGTCGTGAGGAGCTGCTACAGTTTCACTTTTGTAAGTTGTGCCATCATTTTGTTTCCCTTTTTGACAGCTCTATATCTGGCAAGGCCTCATTCTCTGGCTAGCTGTCTGTGTGTCTGCTCCTCCTCATTTATTATGATTTGTAGCCTGGTTGTTCCTAGAAGGTCTGATCTGAGCCTGGGGCCACCTTGTGCACATACACGTAGAATGGAAAGATGGTCCCTGCCCCAAAGAATTTCTGCACAGGATTTTCAGAAGCGCTCAGTGTTAGCCTAGCTCTGCTAGTTACTAGTAAAAGGTCCATGCTGAAAGGGGAAACGCCCGTTGACTTCAAAGGGAGCAGAGTTGGGCACAGTGAGTGCTTTGGAAAATCTCTCTCTCTTTATCTCTCCATCCCCATATTGCCAGTAATCCATCCATCCATCCATCCATCCTTCCATTACTCAGTGATCTTGCTTTCCATTTGCATATTACTCAGTAAGCTCTTTGTCCATCCACAAATTCCCAGTAATCTAATCTATCCATCCCCGTATTAGTCAGTAATCTAATCTAAACTCATATTAGCCAATAATCTATCTATCCATCCCTATATTACCCAGTAATCTCTTACTCTCATCTGATCTGTCTATCCCCATATTACCCAGTAGTCTAACCTCTCAATATACAGAGAGTGCAACAGCATTGTCTAATGGTGAGAGTGAAGAACTGGGAATCAGGAAGCCAGGTTCGATAGCTGTTTCTGCCATTCTCATATTGTGTGGCCTGGGGCTAGTCACGTGGGATTAGGCCGCTCTGTGCCTTCTTTTCTCCATTTGTAAAAGGAGTTTACAAGCTGCTTACCCATATTTGCAAAGGGCTTTGGTGTATTATCAGCTGGAAGGTGCTGACATACAAACAATAATTAGCAGTTGCTGAAGGAGCACGGGTTATGTCTCTGGAACAGCCACCTCACCATGGATTGAACCAGGGACCTCCAGATCTGACTGGCTGAGCTAAAAAGCCACCTTCTGGAGCAAACTAGTCAGGCACAGTGTGGGACACCTAGCACCCAGTGGATCACTACTTCCTATGGACAGAGGCTTATTGCCCTGAGCACCAGAGGCCACAGCTGGTCAGAGCCCAAAGGAGCCTCCACTTCTGTGATAGCTCTGCCATCTTGGATCTCGAGCCCACCAGAGGCAAATAACTGAGTCTGTACAGGCAGGCTCTGTAACAGCTGCAGTAGCAAACTCACACCTTTGGGGACTGGACACAACTAGGAACTCATCTGGGTAGGGTGATCAGGTGGCTGGTTTTGACTGGAACACCTGGTCGAAAAGAAACCCTCGTGGCTCCAGTCAGCACCACCGACCGGGCCATTAAAAGTCTGGTCCTCAGTGCTGTGGTGCTAAGGCAAGCTAGTGCCCCAGAAGTGGCCAGCAGGTCCGGCTCCTAGGCAGGGGGGCCATGGGGTTCTGCGTTCTGCCTCCACCCTGAGCATCGGCTCTGCACTCCCATTGGCTGGAAGGTGTCTGTGGGCAAGAGCGGTGCGTGGAGCCTCCAGGCCCCCCCCCCCCAGGAGCTACTGGCCTGCTGGCTGTGCCGCTGACCGGGAGCCACCTGAGGTAAGCCCACGCCCCAACCCCCCAGCCCAGAGCTCCCTCCCAAACCCCTCATCCCCGGTCCCAGAGCCAGCAACCCCAGCCCCGATCCCTCATGCCCTCCCACACCCAAATCCCCTGCCTAAACCTGCAGACCCCTCCTGCACTCCGAATCCCTTGTCCACACCACCCCAGCCTGCTGGAGCCCCTTCCTGCAACTCAAACCCCTCATCCCCAGCCCCACCCAGAGCTCACACCCCCAGCCGAAGCCCTCACCCCCCCATACCCCAACTCCCTGCCCCAGCCCAATAAAACTGAGTGAGAGTGGGGGAGAGTGAGCTACTAAGGGAGGGGGAATGTAGTGAGCAGGGATTGGGGCCTCAGGGAAGGAGCGGGGCAGGGGAAGGGGAAGGGGAGGGGCTAGGGTGTTCGGTTTTGTGAGACTAGAAAGTTGGCAACCGTACATCTGAGTCTGTGCATACACCTCTGGGCCTCTGCATCTGGGGCTGTGGGGGTGATCCTGGACCTTTGCACATGCTTCTGAGACTGTGCCTGCAGACCTGGGCTTCTGCACGAACATACTGGACTGCCCACATGCGGCTGGATTGGTGTGTGTCTCTGCCTCTGGCCTTGCACTTCCTGTTGGCACAAGTCAGTGTGGAGTGGGGCTGAAGCCTGCATTGATTTGTCTAGTGGCAGCCCAAGGGAATCTTTGCCAGCGGTTTGAGTGTGGTGCCCAGGGATGGGGATACTTTGAGGCAGTAGATTCCCTTTTCTTTTCCCATCAGTGCGGAGCTTTTTGCACTCCCCAGTGGTTGGGAGGGAGATGGTGAACGCCCTCTGCACAGACAGGGGAGGAGTCGGAGTCATGGAGGCTGCAGTAGATCATCCATCCAATTCCATCCCAGTACTGAGAGCCAGTGACATGGACAGTTCTTCCACCCACCTGGGGTCCCCGTTTCATAACACCATCTCCCTCTGAGATGGCTCTCTTCAGCTGGCGATCTCAATGTGCTTTATAAAGGAGGTCAGTAACATTACCACCATTGCCTAGGTGGGGAAACTGAGGCAGAGGGCAGGACATGTCTTGCCCAAGGTCACCCTGCAGCACTGGAAATTGAATCCAGGTCTTCTGAGTCCTGCTCCGGTGCACTTTCCACGGCTTGGGCAAACTTCTCTGCAACATGAAGAGCCTCAGAGTGGAAAGCGAGCACTCCCAGTGCCCTCTGGAGACTGGCACACCCCACGCCTGTGTCCACGCCCTGTGCACTGCAACACCTCCGTACTGTGCTCTCCACACGCTGGGGCTGGGTGCCAACACTGCCACTCACAGTGTTACCAACCCTTGTCATCGAGACGGACTAAACCCTGCACTCTTTCCCCCTGCCCAGCCTCAGCTCACCCCTGCTGCTTCCTGCTGTCAGCATCTTTCTGAATGGAGTTTGTAAGAGAGAATGAACCAGGCTCACCCCTCCCCACTCCCAGCAGGCAAGCAATATGGCACAGCGCGGTCTCCAGTGGCCCTTTAGTCACTTCGCCGCTGTCGGTGTCATAGGGCTAGTATTTAAGCATTTTCACGCTGGATTTGAAATGAGATTATAGACTGGTCCACTCAATTGACTTAATGGATTTTAAGAGACTAGATCCTATTAATGCAGTTGGTGCCCCAGGGTGCCTCTCCTACTGCAGACAAGATAATCTGCCATGCAAATTAAATCCTGCCTCAAGATGCAGGGCCTGCTTAATGTGATCCATTACACAGTTTACTTGTTTATATCTAATATTGGAACAGGAATAGTCTTACGAGCAGCAGGACTCAACTGAATAGAAGAGTAAATTACCAGGAAAATGAGGTTTTAGAACCTCTCTCCCTTTCTCACAATCTCTGCTATTCGCTTCTCTCTGCCTCTGTTTCTTTCTCTCTTTCAAGTGAAATCAGGCTCCTTGCATACAAGGAGGCATCCAGGAGAAATAACACAGACCCCGCGTGGCTGGATTCTGCTCTCTAGGCCAGTGCTGTGAACAAGGAGTAATGTGAACAGGGAGTAATTCCATCCACTCACACGGGGATCAGCCCAGGGAGACAGGGAGCGCAGAGGACTTTCAAGAGCAGAGATTCTTTCTTCACCTTCTTCTTCAGTGGGTACAAGCTTTAGGGGGGAGATTCTCTGTTCCCCCCTCCCCTCGGACACACAACACCCTAGATTGTGTTTTCTTCTCCTCATGAGCCTTTGGAGGGAGGAAAGGCTGCTCTGCTCTTATAACTGGCGAGCGGCTGCTGGTGAGAACAGAGGTGGCTCTGGTGTGGTGTTTCTGTCTAGATGCAAGTGAGGCCTCGACCCAGATCTTAGTATTTCATTCAGAGGGTTGATGGGACCTGGGCTGCAGCCTGGCAGCTTCATTGGCAGCTTTTGGGGTGGGATTCTCTTTGTGGAATTGGCATCTTTGGATAGCTCAGTGGTTTGAGCATTGGGCTGCTAAACCCAGGGTTGTGAGCTCAATCCTTGAGAGGGCCATTTAGGGATCTAGGGAAAAATCTGTTGGGATTGGCCCTGCTTTGAGCAGGGGGTTGGACTAGATAACCTCCTGAGGTCCCTTCCAACCCTGATATTCTATGATTCTTTCCTGGAGAAAGAGAAGGCAGTGGCAAAGGCAGGTGTACTGTTCCCTGGCACTGAGGAAGTGAGTCCTGAGCATGGTCAGTGTGGGTCTGGCTACACCAAGCCAGGCTCTGACTCAAGTTTAAGCCCAAGTCCCACTCCTGTCCACACACAAATCAGTCTGACTTGGGTCAGCAAGCACTCAGGCCAGGGGTCCAAGGACTCAGCATCTGAGGATATGACTACACTGCAATGAAAGACCCAGGGCACAGCTTGTGCTGGAGCTCAGGTTTGGAGACCCTGCAATGGGGGAGGCTTTTGGAGCCTGGGCATCACCGTGAGCCCAAATGTCTACACTGCAATTTTTAGCCCTGCAGCCTGAGCCCTATCAGCCCAAGTGAGCCAACCTGAGACTTGGTGCTGTGCTATCACAGTGTAGACCTATCCTCAGTCCCACTGGGACTCAAGGCCAAGCCCTGGCATTGTGCAGTGTGGAGGC
The DNA here is from genome assembly GCF_025201925.1 of Gopherus flavomarginatus. Lineage (NCBI taxonomy): Eukaryota > Metazoa > Chordata > Testudines > Testudinidae > Gopherus > Gopherus flavomarginatus. The sequence continues at coordinate 67,329,972 of NC_066622.1, read as the reverse complement.
AGATCAAGTCGCAGACCCGAGTCAGAAGGCAGGTGCAGTGCAGCATGGACATGCTAACACAACGGGAGATCTGAGTCCTGCACTTGTAAGCCCAGATTTACAGGCAGTGGGAATGCTCCAGTGCAGGCTGGGAAACACCACATCCACAAGCCTGGCTTCCACAGACCCAGTTCACAGTGCAGCGCAGACATATCCACAGGGACTTGTCCCTTTAGGGGGCTCAGGTTGCTCACGGAACAGGAAGAGGGGGTCTCTGTGCTTCCAGACTGCAATGGCACACGCTGGGCTGGGCAGTCTACTTCATTGTCACAGAGTTTCACTGTAGCCACGCTGTCTGCTAGTCAGTGGTGGGGAGGGGGATGGCCTGTGCTGGTGGCACTGGGCTAGGCCTCAGGAGAGCTGGGTACAATTCCTGGCTCTAGCCCAGCTTGCCTATGTTACCTTAGCGTGCCTCAGTTCCCGCTCTGCAAACTGGACAGGCTGCATTTGGACTGTGAGCTCTTTGGAGCAGAGAGTGCATCTCTGTTTGTACAGCACCTAGCACCATGGGGCCTGATCCCTAGTGAGGCCAATAGGTGCTATTATAACAATAATGGCTAGCTAATTCCACCACACATAGGAGCAGTGTCACCAGTCAAGATGCTAGTTCATATGGAGGAGAAGCACAAACGAAACCCCCCCTATCAAACCAGTTGGAGTTGAGAGCAACAGTACAGACCTAACCCAACCCTCTTTCCACCTCTTGATGCCCATCTCAGGCAGGGAGAGAAGCAGGAGAGGAGGAGAGAGAAGGGGACTGTTTTTTTAACTTAATTTGAAGCTTTTTACGAGATTTCCACAGCTGTGATCGTATCAGGGTTTGGCTATAGAAATTAAAGCTGTAATTATATTTTCCCCTTCCTGGAATGTAAAATAAAGTCTAGTGCAAAATGCATTAAGAACTGAAATGTAAGAGTGTAATTAATGTGGAGCAAAAAGTACATTGCGTCATTAACTTTTTTATTAATATTCTCACGCAGGGCAATTTCAAAGCTCGGTGCCACTCCATTTCCTCCAGTGAAATATCTCCCACTCCTTCGTCGCCGCCACCTTTCACCTCCTCTTTAATGGGATGACAGCAGCTTTCCTCTGGAATGACATCTCTGCTCATCCATCTGTCCTGCTGGATCCTTGCTCCTCCCATGGAAGGGTCCTGCAGAGCTTGGCTGCTGCTCTGTTCTCCCTGCAGAGGGAGAGGGGGTGCTAATGTCCGTTTGTCCAGCTGTGGTGGAGAGGCTTCCTCATCTGGATTCTGCCTTCCACCGGGATGGGAAACAGCTCTTCATCTGCAGGAGGTGATTTGCACCTGGAAGGTGTCTAGCTGTCATTCTGTCTGTCCATCTATGCAAGCAACACTTGTTCTGGGATCACATTAGTCTTGCCTCACCCTGGAACATCCGGACACCGAATTCAACATTTGTATGTTGCTGTCTCTGCCTGCTGCACTTATCCTTCCAGTTACTGCTGTGCAAACAAAGGCTCCTTGCTTCCTAAGAGATGGGAAGCTAGTCAATTTCCATGCCAAATCCCGGCAATACATTGTCCTTACTAACATGGTTCATCTTCTCAGTGTCATCCACTACCCCCGAAGAGAGAGAAGAGGGATAGATCGTGTGCTGTTGAAGTCAATGGGAGTTTTCCTATTGACTTCATGGAACAGCATCAGGACAGTAAAAAGGAGCTGGGTGAGGGGTGCCTGCTGGGGAGATCAGCACTCTGCAATCTTGGGCTGAGCGATGATATGGATTATCATATGATGAAGGTTTAAGGTTGAAGACAGAAAACTGGGGAGCCCTGTTTAATCTTTGCATTTGTTTTTATTTCCAAGGGTTTAAAGGTTTCCCTTGGACATCTGTCCCACTCCCTGTACAGCCCTAGACTGAGAAGGCCCCAGTCGAGTCCCTACTAGAGAATAACAAAGTGCACCCAAACTTTGGCTTCCATGATCTTATCTGCATGAGCATGGGACAGTGCTGTCCAGGGCTGGCGCAACCAATTAGGTGACCTAGGTGGTCGCCTAGGGCGCTAACATTTTTGGGGCAGCAACCACGGCATCTGGATCTTCAGCCGCCCCGGTCATCGTTGGTATTTTGGGGGCAGGACCTTCCACCACCTCTGCTGGGGGCGCCATTTCGGGGGCGGGACCTTCCACCGCCTAGGGCGCCAAAAAAGCTTGCGGCGCTCCTGGTGCTGTCAGAGCCGTGATCCAGTACCCAGTGGCTCAGGCCCAGAGCCTCAAAGGTATTTAGTACCTCCGACGATTTTAGCAGACCCAGGATTGGGTGGCTACAATAGGGGTAGTGGTGGTGGTGGGATTTCCCTTCAATCAGCCCCACCATCTGAGATACTCTGAGCTGCATTTTATGTGGGTTGAGTTGCAGCTGAACGTGCTTGCACCGAGTCCAGCTAAGCATTTACGATTCTCTCAGGAGCCACTGACATTTCTTCTTCCCCTAACAGATGTACCCTAACGTCAGCTCCAGTGAGTCCCTCTGTCACCTTGTGGAGCCCACTAGAATCCTTCATGAGCTAACGTGGGGGTGGGGTTCTCTCCTAGTTGCTGTCCTGGGGTTTGCAGCATGTGAATATGGCTGCTCTTCCCAGCACACCCTCTTCTCCATGGGATTCTCAGGATCTAAGTCCACGTGCAAAATATTTCTTGGGTTCTGTGTCGTTTCATCTTTGTGGAGATCAGCGCTGTGCTAGGTGCTGGGAAAACATTTGAGCTCCAGTTTGGGTTCAGCTGGAGCAGCACTTCTTCACTGGCTCCAGCAGCATGCCATGTGCAGAGGTTAACTTGGAAATCTCACCACTAAAGAGGGACTGTTTAAAAATGACTCCTTCCAACCCCACTCTCTGGCTTCCAGAGCTGGCCCTGCCCATCTGAGTGACAGACACACAGCACCGCAGCTAGAATTCCAGAGTGGGAGACTAGAACAGTGCAGGGGGAAGCCAGCAGGGGATGGGTGATGAGGGCATTTGGGGGGGTGGTAAGAAGAAAGAGTCCCTTCTTCACCCTCCCACATTCCAGGTCAAGGGACGGTTGGGAGACAACAGTATTTATCTCTCAGGAACCCCTTTTACACTCTGTCCTCTCCAGTCATGGCCCGGCACCTGCCCTCCTCTCTCCCCAGCTGCCCTCATCCCCGACCCTCACTCATGCTCCTCACCTCTTCACCCACACTCAGCAATTCCCTCCCTCACCTCTGTTCCTTCCATGCATCGCCTGCTCATACATTGACTCACCTCCCTCCAGTTCTCACACTCACCCATCCCCATCCCACTCTGCATGCTGCTCCTCTGAGTGCTTCTGGTATCCCCTGGGAGGAGGGGTAGCACTGCCTTTGTGTGTAGCTAGATGAAAGTGGTTGTCCTTCCCTGCCCCCCAGTACTCTAAGTCTAATCCCTTGATGGAAGACGCCTGGGTGCTTGGAGCAGTAGTGCTGGTGACCCAGTAGGTGGCAGATGGGAAGCCGATGCAGGCCCCAGGGGCTTCTCCGGTCTGCGCTGGCTCAGGTCCCTTAGGGATCTCTGCCGTGAAAGGAGGCACAATCACCCACACAAACACCACAAGACTTTATCAGCCACTCAGCAGGCAGCCCTTCAGCACAGGCTGGCTGGAACAGAGAAGTCTGAGGTGTGTCCAGCACAGGAGCTGGGCTCAGATGGCCTGATCCTGGTGGAGGCTGAGTGCCCGCTGGGTTATGCTGCACACAACAGGAGGTGATCGGCTCCTCCAGCACAACCTAACCATTTGTTCACTGCACACCTTTTGGGGGAAGAGCCAAACCCACTGAAATCAATCAAAAGATTCCCATGTTTTCCCTTGGGTGCTGGGCAGGTCCGCTACCATGGGCATGGCTCAGGATGAGCGCCTTGCACTCAGCGCGGCGGTGAGTAAGATGTGGACAACCATGCTGTGGTCCATAGCCATGAGAAAAGGGTGCTGCTACCTGCTGGCCAACCGCTCGTAGCTACTGTTGCTCTCTGGGGACCTGGGGGCAGCAGGGCACCAAAAGAACCCCATGATCAGTGGTTTTAACTTCCCCCAGAAGGCCCCTTATAGTCTCCCATTCAACAACATGGGAAATGCAGGACAATCGAGATCCCTTATCCCTTTTTGTGACCCCCCGTGGAAGGGTCCCAACCCTCCAGTGGAGAGCCCCTGCTCTAGACTGAGTGGTGACTGGTTTGACAGAAGCTCGACACAAGGGCTTCCCAGAGGGAGTTGATACAGCCCTCCGTGATCACTTTCTCAAGGTACTTTACTCTGCCCACTGGAGCGATCTCTACTATGACCAGGGAAAGGAGTGTAGACTCCGGGTTTGGATGTGTGGTCAGCTGCAGTTACAATCAGAAAACACTTGCAATTCTAAGCCACAAACTTGATTCGCCAGAACATTCGGGGAGGATATGGGGTTTGAGCTTTTCCATGTCTCAGCTCTGCCTGAAGGTGAATTGTGCGTGTAAATGTTTGAGCAAAATCCCCTCTTCCAGGATGGTGGTGGTGAAAGATACATTAGCTTCATGGTAAAAGAACAATCACACTACAGCTAAAAGGCCTGAAGTTTGAATGTAACCGTCAGCAGGAACCCTGTTCGCAATGAGGGTTCTCACGGATTTTGCTGGAGAGGAGAAAGAAATAAAAATTATACCATTGCTCCCTATTGAAAAGTCATTTCTGCACTTGCTCAGTGGAAATCTGCTAGAACTTCAGCTGTTTATTGAAGCCCCACCCTTTTTGTGACAAGAGAAACAAGCGACCCTAGAGAAGAACGGTGGGCATGCAGCTAAGGCACTGGGCTGGCTCCCTGGAACTCTAGGTTCTAATTCTGAGCTCTACCACAGCTTTCCCACGTCATCTTGAGCAAGTCACTTACACCTTGATCTTCACAAACCAACTTAATGTTAGACGTATGACTAGTTCCACTGAAGCTAATGGCACTATTAATGCATGTAAAATTAAGCGTGTGTGTTTGGGGCACTGGCAATTAGCTTTGGGGGGTAGTTCACCACTGTTAAAATAGAGAGAATAATAATTAGAGCCATCATAAATTCAGAATTTCCATCCTAGTGGTTGGTTTGTCCTGAATCAGGCCAAAAAACCAAGTCTTGGAATTTTTCTCAAGTCGAAATTCTCCAAAAATATTTTGTCTTGACCTTCTCCAAACATTTCCTTCCAATAGGGTGGAAATATTTCATTCTGACTTTGTCATTTTGACTTTTATATTATATTTTATTGATATAGCAGAAAATTCAAAATGTAATATTTTACCTCATCAAGTTGCTCAAATGTTTATCAAAACATTTCAATAATTTCCAGTGAAAATGTTGACAAAATCCATACGTTCTCGCAAAATGTTTCCAATTCATGGAACCAGCATTTGGTTCAATAGAAAACTGTTCCACTGGACAATTTCTGACCCGCTCTAATAATAGTACTTACTTTCCCCCGTCTATTTAGATGGCAAACTCCTCAAAATCAGCTCTGTCTCTATGTTTGCCTTGCACCTAGCACCATGGAGCCCCAATATCAGAAGGGGTTTGTAATCAAGTGATCAATCAATGGCCTGAACTTTTTTGCAACAGTGAATATTTGATAGGCGAAAGGTGGACCTTGTGGGGGGCATGGTGCAGCAAGTTCTCCTCATCTATCGCCCCCTTCTGAGAGCCACTCTGGCCCTGCAGTGGGTAGCTTCTCATGTCTCAGTCCTCCAGCCAACTGTCTTATAGTCCTCCTGCCTTCCAGCGGGACAGAGTCCAACAAACCAAAGCCCAACGGCCTCATGGCCAGTCTCTGAGCCAAGCCTGGACTCACTGTTCCCTGCACCCCCGGGCACCAGGGTCTTTGCACCACCTTTTTTGGGGGACAAGTAGGGGAACCAGGTCCTTCCTCTCCTCTGCATTCCAGCCCAGGGATGCAGTAGTGAGCAGGCAAGGTCTGTCTCTTCAGACCTGGCCCCTGCTTCCATCTTTGGCTTCTTCCTATCTCATCCTGTGTATAGGCCTTCCCCACAGCTCCTTCCTGATCCCACAGCATCCCTGTGTTCTTCCCAGGCTCCACACCCTCTCTGTCTTCCCAGGCCCCATGACCTCTCTAGGTTCACCCTCCTTCCAGGGGAGGAGCTCAGAGGCCTCCACTAGGAGTCCCAACTTGAACCTTCATCTCTCTTATAAAAACAGCGAGGAGTCCTTGTGGTACCTTAGAGACTAACACATTTATCTGGGCATTAACTTTCAGTGGGTTATATCCCATGAAAGCATATGCCCAAATAAATGTGTTAGTCTCTAAGGTGCCACAAGGACTCCATGTTGTTTTTACTGATACAGACTAACACAGCTACCCATCCCTCTTAAGTTTCCCCAGCTCCATTCCTCAGCTGAACACCACCCATCATCCAAGGCTCCCCACTGGAGCCTGCTCCACCCCACTGGCTTCTGTATCTCTCTCTCCTGGGCTATTGCCAGAGTTCTCCACTCTGGAGAGGAGACCAGGGTCAGCTCCCTCTCTGGGCTTCCTCTTGGATCCTGCAGGGCTTCTCCTCTATCTACTGCCAAGAGTTGGACTGCATCTCACTCCCCACAGCCCGCCTTCTGCTCTGGGCTTCCTCTCTTTATAGTAACCACCCTGCAATTCCTTCAGCTGGGGCTCATCTTTCATTAGGCCTGGCCCACCTTCCAGGTTCAACTAACTGAGCTCACCAGCTCCAATGCACTCTTTTAGAGCTAGTGCGGGGCATGCACCCCACCACAGAAGAATGGATTGGAACACACAGGTCTCATGATATCACTTCTGTTTGCTGATTGGATGAGCCTCACTCTTCAGCCCATCTGTTCCAGTAGGCATGTTTGTATTAAGAAATTCAGAATTTGCTTCCTGCAAATACAGGGCACTCTTTGCTTAAAAGGCACCATTTCCACGAATGTTCCGGCTGGCGCAGCAGCTTGTTAGAACATTTGCAGAAATTAAACACAGTCACAGTGAATTTGCTGTGAATGAATATTGGAAGATTCTAGTCTGGAGCACTTGCCCTGATCGAAAATAATCTATTGGAGGAACCAGTTATGTGAAGCTGCAACTGCAGGAGTATCTGATGATCAGACAGTGGACTAGACAGGAGAGATAGTCCACTGGTTGTGACACTAGGCCAAGACTTGCGAAACCTGAGATTGATTCCTTGCTTTACCACCGACTTCCTGTGTGACCTGTCAAATTACTTACTCTTTCTGTGCCTCAGTTTCCCCATCTCTAAAATGAGGATAATAGTTTTTCAGCACAGGAAACCAGTTAACAAAAGACACAGGGCACCATAGGAGAATGTGTAAGTAGGGGAACAGCCATCTTTGTTGCCAAACTAGTATAGATGTAATTGGAAGAGAGCAGCAGCACTCTAAGTATAGTGAGTTTATTCTGGGAATGTCTAACTAGCAACCAGGACTTCACACAGACCACTCCTGGTAATACAGCAACACATGATATGCTTTAGCACCAGCTATCTAATTTCATCCACATCCCAGGGCTAAAACCAGAAAGTTAGAGATGCTGTATAGAGCTAGGCTTGCCGTGTCACAACTGCTTCTCACTCACCAGACGTGAAGGTTCAAGGGCAGGTAGTACATGGAAAAACTGCTGAGGTCAAGTTGTGGCTTCCTGAGCAAAGCTTACCCACCAGCCACTTGAGAGAGGCTGGGATCTTGCTCTCCATCAGTAACTGAAACATAACCCCTCAGGTCCCCAACTTTCACCAACCTATGGGGCATGTGTTCATGTCCCAGTTCTTATCCTACAAACCCCCAGCACCTCCAAAACTCCTCCTAAGCCAGGCTGGTAGGGCCACCCAGAGGATTCAGGGGGCCTGGGGCAAAGCGGAGGAGCAACGTTGCTTGGACTCACCCAGCAGCGGTCCGGGTCTTGGGCAGCATTTCGGTGGCGGGAGGGTGGGCCTTCAGTCACTTTGCATCTTCGGCAGCACTGAAGGGCCTATCTCTACCAAATTGCCCCACTTGCCCCCCGCCCCCCGAGCGTCCCTGCAGGCTGGGGGGAACTTAGCCAGAGAAGCTGGTGCATTTGTTGTATTCTCTTCCAACATTGCTCCCATAGGAGCATTCCACCTGGCCAGGATCCTGTGAGACAAACGGTAAAATCCACAGTCAGTTATATTTACGAGCCTCAATTCACTAGGTTGTTCTCCACCTGCAAACGGGCTGCTCTGGTACCAACTTTGTGGATGCTGTGATAGGAGAAAGGAGAACTAGGAGCACCCTCACCAGTCGGGCTCAAAGCAGTATGATTGCTGCTGGCATGCCGGTCTTCTCCCAGAATGCTCAATCTGTCATGGGTCCTGGTTACCCCAGGGCTAGCTGTGAGGGCAGCATGAAGGGAGGAGACAGCTAGGAAACACCCTATTAATGCTCAAGGACAAATGACTATCATAATGTCCTACTAAGCCATCAGCCGAGGTGGGGCAGGTACATGGTTGGACAGTATTTTCCCCTCATAGGATGCTGAAGCCCTATTGGTCCCAAGGGTAATCCCTGACCTCAGCCAAGCAATAATGATCTGCTGATGGGTCAAGGGTGGTTAATATCCCACAATCTCCAGCTCAGTTCCTGTATGTGCCAAGCCAAAACCGATGTGAACTAGTCCTATGGCTGACATAGAGGCCCAACATATCACCAGTAGGGACGCTGACATCAGCCAAGGTGAGGGTCCTGGGTGAGGGCGTTTGACTGCGGCTGAAATGCGAAGCTGGGAGGAACGAGCCCGCTCCTGCCAGGGCCAAGTAGAAATCACAGCATTACATCTTCTCTTGGTGAACAAAGCAATGCTGGAGGCTGGATTGGTGATGAGCTCTGCCCCCTCCATGAGCAAGGCTTGATCTCTGGCTGTGCAACAGCTTTTTGGGTCCCCATAGGGCTCCCTAAAACCAGCCAAGTAGCTGAGAAACTGTTCCAGTCCATAGGCCAGAAAGACTCTGCTAGCCCCCTCTTTGCTCACACCTCCTAACCCTGGCTAGAAAACGGGACCTTAACTGAAGCCCTGAAATGATCCATTAAAGCAGGACAGGAGGAGACCTGAGGAACCATCAGGCCAGTGCAAGGTAAGGTCCATTTTAAACAAGCCTTCACATGGTCCCTTAGCATCTCGCTCCCTTCGTGTCCTGGCCTTTAATGAGCACTTGACCCATGGGGGAGATGAAGATAGAGTGAGCTGAAATAAGGGAGGAAGGTCAACAGAGCAAAGAAGGATCCCAGCCTCCCTCCGACCCCCTCTGTCTCAGAAACAGCCAACAGGCAAAGCCCCTCTGCAGATGCTCTCCTGACCAGCTCTTCTAGCCCCCACTCCTCTGACACACCTGTCTCCCAGCTAGGGAAATAAACCCCAACAGAAGTTGCAGGCAAGCGAACCTTGTTCTCCAGGAGAACGTTGAATATTATGGGATGGTTCCCTTTAAATCCGTACTGGCGTGGAGCAGAGGATCGAGCCATGGCCTGACTCCAAGCCTGACTCCCTGGTGGATGCAGCCAAAGAGAACGGGAGGCCAGACTGAGCAAGAGAGGCGCTGTGACCCCTGTGCCGAGAGCCTTGTGAGCATGGCAGAGGCGTCTGTGTGTTTGTGTGGAATGGGGGCGATTTAGCTAAACAGATGGCAACAAATGGCATAAAATTATATACCCATAATGTCAGTTCATAACATTTTGTTCGACATACTTGATTTAATCGCTTAGCTGACGATTTTGCTTTTGGGCCCATATGGTGGCAAATGGCAAATGAACCCTCTTTACACAGCAACTCCAATCTGGCACTTTTATCACCGCGACTCAGGGAAGAATCCGGGAGGAGAGATGCAGATGGAAAATGAATGAGCAAGCAGGGTGGGGTGCATGTGTACAGCAGGGTGGGGGAGGAGGGAGATCAGGGGGTGCCGGGAGAGACAGAGACTGAGAGGAGGAGGGCTCCTGGGAGAGAGGTATGGAGAGTGGAATTGGGGGGTGGATGAAATGAGGCAGGAAGGGGTGGTACACGCAGAACAGGGGGAGCAGTTCCTTTGATGAGAGGCTGAGAGGGGAATCAGGGCAAGTCTCAGTAGTGGGAGGGTGCGCAGGCAATATGCGGAGCAGCTTTGGGGCGAAGGAGTGAGAGGAGAAAAGAGGTGCAGCTCGTGGGTGGGAGGAGCGGGGAATGAGGAGCTGTGAAACACAGGAAAGAAGGGATACAGTTAGAAAGAAACCAGAGAGGACATTTGGCCAGCTGGGTGAAGCCCAGGCACAGAATAGCAGGAGCAGGGGGACCCTGCAGGTGAAATCCGAGGGGCTCGTGTGCTGCTGCTGATGTGGCCCCACCTGAGGAATGGGTATGCTGAGGATGGTGACATGCAATTCCTGGGGCAAGACTGCTTCACCTTCGCTAATGGTCCCCAGGCCCGGGTCATCCCTGAAGCTGTTGGTGCCCAGGCACAGCATCTGGCAGGCAGCTCAGTCAGTCAGGGGGTCCCACCCTCCATCTCCACTCAGATCTGGATGATGAGCTAAGGGATTGGCTCTTTGGCTTGGATCTGTTCAGATAACCCAACAATTAGGGCCCAATCTTGCACCTGCTATTCCCAGAGCTGTCAATGGGAGGGGCAGTTCCTCCGTGCAATGGGGCTAGAGGAGCCTCAGGGCTGGGCAGTAACCCCGTGTAACCCCAGGGCTGGCCAGTGTCCATGCTACGGATTTGCAAAGGCAGTGCCAGGCAGAAGGTGTCCCAAGCGATGTTAGCTTGGTGGTGGAGCCAGCCCCACCAGAGGCGGAATGGAGCGGTGGGACTGCAGTGCCATTCTGTAGGGTGTACGTCTCAGATGGTAGCTGGGCTGAGGAAGGCAAGGAGTTTGGGTGAGATGAAATGAGAGGATTTCTAGCCGGGCTGCCCTGCTAATGGGACATCAAACCCAGCCCAAGGTATGACATTAGACTGGACAAAAACACAGGGAAAAATCATATTGGGAGCATCCCCGGGGGATGGGGACTCGTCATGGGTTGGAGATCTGTGGGGCCAGGCCAGCATCAGCACGACTTGACACATAGTGCTGCTCATCAAAAGTCACAGCATCATGAAAGAACTGGTGACCACTCTCTGGGTAAGCCACACTTTCTCCCACATCTCTAATCTCATTCTCTTTCAGGCCTTCTTCTTCAGGATCCTTTCCACCTTCTTCTCTAGCCATTGAGGTCCCTGCTCTCCCTGATCACCTTCAGGCTGCAGGCTAGACTCCTCTTCCCAGATTCCCCAACGCATCCTCCTGCCATTGCCCAATTCTTGATCTTCCTCCCAAATGATTCCTAGATGCCAAGGCCAGAAAGGACCAACACGACCCAGTCTAGTGTGAGCTCCTGGCTAGCACAGGCCAGAGACCGGCCCCACAATAACTCCTAGAGCAGAGCTTTTAGGAAAACATGCTGTAGCCCAGCCCTCCCAGTGCAGGTAGCCAGCTGCGGCCTGAGCTACTCCTCCACCTCCATGTTTGGGTCCCATAGATCTTGCCTGTATCCACTCTGGAGGGTTGCCCCCCCCCACCCCAATAGCTTTTATAAGTTCAATTTCAAAGTCTCTGCTCTGAGAAGCTGGTTTAATGCAGCTCCCTTCTCCCCCATTCACCCCCCCGCCCAGGCTCTTTACAAGGAAACAGTTTGTCCTTTTCCTGCCGTTTGGGAGGATCTGGGAGCGTAAGTGCTCCCATAACTCATGTCTGCACTCTCATTTACCCCCCGCTGGCACGGGAATGCTGCACGCCAGCCTCACGGAATGCTAAATGAGTCGTGGCTGGTGCGCTGTCCCCAGGCCCACCCAGGCCAGCAAGTGGGACCCCGAGTCTCACCTGCTGCTGCTTAGAGGAGAAAGCTGAGCCTCCCACTCCGGTCCTGGAGAGGGAGAGGCTTGGAGGTTTTTGGAGCTGGTTAAACCCAGGGTTTGCAGCTCCCAGAGTAACTGGGCTCCTCGCTCTGAATGTTGAGGGTGGGGAGTCCTGGATCCCCAGCAGCTTGGCCATTGCGAAGGAGAGTTTGGGGCCTTTGGCAATGAGTGGAACAAGCCTGGGAGACCTGAATTCGAATCTTGACTCTGCCTTTGACTCGGCTCAATCACCTAGCCTTTGTGTTCCTCAGTTTCTCACCCCCACAGAGGTGCTAACAGCGACTGCCCCTCTCCTTGGGGAAGGTATGCAGAGTTCCTTGAGGAGGCGTGCAATGTGCTTTGAGATGCTGGGATGGCACTAGGTGCCTGCAAAGTGGGACGAGATGGAGCTGAACCTGACCCTGCTCCTCATGGCTTTAGGCACCCTTGGGAGCGAGGCGTGGGCCTCTCTCAATGAGGGTCTGGAAAGCACCAGCCAGCCACTGGCACAATAGCTTTGGGGAAGCTCTAGTCGGCTGGATTGGCCCATCTCCGGCTATTCATGGCAGGGAGATGGGCTGCTTCTCTCCGTGTCCACTCTCTTCTCTTGGTCTGTGTGCATGCTGCTTCCTCACCCCTGGGCTCTTGCCCTTCCCCAGCCCCAGCCCTCTGTCTCCCCAGTGGGGCTGTCCTGCTTACTCCAACAACAGACATTCTCTGCATGCTTCAGTTGACCCCAAAGTTCTCTGCAAACATTGACGGAGCTGGTTCCCCAGCCCTCCCTCCCCATCATGAGAGGGCAGTGTGGGCTTACCCCCCACATACAGAAGGGGAAACTGGGGTACAAAGTGACTTTCTCAGGGTCCTGGATCAATGTGGTGGCAGCACTGGGAACAGGGATGAGGTTACCTGCTTCCCAGTGCAAACCGCTGCACAGCTCTCCCTCTGCAGCAGAACTGGGGCCTCCTTGTGGAACACATGGGAGAGGTCGCCAGGCATCCTGCCCCCTGGGTCCCAGACTCTCCTCCGCCTCCTTGCTCAGTTCGGGCTGAGCCACATACCCTGCCCTGAGCCGGGAGGAGGAGGATGCTATAGGTACTAACATGGGAGCATCTTGTTCGTCTAGCTTTCCTGTTCCCATACAGTGTAAGGGCTCCTGATCTCCACCCTCCTTTGCTGAATCAGAGCAAGCAGCCAGTTGGCTGCAGCCTTGGAACTGCTGACTCAGCCACTCTCCGGTCCACCCTGGAAGTCAGGGAGGGCAGCAATGTTTAGCCAGAAAATGAGTGGCTCAAAGAAACCTGGCTTAGCAAAAAGCAGCTCAAAGCACACCCCCAAAGACCCTCACTCCCCCTCCTCCACTATCTACTAGCCCCATTGATAGGGCGACTAAGAGGAATTACCCAAAAGGGCATCAGCCTGTGTGCTGGCTGGAAGCTCCAGGCTGCAACCCCTGGGCCCTGTGTGACTGTAGGCAGCCCGCCTCCCTCCCCCTCCCGTTCCCCATCTCTCTCCCCATGCCCCTGGCAGGCAGCGGGAAGTGCTGAGGCTGAGAGCAGTTCCCTGGTGCCTCCTTTAACTGCCATTTCAGTTAAATGAGAACGAAGACCTGCAAATAAAGCGCCCCCACTCCCCATGCCCCCCCTCGCCCCAGCCCCACTGCCAGGAGCTCTGCATTTCATTCAAGTGCCCACTGGGGAATTTGCCCATTTACTCTTGTTATTTGCATGATAAAGGCTGTTTTGCTGCCTTCTCTGCCGCCTGCCGGAAAAGGGCAGGGAAGTTCCAGCAGCCGGGCAAGCGAGAGCGCCGAGGGTGCAGGGCACCCAACAAACAGCCCTCCCCACCCCTCAGCAAGCTGACAAAGGTGCTGCAGCCAATGCTGCTGGCATCTCTGCACCAGGCTCTGATCACAGAGGAAGCCTCTTCCCGAGGTTTCGCTCTCCAGTTTTGTTCTCATTAGCAGCTCTGTTCATTCCCTTTGCGCTGCACAAAGAGGCATATTCTGTCATGGAAATGTGCCCTCCCGGGATTTCCAAAGAGAGCGAGGGATGGGGAAGATGTGAGAGAAAGATGGCCCCTGATCCTGGGCTGCATCCAAGCAGTGTTCAGTGCTGCTTGGGAGTGGGGTGAAAAGGTAGCTTTTCACCACCTTTTTTCTCCACTCACCTTGATCCTGGGTCCACCCCGGGACTGGATCAATCCCAGTGTAAACTGGAGCAGCTTCAGGGTTGCTCCAGCCAATGCTTGGTGGGCTATGACTAGAACTGGGCACAGCCGTTTAGAGAAAATGAAATTTCTTCAGACTTATTTCAAGGAGACGTGCTGGTTTCAGCTAAGTTTTTGGCGGGAAGGTGTCTTAGGCTCATGGCTCGCTGGTTGCATCTGACCAGAGAGAGAGACCAGAACCAAGCACAACCCTGAACCTTTCCAAGCAGAAAACGGACTTTCAGACACAATTCTGTGTCTGAACATGGAAAAACAGCAGAAAGGTTTTTGCTTTTGCTCCAACATGGAATGAAAACAAATCCCAAAACCTCATGAGTTGTCCTGAACCGGGATTGTAGTGCTCTGCCTACGGCCCCCCGAGGCCATTGTGCCACCCAGAGATAGCCAGCCCTTAGACATGCCCTGGCCACATCCTCTTTCCCCTGTGCCATAGGCCACAAAAGTATAGGAACTGCTCCAGCACCACTATGCTACCTCAAGCTTCCCCTTTGCTGTGGGAATCCTCTACTGGCTAAACTGACCCTACATCTGCTTTGAAACTATGCAGCAGCCAGGATATGTGCCCAGAGTGGTTGTGTCTACACTAGCCATTGTCCCCTCAAAATTTTTCACCATGGCTAACACCAGTTCAGTTCCCCCTTGGTAGTAAGAGAAGGAGCACGTGTCTTGTAGAGAAAACCACAGCAGTGATTGATCTTTTAAATATTATGTTGTCTAGAGCTGCTTGTGGTAGGGCCAGGCAAACCCCACTGTGAAAAGGGGTGGGAGCCTTGCCATAGGAGGATCCGCAACTTTGGGAACAACAGTGGGAAATTTTAGAGGAGAAAGGCTAATATAGACGCAGCCAGAGAGAGGAAGGGAGAGAGTTGGGAAGGCTCCTCACCTAGCCCGGGCCTCTAGCTATGTCACACAGCCATCTTCAAAACAGCATCTAACACCCACTGCCTCAGAGCTAGCAGGACAGAGCAAAGCACTGGAGGAAACAACAGGAGGGGAAGGTGACAGCACCTGTTCAGAGTCGAGCTGACGTGCTTACGCTCCGAGTGGGTGTGGCCATTGCCTTCTCTCGCTCTAGCCCCTGCCGTCGACTCACAGAGCACCAGTAGCACTGGCTCAGGAGCAGCCTCCCTAGCATTTCCCCAGCTGGAGGTGTGGGCCTGGTCTGCATGCCATATGATGGGAGAAAGAGGATGCAGGGGGGCGGGTATAGGCCAGGAGGACTGGGATTTGGGATCAGTGGGATGTTGGGGGAGGCAAGTCCATGTTTGGAGGCTGGAGGGATGGGCATAGCAGGATCCCCACAAAAGAACTAAGTGGGAAACCTTTCTTTCTTATAATCAGCATGACCCCTCCCCCCCAGTGCACATATCAGAGTGAAATTAACCACCCCAGAGTGACAGGCCCCTGGCCCCTGAGGAGTTCAGATCTGCGCACAAACTATTTTTTAATAGACTTACACCTCATTTGGCCTCTAAAGCCTATTGAAGAGGCCCCCAGAGACTGACCGGCCGGGTCCATCCCAGGCCACTGCTGTCTGCTGCTCTCTTTCCACAGCAGCTGGGCCGAGCAGGAGTTGATTAGAGCCTGCCCAGGAAAGCCGGTGGGATTTAAAGAGGCAGATGCAGATAACTATGTGGTGAGCAGGGGGCTTCGCCTTTGGACCTCAGCTGGGATACTCAATGGAAGGAACAATCTCTGGGCTTTGCAACTTCGTTTTAATAAGAAGAAACAATAAATGGCAATGAGGATTCCAGTGGCACCTTAAAGACTAACAGATTTATTTGGGCATAAGCTTTTGTGGGTAAAAAACCACACTTCATGGGTAAAACCCCAATTTGTGGGTAAAAAACGCAAATAAATGGCAGTGCAGCTGTGCATTGCAACCTTATGGTGATTCTTGGGAGTGTTTGGGAAAGGGTTCCAGAACTGGAATCCTCCAAGCTATGGGGTCGTGGCTAGAGTACAGAGGGAACTGTGAGAACCAAATTTCATGAGCTCCCATAAGTTCTGGTGTGGATTTCAGATCCAGAATGCTGTGAGTCCCTGGCTGTTCCCGGATAGTGCGCCCAACGAGTCCCAGAAATGAGTCTGTGAGTCCATGGCGGGTTCTGGAGCAGGATCCTGTGAGCTCAAAGGGGTTCTGGATTAGGGTTCTATAGATGTGTAGCAGACTGCACTTTGACCATTTTCCAGACTGGGTTCTAGAAGCAGGATTCCATCAGCTTGTGGCTACTCTCAAACACGGGATGGATAATCTCCTGGGCACCCTGCACCTGTGGTTCGGTGAGTCTGGCTAGTGCCCAGAATGGATTCCTGAAACAAAACTCGACAAGTTTGCAGCAAATTAGGGCAGCAGGTTTCTGTGAGCATGTGGCAGGTTGTCTGGCCAGGATTCTGGCATCCCAGTGTGGAGTTTGGAGCCAGCATTCTGGGAGCCTGTGGCAGCTCCTGTCTACTGCTAGGGCCTGAAGCCAGCATTCTGGCAGATTGTGGCATCCCCTTTTCCAAAGGCTTTGGTGACAAGAGCAGATAGCCCTGTTCCAATCCCAGAATCCTCTCTGCTCTCCTGTCATTGCAGCCCTTTCTTTTAAATCATTCATATTAGTGATTATACCCACGCCCACCGGGCACTGCCCGTCATGAAGGAGTTGAATGCAAGAAGTATCTGTATTTTCTGCTCTGTTGCTTCCCCAGTACCAAGATGTGAAGAAGGTGGATTCCTCTACATTTGTTGCTCTCATCTGGGTCTAGTTCGCTGATTTCTGTCAGGGTTTGTAATTTACTGTTTGATGGGACTCCCCTCATGTCATAAACAGATAGCTAAGGGTTAATGTCTCTTTCACCTGAAGCACCTGACCAGAGGACCAATCAGGAAACCGGATTTTTTCAACTTTGGGTGGAGGGAATTGAGTGTCTAAGGTCTTTGTTTTCTGGCTGCCTGCTTCTCTGAGCTTTGGAGAAGTAGCTCTACTTTCTAGTCTTCTGTTTCCAAGTGTAAGGACAAAGAGATCAGATAGTAAGTTATATGGTTTCTTTTCTTTGGTATTTGCATGAATATAAGTGCTGGAGTGCTTTGATTTGTATTCTTTTTGAATAAGGCTGTTTATTCAATATTCTTTTAAGAAATTGCCCTGTATTGTGTCATCTTAATACAGAGAGACTATTTGTATTTTTTCTTTCTTTTTTTATATAAAGCTTTCTTTTAAGACCTGTTGGAGTTTTTCTTTACTGCAGGGAAATTGAGTCTGTACTCACCAGGGAATTGGTGGGAGGAAGAAATCAGGGGAGATCTGTGTGTGTTGAAGTGGCTAGCCTGATTTTGCATTCCCTCTGGGTGAAGAGGAAAGTACTTTTTGTTTCCAGGATTGGGAACAGAGAGGGAGATTCACTCTGTTTGGATTCACAGAGCTTGTGTCTGTGTATCTCTCCAGGAGCACCTGGAGGGGGGAAGGGAAAAAGGATTATTTCCCTTTGTTGTGAGACTCAAGGGATTTGGGTCTTGGGGTCCCCAGGGAAGGTTTTTCAGGGGGACCAGAGTGCCCCAAAACACTCTAATTTTTTGGGTGGTGGCAGCAGGTACCAGGTCCAAGCAGGTAACTAAGCTTGGAGGTTTTCATGCTAACCCCCATATTTTGGACGCTAAGGTCCAAATCTGGGACTAAGGTTATTAGTGGGCAGACACCAGCATTGGGGCGCTGGCCGGGATGGCGAGGGCTGTGCCTTCGCGCCTCCATAGTGCTAGTAGAAAGCAGTCCCTCTACTGAGCCTCTCCTGCCCTTGGTTTCCAGCTGACCCTTGGAGCTAGGTGGAGATGCACTCGGTATGTCACACTGAGGATGGAGAAGGCAAGATGCACATAGGCAGAGCGTAGAACTCACAGCCCTGGATGGCACTGTGCCAAAGGCTGAAGATGTGAATGGTGGGCTGGCTCTGAGTTTCCTCTGGGGTCGGCTCCAGCACCCAGCTTGGGCAGCCCATCTTCTTAGTGACATGGCTCTCTAGGGCTGGAATTTTCTAAGGGGCCTCAGGAGACAGATTTTCAAAAATGTTCTGACCCAGGGGCTCCTGTTGGGACACTTGCAGGCCAGCGGAGGCAGGATGGCTCAGTGGTTAGGACACTTGCCTCAGACATGGGAGAATGGGGCCCAGTTTCCCTACTCAGCCACAGACAGCTTGTGTGGCCCTGGGAAAGTTTGCCAAATCTCTCCATGCCTCAGTTCTCCACTTGTAGAATGGGGCTGATCTCATGGCCCTGCCTCCCAGGGTTGTTGGGATGGCGAATGCAGTGAAGATGCTATGGTAATGGAGGTCACCTAAGAGCCATAGCATTTCCAAAGTAGCTGTGCACCCAGTGGGCTGAGTTCTTCCAAAAATCCAGCCCTAAAACCCAAATGTTTTTTTTTTTTTTTTGAGATTTAGGCAGAAATCTCTATTTTCCTAATAGGTTTCACCTATCTTTTCACCAACCCAAGTCTGAGGCAAGCCAGCAGCACCTCTCTGAACGGAGCAGGGTCCATTCCTAGCAGAGGAGATGGGAGACTTTCCATCACCACTGGGCAAAATGGGAGCTCGTGGAGGTGTGGGGCTGGATCCTGCATTCTTCACACAGCCAATTCTCCCCTGAAATCAATGGCAGTTTTGGACCCAAAGCTATTACAGCCTGGGCCTCTGCTCTCCTCCCTGTGGAAAGAGAGAGAGATGAAAAGGGGAGCAAAATGGAATGAAAAGGGGAAAAAAATCCATTGCCAAGGGTCTGTCCCTCACCCACTGCATTCAGAGGTTGTAGGTCAGGCAGGGGAAGTTACACCAAGGAGACCCCACAGAGTGCTGGATTTTATTACTGGGTTGAATTAAGATTGATTTCCCCAGGATTCTCAGCCTCTTCCCTAGGAGCAGGCTCCAAAGACCCCGCGGCAGAAAGTGAAGAGGAAGGTGCTAATTAAAAGCACAGTTTATCGCTCTTCGAAAATAGTCCCCCAGGAACATGCAGGGCTTGGCGCTCCTGAAAATGAGCTGCGCTCCTGGTTGGGGCTGCTGGTTTTCAGTGCGGCTAAGCTGTCTCCCCCAGAGAGCCCCAGCTCACCCATAGAGCTGTGCAAAATAGTCAGCACTGGGTTTGCGGCCTGAAGCAGGCATGACCCTCTTCCCCTGCTGGGAACACTCAGCCAAGCTGGATGCAGGGTGTGTGTGTAAACTGCTGGTGCGTGTGTGTTAAAGGTCCCAGTCTGGGCCTGATCCACAGACACTAAGAGGCTGTTAGAAAGCTAGAGCAGCTCTTGCTTTTAGCTGTGGCAGTCCCCAGTTCAGTCCCTGGTGCATTGGCCAAGACAGCAGCCATCACTTTTGTAAACCCAAGGACGATTGAGAGCCTCTTCTGTTCTCCCTGTCACTCACTCCCTTTTCCCCCCAACAAACCCTGGAGCATCTAAGGTCAGGAGGAGGCCTTGGAGCATGAGACTGCCCCAGCCAAGAGTCGGAGGTAGGGAGATGCCTGGAATTTCAAGTCAGTTGAATGCAAACCAAGTGAAACTGCAAGGGTTGGTCCACTTCCACTCCCAACCAAACTGCTGGGTGTGCTGACAGCCGGGATGGAGCTGCAGCCACTACATAAGCCATGGGAGAGCCGGTGCATTGCCCTATGGCTGTAGTGGTTCTGCAGCGCTAGCAGGAGGGAAAGCTTGCTTTGCAGTCAGCGGACTAAGTGGCTGTGAGTGGGAGGCACATGGGGAGCTGATATAGGCGGGAGAGAGAGCAAGTGCCACTGACCATAGATAGCAGTGGGGTAACAGGACCAGGAAAAATAAGGCCCATTTCTAGAAATTAAAGCTGGGACTTTCAAAGCAGCTTAAGGGAGTAGGTCTCTAATTCCATTAGGCTCCTTAGCCAGCCTCAGCCCAACTTCTGGGAAGGTTGGGGATTGTTTGGATAAGACCTTCAATCCCTCAGCAATACCCAGGGCTGAAACCACCAGTGCAGAAATTCCAGAGGTGAGGCTGCCCTGTGGGGTCAAATTCACCCTGCTTTTGTACACCTAGGATCAATTTGGCCCATGCTTGTGGCTAGAGGGTGGAAGGAGAAATCTCACAATGAAGCCTGGGCAGGTGAGCTTCCCAGCCTGACAGAGAATCCAGGAAAACAGCTGTCCTTTGAGGAGTAACCAGCCATCCTGCATCTCCAGGCCTGTGGGGGTTCGTTCATTGCTCACTGTGTGACCCCTGGAACTCATCGGGGGTGGGAGATGGAGCCTTCCACCCCTAGGTCACCAGATGGACTGCAAATGTAATCACCTCTCTGATGGCTGTGTGGGGGCATCCACTTAGTTCCTACAAAATCAGCACCGTGGTTGGCATCCTGGGCGGAGAGGCTAGGGCCTGGGTGGCCCACAGAGACCGCGATACCCCAATTCTTCACAGGTCATGTGGGAGTTCCTGGACAGATGGCACCCTCCATTCCCAAGCTGGAGGACATTTCAGTGAGCACACAGCTCTCCGAGGCTGGGAGAGGCTGGTTTCTCTGCATTCCTGCCAGTCTGGGAAATCAAAACCATACAGATGCTGGTGTGGGTTTGGTTTTCCTGGCATGGCATGGTGCTTTCTTCTCCGGCCATTGCGGGGAATGCCTTTGCTCTGAAAACTTGGGCAGGAAGTGACACAACCCCCCAGGTGCCAGCGTCACATGATTAGTGACAACAGCTTCTTCCATCCAAAACACATGCTACATGTGAAAATGAGACCCTGTCACTGATCACCGATCTACAGTCACTGCTCTGCCACATCAACGCCTTTATCTCCAGGGACCTGGCTGGCAGTACCCTAGTGCTACCTCCACAACTGCTCAACGGACATACGTTTGCAAAGGGAGGGAAGAGCATCCAGCAGTTAGGACCAGGCTAGGCCTGGCTCTGCTGCTGACTCCCAGGCAGATCTCGGGTTGGTCACGTGGCTTCGTGTGCCTCAGTTTCCCCAGCTGTAAAACAGGGCTTGCCCTATCCCCTTTGTTCTCTGCGGGGGGAAGTGCTTTCTAGGTGCTTGGTATTGTTAATCCAGCTCTGGGAGGGACAGGTAGGAAATGAAGAAAACACCCATCCCTGGTCATCGACAACTCAAACGACATAGGGCGCCGGCCAGGAGACCCACTGGCACATTCCACCCTGGGGGCACAAGTGGCATCTCAGTACCTCCTGCTGCCGGATTAACCATCTAGTGGCAGGCTGGCATAGGGCGAGCCAGGCTGGCACTGGGCTGGGATAAGACACCCACTGCGTGGCTGCGCCTATCATACATCATCCTAGGCTGCTAGGAGAAAGATGGGGCAGCTCCAAGCAGCCAGCCAGGAGGTGGCGGCGGCAGGAGGGGGTGGGCACACGTGAGGTGTGTGCCTGGGGGGCGGCCAGGCGCCTCTCATTAGAATGCATTTGTTCCAGGATATTACAGCCGGCTGGTTCATCTCTCTCAGTCTCTGTCTATGCAAGGCTGTTGCTTACAGAAGGTAGAGGCAGGGACTTGGGCTGGCTCCAAACTCTGGCGCAGCTCTGCCTCTCCTCGCCTCGGTCTCTTGCTGTGCACAGAGCCGAGCCCCCTGCTGCGCCCTCGCCAGCTTTTACAGCCGCCCTGCCTGTCAGAACAAATGGTACGGCGCAGAAAATAAACTCATCTCATTTGTATGACAACATGGCCCCTCCGGTTACAATGCTGCACCATTGCTTTTAACAAGGCTTAAAGCTCTTCAGTTCAGAGTGTGTAACAGGCCCTGGGTTATTGAAACACACTCCTTCCCCTTGCCCCAGCCTCCTAGCCTCATTCCCAGAGGTGCCCTGGATAAGACAGTCTTAGCTGTAGGATGCCCTGCTACAGTCAGTCTTCATCCTCCTTCATATCATCAGCCAGAGTCCAGTGCCTACTGCTGCTCCTGATAATGGAGGAAGATAGACTGGCCTTTCGTCCTAAACTGTGTGTGTATGGGGCTGATGAGAGGGAGTGGAGGGGGCGGGGAATTGTAGCAGGACCCTGAGCTCAGGGGTCCCCCAAAACATCTGTTCCAGCTGTGTAAAGAAAGTGAAATAGGAGGGAGTGGTGCCTCAGCGAACATGATGTCCCTAGCCCCATATTTCTATCAAGGTGTGTCCGAGTGCCTGCGTGTCCTGTTGTGTGCGTGTACGGGTCTGTGTGTGCATCTGTGTGTCTTTGTGTTCCCGGTTCAGAGTGTGAATATATGTGGTTTCTTTTGTTTCTGCATGCATGTGCCTCCAAGTGTGTGTGTGTGCGTGTGCGCGCACATGTATGTTCACATATGCATGTGTCTCCGATTGTGTGTGTGCACGTGTATGTTCACATGTGCATATGTCTCCAGTTGTGGGTGTGTGCGCTTGCACATGTGCACAGAGACAGATTAAGGTTTCCTGAAGCCCTGGGCCAGACCAAGTGCGGGGACCCTCCCCCCTTCTGCCTGCAGCCCTGCTCACAGCCCCATCCCTTTCTGCCCTTTCCCCAAAGCCTGCTGTGCATTTTACCCAGGATCTTCCGCCCCCACCCCCCGTTCCACCTCTCATTGCAGCCCTGCAACCCCTTTTGATCCTTTCTGACCCTCCCTCACAGCCACAACGCCGGCGCATAGCAGGGAGTTAGAGCTCCTCCAGTCCCAGGGCAGCAGCAGGGGCCCAGGTGCTGGGGCTTCTGCTGGAGAGTAGGGTCGGATGCAGGGGTTTCCCCTGCCATCCCACGGCTTCTACTGGGGACGGGGTCAGGGGCCACTTGGGGGGCCTCCCCCACCCTGCCCACCTGGTGGCTGGGACTCTGGGCTTCGGCTGCCGGGCGGCGGATTTTTTCTAGGTGCTGCCCCCCCCCCCCGCGTTGGCCAGTGGCTAATCCACCACTGCATGTGCATGAGTCTCTGATTGCATGCATATGCACCTATGTACAGGTCTCCCATTCTGTTCATAGAATCATAGAATCATAGACTTTAAGGTCAGAAGGGACTATTATGATCATCTAGTCTGACCTGCACAATGCAGGCCATAGAACCTCACCCACCCACTCCTGTTTCAAACCTATGTCTGAGCCACTGGAGTCCTCAAATCATGGTTTAAAGACTTCAAAATGCAGAGAATCTTCCAGCAAGTGACCCGTGCCCCATGCTGCAGAGGAAGGCGAAAAACCTCCAGGGCCTCTGCCAATCTGCCCTGGACTAAAATTCCTTCCCAACCTCAAATATAGTGATCAGCTAAACCCTGAGCACGTGGGCAAGACTCACCAGCCAGCACCCAGGAAAGAATTCTCTGTAGTAACTCAGGTTCCGCCCCATCTAACATCCCATTGCAAGCCATTGGGCATATTTACCATTAATATAAAAGACCAATTAATTGCCAGAATTAGGCTATCCCATTATACCATCCCCTCTATGAACTTATCAAGCCTAGTCTTGAAGCCAGATATGTCTTTTGCCCCCACTACTCCCCTTGGAAGGCTGTTCCAGAACTTCACTCCTCTGATGGTTAGAAACCTTCCTCTAATTTCAAGTCTAAACTCCCTAATAGCCAGTTTATATCCATTTGTTCTTGTGTCCACACTGGTACTGAGCTTAAATAATTCCTCTCCCTCCCTGGTATTTATCCTTCTGATATATTTATAGAAAGCAATCATATCTCCCCTCCCCTCAGCCTTCTTTTGGTTAGGCTAAACAAGCCAAGCTCTTTGAGTCTGCTTTCATATGACAGGTTTTCCATTCCTTGAATCATCCTAGTAGCCCTTCTCTGCGCCTGTTCGGACCATGTATGTTTCTGTTGTCTATCAGTCCACGTGTCTCCAGCTTTGTGTGTTTCCATGTCTCTTGTTACATGCTTGTGCATTTATATGCCTTTCTATGTGTGTGCGTAAACCTGTGTGTTTCCAATGGGTGTGTGTATTTGTATAGCTCTGGTTCTGTGTGCATGTGTGGGTCTATGTATCTTCCAGAGGGTGTGTGAAAGCATGTATCTCTGGTTGTCAGGGCATGTGTGCACATGCCCGTGTCTCTTCCAATGGGCGTGTGCGAGCATTTGTGTATCTTTGGTTGTGAGTCTCTGAGTGCATGCGCATGGTGTGAGTGTCTCCCACTGATTGCGAGTGAATATCTGTGTCTCTCTGGTTGTGTCTGTACTCATGTGTCTGCACAGGTGTCCATGCATGTTAGTCTCATTGTGCTGGGTATTTTCCCCTCTTTATGATGGGACCTTACAAATCAACAACGGAGGCCTGGCTTTGTCCATTTCGCCAGCACTGCCCAGAACAGAGTGTCATAGGAAGGAGTCAGGGGGCTTTTGGGTGAAGATCAAGAATGACTCAGAAGGAATTAAGGGGAAAAAAACATAGGGGAAGGTAACATAGAAGTACAGCATGACACACAACCCTCCAAAACACAACACACACTGGTTTAGTGCGACACACGGAGAGCCTGCTCCTTCACTATCAAAGCCAGTGGAAGCTTTCCCATTGAGTTCAATTGGAGAAGGAATAGGCAGTATTTTTTAGTCTGATTGATTGTACAGTAGGCCCAGATGCTGCAAGCAAGGTGCACGTAGGTGGATCTACGTGTTCTCCATCCTCAACGACCTCTGCCCTGGCTGCATATGTAAAACTCTTGTCCCTCATCAGTGTGACTTATCTTATGGGCTGGCTTAAATGGGGATGCAGTTCGTATTCTTGGTAGAGGAGGGGATTGGGAATCAGGACTCCTGGGACCTAATTCTTGGCTCTGCCACTTATTTCTTGTGTGATCTTGGGTCAGTCACTTAACAGCCCAGTGCCTCAGTTTCCTCATCTGTAGAAAGGGGATAAGGATACTGAGGTGCCACCAAGAGGCATTCTGAGGTTTGCTAGGCTAACGGCTGTAATGTGCTTTGAAATTGCTGGATGAAAGTGCAGCTAGAGATCACAATAGTGTTGTCAGTGACAACTGACTGCAGCTGGCTATTCATTCTAAAGGCCGTGATTAGTCTGGGGCACTGAAGAAATGTTCCTTAGGTTAACAAAGTATCTCCGGGGCTTTTAAAAGCAACACTGAGATCATCAGTGGGGTGATGTTTGGATTAGATCCAAAGGGTCTGTTCTTGGCAGGGCAATAGGACAGGTGCTGCTGGTTTGCTTGGTGATTTGGGTTCTAATCCTCTAAGAAGTCCCATCTCCTCCCCATTTACAGCTGAGGTAGGGGTCAGTGTCCTGGCTACCCTGCCTGCCCACCCTTGGGGACAGGAGTTTGTTCAGCAGGTCCCCTAATGCATGGGAGCAGGGGTCTTCCCAATATAGAGAGTGTGAGCATTAATAAGTGCTCAGCCAGTTGTTAGCTCAGGGTTTGCAGAGCCATCTACGTCCCTGCTGACGAGTGCACATATAGAAGAGTAAACAGTGGCAGCCGGATTTTCTGCTGCAGCGAAATATACCATTTGTCAAAGAGAGGAGAAAGAAGGGATGCAAACAACCTGAGGTTGGGTCATCTTGGGTGGTGATCTGCTTAGATCTCATGAGCTGGGCAAGGCGTGACTCAATCAGAACTCGGCTAGCCAGGACTTGACGAGGAATCTTATGTCTAGAGCAGAGGTGGCCAACCTGAGCCTGAGAAGGAGCCAGAATTTACTGATGTACATTTGAAGAGACACAGTAATACGTCAGCAGCCCCCATCAGCACCCCCCCACTACCCTCAGCCTCTCCTGCCCGCTGGCAGCCCTGCTGATCAGCACCTCCCACTCCCTCCCTGTGCCTCCTGCCTGCCATGATCAGCTGTTTTGCAGTGTACAGGAGGCTCTGGGATGGACAGGGGAGAAGCAAGGGTGCAGCAGGCTCAGGGGAGGGGGCAGGAGCCTTGAGGTAAGGGGTGGAGTGTGGGCGGGGCCTGGGATTGAGCAGTGCAAAGTTGGTACCTGTAGCTCCAGCCTCAGAGTCAGCACCTATGCAAGGAGCCGCATATTAACTTCTGAAGAGCTGCATGCAGCTCCAGAGCCACAGGTTGGCCACCCCGGTCTAGAGCTAGAGGAAGCAGTACTGGTGACTTCCCTCTGGGACAGGACTGACCCAATGTCCTTCTCTGGTGCTGGCGGAGCCCGGCAGGGATCAAATGGGGGGAATAATGGTACTTTCCCGAGTGTCGGCCACAAAAACCCCACCCACAAAAGTCAGCTCCGCCCACTTGCAGTGCCCAGACAAGACACAGAATACATGGTTCAGATGTCCAAAATACGATTGCGGGGGCTTTGCTGGGCATGCTGTTCTATTTAAAGGGAGCTGTTCTTCGGATAAAATATAAGAGCACAGGTTGGATAATTTGTGGTAATTAAAGATCTAATGGCAAGTTTAATCAGTCAGGAGACCAGCTCAATTAATTATTTTTAGCTGACTTAAAATTCCCCCTTCCATTCCAACCAGATTGAATATACTTTTGCCTTTCCAGAGGCACTACAGAGAGAGAAAAATAACACTGATGGCTCCCTCTTCCATATGGCAATTGCCATTAGTATTACAGGAGTTAGTCCTCATTCCATGCAGGATTCTAATGGACAGGAAAGGACAGAATATACAAAGTACAAGTTTATGTGAAGTAACAATGAGAGACTTATCCTGGAAAACTACAGCTGATCCTGATGCACAGGGGGAATAGTCATAGATTCCAAGGCCGGAAGGGACCATTGTGATCTAGTCTGGCCTTCTGTACAGCACAGGCCAGAGACCGGCTCCCGAATAATTCTTAGAGCAGACCTTTTAGACAAATATCCAGTTTTGATCTGAACATTGTCATCGAATCACAGGGTTAGAAGGGACCGCAATGGTCATCTAGTCTGACCGCCAGGCCGTGAAGGAGAATCCACCACAACCCTTGGTAAATTGTTCTGATGGTTAATTGCTCTCTCTGTACACCTTATTTCCAGTCTGCACTTGTCTACCTTCAATGTCCAGCCATTGGATGGTGCTGTGCCTTTCTCTGCTAGACTGAAGAGCCCATTATTAAATAGATGTTCCCCATGTAGCTACTTCTAGACTGTAATCAAATAACCCCTTACCTCCTCTTTGTTAAGCTATAGAGATTGAGCTCCTTGAGTTTCTCACTATCAGGCAGTGTTTCTCAAACTGGGGTCACCGCTTGTGTAGGGAAAGCCCCTGGTGGGCCGGGCTGGTTTGTTTACCTGCCCCATTCACAGGTCCGGCCGATCGCGGCTCCCACTGGCCGTGGTTCACTGCTCCAGGCCAATGGGAGTTGCTGGAAGCGGTGCCGGCCGAGGAACTTACTGGCCGCCACTTCCAGTAGCCCCTATTGGCCAGTGGGAGCTGCGATCGGCCGGACCTGCGGACAGGGCAGGTAAACAAAACAGCCCAGCTCACCAGGTGCTTTCCCTACACAAGCGGTGACCCCAGTTTGAGAAACACTGCTGTAAGGCATGCTTTCTAATCCTTTCATTCATGGCTCTTCTCTGACCCTTCTTCAGTGTATCAACATTCTTCCTGAAAGCATAAATAATCATTGAGAGGAATAAGCGTGGAAAGCAATAACGCTGAAAGAGAACTAGGTGTGAGTGTGAGCTCACTTAGATATGAGTTTACCCTGGGATATGCCAGGAACTATAAAGCTGTGGGACCGGTTCTCCCATCCCCCACACTTTTTAAGGCGTTTTACACCTGTGCAATGCAAGAGTGAAGTGGATCTGCTTTAGCAGCATTGTACACCTATGCTGCACTGGTGTTTTTAACTACTGAGGTGCAAGGCAATAGAGCATAGGCTCGTTTACCCGCTGCGTCTGCAGGTTCAGCTGATCACGGCTCTCACGGGCTGCAGTTCACCACTCCAGGCCAATGGGGGCTGTGGGAGGCAGCGTGGGCTGAGGGATGTGCTGGCCGCTGCTTTCCATAGCCTCCATTGGCCTGGGAAGGCGAACCGCAGGACATGGCAGATAAACAAACTGGCCCAGCCTGCCAGGGGTTTACCTTGACTGTGTGCCAAAGGTTGCTGATCCCTGCAATGGAGAATCAGTCCCAGTGTGAGTTTAGGAGAGGCACCTCATCATGGAGCAAAGGCATGGCTGTCCTTCTGCATACAGCTCTAGTGAGACCACCGCCCTTGGAGTACTGTGTTTGTTCTGGACCCCTCTTAGGGTGCCCAGACAGCAAGTGTGAAAAATCAGGACAGGGGGTGGGGGGGCAATAGGGGCTTATATAAGACAAAGCCATGAATGTTTGAACTGTCCTTATAAAATCAGAACATCTGGTCACCTTAACCCCTCTGTATGAAGCATCACAGCATGGAACAGGTTGGGGATGGATTCACTCTTTACACATGACTCTGGGGTGCTTGCACCTAGAATATTGTGTTCAGTTCTGGGTACCTCACTGCCAGAGATCCCTTGATGAAGTGGAGGGAGTTCAGAGAATAGCAAAGAACAGGGTGGGTGCAGAGGGAGTGACTTGGGAGGAATGATTAAGAGACCTGGAAGGCATCTCACTCCCACTGAACATTAAATAGAGGAGAATAAACATCTAAGCACATCTAGCCTGGCCCAGCAATGATCAAGGGCCTACAAGATGTTGAGGTGTTGGCCATCATCTTGCCTAACCCACTGGGGATTGAACCAGGGACCTCCAGAGCTAAAAGTACAGGCTTCTACAGCTTGGCATAAAGCACCACAGCTACAGCTAGCCCCAACTCTGACCTTTGGTGGCTGGGATATAGCTTGGGACCTGTAGCCTGCATTCACCAGTAGGTAATGCTGAACACTCTCAACTCCTATTAGCTTTGGCAGGAGTTGAGGACACCCATTCCCCACCAGAATGCACTCAGCACCTCCCAGGACTGGGCCCAAAAAGTGGATATGACCATCTGCAAATACCTAAGGGTGCAGGCACCGTACAGCAAGGGGTGTTATTCAGCATCTGTCACATTGACACTATTGGTTCAGAGGCAGGTTGCAGAGCTGTGGCATGTGAAAGGGAATGTAGATAGGATGCTACTGCAGCTGCCCTCAGAGCTGAGACTGCTGGAGGCTGCTGATCTCTGCATGTGATGCTCCTCATCTTGATCCAAGAGGCCTTCTGATTGGAGCAAGATAGAGCTGTGTGCACTGGGACATGTAGTCTTTGTAGAAAACCTTTCTGCATTAAAGATGGGGAAGGGCTGCACCTCACTCCGCTTGATACAAACAAGGTAGATTACTTTGATTTTCTAATGTGGACCTTGGATGAGTACAATTTAGGGGTGTCCTTATTGTAGCCTGGCTGCAGGTTGCCAGAGAGGGACAAGAATTGGCATCCTTCGAGTGTGTGGACCCCAGGCTGGTGGGATGCAGGAGTTCTTCCAGGCATATTCATTGGCACACCAGGATGGGGGATGTGATGCTATCAGTGAATCAGACACCTCCATGTGTCCCATCCCCTCCTGTGTTGAAGGAAGACATGTTAACCATTTCAGCGAAGCCTCACTCCTCAGGCAACCCAACACCTCTACCAAAAACCAAGGAAAGAAAGCCTAAAAGGGCGAAGAAGGATTTTCATTACGAAGTTAATTAGCTTCTGCGCCAAGCTGCACCTTTTCAAGAGGAGGAATTAGAGGGATTTAATTGCTTTATCAGCCTTCTCTTTGATTCTCAGCAATCAGGCCGATTCCATTTAATTTAACTGCCACAGATGAGAAGAGAATTGATGCACTCACCTGCCTCGGAGCAGAAAGAGAGAGGGAGCAAGAAAAGTCAGAGAAATTGGCAAATATAGTGTCTGCAGATTAATGAAAACCAACAGCATTTGCTCACAATTGGAAGCAATATGCCTGCCCCGAGGTGTTTGGAGCGGTGCGTGTGCCGCTGCGCACTGCGACGTGAGACCCACCTTAATGGGAGGGAAGGGGGGAAGGGGGTAGACCTGCCCTGGGGAAACAAGGAAATGTATTTCCAAGATGATCGGGGATCAATTAATGGATGACTATGAAGGGGTGGGGGGAGCTGGGGAAAGAACAGCAGTGTCTCATGCTGGCCTATCAGCAGGTCACTGTGCCAGTGAGATTGGTGTAATATTTGTTACATCTTCTGCCGTTGGACTGTGTTCTCCCCTTGCAGGATGAAGGGCTTGGTAACATCATGGGTGATGCTGATGAGCTGTGTGTTCTCTTGTGGGGGTGCAGAAAACTGCAGTTGTGTGAATCCTTACTGTCTTATTTCCACCCCACATTGGTATGGGGCTCCCCTTCCCCTTTCCTTGGACATAGTCGATGGAGGGGGGACAAGAGATAAAAACAACAGGAGAAAGAGAAGAGGAGAAATGGAAGGGAGAGAAGGAGGAAGAACCAACAATGTTAAGGAAGGTAGTGGGGAAGTTGAGGGGGGCAAAACTGGGGAATCTATCAAGGCACGGCTGTGTTGGAAAGCTTGTCTCAGGCAGATCCAAATAGGATTCTAGCATCACACTTCTCTCTCAGTGCTTCCCTACGGTAATCCCTTCAGCATTGCTGGCTCCCTGTGGGGTGCTGAAAGGAGGCTGCACCCTCACTTTGTAGTTAAAGGCCTTCGTTTTGCTGAATGTAGAAGTTCTGCTTTGTTCTTAGTCTCAGCAAAGGTGAGATGCCAGCCCAGATCTTCAGGGAGGGACCCTGCCCCAGTGAAGCTGATGGGACTTGGTTGGATAGGATCAGCCATTCAGGATGGGCGACCAGATGTCCTGTTTTTAAAGGGACAGTCCTGTTTTTTGGAACTTTTTCTTATATAGGCGCCTATTACCCCCTACCCTCAGCCCTTTTTTCCCCACAGTTGTTATCTGGTAACCCTAATTCAGGAAGTAAACACATTCTCTTTTCTGGTGGGACATTAGACTAAGAAAATCAATGGAGCTGGTGGACAATTTTCAGATGGAATGTTTTCCCCTCAGAAAACATTTCATCAAATCTGAAACTTCCTAAGGGAACATGTTAATTTTGATGAAATTTTGTTTCTGAATTCCCTGCTCCCCTTGGTTCCCCCTGAAAAAAAGCCTTTCCATGAGGTTGAAACATTCTCTTTTGACATTTTTGGAATGGAATGTTACCATTTTCTGTTTCAACACAACTTTTCATTCAGCAATTTTTTTTTTTACAATATGAAATTTACAAACAAATCGGAACATCGGTGTCCAAACTAAACATTTTGATTTTATCAGAATGATTTTTTCTCCAATTTACCCCCAGACAAAACATTTTCTGAAATATCATTTCAAGTGAAATTTTGAAATTTGTGGTTTCCAGTCCAATTTGGAATGAAACAAATTTAGAAATCACAAGGATTTCCTGTGAAATGGAAATTCTGTCTCCTGCACAGCTCCAATATTCAGGGCTCTTGAGTGAACCCCTGAGAGCACCAGGGCATAATCCCACAACTGTGCCATTGTAAGTAGTTGGTAGTCCAAGTTTTAGATGTTTTAACTCTCACATGCCTCTCATCTGTACTAGGCTTTTGCTTGTCATTTACACTGGATTGGTCTTTTGGTAGAATTTGAAGATGAGGAAGATTATTCTTCACAAAAAGCCAGGCTGAGATGAGGTTAGATCAGCTATGTGTTTGTAGGCCCTGGTACAGGCACACACATACACACACAAACAGCCCTTGACCCCAAATCTATTTGACAATCTAAATAGATAGAGCATCCAAGGCATAGAGAGGTGAAGTGACCCAGAGCAGCAAGGGACTCTGGGTAACCAGCAAGGGTATAAGTCACATAGTAGGGTCATCTGGGCAAATCTCAGTCAATCACCTGCCAGCCCACAGAAGCCTCAGTAGCAGCTCAAGCCCTCCTGTTCTCTGCCTGCGGCACACCAGAGTGTAATACTTCAGTCTCATTTATTCCAGTCATTGGGTTTAGCATGCGGGTGGTGGCCTGGGACACAGGAGTCAGACTAGTGGATCTGGAAGTCCCTTCCGGCTTAAACTATGACACAGGCCAAGTTGTTCAGCTGGTTGATAGCAGAGCCTGGAACAGAACTCAGGTCCCCTGACTCCTACTCTAGTGAGCTAACAACTAGATCACATCATCTCACTAACAGCACTTCCCCCAGCTGGAAGCCAGAGACCAGCGTAGATAAGAAACTGGGGTGGTTAGAAGTGGTCACCTTAGCTAGAACTCAGAGTTCAGTCTTAGAAGACAGAGCTGGCACTTGACTAGAGCCCAACACCCTTAGGTGGAGACTTAGAAAGCAGCAGCCTGGTGGGCTGTAATTAAAGTCCTGGGAGGGAAATCTCGCCTGGCAACCCAGCTTGGCTCAGCCCTGGCAGTTAGATGAAGGGGTTAATAAGGTATTATTTCCCAGCAAAAGCCCTGACGCTGCATTTCCTCATGTCTGCCTGCCAGGCTTGGCCTAGCTCTGTGGATCAGAGGCTGGTTATCACGAATATTGAGCTGTTGTAACCTCTGTCCCCTTTGATTAAAGCAGCGCTGCTGTGAATTTCTCACTTAATCACGCCTTGGCTGGTGGGGTCAGCCTGCAACTCGGCAAGTTCAGAAAACTACAGTAGAGGAGAGAAAGGTAAAATGTATTATGAAAATGTGATTATGATTGAGTCAGACTCCACCTGGCCTAGACCTCCTGCCACCAGCAAAACTGAAGAGATATTAATAAAGAATCTGTCTTTCTAAGAGCTGATCTGTCCAGATGGGGAGTGGATAGGAAAAGCAATTCTTGCTCCCCGGGACCCGCTGCATTGTTGGGGGGTGCAAGGGAGACAATATTCCTGGAGCATGCAGGGTGGTCAGGATTCTGGGGGCAGAGAACATGACCTCCCAGGTGTTTTCCAGCCCTAAGGCTGGCTCTTTATAACTGTTCCATGGAGCACATGGAAATGAGATCTTAGCCAAAAGGCTCAGAAGCAACAGCACTTCTTACTGCTCTTCTCCTTGGGATGAGAAGGGTCAGTAGGAGGTGGCAGGTGGCCTAGCAACTTGTGGCTGATTCCAAGTTCCCCAGGAGAGTCAAAGCAGCTTGTTGGTCTCAGAGGGACTAGGAGCCTGGATACAAATCCTCAGGGAAAAACGAGGATGCTGGTAAGTTTGTCAGACTGGATGATCACAGTGGTCCCTTTGGGTCTTAAAGTTTCTGAGAATGCACAAGCAGGAGGCAGGCACAGAATCAGGAATCAAGAGATCTGGGTTCTGGCATAGGCTTGCTATGGATATCTCCTTTCCTGGTGCCTCAGTTTCCCTGCCAGTACAATGCTACTACTGTGCAGAGGGGGCATGAACATTGGCCAAGTGCTTTGAGGTGCTTTAGAAGGGCACACTATTGCAGTATCTCCTGGAGGGCACGGCCCAGACACACAGTGTGGGAAAGGGCCAGCCTACCTCCAACAATTTATAAACTAAGCAAAGAAGACAGGCAAGCAGTGGGAGGCAAGCCAGAGCCAAAGTGTCTGCCCAAGGTCACTCAACTGGTCAGTGGCAGAGTCAGGAATAGAGTCCCGAGCCAGTACTGTTCCTGCTGGACCACACTACAGACCTCTTTCTTTCCTGCCACCCTCCCACTAAGGGTTCTTCCTGGCGGCACTGTCTTGCTGAGGATTGCTTGGTTAAACTGAGCCTGGGAAGGAACAGGTGGGGGTGTTCTGAGGACACTGATGGGGAAATGGGGCTGCAGGGGTGCTGCTGGGACGCTACTGAGCGGTAGGTGAGGGGAGAGCCCAAGCAGGAGAACTCCTGACATGGAGCAAAGTAGAGCTGACCTGGGGAGCAGGGCCCAGGGAATGGCTAGGAAAGCAGGGCCGCTTCTGTGGTTCTGCAGTGCCGGTCTGAGCCAGGGAGCAGAGCACAGGGGGTGGGAGTGGGGGGGCGCTGGCGGAGGAGTGAGCACGGCAGGGCATTCCTGATCAGACCCTCTAATTAACTGCTCGCTCTTGTTTTATTTCCTTCAATCTTGCCATTTTTGCATCATTTGTTTCCCTGTTCGAGCGAAACAGCGAGAAACTTTTTAAAATTTAAATTCCGGAGTGCTGGAGCCGGGCTCCCGCTGGGGAGAAAGTCCTGGAGCTCTGCTCCTGATGGCTTTGGGAATGGATGGCGATGTTTCACTGATTCCCGCTCCCTTCCAAAGGCAGGTACCATCCTGCTCGCTCGGGTCATGTGCTCCTCATTATGTGCTCAAACCTCAGAAGCAGGGGCCTGGAACTGCAATGCCTGCTGCTATTTGAAAGGCCCCTAAGCTTGAATTTTAGTAGGTAACACAGGCAGATATCTTCCCATCATGGGTTCTTTCTCTGTTTATGCCTGCCTTTCCCTTGGCTGCTTCTTGCTGCATTGCTGTAGACACCACAGATATTTATTCTGTATTTATTAGAGGTGTCAAATGCTCCTGCACATGTGGCTCAGGGAACATGGACTAGTGAGTGATCTAATTAAAATCACATGCAATCCCCTCTTTAATGAGGGAACACTAATGCTTAGTGCTCTTTGTCCAAGTGCTCTAGGAAAGTAACAGCATTATGGTTCCTGTTGTGCAGATGGAGGAACTGAGGGACCGAGAGTAAAGTGACTAACCCAAGGGCATGTAGTAAGGCAGTGGCAGGACTGGGAATAGAACCCAGGGCTTCTGATAGGCTGGTAGCCTATCCCTTGCACTACACTGCCATCCTAGAAAAAATGGATTATCTCCTTATCTAGCTGTCCCCACACCCACTGCAGACCTCTGAGAGAAGAGATTGGCCATGCACCATGCTCTAAAGGTAATAAACTCAGCTTCTGGCTGGGGAAGCAGATGCCACAGTCAAAGGTTCTCCACCGAGAGCTCCTAGCAGCCAGTCCCATGATGTTTCAATCTAAGGGCTGTTAACTTGAGCAGCCACCTGGTCTTAATCAGCAGATCAAAGGCAGATAGTACTGAACAGGGCTCTGTAAACCAGACTCAGTGCCTTGTACTGCCCCTGTGAATTGTAAACTAGTGCGGCAACTGACGAATGGGTATAATGGGCCACCTCCTCAGCTAGGGTGACTCTGTGCCCAGCTGAGGATCTGGCCCTGGGCGCAGGATGTTCCCAGTGGCAGCAGCACGCAGCACAAGATGGACTTCCAAAATGCCCTTCACCTATAGTGTAGTTTCCAGTAGCAACTGTAGATCAGTATTTTGGACGGGGCACTGTAACTTCAGACTGTGCCTCCCCACCTTGGGCTGGAGTTGATAATTTGTTCATGGAAATGGAGGCCTTATTCCTCCCTGAGGGCAGTCCTGCTGCTACAGCACCCCCGACTGGCATGGGTGCGGCACACCAGAGCAGCTGCCTCCGCCTGCACTCCCCCTATAGAAACTGGACATGCCACAACAGGCAATCAGGGTTGGTGCATGGAAACAGAGATGAGGATGGGTTAGGGTGAGAGTTTGATCCAAATCTGCCCCCACATTGAAATCAACAGGCGCTTCTTCAGCATTTACCCTAGGCCAGAGCTGGGTGTGCCAGACGATCCTGCCCACATTTTGCGCCCTGTTGTATTCATAGCCCAGGCATGTCAACAGCAGCAGTGCCCCCTACAGGCCTTGTTCCCTGGGTCTCACTGCAGCTAGTCTCTCTCTCCCCCACCTGAATGCCTTCCCATCTATCCTATGGCCCATCCTCCCCTTTGCCTTCTATGGCAACAGTGACTAGCTCATTCTCAGGAGGCTCACCAGGCGAGAGACAACCCAAATCCACAAGCTCGGCTTCTTTTACCTTGAAAAGGAGTAGCCAGGAAGGGGGCCCGTTTGCCTAGAACATCAGCATTTCTTCAGCCCGGGGAGGGAGGAGAGGTATTTGGGTTCAGGAAGTGGAACAGCTGATAGGTGAGGACAAGGCTGAGGATTTTCTGTCACCACACAGAACTAGTCACCCCTGCATACTCCCACCCAGCGCTGGAGAGGTTTGCTCCTCCTGGGAAGACGGGGTGAACTCTGTCTCCACGTTCATCCAATCCTAGGCATCCTCCCCCACCACCAGTGGACCCCAAATGCCCGCCCAACCCAGGCCTAGACCCCACTATTATATTTATTCACAGGGGCTTGGATTTCAAAAGGAGCTGAATGAAGTTGGCACCCAGTTCCTACTGACAGCCAATGGGAGTTGGGCACCTCCCTCCCATGGTTAAGGTGCTTGGGAGCACTCTGCTGTACTCTGTGTGCGGCTGTGCACAACGAGAGATTCACAGCTCCCGTCCTCCATACTCTGGGAAGCCCCGACACTGCACTTCCCTTAGGCTGCTATGGAAATTCAGACTGAACTGCACAGTCACGCTGGGGAAGGGGAGCCAGGCTGGTCATTGCCAAACTTGGCAACATACTCTAGCAAGGCCTTGTGGAAGCTGTCTGTGGGAGTCATTGATCCCCAGCTGCAAAGCACTACGCTAGGTTACCTGAAGGCATGGGGGGGCTACCCACCCTACCTGAGCCTCACTTGTCAGGGAGTGTCCTTTGGATCAGCTGTCTGCTGTGTTCTTCTCCCTCACCACCCAGCCTCCTGCAGGCAATTCCATTATGGAACCTTGGGGCCAATCCCAGTCCTCCCTTCCAGCCCTTCTACACTGCCCTGGCAGGATACATGGGAGCCAGGGGAGTCACAGCAGCCCTATACTGCCTTGGTACAAAGCCTAGCGCAGGCAGGGTGACAGGAGCAGGACTAGAGGTGGGAATGGCCATGGTGGGATGGGTCTGTAACTCACAGTGCTACAGAGGTTGAACTGCTGTGGACCATAGATAATCCTTAAGGGGCTGCCATGAATTAGAGCATTCCTGGGGCTGCTCTGATTTACGCTGGGGACCAATTGCATAGCCCAGCATCCCAAAGGTGCCAAAAATGGCTTAAAGCTACCTCCTTCTGTCTGGAGGTGCAATGTAGAACCTCAGCCTTATCGTTGTCACAGTTGAAGCTTTTAGAGTGTGCTCATCACCCTAATAACCTGCCTTTCTCCCCTCCTCTTCTTCCTCCACTGTTCCTCTCGGTCTTCCTTTCCCTTCTCTCTCCCTTCTCTGCCTTCCACTCCCCTGCCTGAGTTTGCTGCCTCTTGATTAAAATGTTGACTTTAACTTGGAATTAACCTGATTAATGTAATTGAAAGTAAAAGTCCACTGCTCAGCACTTTGGATGATGAGTGGAGATGGATTGAGAAAGAAAGCTTTCAGATTGAATACACTTCTCTCCTCTGGCTGTTAATTGCACCGTTTACTGGTACCTGACTCGCTGACCGTCAGTGTTTAGGCCAGTTAATGATGATACACAGTCCATACTTTCCAAAGATAATTAAAAAAAACATTTCAGCAGACACTGTGCTGCAGGGAGCTTTCCTGTCTGTCGCAGTCAGCAGGCCTCAGGGCTTGCAGTGTTTGAAGATGGAAATGACTGCTCCTTGGGTGCACTGAGTTGAGCTGGCCTTTGTTCTGCTGTTTAGGAGGGAGGAGAAATGGTAGCACTTCTAAACTCCTGCTCTAATGCGCTGGACTCCAGAGTGTAAGATAGCCGGTGCCCAGTTAGCTCTCTGGGGCAGGAAACTTCTCACCATGCTTCCTATGAGGAAGGTTGGTCTTGTGGGTAAGGCCCAGGGATGAGACTTAACAGCCCTGGGTTTGATTCCTTACTCTAGGCCAGATTCTTAAGTATTTAGGAACCTAACCAGGCAGATAAGCGCCTAGCTGCCTCACTCTTATTAAAACTCATGGGACGGAGGTGTTGATGCACATTTAGAAGTCCCCTTATCTACTTCTTTAGGCACCTAAAGGCTTGTTAAAATCTACCCCTCTGTGCTTCAATTCATGATCATGAAACATTCGCTGAGAGAAAGGGCAGGTGGGTCCCCATTTTACAGATGGGGAGTTTCAGAGTCTGTATGGAAGCAAGAAGGCAATGGAGGCAGGGAACCCAAGCATGATATGGTTAATGGCCCGGCAGCTCAAGAAGCTATTCAGATCAAATCTGGTCACAGCCACACCATGAGAAAGAAACATCAATTGTAGTGGGAGAAATGTAAGATGCAGGTTGGGGTGAAGAAGAACTTTGTCTAGCAAATAACCAACCACATCCGACAAATAGCCAGGCATCCTTTAAATGGCCCAGAAATATAACACCTGGCAAAGAATCAGCAGCAGCTACGAGAGAGATCAGGACATTGCAGAGAAACAAAAACCATCTTGTTGTGGCAATCTTCACCGCAGATGATGTTGTGGAGATCCCTTCCCTGGACCTAGTCTGTTCAGGCAAAAAAGGTGAGGCACTGTCAGAGACTGAGATGTTAGAAGAGGAGGAAGTGGGGGTAAAGTATATTAGAACAAGCCCCAGGTGTAGATGGTTTCACACAAGCGTTCTGAAAGACCTTAAGAATGAAGTGACTGAGCTGTTGATACAAACATGGACTATATCATTGAAATCAGCTACTATACCAGAGCGGGGCAAATGTTACACCTACCGTTTAAATGGTGCTAGAGATGATGCAGAGAAGTGCTGAAAACCTTTAATTCAGTACCAGGTAAATTGGGTTGAAACAAGAATTAAAGGCAAATGTGATTGAAATATTAACAATATCTAAATGGAAGGTGGTGAGACCACATGGTTTAACAATCCCAATGGCTTTAATATGGCCAGTGCCCTCACACAGCAGCGCCTGCAACCCCACCCACCAGAAACCCATCTAATGGAGGAAGGGGAAGCCTAGGACAGCACAGCACAGATACCAGCCTGGTGTCTGTGAAGGAAAATCCTTCCTCTCCAGTCTACTAAAATTCTGAGAGTATCAAGAAAATCAGAGATAAAGGAGAATTGACTGAGATCATTTTATTTGAACTTGTAAAAAGCCTTTGATAAACTCCCCTACAGGAGATGTTAAGGAAAGAAAGTAGCAATATGGTGAGAGGCAAAGTACCGTCCTGGATCAGAAATGAGCTAAGAGGTAGAAATCCAAGACTAACTAGTCAATGGTTTAATGCGGTAAAAGAGTAGCATGGGTGACCCATGGCTTTGTAATAGTGCTCAAGTTGTTTAGCACAGAATCATAGAAATGTCAGGCTGGCAGTGTCCTCAAAAAGGTCACCTAGTCCATCCTCGACATTGAGTGAGGCTTAACGTAATCCCTGACAGGTGTCTGTGTAACCTATTCTCCAGTGATGGGGATTCCACAACCTCCCTTGGTAACCTGTTCCAGTGCTCAACTTCTCTTAGAATTAGAAAGTTTTTCCTACTATCCAATATAAATCTGCCATGTTGTAAACTGAGCTGATTCCTTCTTGTCCTGCCTTCTGTGCACACGAAGAACAATTGATCACTGTTCTCTTTATAAGAACATTTTACATATTTGAGGACTGTTATCAGGTCCCCCCATTGGCTTCTCTTCTTGAGATTAAACATGCCCAGTTCTTTCAACCTTTCCTCACAGGTTGTGTTTTCTAAACCTGGTTATCATTTTTTCTGCTCTCTTCTTTGTCCACATCGTTCTTAAAGCGTAGCACCCAGAACTGGACATAATACTCCAGCTGAAACTTCACCAATATTGAGTAGAGCAGGACAGTTACCTCCCATGTCTTACATACGACACTCCTGTTAACATACCACAGAATGATATGAGCCTTTTCTGCAACTGAATCACACTGTTGACTCATATTCAGTTTGTACATAAGAACGGCCATACTGGGTCAGACCAAAGGTCCATTAAGTCCAGTATCCTGTCCTCTGACAGTGGCCAATGATAGGTGCCCCAAAGGGAATGAACAGACAGGTTATCATCAAGTGATCCATGCCTAGTCACCTAATCCCAGCTTCTGGCAAACAGAGGCTAGGGACACCATTCC
Source organism: Gopherus flavomarginatus (assembly GCF_025201925.1). Lineage (NCBI taxonomy): Eukaryota > Metazoa > Chordata > Testudines > Testudinidae > Gopherus > Gopherus flavomarginatus. Next base: position 67,290,082 of record NC_066622.1, on the reverse strand, counting down.
TGCCCATCCTGGCTAAAAGCCATTGATGGACCTATCCTCCATGAATCTAGCTAGCTCCCTTTTGAACCCCATTATAGTACTGGTCGTCACAACACCCTCTGGCAAGGAGTTCCAGAGGCTGACAGTGCATTGCGTGAAAAAATACTTTCTTGCATTTGTTTTAAACTTGCTACCTATTAATTTCATTTAGTGATCCCTTGTTTTTGTACTATGAGGAGGAGTAAATAACATGTCCTTATTTACTTTCTCTATACTACTCATGATTTTATAGACCTCTGTCATATCCCCCCTTAGTCACCTCTTTTCCAAGCTGAAAAGTCCCAGTCTTAATCTCTCCTCATATGGAAGCCGTTCTATACCCCTAATCATTTTTGTTTCCCTTTTTTGAACCTTTTCCAATTCCAATATATCTTTTTCTGAGATGGTGCAATCACATCTGCACACAGTATTCAAGGGGTGGGCGTACCATGGATTTATACAGAGGCAATATAATAATTTTCTGTCTTATCATCTCTTTATTAATGATTCCCAACATTCTGTTTGCTTTTTTGACTGCTGATGCACATTGAGTGGATGACTTCAGAGGACTATCCACAATGACTCCAAGATCTGTTTCTTGAGCGGTAACAGCTAAGTTAGACCCCATCATTGTATACATATAGTTAGGATTATGTTTTCCAATGTGCATTACTTTGCATTTATCAATATTAAATTTCATCTGCCATTTTGTTGCCCAGTCACTCAGTTTTGAGAGATCCTTTTGTAGCTCTTCCCAATCTGCCTGGGACTTAACTATCTTGAGTAGTTTTGTATCATCTGTAAATTTTGCCACCTCACTGTTTACCCCTTTTTCCAGATTGTTTATGAATGTTAAATAAGACTGGGCCCAGTACAGATCCCTGGGGGACACCACTATTTACCTCTTTGCATTCTGAAAACTGACCATTTGTTCCTACCCTTTGTTTACTATCTTTTAACCAGTTACCAATCCATGAGAGAACCTTCCATCTTATCCCATGACAGCTTATTTTGCTTAAGACCCTTTGGTGAGGGACCTTCTCAAAGGCTTTCTGAAAATCTAAATACACTATATCCACTGGATCTCCTTTGTCCGCATGCTTGTTGACCCCCTCAAAGAATTCTAGTAGATTGAGGAGATATGATTTCCCTTTACAAAAACCATGTTGACTATTTCCCAACAAATTATGTTCATTCATCTATGTGTCTGACAATTTTGTTCTTTATGATAGTTTCAACCAATTTTCCCAGTACTGAAGTGAGGCTTACTGCCCTGTAGTTGCCAGGGTCACCTCTGGAGTCCTTTTTAAAAATTGACGTCACATTAGCTATCCTCCAGTCATTTGGTACCAAAGCTGATTTAAATGATAGGTTACAGACTACAGTTAGTAGTCCTTCAATTTCACATTTGAGTTCCTTCAGAACTCTTGGGTGAATACCAGTCAGGTCCTGGAGACTTATTACTGTTTAGTTTATTAATTTGTTCCAAAACCCCCTCAAATGACACCTCAGTTTGGGACAGTTCCTCAGATCTGTCACCCAAAAAGAATGGATCAGGTTTGGGAATTTCCCTGACATCCTCAACAGTGAAGACCGATGCAAAGAATTCATTTAGTTTCTCCACAATGGCCTTATCGTCCTTCAGTGCTCCTTTAGCATCTTGATCCTCCAGTGGCCCCACTGGTTGTTTAGCAGGCTTTCTGCTTCTGATGTATTTAAATTTTTTTTTTGCTATTAGTTTTGGAGACTTTGGCTATCTGTTCTTCAGATTCTTTTTTGGTCTTTCTAATTATGTTTTTACACTTCATTTGCCAGAGTTTATGCTCTTTTCTATTGTCCTCATTAGAATTTATCTTCCACTTTTTAAAGGATGCCTTTTTGCCTCTCACTGCTTCTTTTACTTTGTTTAACCATGATGGCTCTTTTTTCCTTCTTTTACTATGTTTTTTAAATTGGGGTATACATTTAAGTTGAGCCTCTATTATAGTGTTTTTTAAAAGTTTCCACGCAGCTTTCAGGGATTTTACTTTTTGTACTGTACCTTTTAATTTCTGTTTCACTAGCCTCCTCATTTTTGTGTAGTTCCCCTTTCTGAAATTAAATGCTACAGTGTTGGGCTACTGTGGAGCTTTCCCTGCCACAGGGATGTTTAAATTTAATTATATTCTGGTCACTATTACCAAGCAGTCCAGCTATATTCACCTCTTGGACCTGATCCTGTGTTCCACTTAGGACTAAATGAAGAATTTAAATCAACCTCTTGTGGGTTCCAGGATCAGCAGCTCCAAGAAGCAGTCATTTAAAGCGTCAAGAAACTTTATCTCAGCATCCCATCCTGAGGTGACATGTACCCAGTCAATATGGGGATAGTTGAAATTCCCCACTGTTATTATTAATTATTATTATTATTATTGAGTTTTTTTATTTGAATAGCCTCTCTAATCTCCCTGAGCATTTCAGAGTCACTAACGCCATCCTGGTCAGATGATCTGTAATATAGCCCTACTGCTGTATTCTTATTTTTCAACATGGAATTACTATCTGTAGAGATTCTATAGTACAATTTAGTTCATTTAAGATTTTTATTTCATTTGATTCTATGTTTTCTTTCACATATAGTGACACTCCCCAACCAACTCCCCGATATATTTTGTACCCTGGTATTACTGTGTCCCATTGATTATCCTCATTCCACCAGGTTTCTGTGATGCCTATTATATCAGTAGCCTCATTTAATACTAGGCACTCTAGTTCACCCATCTTAATATTTATACTTCTAGCACTGATATATAAGCATTTTAAAAACTTGTCATTTTTTGGCTGTCTCCTATTGCATGACATAATTGAATGGGACTTTTTTTCATTTGACTGTTTCTCCTCAGCTCCTCTCTGTATTTTATCATTTTCCATCCTCTCCTCCTTATTAGGTCATAGAGAATCTCCATTTATAGATCCCCTAAGGGATGTCCAAACCACATACTCCAGCACCTGTCAGCTTTCCCCGAAGCCCTTAGTTTAAAAACTGAGATACGACCTTTTTAATTTTAAGTTACAGCAATCTGGTTCCGTTTTGGTTTAAGCGGAGTCCATCCTTCCTATATAGGCTCCTCCTCTCCCAAAAGCTTCTCCAGTTCCTAATAAATCTAAACCTCTCCTCCCTACACCATTGTCTCATCCACGCATTGAGACCCTGCAGTTCTGCCTGTCTAACTGCCCCTGTGCATGGAACTGGAAGCATTTCAGAGAATGCTACCATGGAGGTCCTGGACTTCAATCTCTTTCCTAACAGCCTAAATTTGACCTCCAGGACCCCTCTCCTATTCTTCTCCATGTCATTGGTACCTACATGTACCACGACCACCGCCTCAACCCCAGCACTACACATAAGCCTATCTAGATGTCTCAAGAGATCCACAGCCTTCGCACCAGGCAGGCAAGTCACCATGCGGTTCTCCCGATCATCGCAAACCCAGCTATGTTTCTAATGATCGAATCGCCCATTACTAATACCTGTCTCTTCCTAATAACTGGAGTTCCTCCCCCGGAGAAGTATCCACAGTGCGAGAGGATAATAGAACATCATTTGGGAGCAGGGTCCCAACTATGGGATCCTTTCCCTCTGCTCCAGTTGGATGGTCTTCTTCCCTGAGGCTTTCATCTTCCTCAACGGCACAGAGGCTGTCAGACCGGGGGTGAGACAGTTCTACTGTGTCCCGGAAAGTCTCATCCATATACCTTTCTGTTTCCCTTAGCTCCTCCAGCTCAGCTACCTTGGTCTCCAAAGTCTGTAGAGGGTCTCTGAGGGCCAGGAGCTCTTTGCACTGAATGCATACATACGCCACCAGCCCATAGGGCAGGTAATCATACATGCTGCATTGGGTGCAATAAACTGGGTAGCTTCCATTCTGTAGCTGGACTTCTGCCTGCATTCTCTTTTTACTCCCGAAGCTTGTTCCCTTGTTGGTGCTTTGTTTTAATCAAGCGGTGTTTTGACCTTTAAGTGCAAAGAATGATAGGTGTATCTAGCCCCTGCTCACACTTCCCCTGTAAACTCCCTTGCCAAACTCCCCTGTTAGCTGCTCCTGTTCACTAGCTCGAAGTGATCCACTATAATCCACAGATCCTTTCTGGCAGCACTACCACCTACCCAGTTATTCCCCATTCTGTAGCTGTGCATTTGATTTTTCCTTTCTAAGTATAATACTTTGAACCTGCCTTTACTGAATTTCATCTTGTTGATTTCAGACCAGTTCTCCAAGATCATTTTGAATTCTAATCCTGTCCTCCAAAGTGCTTGCAACCCCTCCCAGCTTGTTATCATCTGCAAATGTAAGTGTACTCTCCAGTCCATCAAAGTTGTTAGCGAAAATAATGAGTAGTACCAGGCCCAGGATGGGCCCCCGTGGGACCTTGATATGTCCTCCCCGTTTGACAGCTCTGAATATGGTTTTGCAACCTGTTGTGCACCCACCTTATAATGATTTCATCTGAACCCCATTCCCCTAGTTTGCTTATGAGAATTTCATGTAGAACTGTGTCAAAAGCCTTGTTTGAATTCATTCACTAACAACCCATGTGAAGAGCAATCTGATCCAGAGACTCAGCAGCCAATTCTAGATCCCAAACAAACATAACTAGCCCAGAGTCCAACCAGGGCCACCCAGAGGATTCAGGGGGCCTAGGGCAAAGCAATTTTGGGGGCCCCTTCCATAAAAAAGTTGCAATACTATAGAATACTATATTCTTGTGGGGGCTGCTGCGGGGCCCAGGGCCTGGCACAAATTGCCCCACTTGCCCCCCCATCTGGGTGGCCCTGAGTCCAATCACCCTGTGCAGCAAGTTTCCAAGCACTGAGAGTTCCCTGCACACCTCATTCTCCCTCGCCAGCACAATATTTCCGAAGGAGTCCAGTATTTCAGTTTAAAGGGCGGGTGGTAAGGAATTAAGACTAATGCACCAACCGTCCCACCGAACAGTGGTGATAACTTCACTCGTTGTATTGCTCCAATGGAAGCTAATTCAGTGCCATTCGAAGTAAAATACATGCATGGGAAACTCCTTGTGGACACAACCGTTAATTTGTGCATGAGTAGAAGTCGCACTTTCACTCATTTCTCAGGAAAGCACCATGTAGGCAGCTGGGTGGGTGCCAGTGGCCAGGGAACCGGGGTCAGGGAGGACACTGGCAGGGACAGGCACTTTGGAATGTCTCCAATTACTGTCCCTTTGCTCAGGCCTTGAAGGAATTGTGTGCAGTGCAGGAACTCCATGACGTTTAATTAGGGGCTCAGGGTGATCTGCTTCTGGGAGTGAAAAGAATGGAAAGGATTGTTAGGGATAGTCCAGGGCTTCAACTAAGAGAGGGGGATTCAACAGGGTTGGGGGTCCAGTTGCCACTGGGAGTTGGCACCTAACTGCTTTCAGTGTCTTTGAAAGTCTCCCCCCAGCACAATGGGGCTAGATCCAGCTAGCCATCAAGGGAAGGTTTCCTGACTGTGGGCTAGATCCTGCTCATGACTCCTGTGGGGTGGCACAGAGGGAACGGAGCACCCAATATGGTCTCCCACAGGAAGCAGTGGGACCCTGAGTGCTGGAGTTACAGAGAACTGGGCCCTTCCAGGGATGGAGTAGTGGCTCGAATAGGTCTCTAGTAGAGTCTGTTCCCTGAGCCCTGTGTGGCGGGGAGGGCACTGCCCAAACCCCTTAGTGGCAGGGGGCCCCTCTCTGGAGGAGGAAGAGCAGCAGAAGGGGTTGCTGTGGAAGCATGGAGGCCAGCCTGGCTCTCCTTTGCTATTCCACACACACACACACACAGCCCCCTGCACTAAGTGACATCAAGCCTCATTATTTTCATCACATGCCGCATTTGTAACCTGTTACCAAGTAAATTGTGATAAAATAGACTGAAGCAGCCCAGGCTCTGACTTCCTTCGCTGAGAGCCTGCGGGGAGCCTAGCAGTGGGCAGAGAGCTCACACAGCTAACTTCTTAAAGGGGCAGGGCACCTTTCCGTACAACAGCGGGGCTTAAAGGATGGCAACATACACCAAAAGGTGATTTAACAACCGTCCTCTCACACTTTCCATGTAGGGATCAAACATGAATGGGTTCATCCTTATGCCAGTCCCAGGAGCTCGGTCAGTATCATTATCCTCATCTTACATCTGGGGAAACTGAGGCACAGGGGGAGGCAACCTGCCCAATGTCACCCTGCACTCTTGCTGGGAACATACTTGCAGCCTCCTGACTCCCATTCCTGTGCCTGAAGCACAAGACAGGCTCCTCACGGTCTAGGATTAAAGGAGCAGTGTGAGCAAATGTTAAACATTTCTCTGCCTTCTCCATGCCGAGTGTGTCCTGCTGAGCCTGGAGAGTGCTGGGATCAGCTGCCTGCTGGGCTTTCTCTCTTTGGAGAGTCTGAAAGCAGCTCAGGGTTCCCCAGTTACTGAAAGGGATCTGCTTGTAGAAACAAGTTCCATCTTAGCTCCTTTGCAGCCCCATTACCACGACATCTAAGCACTTCACATGGATGAATGTATTTACCCACCGCACACTGCTGGCAGGTAGGGCAGTGTTATCATCTCCCACTTTACAGAGGGGAAACTGAGGCACAGAGCAACTGAGGCTCAGATTCTCAAAGGTATTTAGACTCTTATCTTCCATGAAATCAATGCAAGTTAGAAATGTAAGTACCTTTGTGGACCAGGGCCTAAGTGACTTGCCCAAGATCACATGGGAAATCTGTGACAGAGCGGGGAATTGAATTCAGGTCTCAGGCCAGTGCCCCAACCCCTGGGCCATCCTTATACCATATTTTGGTACACAGAGAAGTGGCCATCACAGTCACTGTATTCACAGCAAGGAATTATGGTCATTCTTTGTATTCCGTTTGCATCTGGGTTCTCAGCTGATATCAGAGCCCCATGGGTGCAAGGTACTGGGCGTGCACACAGTTAAAGACCATCCCAGGATACACTTCATAAAACGATACCCTCTATACATGGCTTATAGAGGGTTAATACAGGATTACTAGCTGTTATAGGCATGTTACGGACATGAGGAGCATGTGTTTTCAGTGGCCACAAGCACAGTGGTAAGAGGTGTTCGGGATGGTTAGAAGCAACCACTGTTGGACTCTAACAACTGGTAACAGCGGATTGACCATTTATTAAGACATCTGTTCATCAGGCACTATCCTGGTTTGATCATAACCTTAATAGAATGTGTGACCTGTTTTCTGTCCGCGTCTTGTCCAGCTGGCAAAAGGAGCATTGGGCTTTGCCAGGTGACAAAGCCAGATCTCCAGAGTCCTTCCTTCCACTCACACCGTGACCTGGCTGAACAGGATTTTTAAGCCAGTCTGGTTTATTGCTAAAGGTACACCAGCGCTACCGGTGGCTGTGCTGGCTGGGGAATGGAGCAGAACTGCACTGTTACCCCCCTCTGCTGTCCAGGGCATCTACTTTTGTGGTGCTCATTAATCTCATTTAACTAGTGATATTCTTCTCCCTCTCCTTCCTTCCTTCAGGCTGGTCTCCCTGCCTCTGCCCTTACCTTCCCCAGATGTTTTCTGGTTCAGACTTGCAATCCTCACTCAGGCCACACTCCCGTGGAAGTGCTGCCCCTGCAAGGGCTGAATAAGGCCTCTAGTATTTGGGCCTCTGTTTATTCCTCGGGTTGAATGACTTGCCCAGTCACTGAGCTAGGAATAGAACCCATGTCACCTGGCTCCCAGTCCAGTGCCCTTCCAAGCCTTGTTTTGTATAATCCAATCTAACCTCGCCCTCGCTCCTTGTAGTCACTCTTTAGATCGTACCTTTCTACCAGCTGATTTCCCCACTTCTATTTTCCTCATGTGCTATTAGCACTCATTCACATTTCTCCTGCTTTGTAAAGAAACACACCTCTTGGCAAGGGTTGGCACCTCCACTATTTAGACTTAGATTCCTTGATTAAGGCATTTCCAGACAAATCAACACTGACCCTGGCACCCAAGATGAAATTCCTGTCCCCTCGCCACATAGGCTACCGGCCCTTGATCATCAACAAACACGAAAGCCCTGTATGGTGGGAAGCTCCATCATTCCAGAGATGGGCTTGTGGAGAGGACAGCGTTGCGTCCCTAGATGCAGCATTGCAGGCAGCCCCCTGGGCGGTGGTGGTTTCCTGAAGGCTCAGGACTGCGAGTTGTGCTGTATGTGAAATTCTCTTTTCTTTCAATTCTTTTAATTGAGGGTTGGTTGGTATGGAGAAAGTGACTGGAATAGCTCCCTCTTTGGACAATGTTGTGGAATGAAAGTGATTTTATTTCAGAAAAATGTTCTGGAAGTGTATTAATATTCCAGAATAAAGAATTATTAATCCAGAATTATTCTGGAATGGAGCAGCCATGTGGAGACCTGTTCTGGTTAATTTCCCCATGTGGACCAGATATATCCATATACACTTCTACTTTGGCCAGGTGGCAGCTTCGTCCTCACAACCTAGCAGTCTGGGACACACCTGGCAGGTTGGCTTCTCTGGGAAGGGACAGCCCTGTGCTTATGGCAGCCACTGCTTCCCTTCGGAGAGTAACCATAGTTGACTAGATCTCACTGTAGGATGGGCCCTTGGGCTGAGCAGCAAACACACTACTCCTCTGAACAGCCTCATTGACTCGGATGGGCCTACACATGGGAGCAATGTTAGTTACATGCATAAGTCTTTGTAGCATCAGGCACTGAATTTCTCCTTCTTTAATTCCACCCCATTACTCCTCTTTACACCCCTGACTCACTGCCAGTAATTCCTCTCCTGCCTTGGAGACAGATCCTAGCTCATGCTGAGTAGCATCTGACTCCATGATTGGTCCATTGACTTCAGTGGCATAAGATGCTATTCAAGGTGCTAGGTGCCCAGACATTAAGATGTGGGTATGGTACAAGAACCCAATTATTTATCTGTATTACCATAGCACCTAAGAGCCCTAGTCATGGACCAGGAGCCCATTGTGCTAGGTGCTGTACAAACACGGACCAAGCAGACAGTGCTTGCCCCAGAAAGCTGCCTCAGGTCCCCATCTATAAAATCACAGGGTAGGTCTGCTCTTACAGCACGGTGCAGAGTACAGACACTGAGCAGCCCCCCAGCCTGGGGATAATAGCAATGAGGCACTGTGTAGGCGAGTAGAGGGCAGACAGGCCCGAACCCCTGGGTTTGTACCCTACACAGGTATCTACATGCCCAAGTAGTGCCTTGCCCATCTACGCTGCTAGGCTATGCCTCTTTGCTGCCGGAGCCTTTCACTGTTGCCTGTAGCTGCACATACCCTACACTGCAAGTGTAGACCAGGCCTAAGAGGACAGGCGTTACTCAGGATGGGCCAGATTCTGCTCTCAGTTGCACTGGTGTAAATCATGGATGATCCCACTGAGATCAGTGGGGTTCCTCTGCATTTTCACCACCATAAGGTCAGGGGGAGTCTAGCTCTAGACCAGTGGTCCCCAATCTTTTTGGCTGGCGGGTGCCAGCGGAAGGACCACTGTGGTGGTGGAGCACCTGCTGAAATGCCGCCGAATTTCAGCGGTGACGCCTCTCGATGACGTCGCTTGCCATCAACAAGCGATGTCATCGAGAGTAGTCCAGGCCAAAATTTGGGAGCGACGCCTCTCGATGACGTCACTTGTTGACGGCAAGCGTTGTCATCGAGAGGCGTCCCCGCCAAAATACCGCTGCAGCATTTCGGTGGGTGCTCTCCCGGGGGCCAGGACGCGGGTGCATTAAGATGCACCTGCGGGCACTGCATTGAGGACCCCTGCTCTAGACATTCCTAGATGGTAGGTTGCCAACCCTCCTGGATTGTCCAGGATTCTCCTGGAATCAGCCTCAATCTCCTGGTGACTATTAAAGGCAACCCGGGAGATTTTAATAGGCCAAAGTCCAGTGGGTGGCGCCGCAGGACTAAGGCAGGCTCCCTACATGCCCTGGCTCTGCATGGCTCCCGGAAGCGGCCAGCATGTTCGGCTCCTAAGTGCAGGGTGGCCAGGGGGTCTTTGCGCGCTGCCCCTCCCTGAGCACCGACTCCACAGCTCCTATTGGCTGGGGACCATGGCCAATGGGAGCTGCGGGGGTGATGCCTGAAGGCATGGATATGCACAGAGCCACCTGGCTGCCCTGAACCTAGGAGCCGGACATGCCGGCTGCTTCTGGAAGCCGCCCAGGGTAAGCACGGCCCAGCTGGAGCCTGGACCTCGCATCCACTCCTGCACCCCAACCCCTAGCCCTGAGCCTCCTCCCGCACCCAAACTCCCTCCTGGAGCCTGCACCCCAAACGCCCTCCCACATTCCAACCTTGGCCTGCAGAGACCGCCCTCACTGAGGGGTCAAAGGTGAATCAAGTCTCCATGTGCATTAAGTGCTGGGGTTTCCTCATCCCTGCTGGGCTGGAGAGTTGGCCTGTGGAACTGTCCATGCCCCGCCCCCTAGGTCTCTCCAGTGCTGAGTAATTCAGGTGGCTCAGAGAGCTGGATGCCAGCAGCTATTCAGGGCTCTATGGAGAGCTGAGGAATATGTCACTGAGCTGCTGACAACGGGAGCCAAGAGAGCCACCAGCCTGGGATCGAGTGTTGGAGAAGTGGCAGGAGGTGCAAAGTTACAGTGCTAGGGAAGCTGCTTCCCAGCTGCCTTGGGCACCAGCTCCTGCTTGCAGCCACTGCACCTCGATCAAAGGTGCCTTTGATTATTCAGGTGCCCGTGGAAAGTTCTCCTATGGCAGCTCGGAGAGGTTGTTTGGCTGGGAATGAAGTGCTCATCATAGGCGACAGGGCAACGTCTCACTCCTCCTTTGTATGCACAACAGTAGCGGCAGGAGGGCTCTCCCCCTTCATCACACCAGGCCTTATAATTAGGCTGGGGCCATGTGACGTGCTGTGCACCTTCCACTCCCATTAGCTTCCAAGAGAGCATAGCATAAAATCAGGTCCATTTCACAGCCCATCCCTGCTCTGCAGATCCAGAGATGACTGGGGACTGCTGGGCAGGGGCGGGAGGGAGAGAAGCAGAGTGAGGGCAACTGGCTTCAGCAGTGTTACTGAGCATGCTCAGTACAAGCCAAGCAGCAAGTTTGGGGGTGGGGCACGTGATCCCACATGCCCCCATCCATGTGTCACCTCTGATATCTATCCCAGGATCCTTTGTGCTGCCTTCCATAGTGCTTCAGTCCTTAAGGGAGCTCCTGGCACACACCCTTTCATGGCATTCCTTTTCTCCAGTCATTTTGGTCTGGAGGGCTTTTATTTTACATTAAAGGGGAGCAAACAAGATGGCACCAAAGTGTGGCCTCCATAAGAGCGATCGCTCTGTACTCTCTCCTCTGGCACTACGCTGCATCTGCCCTGCTCCATGCCCAGGCAGCTGCGTCCTGTGACAGCAGCCTCCCAGGCACAGAAAATGAAATCCTAACATTTGCATCCCTAGGCACCACAGATTAAAAACCTAGGAAAAGGAACTGGAGTGAGGTCAGGCTTCTCCCCACCCATGAACAACTGCTGATGATTCCTCTTTGTGAGGTGTGAGGACAGCAACCCACAGGCTATGCTGAATCAGAGACATTTCAATACTGGCAGATGCAGCTGTCCTGCAAGGAGGGACCACATTCTGTCCCCATAACACATATGCCCCTGCTGCCTACCCTGCGTTTGAGCAGCCAAGCCTGGAACTGCCCACATAAAATCGAAACACTACAAAATGAAGAAAAAGGAAGCAAAAATTAACTACATCTACTTCCTGAGCAAATGCAAGAAACAAAATAATCAGAGGTCTTACCATCTGCAACCTTCTGACCACTACATACAACTCCAAATGTGCTGAACAACTCTGCAGATAGACTTCAGAAAAACTGAGGAACCACTTACTGCACCTCACATACTCCAGAAGGGGCCACCTCAAACAAGAAATCACCACATGCTCCCACACATTGCAAAGGGGGTAGGGGGAGAATCAGGAAATGTATTTGGAAATCATGTGAAGTCCAAAACAACTACCAAAAAACCTGATGACAGCCATCAAGCACAAAAAGAAAGTGGAACCAACCACAACTACTTCACAACCCACAGAACATCATATCTGGAGAAGCCATGGCACCCACATCTACCCCATCTACCACATCTACACAACACCTGAACATCAGTTTATCAAGACTACCCCTAACTGGAGCTGAATAAGCTGTACTCTAAGGGAAATTAACTTCTGCCTCACTACAGAATCTTATACTGTACTAACATGTGGAAAATTCTTCTGCTGACTCCACCTAAAAAATTCTTTCACAACAATTTCACAAGTACCACGTCCCCACAATCATAAGAAATAAGAATCCTCTGACTGGACAGAGTCCATGAAGTCACACACTTGATCGTTACATTGATTGGGGAAATATCAGGGAAAATATTGACTGTAAAATCCTTGACAAACATGACATCCACAACAGTCTCTCCACTGCCAAGAGGATAGTTATGCAGTCCCTGAAATCTGACCACCAGATAGGATGAACCCAGCAGATAAAGGGGGCTCCATTGTAGTCCTCAACCACAATGACTACATTAATGAGGCCAATTGTTGATTCTCCGACACCACGTACTAAAAAGTACTCAAAAGACTCCACACCACAATTTACCCAGGAATTTAAGGTTATCATAAAATCATTCCCCAAACAACTTCAAGAGAAACTGTACAAGCTCATCCCCCAAGAAGCCACCCCCAGGGACCTTCTACATGTTTCCCAAGGTACAGAAACAAGGGAACCCAGACAGACTCACCATATCTGGCCACAGCGATCTTACTGAAGGAATGTCAGGACTCTTAGAAATCATCCTTCAGGCCACTCAACCCACACAGAGCCAGCTTCCTCTAGGACACAACTGTCTTCCTCCATAAACACTACAACATTAACAACCTCCCTCAGAACACTATCTTTGTCACCATAGTTGTCATCTCCCTCACAAGGACAACATCGCTGCCTGCCTCAGATATTTACAAGACAATGGACAAGTCTCAGCTCTCCACCCCAAAAACACATCACCAAACTCATCCCCGTCATCCTCACCCATAACAATTTTATATTCAAATACTTTGTCCAAAACCATGGGAACAGCCATAGGTACTAGGATGGCTCCCCAGTATACCAATATCTTCATGGGTCACTTTGAAGAAGACTTTCTGGACAAATGCACCACAAAACCAATGATATACCTGTGATACACTGATGATATTTTCATCCTCTAGACAGAAGATTTAAACTCTCATAGATTTCCACCACAACTTCAGTCACCAGCACCCATCCATTAAACTCTCTCTGGAACACTCCCACACTAACAACTTCTTTCACAACAGGATCAATTTCAACAATGGAATCCTACAGACAACTATATACAAGAAACTCACCACACCTACCTTCACAGATCTAGTAAACATCCTCAAACACAACAAGAAATTGGTCATCTACAGCCAGGCACTCAGATACCACAGAATGTGCTCCAAAGAGAAAGTCTGAGATATAGACCTTAACACATTCAAAACCGCCTTCACCGGACAAGAACACTCCATCAGAAAATTATATTGCGTCATGGAATGGGCCACCCAAATAATACAAGAGAACCTGCTTCAATTCAGAACTAAAACCCCCTAGGACTGCACACCCTTAGCTGTCACCTACCACTCCACACTGGAACCCATACAGGGTATCAAAATACTACAACCATACTCAATGGGGACCCCATCCTGAAAGAAATATTTCCTGAACTCCCTCTTCTGGCCTTCAAACAGCCCCCCAACCTCTCCAAACTCATCATCACAAGCAAGCTCCCTGCAGACCAGGCACCCCAACACAAAGCAGCACCAGACCTTGCCAGAACAACAGATCCAAAACCTGCAGACAAATCTCCACTGCTACACACCTTTCAAGATCCAGGGGTCCTACATATACCTATCACAACATGTGGTGTACGTCATTCAGTGCACTAAATGCCCCAATAGCAACTATGTGGGTGAAACCAGGCAATCACTGTGCTCTCAGATGAACTCACGCAGGAAAACTGAGACAAACACACCACACCACCTGTGGGTAAAGACTTTTCACAAAGGCCATGGCTACACTTACAGTTTTGCAGCGTTGGTAGTTACAGCTGTGTTCGTACAGCTGTGTAGGGCCAGCGCTGCAGTGTGGCCACACTGACAGCTACCAGCGCTGCAGTGTGGCCACATTTGCAGCACTTGCAGCGCTGTTGGGAGTGGTGCATTGTGGGCAGCTATCCCACAGAGCACCTCGTCCCATTTTGACGCTCTGGCTTGTGGGAAGGGGAAGGAAGTGTGCGGGTCTTTCCGCTTCCTGTTCCAGCGCCCCGTGGTGCTTTGCTACACATTCCGAGCAGTTTGGCGGCATTGTGAGTCTGCAGCGCGATTTCTGAGATTTCTGTTACAAATGGAGCCTGAGCTGCTGAGGACCTTGCTGATGAATGTTGCCAGCACATCACGCATGGCAGTGGAGCTATTCCTTCAGCTCCAAAGTGACAGTGAGGAGTCAGACGATGATATTGAAACGCCTGATGCTCAATTGCTTGTGGCAGTAACAGACGTGCTCAGCACCGTGGAACGGCGCCTTTGGGCTCGGGAAACCAGCACTGAGTGGTGGGATCACATCGTCCTGCAAGCCTGGGATGACGAGCAGTGGCTGCAGAACTTTAAGATGAGAAAAGCCACTTTCATGGGACTGTGTGCTGAGCTCACCCCTACCCTGCGGCGCAGGGACACGAGATTGAGAGCTGCCCTGCCAGTGGAGAAGCGGGTGGCTATTGCAATCTGGAAGCTGGCAACTCCAGACAGCTACCGATCGGTGGCGAACCAGTTTGGAGTGGGAAAGTCCACCGTTGGAATGGTGCTGATGCAAGTTTGCACAGCCATTAATTGCACCCTGCTAAAAAGAACTGTGACTCTGGGGAACGTGCAGGACATTGTGGATGGCTTTGCACAAATGGGTTTCCCTAACTGTGGAGGGGCAATAGATGGGATGCATATTCCTATTCTGTCACCACCCCACCTGGCATCAGAGTACGTTAATCGCAAGGGGTATTTCTCCGTGGTTCTGCAAGTGCTTGTGGATCACCGTGGGCGTTTCGCTGACATTTACTCAGGATGGCCTGGAAAGGTGCATGATGCACGCATCTTTCAGAACAGTGCCCTGTTCAGGAAGTTGAGGGCCGGGACTTTTTTCCCAGACCGCAAGATCACAGTAGGGGACGTCGAAATGCCCACTGTGATCCTTGGAGACCCTGCTTACCCCTTAATGCCTTGGCTCATGAAACCGTATACAGGGAAGCTTGACAGGAGCAAGGAACGGTTCAACTACAGGCTGAGCCGGTGCAGAATGACTGTGGAGTGTGCTTTTGGCCGTTTGAAAGCCCGCTAGAGGTGTCTTTATGGGAAGCTAGATTTGGGGGAAAGCAGCATCTCCGCTATTATATCCGCGTGCTGTACCCTCCATAATATTTGTGAAGGGAAGGGTGAAAGATTCAGTGAGGAATGGACCTCCGAGGTTCGACGCCTAGAGGATGAATTTGCACAGCCAGAGAGCAGGGCTACTAGAGAGGCCCAGGAAAGGGCTTCAAGGATTAGGGATGCCTTAAGGGAGCAATTTGATGCTGAGAGCCAACAGTAATGTTTGGTGCCTTTGCTGTGCTCCTTTCTACCTTGGGGTACAGTATTTACCACTTCCTGCAATAATAAAACGTATTGTAAAAGCCATAAAATCCTTTATTCAAAGTACAGTACATAAAGGCCAGGGGGGTTAGGGTGGTGGACTGTACATTCAGAGGTTTGAATATGTCCTGTTTGGATTACTGTTCAATGTCTGCTGCACTTCAGTATTACTATGCTGCAGAGTAATGGGGTTGGAGTGCACAGGGTAAGAATTGTAGTTATCAGGGCTGGTAGGTGATCGTACAGGTGTTGGGGGCAGCTGGGGGTAATAAGAAACTGGCTGCTGGAGAAAGGTGTTTTGTGCAAATACTGGGGAATAAGAAAGAGAGCTTTGGGAGGGGTGTGGGTTACCACGGTACAGATCTGCCTGCATGGCTACGAGAGACTCGAAAGAGTCAGTTTGGCGAGCCAGGAGGCATATCATGTGCTTTGATGTTTTTTTGGTAGCCAATTCCTTTCTCCTGCTTTGTGTTTGCCTCCACTCATACATTTTCTCTCTCCATTCCTGCGTCTTCCTACTTTCTCTGTTGTAGTGATTCATAACTGCTTTGATCAACTCCTCTTTTGATTTTTGTGGATTTTTTCTCAAGTTCTGCAACCGACGTGAGGCCGGTGATCCGGCTGCATTAGTCAAGGTCACTAAAAAAAACATAGATAGAAACATGTAATACACAGAGGCTACATTGTTTATTATCACACAGTGAAGGAGTTTGTAGACTTTTTGTAGCATCATTCCCACATACCTAACATAACACAGAGAGGCCAGGGAAGCGAAGGCATGGCGAGAAATGGGGTGAGTGTTTCTGCCCCGACTTCACCTGGGAGGGGGAACTGACTGATGGCTCACTGGGGTTTATCTGCACTGGGTAGAGGAGGTAGCTGGTGGCCTGCACAGGGGACAGTAGGGAACATGAAGCTGGCGAGCTGCTGGCCGGGGGGGCGGTCTGCGGAACTGCCGGCCTGCTGGTGAGGGGGGGGAATGCACTGCGGGGCTGGCTGCCTGCTGGAAGGGGGTGGGGAGACCGGAGTGCACCGCGGGGCTGGCTACCTGCTGGAAGGGGGTGGGGAGACCGGAGCGCACCGTGGGGCTGGCTACGTGCTGGAAGGGGGTGGGGAGACCGGAATGCACCGCGGGGCTGGGGGGGGGACCACGAACCTGGTGCCCTGCACTCAAGTATCCCTAAATTCTCAACAGGGTTTCCTACTGCCAGATATATCACTGCTGCGTGTTACCTGGGAAGAGACGGAGGGTCTTCTACAGCAATGTGGATTCCGCCCTGGCCCCTATGCAGCTTGCCTGTGTGCAGCCATGGTACCCCCACCCCTCGCTGCACAGTGGATCGGACGAGTTAGCCTGACTGGGACAAGGACCACGGTGGCTCTCCCTATAAACTTGCGAAAGCACATTGCCCACGCTCTGGCTGCAACTTTTCAAGAAATTACCGAGGCAGATTACAGAGACGTGATAGAGCAAATCAATGGGCTATTCCACGTTTAGGCATGCATGCAGGCAGCCATAACCCAAACCGTCCTCTCCCAAAACATAAAAATCTGCTTACCCCGAGCACGCTCCTCTGCTTCTTCCTCACCAGCAACTTCCAGCTGCTGCAACTGGCTAGCCTCCTCCTGGTTTGAGAAGAGCTCCTGGCTGCATGCCTCCTGGGACTCCGGGGTGTCTCCCTCCACCACAGTAGCCTGACTCTCGGCTTCCTCTACACCCTCCCCCACTTCTCCCTGCTCTGAACTCTCCATCGTGCTCCTAGGATTGGCAGTGGGGTCACACCCAAGTATGGCATCCAGCTCCTTGTAAAAATGGCAGGTCGTGGGGGCAGCTCCTGAGCGGCGATTTCGCTCACGGGCTTTGCAGTAAGCACTGCGCAGCTCCTTAATTTTTACCCTGCACTGCAACGCGTCCCGTTCATGGCCCCTTCTCAGCAAGGACTGTGATATCTGCCCATAGATATCATAATTTCTCCGGCTGGAGCGCAGCTGTGCTTGCACAGCTTCCTCATCCCAAACACTGATGAGGTCCTGCAGCTCGGAACTGTTCCATGCTGGGGCTCGTCTAGGGCGTGGAGGCATGGTCGCTGATTGATTGATTGATTGATTGCACTCCACACCTGGCTGAGCAAACAGGAAGGGGATTTTTAAAATTCTCGGGGCATTTAAAGGTGGGGTCAGCTGAGCCCAGGGCAGTGGAGTGTGCAGGATTACCAGAGAGGCTTAAAAGGTATGCTGGGATACCTCCTTATACCCCGGAGGTCAATAAAAGTGCTGGTGGGTGTCCACACTTGCTGACCAGCGCTGGATCACCAGCGCTGGAATCGCTACACCCGAGGCTCGACCGGGTGTACAGCCAGCGCTGCAACCAGGGAGTTGCAGCGCTGGCCGTGCTTTGCAAGTGTGGCCACATCCTAAGTTGCAGCGCTGTAACCCCCTCACCAGCGCTGCAACTCCCTAGTGTAGCCATGGCCTGAAAAGCAATCACTTTATATCTGACCTCTCAGTCCTCACCCTCAAAGGAAACCTGCATAACACCTTCAAAAGATGAGCCTGGGAGCGTAAATTCATAACTTTGCTAGATACTAAAAATCATGGTTTTAATAAAGACACTGGATTTATGGCTTATTACAACAATGTGTAACCCACTAACCCCCCTTTTTGTCCTGTGACTATAGGGCTGTTAACAGGTCACTTTACCTTGAATGGTCCCTTAGAATATGTGCTAACTACTAATGCTAAATTATCTGTTCCATCTTATATTTAGCTGTGACACTCTCAGTACCTTTCCCAGACCTCTCTGTGTAAGAAGAGCTCTGTGTAAGTTCGAAAGCTTGTCTCTCTCACCAACAGAAATAGGTCCAATAAAAAATATTACCTCACCCACCTTGTCTCACAATCTCAGGCATTTATGTTGCTAACTCTCACGATGTTATCACTAGTCTCAGAACAGTTGGTGTTTTTCTTACAGCCCCAGCTCCCAGAGTCAGGTGATTGCATGAGAATCTCAGCTTTTGTTTCTTTAAAACATTTCTAGCTCTGATTGCTGAGGAGAAAGGCTTGCAAACGTGTCCTCAGTGCACCCTAAAGGTTCAGAAACCAGAAGGCAAAGACCCACCCCCCACAACAACATTTATTGAAAATCTCATGATGTTACAATAATCTTATAAATGTTGATGCTTGTGGGTAAAAACATGGATTTCTACAATACTCACTGGCCAAATGTCTCATCACCATGGTCGGCTGCTGCACCTGAGCTGCCTATGCTACCAGCCTACAGATGTGAGTGACTGGTCTTACTGGGGGGATCCGAGCTATGGAAGTAACTTTCCTCACTGGTCAGCCAGAATGAGAAGATGTACCGCAGAATACTGCCCTGCTGCATATCAGGGTCATCTGCATCCCAGTGCACTGTGTCCCTGAGCTGTAATCTGTGCTGCCTGACAGCTTGTCAGGACCACTTGCCTCCCAGTGCCGTGTCCTTGCAATATACTGTTGCAAATCAACATCATCTGCATCCACTGCAAACCCCAAAGGATCCTGCAGCGTTACTGCAAATAACTATAAACTACACTACAAAGTAACTCTCCAGTGGCCCAATTAGTCACCTATGTACCAAACCAGGAAAAGAGGCTGCCATGCACTGCAAGGCGACAGTGCTCTGAGAAACACACCGCAGGAAGGCAGTGCCGGTATGCTGTCCTGGCCCCTGCATAGGTTCACAGCCGCAGCGCAGGGCTATTCGGAGTGACAAGGAGAGACCAAGCACTGTATGGGATTGGGCAATGGAATCACTGTCTTACCCACAGAGGCAGTTTCCCTAGAAATGGGCTAAGGTCAATGCAGGGAACTTTACCTTGACATTGCTGCCATTGGGTCAGTTGCGTTGAGGAATAGATGACTTGCGTCTCCAGTACTGTCAATCTTACACCTCTGACAAATAATGTGGCAAACCCCAAGCATTCAAAAATTGAGAGTCAGGCCCCCCAAAATCATGACAGTTGGCTTAAAAATCAAGAGATATTTGAAATAATAGCTTTGGTGTCCTGCTTATTTTCCTTTTTTATTCTTTACAGGCTACATTTTCCAGCTTTTCTCTACAACCACAAGAACTAGAAAGGTGCCTCCTTTTAAAAGAGGAGAGCCGAGTCTCTCCTCTAATCCCAAGACTTCAACTGCTGGGACCTTACAAAAAACAAACAAACCACAAATACTTCAAGGCTCATGATAATATCAGGGCAGAACTTGGCAACATTGGTAAGAGAAGTGTGAGTTGGTTTGGAGCAGTTCAGGGAAGCCTCTTACGTTAGACTAAGGCCATGTCTATACTAGAAAATTATGCTGATCTAATTTATGTTGGCATACAGCCCCACAGTAACTACATTGCTTGTGCGTGTCTACACTTTGCTCCTACTGTTGGTGGTGCGTTTATCAATTGTACTGTCAGCGTGGGGCACTGTGGGACAGCTCCTGAAAGCCAGTAACAGTCAATGTCTGCAATGCAGCGTCTACACTGACACTGCGCTGACCTAACTACATCGACTTTGACTCTATGCCGCTTGTGCAGGTGGAGTTAAGTTGGCAGGCAGTTAACTGCCAGGCAGTTACATTGGCAGGAGCGAAATGTAAGTGTAGACACTACCCTAGTCAGATTGACATAAACTGCTTTGCCTCAACCTAACTCGGTCATATAGACCAGACATAAGGAGATTAAAAGGAACTCTACTAAGGCGAAGCCTGCTGCGTATAACACAGGGAACGGATAGATAGCACAGTGCAGCAAGAGTGTGTTCCAGTGGGTGCATTCTCGAATCCTGAGGCTCTCACTCAATCCCTGCTCAGTCTATAACTAGGACAGTGAAGTCAATGGGCGTTTCGCCTGGTGGAGTGCTCTGCCACCTCAATACCTTTAAAATCTGGCCCTTAGCCCAATGCGAGTAAGGACCTCAGGAACTTGAGGGTGCCTAGATCCAAGCTCCAAAAGCAAGAAGGTTGAAGCATTAGCTGCTGGCCTTTGTCTGCCTAAACAGCAATGGGCTCTGGTGTTACAAAACAGGCACATCACCCCCGCAGTGCTCAGAGAGGCGGATTAAGACAGGCACTCAAATTCTGATTATCTGAGGTACAGAAGGGGTGTTAAAGAAAAGGGGAGACTAATTTTAACTGCGCTGGGGATTAAAAGCCTAGGAATACTATGGTGCTGGTGGCATTAGAGGCAGTTATGATTATTATTCCAGTAGCAGCTCAATACCAATTAAGCTAAGGGCCCCACTGTGCTCGGTCCCGTACATACACCTAGTGAGAAATGGCCCCTGTCCCCAAGAGCTTACAATCTAAAATAGACACAGACTGAGAAGACAAAGTGACTTCCCCAAGGTCCCAGAGCAGGTCAGTGAAAGAGCCAGGACTAGACTTGAGGTCTCCTGAGTCTTAGTCTAGCTGCCTGTGCCCTAGGCCATGCTGCCTACAAAGACAATGGCCTAGCAGGTGTCATGGAGTGGCTCTCTTACACATAGTCATGCAAGTTCTTTTTTGTCATTTGACTCTTGGGAAGACATGCTGTGTTAGGTTTTTGTCGAGAGACAAGCTGGGGAGAGAGGCAGCTGGGAGAGCAGCAGGACAGTTTGCCACCTGCCGTGGGCTCTGACTAGAGTCAATTCCTGAGGCACAGTTGCTCCTTGGGAACCAGACATTGAAGTTTGGCTGGAACTCACAGACTTGAAGGTCAGAAGGAACTATCATGATCATCTAGTCTGACCTCCTGTACTTTGCAGGCCACAGAACCTCATCCATCCACTCCTGTAACAGACCCCTAACTTCTGGCTGAGTTACTGACGTCCTCACAACATGGGTTAAAGATGTCAAGTTACAGAGAATCCAGCATTTACACTAGTTTAAACCTGCAGGTGACCCGTGCCCCATGCTGCAGAGGAAGGTGAAAAACTCTCCAGGGCCTCTGCCAATCTGAGCTGGAGGAAAATTCCTTCTGAGCCCCAAATATGGCAATCAGTTGGACCCTGAGCATGTGGGCAAGACCCATCAGCCAGACACCTGGGAAAAAATTCTCTGTAGTAACTCAGAGCCCTCCACATCTAGTGTCCAATCACTGGAGATATCTGTAGCTAGCAAATTTCTGGAAGAAGAGGTTGCCCTGCATGATGTTTAACCATATCATCTTGGGATCGGTTTGTGTGTGTACATAAAACAAGAGCATCTCAAGCACAGCCTGACTCCATGTCCCTGGTTTCTAATTCAGTGGGAAGCCAACGTGCAAGACCCTGCCTCTGATACTGTTTGCCGGTGGGACGAGGCTGGTGTCCAAAGAGGGGCAGCAATAGACTAGATGAGATGTCTCACAGTACACTCCCAGGGTGCTGCAGAGACGTGTCTTGAATGAATTTGGTCCCTGAAGAAATGCAGCCCTGGTGTGCTATAGAGCAGGGAGGAGCCCACATTCTTGGATGGACTGAAGACTTGTTTACTCTGTTTCTCCATGTCAGGTACTTGCACAAGAGCATCACCACGACACCTCTCTTTCCACAGTCAGGCACTTTTTAACATAAAGGTCACTTTTTTTTCTTTAATTTAAATCTAATTATTTGTCATGGGAAAAATGGCTTCTTTCCCTGGCCAAAAGGCTCTCTGAAGTGACCCAACAAGGAGAGGTGAGATGACGCTCTTTCCTTCTGTACTCTAAGGCCTGGTCTACGCTATGAGTTTATACTGAATTTAGCAGCGTTAAACCAATTTAACGCTGCCTGTTCACACAATGAAGCCTTTTATATCGATATAAAGGGCTCTTAATACCGATATCTGTACTCCTCCCCGATGAGGGGAGTAGCGCTGAAATCGGTATTGCCATTTCGGATAAGGGTTAGTGTGGCCGCAATTCGACAGTATTGGCCTCCGGGAGCTATCCCACAGTGTACCATTGTGACAGCTCTGGACAGCAATCTGGACTCGGATGCACTGGCCAGGTAGACAGGAAAAGCCCCTAGAACTTTTGAATTTCATTTCCTGTTTGCCCAGCGTGGAGAGCTGATCAGCACAGGTGACCGTGCAGAGCTCATCAGCACAGGTAACTATGCAGCCTGAGAATCGAAAAAGAGCTCCAGCATGGACTGCGCGGGAGGTACTGGATCCGATCGCTATATGGGGAGAGGATTCCGTGCTAACAGAACTCCGTTCCAAAAGACAAAATGAAAAAACATTTGGAAAAATTTCCAAGGCCATGATGGAGAGAGGCCACACCAGGGACTCACTACAGTGCTGTGTGAAAGTTAAGGAGCTCAGACAAGCCTACCAGAAAACCAAAGAAGCAAAAGGAAGGTCTGGGACAGGGCCGCAAACATGCCGCTTCTACTCTGAGCTGCATGCAATTCTACGGGGGGTCCGCCACCACTACCCCACCCCTGATCGTGGATTCTGAGGTGGGGGTAATCTGAGCCATGCCTGAGGATTCTGCAGACAGGGAAGATGAGGAGGAGGAGGAAGAGGAGGACGAGCTTGCAGAGAACTACACAGCACTCCATTCTCCTCAACAGCCAGGAGCTTTTTCTCAGCCTGACGGAACTGCCCTCTCAGCCCTCCCAAGCCACTATCCCAGACAATGAAACCATGGAAGGGACCTCTGGTGAGTGTACCTTTGTTAATATAAAATATGGTTTAAAAGCAAGCATTTTTAATGATTAATTTTCCCTGAGGACTTGAGATGCATTCGCGGCCAGTACAGCTACTGGAAAAGTCTGTTAACATGTCTGGGGATGGAGCGAAAATCCTCCAGGGACATCTCCATGAAGCTCTCCTGGAGGTACTCCAAAAGCCTTCGCAGAAGGTTTCTGGGCAGGGCAGCCTTATTCCGTCCCCTATGGTAGGACACTTGACATGCCATGCATGTAGCAAGTAATCTGGTATCATTGCATGACAAAGCCTAGCAGTGTATGGTCCCGATGTTTGCTGGCATTCAAGCAACATCCGTTCTTTATCTCACTGCGTTATCCTCAGGAGAGTGACATCGTTCATGGTAACCTGATTGAAATATGGGAATTTAATTAAGGGGACAGAGATGGCCATTCCTACTGGGCTGTTTGCCTATGGCTGAAAAGAAATCCTTCCCTGCAGTTAGCCAAGCAGGGGGAGGAGAGGGGTGACTGACGCTGAGCTTTTTTGCGTTTGGCTAGCAGGGATCTTCCCTGCTACCAGCCACGCGGTGTGGTTAGCAGGGATCTTCCATGATACCAGCCACGTGGTGGGGGGAGGGGTAAAGCGCTCGTCCCAGATAATTGGATGGCGGGGGGTTCTGGTGCTGCACGTTAACAGGAAAGAAGCAGCACTCAACGGGCTTTGCTTGCTATTTGGGAAAGGAGGCCGCTGGATATATGAAGACTGCAGAAGCCGAAAGACAATGGCTTGCCATGGCCGCATGCAAGCCAAATTCTGCTGCCCGGACCTGAGTCTGTGATCTCTAACACCAAAGCCGCAGATACTCAATATTAAGATGCAAAATGCGACCTTGTACTGAAATCACATGTGCTATGTAAGGTGAATAGTGTTGTTCACTGTGAAAGAGTATAACCATTGTTATGTAAATTGTATCTTCTTAAATACTTCTCTCCCTTTTTTCCCCTCCCTCCTGCAGCTGCAAATTTTTCAAGCCTCCCTCTCAGATAAGGCGGCGGAAAAAAAAGACATGAGATGAAATGTTCTCGGAAATCATGGAAGTGACCCTCAATGAAAGAGCTCATCTGAATGAGTGGAAGGACGTGGTACCAAAGTACAGGAAAGATGCCAGTGAACGTGAGGAGAGGAGAGACTCTCGAGATGAGAGGTGGCAGCAGGAAGATCAGAGGCGGCATGATGATCAAACTGACATGCTCCGGCATCTGATGGAGCTTCAGGAACGGCAGCAGGATCACAGAGTGCTGCTGCAGCCCCCGGAAAACCACCCTCCCCCCTCACCATGTTCCATAACCTCCTCACCCAGACATGTAAGACTGCGTGGGAGGAGGCTCCATGCACCCACCCACTCCACCCCAGTGGACAGCCCAACCAAAAGGCTGTCATTACTTTGAAATTGTTTTAGTGGCCTTTTCCTTCCCTCCTATCCTTCTCTCAAACCTCACCTGGGCTACCTTGTCAGTTCTCTCCCTCTTTTTATAATGAATTAATAAAGAATACATATTTTTAAATGATAGTGACTTTATTTCCTTAAGCAAGCTGTAATGGAAGGGGGAGGGTGGGTTGCTTACAGGGAATGAATCAATCAAGGAGGGGAGGGGGGTTCATCAAGGAGAAACAAACACAACAGTCACTCTGTACCCTGGCCAGTGATGAAACTGGTTTTCAAAGCTTCTCTGATGCGCACCGCTTCCTGGTGTGCTCTTCTAATCGCCCTGGTGTCTGGCTGCGCGTAATCAGTGGCCAGGTGATTTGCCTCAGCTTCCCACCCCACCATAAAGGTCTCCCTCTTACTCTCACAGAGATTGTGGAGCACACAGCAAGCAGCAATAACAATGGAGACATTGGTTTGGCTGAGGTCTGAGCGAGTCAGTAATGTGCGCCAGTGCGCCTTTAAACCATCCAAATGCACATTCTACCACCATTCTGCACTTGCTCAGCCTGTAGTTTAACAGCTCCTGCCTACTGTCCAGGTTGCCTGTGTATGGCTTCATGAGCCATGGCATCAAGGGGTAGGCTGGGTCCCCCAGGATAACTATAGGCATTTCAACATCCCCATCTGTTATTTTCTGGTCTGGGAAGTAATTCCCTTGCTGCAGCTGTTTAAACAGAGTAGTGTTCCTGAAGACACGAGCGTCATGAACCCTTCCTGGCCATCCCACGTGGATGTTGGTGAAACGTCCCTTGTGATCCACCAGTGCTTGCAGCACCATTGAAAAGTATCCTTGTGGTTTATGTACTGGGTGCC
Organism: Gopherus flavomarginatus; assembly: GCF_025201925.1. Taxonomy (NCBI): domain Eukaryota; kingdom Metazoa; phylum Chordata; order Testudines; family Testudinidae; genus Gopherus; species Gopherus flavomarginatus. The sequence goes on along the minus strand of NC_066622.1, from coordinate 67,264,414 downwards.
CTGGTGCTCCGGTGCCAAGATAGGGATATGGGTTCCATCTAATCGCCTCACCACAGTTAGGGAATTCCATTGCAGCAAAGCCATCCACTACGACCTGCACATTTCCCAGAGTCACAACCTTTCGTAGCAGCAGCTTAGTGATTGCTTTGGCTACTTGCATCACAGCAGCCCTCACAGTAGATTTGCCCACTCCAAATTGATTCCCAACTGACCGGTAGCTGTCTGGCGTTGCAAGCTTCCACAGGGCTGTTGCCACTTGCTTCTCAACTGTGAGGGCTGCTCTCATCTTGGTATTCTGGTGGGTTTCAGGGCAGGGGAAAGCAAGTCAAAGTTCCAAGAAAGTGCCCTTACGCATGTGAAAGTTTCACAGCCACTGGGAATCGTCCCACGCCTGCAATACTATGTGGTCCCACCAGTCTGTGCTTGTTTCCCAGGCCCAAAATCAGTGTTCAACGGCTGGAACCTGCCCCATTACCAGCATGATCTCCAAAGTGCCGGGGCCCGCAGTTTGAGAGAATTCTGTGTCCATGTCCTCATCACTCTCGTCACCGCTCTGCCATAGCCGCCTCCTCCTCGCCTGGTTTTGCAGGTCCTGGTTCAGCATAGACTGCACGAGAATGCACGACGTGTTTAAAACCTCCATGATTGCTGTCTTGAGCTGAGCAGGGGCCATGCTTGCCATGGTATGGCATCTGCACAGTTGACCCAGGAATAAAGGAGCGAAACGGTTGTCTGCTGCTGCTTTCACGGAGGGAGGGGTGAGGCTGTACCCAGAACCATCAGTGACAATGTTTTTTGCCCCATCAGGCACTGGGATCTCAACCCAGAATTCCAATGGGCGGGGGAGACTGCGGGAACTATGGGATAGCTACCCACAGTGCAATGCTCCGGAAATCGATGCTAGCCTCGGTACATGGACGGACACCTCCAAATTAATGTGCTTAGTGTGGCCATGTGCACTGAACTTTATACAATCTGTTTAAAAAAACTGGTTTCTGTAAAAATCGGTATAATCCTGTAGTGTAGACATACTCTAAGCTTTGCACCACAGGTAAGTGCTGATGAGAATATGCACTCATCCATGCTGCATGGCTTCCAGTATCAGTACTAGCGACTACTCCCTGCAGCCAACCACACATCGTCTCTATCTGCATGAACTCCTCGGTGGAGCTGGCTGGAAAATTAGGCTTTTTCCTGGAAGTTTTTGATGAAGAAAAATCTTTTCTCTCTAAATCTTCCACAGAAAATTGATTTTTTTTTCAAGTGAAAATTTAAATAGTGAAAAATTTCAGCCAATGCCTGAAATACTTCAGTTCAGAAATTCTACCATGGAGTTGTAGTTTGGGATGCCTCATGCTTCCATTGTCTTCCACAGGTTGAGCTTCTTAGTTAATTATACCTCTCTTGATGCACCATACTTTCCCTCTTGGAGAAGGGTTGCAGTGCATTAGAGAACTCCCTGGCCATGGTGCATCATGGGAGATGTACGGTACAGCTGGGAAGCTTAGATCATAGCAGAGAATAGGGACATAAAGCAACCAAACGTCTTCTCCTACGAAGCACTACGACAGCATTTCCAAATTGAAATATTTCAGGTTTGGGGTGTTCAGGGGTTTTTTTGGAAGGGAGGGTGTCAAAATTTCCTGTGGAAAGCAAACTTCTCACAAAAATATTTGTTTAATTAAAAAACAATTTTCTGTTAAAAACCACAGTCATTAGAAAATTTTCAACCAGATCAACTCCTCACATACTAACAGAGACCATGGGCAGCACTCATGTCATAGCTGAAGTGCTAAGCAGCATTGCATTTGGCAAGCACTTGGATGGATAACCTTCTAAGAGAATTTGGGTTCTGGAGGAAGAGAGATTGAAGAGATTTGGACTGTTTGCCTGAGAAAGGGGATGAAGAAAATGGGATAAGATAAAAGTATATAAACTAATGAATGGTCTAGTGAAGGTGAACAGGTAGAACAGAGGCTCCAAGTCTTGTAATTCAAGACCAAGGGGGTAGCCAAGGAAAATGAAAGGCAGCAACTTCTCAACTGAAAGGACACCCTGTACTTTTTCACTCAGCAGTGGAACTCACTGTCATAGGAGGTCATTGAGGCAAAGAATTTAGCACGATTCAAAAAGAGATTGGACATTTATATGGATAAGAATAGCCAGAATGATCATCAAAATTAATGATAAACATACTGGAAGGGATATTAAACCTCCTGCTTCAGGGCTTAAACCAATCTCTAACTATTAGGGCTAGTCTATACTCCTGTGCTACACCAGCACAGCTACACCACTGTAGTGCATCGCTGAAGATGTGCTATGTCAATGGGAGTGAGCCGTCTAATTTGTCCCATCCATGTGCGGAATGAATTTTGTTATGTGCACCAATGTGAAGGGGATGTGTGACACATGACCTTCATATTGGTGCACATCAAATTCATGCGTTGTGGTGCGGCTGAGGGGTTTGGAGTGTGGGAGGGGGCTCAGAGCAGAGGGTTGGGGTGCTGGGGGGGTGAGAGCTCCAGCTCGGGGTGCAGGCTCTGGGGTGGGGCTGCAGATGCGGGGTTTAGGGCTGGGGCAGAAGAGGGCTCCAGCTGGGGGTGTGGGCTCTGGGATGGGGCAAGGGATGAGGGGCTCCGGCCTGGGGCAGAAGGTTGGGGTGGAGTGGGGGCTGAGGGCTTCAGCCGGGGGTGTGGGCAGCTGTGTGGCTGCATAGCTTAGAGGGAACTTAGCCCGTCGGCATGATTACTCCACCTCAAATGAGAGGCGGAAGCTATGTTACTGGGAGAGCATCTCCTGCTGACTTAAAGTGGTGTCCACATCAGCGCTAAGTCAATGTAAATTACATCGCTCCCCGGGTGGCTTTTTCACAGCCCTGAGCAAGGTAATTTACATGGTTTTAAGTGGTAGTGTAGACAAGCCCTTAGAGACCAGAGTGAGACCTAATGGGGGACAGATTATTTCAGGTCTGCTTCTATGGGTTCTTACACCTTCCTCTGAAGCAGCTGGTGCTGGTTAGTGTTAGTGATACTGGACTAGATGGGCCTCAGGTCTGATCCGATCTGGCAATACCTACATTCCTAGAAGTGTTAGTCTTACTATCCTGATCAGTCTGGGCAATTACATCCTGCCTCCCTCAAGTCCACCTATTGTTTCAGCTCCACAGGCTTTTCTCCTTCCCTTTCTGCTGTGTAGTACTGCTAAACAGCTGCCACTTTCCACTCAGAGGTGGCTGCAGTTCAGTGATGGTTGAGGCACTTTCCATATATGGTTATAAGGCTGGGAGTTACTTTGAAAGGCAAGGTGCTCTATAAAGGACAACTAATATGTCAGAATTGAGGATTACTCCAAACGATGCGCTGAGTGGGGATCAGTTCTGACTGCAGGCCTCAAGGCTTTAAACAGGCTTGGGGCTGACATGGAGTGGTGTGATAGAGAGCTAGCTCTGTCTAGAGCAGGGGCCGGCAACCTTTCAGAAGCGGTGTGCAGTCTCTTCATTTATTCACTCTAATTTAAGGTTTCGTGTGCCAGTAATACATGTTAATGTTTTTAGAAGGTCTCTTTCTATAAGTCTATAATATATAACTAAACTATTGTTGTATATAAAGTAAATAAAGTTTTTAAAATGTTTAAGAAGCTTCATTTAAAATTAATTTAAAATGCAGAGCCCCCCGGACCGGTGGCCAGGACCTGGGCAGCATGAGTGCCACTGAAAAATCAGCTCACATGCTGCCTTTGGCACGTGTGCCATAGGTTGCCTACCCCTGGTCTACAGCTCACTTACACAGCAGGTGGGGGCACATCTGACAGGGAAGGGGAAGTGGTGCAGAGGGGCATGTGAAGGGAGATGGCTTTGGTAGGGGCTGCTGACCCAGTCTGCCTCTCCTTCTGGCTCCTCCAGCTGCTAGGACTTGATATGTTCTTCTGCTTCCCCTTCAGGTAGGTCCTGGGTTGGTAGGAAGCAAGGCGAGCACATCAGGGTCTTCTCTCCCACCACCTGCTGAGTCCAGGAATGGATGGGAGCACTGAGAGCTTCCTTGCAGGGGATTTTCTAACTCCCATCCCCTTGTTTGGCTGGTGGGAGGGAGAGTGCTCTAGGGACAGGCAGAGAGCAAGGCACAGCTGCTTTTGCTCCCAGCTTGTGGGATGGTCGACTGTTTGTCAGCTGAGAACAACATGAAGATCATTCATGCACTTGGGCAAATCTAATTTTCAGTACACACCGGTACACACTGCATGTCAGACAAGCCAGGTGGGCTCAGTTTGGAGACCCACATTTTAAAGAGACAAAACTTGAAAAAGTGAAGGGGAGAGCAAATGAGAAAAGTGATCCCAGGGTTTTGAGAAACAATCTCCTCAGGGCAGAGTAAGAGCTGGATGTGGATGCAGAGGGGCCAGAAGAGAAGGGGGAAGGTCCAGTGGTTGGGGCAGTAACAGAGGATTTGGCAGATCTGGGTTTAGGTCACTCTTTTGCCACAGATGTCCTGCATGAGCTTGGTTGTGTCACTTACTCTGTGCCTCAGTTCCCCAATTCTGAAATGGGGGATAACATGTCCCTAGCTCCCTGGGGTGCTGAGAGAATAACCACATTAAAAATAGTGAGGTGCTCAGTTACCATGGCAAGGGCGGGGGCCTTACAAGTACCCTAGATAAATAGGATAGGCGGCATAATGGTCTTGTGATCCAAGCAGTGCCGCTGGTTGCTGTTAAATACATGTTACATTCTCCTCCAGAAGTGGTTGTGTTTTAGGGGTGGCTGAAGTGACACTTGCACACACTGATGTGTGTGAAGTGCTTTGGGATCCTTGGGGATGAAAGAAGCTAAATCAATGTAGAGTGTCATTCTAAAGTGGTCAGGGGTTATTCCTGTTGCTTGCTCAGCACAGGTGACCTGCTCTCTAGGCACTTTGGAGGACAGAACAAGGCAAAATGGACTTTAGATGCAGCAATGAGAATTCACAAATCTCTAGGGACCACAGTCCTAGCTGGTGTCAATCAACATTGCTCCATAGAAGCTACGCCAGTTTATGCCAGCTGAGGACCTGGCCTGTGACTCTACAGACAGGCTGAGAAGGGGGCATGGTGCCAAGGGAGGTAGTGCAATAGGCAGCATTACAGAGATTCGGCACAATGGTTCTCTGACGGCAGGTGAATGTGGTGAGGGAGGCAAGAGACTACTCCAACATTCTGATGAGGTTTCACATTGTACATTTCACAATGGTACTCATGTCATAACTTTCCTACTCAGATCTGAACCTTAGAGTTCAGAACATGAGAAGCTAGCATGAAACCTTCAAACTTAATTACCAGCTTGGATCTGATATCGCTGCCACCAGCCAGAAAAATTCCAGTGTCTGGCTCACTCTGGTCTCCCCAAAACCTTCCCTGAGGAACCCCAAGACTCAGATGCCCTGAGTCTCACCACAAAGGGAAATAACCCACTTCCCTTCCCCCTCTTTACCTCCTCCCAGATTTCCCCGCCCTGGGGACCCTAGGATACTCCCTGCTTCAAGTCCTTGAAACACAAGTACCGAGAGATCAAATCTCTCTCTCCCCTCACCCAGAGGTTAGGCAAATTCAGGCTTAGTAAATCTAACACAAAGAGATTCTCTCTTCCCCCCTGTCTTCTTCCTCCCACCAATTCCCTGGTGAGCTGCAGACTCAATCCCCTTGAGCCCCCACTAAAAAAAAAAAATCCAACTGGTCTTAAAAAGAAAGCTTTATATAAAAAGAAAGAAAAAGACATAAAATTGGTCTCTGTATCAAGGTGACAATATACAGGGTCAATTGGTTAAAAGAAAAAATGAATAAACAGCCTTATCCAAAAAGAATACAATTTAAAACATTCCAGCAACTACACACATGTAAATACAAAAAAACAATATAAACCTATTGTCTTACTATCCTTGTACTTATAACTTGGAAACAGAAGATTAGAAAGCCTGGAGATTCCTGTGGTCACTCTCAGAACCCAGAAAAAGAACAGACCAAGAACAAAGGACTCACACCCAAAACTTCCCTCCACCCAGATTTGAAAAAGTCTTGTTTCCTGATTGGTCCTCTGGTCAGGTGTTTTTTGTTACCCCTTTCCAGGTGAAAGAGACATTAATCCTTAGCTATCTGTTTATGACAACTCAGTCTCCCCCTCAGGCAGGGAATCATCTGCAAACAGTCCCTCGAACTACACCAATTTCCTTGGTGCTGGGATAAAATAAAAGCATGAATTTACAATGTGTAGCCTCTTTCTGAGCTGACCCAGTGTTCCATCTTTTCTCAGCTGGTGGGTCTTTCCTCCTCACTCCAGCCAGACCACCAGAATCTTAGCTGCACAGAGTACCCCAGTGAGCAGGGCCTGAATTCCACACACACTGAGATCAGGTACGTGGCATTTAGGAAAAGTTTATAGAGGAGATCTATGGCTCTCTACAGCAGATAAGGACTAAAACTCAAACCCCAGAGCTGAACACTCCCAAAGTTCAAACCTGGCTCAGAAGCCAAACTCCCAGCAGAAACCCTGTATCTCTTGGGCATAGAGTAAATGAGGTGGGTATGGGAGGTGCACAGATACCTGCAGCTCTGTACTTGTCAGTGGAAGGCAACCCACCCCAGCATGGAGGGAGAAGTGTCTATTCTTCCCTGGGATGCTTGAATCAGAAAACATACCCTTGTTTGAGAAAGCTGGAGAACCACTGTTGCCTTCCCATGGAAGAGGACCATTGATGCCAGGGGGTAGTTAGCAGTGAAGAGACACATTGCTCAAGCTTTCACAGGTAATTGAAGCTAGAGTACTCCCCCAAGTCAATTGCAAAACTTGTATTAAGTCAAGAGGCCAACATTTCCCCCAGAGTTTTCCACCCAGAGATGGGAGATTAGGGGTTGCTCATGGCTGATGTGTAAATCCCGGGCAAGCACCAGCACATGACAAATGTCAAACAGGGTTGCCAGTCAGTTGCATGCTCCTGTCTAGGACTGCAGTCAGGAGACTCCTCCAGTTCCCAGGCGGATTCTTTAAAGGGGAAGCATCAAGCATGCGCTTCCTAGCCTTAAAGGCACAGTGAAGGGACAAATCACCAAACTTCCATTCCAGCCACTGGCAGCCATGGGATTCCCCCTTTGGCTCCCACCCCCATGGCTTTTAACTCTTCCCTGCCTGGGAGGACCACTTCTACCCAGAGCACCAGCACTGCTCTTGCTGGCTGGCCCCCTTGGTTGATCACGCTGGGGCAGTGGAAGGGGCTAGGGCATGGAAACGACCCCTTCTGCTCACATGCTGTGGGATTGCTTCCCAGTGACAAGAAGGAAAGTTGATGAGTCTGTACAGAGACAGCGAAGTGGCCACCGTGCTGCTCCACATAATTAATAAATAAAGCACTGGGGGAGTTTTTGCCATGGCGGCTGCTATGACAGGGCTGTCTACGGTGCACTTAAGCATTAAATGACCAATTTCTGTCAGACTAACTTCCCAAGCCCCTCTCTCTCTCTCTCTCTCTCTCACTCACTCACAGAGCTAGCTTCCTCGCTCCCTGCACTTGGAGTTTTTCAGCAACTGATGGCTCCTGGTTCATTTCTGTGGAATTAATTGGTCCCTGAATGAATTCTGTTGACAGGGCAATTTATCATGTGTTTGGGTTGACAGTGCTGGAGAGTGGCGGGGGGGGGTGAGAGTGGGATGAGGGGAGATGGACAGGGTGGGGGTGGACAGGAAGATGAAGAGGAGGAGGAGGAGTGGAAGAAAGAGGAGGTTGTTGGGGGGGGGGCGGTAAATAAAATTCTATTTATCTTCTGCTCCCTCCCCCATCCCAGCCTAGTGCTGTGAATATGAGAAGGGGGGGCTGTTTGGCTTCTGATGGCTCCTCGCCAAAAGTCACACCATTGGCTAGACAAATAAAGACAAAATAACTTTCCTGGTGGCTCTAGGCTTAGCCCCAAACCTCTGCACTGCCCACCCTCTATGGCTTGAGCAGGATCACAGGGCAAATCAGATTAACCCTTACAATGCCATCATGTCCCAAACAGCTTCTTCAGTGGCATCCCTCCAATAAGGCACAACCTTAGTTACCCTCATGGCATGGTTAGCCACAATACTCCCCTGCTGGCCATGGTTATCAAAGCCAGCATGGGGATTTGGGTGTCACTAGTTTTAGTGGGAATTGGCCTCTCAACCTCTGCATTATGTCAAGTCATCCAGGTTTTGGACAATAAGGGAATTATCACTGTAATTAATATTGGTGAGTCATCTTGCAGTAGCTGAGGGACACACATATAGGTCTCACTACAGGAATCTCCAGGTGAGAGTGTGATCTGTGCTATGCAGGTCAGGCTAGGTGACCACAAGTGTCTTTTCTGGCCACAGGTTCTAGGACACTTCATATGCAGAAAGATACGGGTTCAGTATGCAAAGAATTAAAACCAGCCTCAGCAATGAGGGAAAGAACTGGCACCTAGAGAGTTGGGTAAATAATCTAGATCAAGTCGTGGGTCTCTCTTCCAGACAGCTGAGAGGATTTTGCATAACCTAAGGACACAGTCTGGAAACCCCCATGCTGAAGGCAGGTCTCTGGAATGGGGGGCGAGTGGTGTCAGTAGCAGCCCCAAATGTTATCTTCACCTTTGTCCCCATGCTACCTAGCTCTGCCCTCCACAATGGAGCTGGGACTTTCCAGAACACTCACAGTTGGCCTAACTCTGCTCCTGCTGAAGTCAATGGGAATCGGTTTCAGGGTGGGAGTTTTACCATCAGTGCAACTGGAGCAGAGTTAGGCCAAAGCTGTTTGCTTCTGAAAGTCTGGACTCTGCTGGGACCTGCATTTGGCCAGTGGAGCCAGGAGAGGCACTGAATTTCCAGTGGTAAGGGCCAGCTGAGGATGGTGAACCACTGAAGTTACACAGGAAGTACACCAGCCAGGATTCATCTGCAATGGGCTAACAAGGCTCTCCTGGGATGAAATACAGGTACATTTCTGCTAATGCTAGCTGGTCCAAGATGCAGCGGAAGACTTGGGGCTCTTCGCTTAGAAAGGGGATAGATCAACAATTATTATTGCTGATGGGACTAAGATCATAAACTCTTTAGGGCAGGGTCTAAAAGAGAGCTAGATAAATTCATAGAGGTTAAGTCCATTAATGGCTATTAGCAGGGGTGGCTCTAGACATTTCGCCGCCCCAAGCACGGCGTAATGCCACGGGGGGTGCTCTGCCACTCGCCGGTCCTGCAGCTCTGGTGGACCTCCCGCAGTTGTGTTTGCGGAGCGTCCGGTGGAGCTGCGGGACCAGAGGACCCTCCGCAGGCATGCTGCCGAAGGCACCCTGCCTGCCGCCCTCCCAGCGACCGGCAGAGAGCCCCCCATGGCATGCCACCCCAAGCACGTGCTTGGTGTGCTGGAGCCTGGAGCCACCCCTGGCTATTAGCCAGGATGGGTAAGGAATGGTGTCCCTAGCTTCTGTTTGTCAGAGAGTGGAGATGGATGGCAGGAGAGAGATCACTTGATCATTGCCCGTTAGGTTCACTCCCTCTGGGGCACCTGGCATTGGCTACTGTTGGTAGACAGGATGCTTGGCTGGATGGACCTTTCGTCTGACCCAGTATGGCCATTCTTATCTTTTTACGTTCAGGGAATTTTTTGTTCTGAGTGTTTGTGCAGAACCTCACAATGGGGCCTAGGTACTAACAATAATAAATAGCAAACGGGGCACTAGGTTTCCCTGCTACAAGTTATACAGAGGTTGGGGAATGTGAGAAATATATAAAGGGCATCATTCCAGGCTGGGATGTCTGAAGGTGGAATCTAGCTGGTTACAAATTCCATGTAACAGAAATATCTGCCTAATGGTTTTCTATAATACACAGGCATGTGTACAGAAGCTAAGATCCACTTGGTAATGTGGACAAATAGGTTTGCTCTCAGAATACAGATCATCGATGTTTAGCTTAAAGAAGGTTAAGGGGTGACATGATCATAGCTTATAGGTACCTATGTAGGGAACAGAAATTTGATAGTTGAGGGCTCTTCACTCTAGCAGACAAAGGTATAATGAGATCCAATGGCTGGAAGTTGAACCTAGACAGGTTCAGACTGGAAATAAGGCCCAAATGGTTAACAGTGGGGATAACTAAGCACCAGAACATCTTACCAAGAAGTGGTGGTGTGATGCTCTGTACCTTGGGGGAACACCCAGCACCCCCATGTTCATCCTTGCAAAATGATTGCGTGGTATTGAATGCAAAGTTTGTCATGTTGGGTGTCTTCAGAAGACTCATGATGCACTGAGCATTGTTATAGTAATTTTATGTTATAATTTCATGTATATAGTTATGAGGCTGAAACTGTCTTATTGGCTTAAAATAAGCCCAGGCAAAAACTCTGCAAGAGCAGAGGGGCAGTTCACACCTCATCAGGGCATGTATGGGACAAACCCTGCCCAGCTCACAAGAACAAAGGATGCTGGCCTAAGCAGCAACAAACGGCTCTCTTGGATTCTCAAGTGAGTTACCCCTCTTCCTTTGGTCAGTTTGGGACTGCAATGAGGTAATGCTCACCTGACTCGGGGGGGAGGGGGCAAAAGCCAAGAGGGAAGAAAGGACATGATAAAAGGGAGAGATGTAGGTGGAAGAGAGGAAGGTCATGGCAAACATCTACAGACACCACCACCAAGCAACTGAAGAGCTGATCAAAGGGAAGATCCTGGCTGAAGGGCAACCCACCCGCCTGTGGTGAGAAATATCTAAGTTTGTAAGGGCACTGGAAGCGTTAAGATCAGCTTAAATGTGTTTTGCTTTTATTTCATTTGACTAAACCTGACTTGTTATGCTTTGACTTATAATCACTTAAAATGTATCTTTGTATTAATAAATCTGTTTGTTTATTCTACCTGAAGCAGTGCATTTGGGTTGAAGCATGTCAGAGACTCCCCTTGGGATAAGCCTGGTACATATCAATTTCTTTGTTAAATTGACAAACTCACATAAGCTTGCAGCATCCAGTGGGCATAACTAGACACTGCAAGACAGAGGTTCCTAGGGTTGTGTTTGGGACAGGAGATATTGGCTAGTGTCATTTGGTTGCACAATCCAAGGAGCAGCTTACATGCCAGAGGCTGTGTGAACAACCCAGGAAAGGGGGTTCTCACAGCAAAGCAGGGTAAGGCTGGCTCCCAGAGCCAAGGATTGATCGGCTAGGTCACTCCATCAGTCTGGATAAAACCAGAGGGGAATGTCACAGGTGGATTCTCCATCACTGGAGATTTTTACAATCAAGATTGGCTGTGGTTGAACTAGAACATCTCAGAAAGACAGCCATTGAAACAGGAATTAATACAGGGAAATCCTGTGGCATGTGTTAAACTGAAGGATCACAGTGGTTCCTTCTGGCCTTAAGATCTGATTATGAATCTGCCTTGGGATAAACAGTGGCAATGAACTAAAAAAGTTAAGCTAAATTCTAATCTTATGTAGCCCCCTTTTATAGGGGTGTAACTCCACTGACTTCAGATATCTGATTTACATGGTGGAAATTGAAGGAGATTCAGGCCTTCTGAGAAAGGACTGTATGGAACCAGCCAGGAAAACATTGATATAAAAGCAGCAAAGAATCCTGTGGCACCTTATAGACTAACAGACATTTGGAGCATGAGCTTTCGTGGGTGAATACCCACTTCGTCAGATGCATGTAGTGGAAATTTCCAGGGGCAGGTATATATATGCAGGCAAGCTAGAGATAATGAGGTAGTTTAATCAGGGAGGATGAGGCCCTGTTCTAGCAGTTGAGATGTGAAAACCAAGGGAGGAGAAACTGGTTTTGTAATTGGCAAGCCATTCACAGACTTTGTTTAATCCTGAGCTGATGGTGTCAAATTTGCAGATGAACTGAAGCTCAGCAGTTTCTCTTTGAAGTCTGGTCCTGAAGTTTTTTTGCTGCAGGATGGCCACCTTAAGATCTGCTATAGTGTGGCCAGGGAGGTTGAAGTGTTCTCCTACAGGTTTTTGTATATTGCCATTCCTAATATCCGATTTGTGTCCCTTGATCCTTTTCCGTAGCGACTGTCCAGTTTGGTCGATGTACATAGCAGAGGGGCATTGCTGGCATATGATGGTGTATATTACATTGGTGGATGTGCAGGTGAATGAACCAGTGATGGTGTGGCTGATCTGGTTAGGTCCTGTGATGGTGTCACTGGTGTAGATATGTGGGCAGAGTTGGCATCGAGGTTTGTTGCATGGATTGGTTCCTGGGCTAGAGTTACTATGGTGCGGTGTGCAGTTACTGGTGAGAATGTGTTTCAGGTTGGCAGGTTGCCTGTGGGCGAGGACTGGCCTGCCACCCAAGGCCTGTGAAAGTGTGGGATCATTGTCCAGGATGGGTTGTAGATCCCTGATGATGCGTTGGAGAGGTTTTAGCTGGGGACTGTATGTGATGGCAGGCCAGTGGAGTCCTGTTGGTTCTGAGGGGTTAGAGCAGATGCGGTTGTCTGATCAGACACAGACCAACACCTACAAAATCTCCACCAAGCATTCTCAAAACTACAATACCCGCACGAGGAAATAAGGAAACAGATCAACAGAGCCAGACGTGTACCCAGAAGCCTCCTACTGCAAGACAAACCCAAGAAAGAAACCAACATGACTCCACTGGCCGGCCATCACGTACAGTCCCCAGCTAAAACCTCTCCAACGCATCATCAGGGATCTACAACCCATCCTGGACAATGATCCCACACTTTCACAGGCCTTGGGTGGCAGGCCAGTCCTCGCCCACAGGCAACCTGCCAACCTGAAACACATTCTCACCAGTAACTGCACACCGCACCATAGTAACTCTAGCCCAGGAACCAATCCATGCAACAAACCTCGATGCAGGAACCAATCCATGCAACAAACCAATCCATGCAACAAACTCTGCCCACATATCTACACCAGCGACACCATCACAGGACCTAACCAGATCAGCCACACCATCACCGGTTCATTCACCTGCACGTCCACCAATGTAATATACGCCATCATATGCCAGTAATGCCCCTTTGCTATGTACATCGGCCAAACTGGACAGTTGCTACGGAAAAGGATCAAGGGACACAAATCGGATATTAGGAATGGCAATATACAAAAACCTGTAGGAGAACACTTCAACCTCCCTGGCCACACTATAGCAGACCTTAAGGTGGCCATCCTGCAGCAACAAATCTTCAGGACCAGACTTCAAAGAGAAACTGCTGAGCTTCAGTTCATCTGCAAATTTGACACCATCAGCTCAGGATTAAACAAAGACTGTGAATGGCTTGCCAATTACAAAACCAGTTTCTCCTCCCTTGGTTTTCACACCTCAACAGCTAGAACAGGGCCTCATCCTCCCTGATTAAACTACCTCATTATCTCTAGCTTGCCTGCATATATATACCTGCCCCTGGAAATTTCCACTACATGCATCTGATAAAGTGGGTATTCACTCACGAAAGCTCATGCTCCAAAACGTCTGTTAGTCTATAAGGTGCCACAGGATTCTTTGCTGCTTTTACAGATCCAGACTAACACGGCTACCCCTCTGATAATTGATGTAAAAGGACATTTACTGAAGTCAATGGAAACGCAGCAATTTTAGCCAAGATGGACAGGGATGGTGCTGTTTGCCAGAGACTGGGAGTGGGTGGCAGGGAATGGATCACTTGATGAGTGCTTCTTTCTGTTCATTCCCTCTGGGGCACCTTGAATTGGCTGCTGTCGAAGACAGGATACTGGGCTAGATGGATGTTTGGTCTGATCCAGTATGGCCGTTCTTATGTTCTTAAAGTGGAGAGTAAAACCTACAATTTGAAATGAGGTGGACATCAGTTTTAGGGTTGAAAAAAAGCATCCATTAAAATCTGTGCTTTAATAGTACAGATACCAAGTAAACTGCACATTGAAACTAGAATATGAGGGACAAATAGCCAGAAATGATAGGACAGAAGATTAACACAATCTGCATGGGCTGGAGAACTAATTGCTGTTAGTACTTAATGCAAGAGGTCTGGGGAGATCTCCACACTTCCTCACACTGTGGATTTAGGAACATAGGAATTGCCCAGTGGGATGACACATGAGACCCATCTAGCCCACTATCCTGTCTTCAAGAGTGGAGAGCCCCAGATGCTTCAGAAGAAGGTGCATGATCCCCCAGAGTAGGCAGATGTGGAATAACCTCCCTCTTGCATTAGGACTCTGTCTCATTGCTAATAGTTAGAGATTGACTTAAGCCCTGAAGCACAAGATTTAATAACCCTGCCAAAGTTTGTTGGCATTAATTCTGGCAACTCTGGATATTCTTGCTTTCATATTCAATCCTCTTTTAATCTTGGTAACTTCTTGTCCTCAAGGGAATCCTGTGGCAGCGAGTTCCACAGTCTAGTTTTGTGGTGTATGAAAAAGTGTGATCAGTTTTGAATTTTGCAGCCCTTTAATTTCATTGAATGTCTCCTTGTGCTCTGGTGACTTGCTGGGCCTGGGAATGCTAAGGAGGCTGCAGGCTCAGCCTCTGGAGAATGAGGCACCCTGTATTGCTTGTCAAATCAGTCCTCCTCGGCCAAGGAACGTCCCTGAAACGTAAGGCTATGCAGATAGCTTAACCAGCTCAATGGCTGACGAAATGCAGCATGGATAGAGGTAAGGAAATAGCTCTGTGGCAAAACTGAGCTGAAGTCCTTGTAGACACTGATAGCCCCCAAACTTCCAGGATTCTTTGAAAAGGGACCCCCGGTGTCATTGTGGATGGTTTAGATGTTTATGCCCAGGGTGCAGCGGCAGCTAAAGCAAATGGGATGCTTGGTGGAGGAGAAAATACATAGATTATCCTGGCCTTACATAGAGGGATGGTTAACCACAACTGGAGGACCAACTGGGTCCTGTTTCAGTTAGCTCACTTTAAGCTTAACACAGAGATTGCAAAGGGCCAGGGAAGGTCAATGAAACAGGCAGCAATACAACAGGACACATGCATAGATTAAGACCCATAAGGCCCATTCAGATCATCAAGCCTGGCCTCCTGCATAACATAGGCTAGAGAACCTCCCCCAGTAACTTCTACATTAAGCCAGGACTTCTCCTTGAGCTAGAGCATATCTTTTAGAAAGACACCCAGTTGTATATCAATACTGCAAGTAATGGAGAACTGATGGGAGCTGACAAAGGCTGGGGCTAGCATCGGGGGATGACTCCAGTTTGCATTCTGTACTCAGTAGTTCACATGCTACTATAGATGAGGGGTCATTGTGGATCTTTTCCAGCCCCTTCACACTGCAGCTCATCTTAACTCCATCCAATACCTTTACCCCCCTTTCTTTGAATTATTTCCCTATTTAAAAGCCCGAAGCCACATCTCTGGCCTTTATGGAGTCTGACACAAGGCATACTTCATGGGCAAGGGAAGAGACTATTGACGGGAGTGGAAGGAGAGGGGGACACTTGGACACCTGTAATTTTTCCTCAAAACACCATATACCTCCTTCCTACACAGAAGAAAGCAGACAGAAGAGCTTCATGGAAGTAGCCTCCTCCTTTCCCACAGGAAGGCTCCACCATTACATGGCAGTCCCCTGAGCTTTTTCTGACCTCCAAAGACCTAATGAACAAGTTTATGCTTCCATATGCCCGCACCCACACCTCTGACCCCATATAGCCCCTGGTGTAAGAGGCACAAGTCTCTAGAAGCTATGCCCATTTAAACCAGAGTGAAGCTGGGCCCAGATTCCTGGCTATCATCTTCATCTCAAATCAGACGTATGACCTTGTGCAAGTCCCTTCACTTCTGTGCCATGGTTCCCATCTGTAAAATGGGGGCAATAACATTCTTTTCCATCATGAAAGTGCTTTGTATGACACCAGATGAAGAGCACAACCCCCCTCCCCTAAATCTGGCAATTCGAGTTCAGCCATGTGTGAGTTATTAGCATGGGGGGAAATCCCTGGAATTTCCCCCAAACTCAAAGGTCTATCCTTCCCTGGCTCAGATAACACAAGTGCCACTAGAGCCTTTTGTCAGCCTTTCAACAACAGGAATCACCTGTGGGGGGAGCATAACTCTAGCAGGAGAACATTTGGGAAAGTTATGAGTGGGTGAAAGTTTTCACAGCCCTCTGGCCTAATCCAAAGCCCCATAGAAAGACTTCCATTAACTTCAATACGTTGTTGAGCAGGCCCTTGTAGAGCTGATACAAATATACTCCCAATTTGATTGACCTTGTTCTGGGTGGCTGGGCAAGCTGGCACAAGGAGCTCTTGCCTCTGTCCTCTTAGGTCAAGGGCTGCACAAAACCAGCTCCTTGGTGATGTTTGACATCTCCATAGGGGTAGCTGGTTCTACATTGGTTAAAACATCCCCTGCCACCCCATTTACTTTTGGCTTGAGCAGAAGGCTGATAAATACCAGGACAGCGATTTAACCATGCTTGTCTCCTCCTCCCCCTGCCAGACCCCCTCAAAATGCCCTGCATCTCCCTCTCCTCCAACACAGGAGGTGATGTCTATTATTGGTCTCAGGGGCAAAGAGGTCTCAAATTACATCACAATGGCATTGATTTTTGGCTTCTGCTATATCAGCCAAGCAAAATATGTAAGAAACAGTAAAACACATGAACCACCAACAGGTTCAAACAGGCAATCCATACCCAGAGATAAAAATCAAAGAGACACCCTAGAGACCCCAGTGGCAGCTGCATAGTTAAGGGTCTGCCTTACTGCTAGTAATAACAACCCACCTCCCTAGACTGTCCCTAATTCACATCCCTTTTGGGTCAGAAGTGTCTCATGTGGAGTCTCAGGCCAGAAGAGCCTTATTTTGGAAAGGGAGTAAACTCAGAAAAGTTGTTCTCAAGCAATAAAAGTGTAGGACTTCACTAGGGTTCTGTCCAGCCATGGGATCAGGGTTTTTGGTTTGGAGTTTCTCTACCAAGTGAAAAGTGATTTCTACTTCAGTATTGCCTGGAGCCCCAGTCATACACCAGTTCCCATGGTGCTCGGCACTGTACAGGCAGAACAAAGAGATGGTCCCTGGCCCCAAACAATTTACAAGCTTAGTGAGAGACAAGGCAGGTGAGGTGATATCTTTTATAGGACCAACTTCTGTTGGAGAGAAACAAGCTTTCAAACTACACAGAGATTGAGACCTGAAAAAGAGCTCTAGGGAGCTCCAAAGAACATCTCTCACCACCAGAAGTTGATGCAATCACAGATATTACCTCATCCACCTTGTCTCTCTAATATCCTGGGAACACCACTCACTGCAAACTACCATTTTAGTAAGACAAGGGATGACAGGCAGACAAAGGCAGGCAGGGGAGCACAAGGAAACAGTATTGTATAGTGTTGTATAAGCTTAAGTGTTTTAGGAACAGGAAAGTGACTCACCACTGGCACTCCCTCTCATGGCTAGGCATGGCAGGTTCTCCTCATTCACCACCCCAAGCTCACAATTGCTCTGGCCATGCAGTGGTCTGCCTCTTCTCCCAACTCAGCCCTCTAGCTGGTCACTTTCAGTCCCACCCTTTCTAGGGTAATAGAGAAGGCAATAAACTGAACTCAGATCAGCTGAACTCTTCACTCCTTTCCAGGCTCTGCAGGACTGGCCTCCCACACCTGCATCAAGTGACACCTCCAAACACAACAGTCCATCTTCCCCTTGTGTCAGGGTATTTCTGCACCACTTTTTCTAGAGGAGCAGTAGGGGAACCCAGGCAATCCCCCTCCTCTGAGAGCAGCCCAGGGACCCCACAGCAAGCAACTAAGCCCAGCTCCTTCAAACTCCTCACTGTCTCCCTGGACTCCTTCCTTGGCCTGCCTCTAGGTCCTTTCCCACAGCTCTTCTATGGCCCTTCCTTCATACTCTAACAGCCAGCAGGACCATAGCCTCCTTCTCAATCACCTCCCTTTATACTCACCATCAGCTCCTCCCCCAGCCAGGCTTCCTCTCCAGTTGGGTCTGGCCTGCCTTCCAGGTGCAACCAGGTGCACTAATTGCTTGTGACCTCCAGCTAACACTTGCATTACCTGTGTGGGATACACAATCCTTCCCAGGAATTTACAGCAGAACCAAAAAAGGGCTTGGGTAGAGCATGAGAAACGTCCTGTATACCCCAGCTAGCTGGAGAACTAGGGGCAGATTTTTCATAAGGATTCAAGGCCAGAGTTTTGCGGGGAGCCAAATGCCCAGCTCTCATTTAGGCACCAAAAGAAGGGTCAGATTTTCCAAAGCACCCAGCAACTGCCACAGTGACACATATGGCTTGGTTGTCAAAAGGGCTCAGCACCCAACGTGCACCCAATGTCTGACCGCTTATGAAAATCTGATCACTTTATGTGTCTAAGAGGGAGCTGGACTTCTCTAGACTCTGACCCATACACTGTGCTCCTTTCCAAATGTCCACTAGGCTGGAGGTGTGACCCTCTGGACATTCTGCAAGCGGTCGGAGACCTAGTCTTTCTTTTGGAGACTTGTGTGGCTTTATAAAGAGGCAGCATTACCTAGTGGCTAAGGCACCAGCATGGGAGCCTGGAGAGCTATGTTCTACTCCTGGCTCTGCCATTGACCTGCTGAATAACCTTGGTTGAGTTACTTCCCTCTCCATCATGTTGATATAGTGTATAAAATCTTTGGGGCAGGGACTATCCCTCATTCTGTGTTTGTACAGCAGCTAGCACATGAAGCCCTGATCTCAGCTGGTGTCTCCAGGTGCTACTGTAATACGAATAATAATGCACATAAATTGCGTGTTGTTTTCCATGCCTGGCACCTGTAACTTCACCACTTTCTAGGCTCATCCAGTACCCCAATGCTGGTTGCTGTAAGCGCTGACTTTCTCCAAGCTCTTTTCCAGAGCTTGACCAATGAACCATGATGCACAGTTTGCAGCTTGATTTCACAAGCCACGCCAGCAAGCTTCCATGTGAGTGCTAGCTGGCACAATCTAGCATAGAAACTAGCCAGGGTCTCAGCTGGTGCATATCTCACTTGCCTGAAGTCATATGTTCTAGATGCGTTATATTGCCAAGTCCAAGCATTCAAACATCAAGAGTCAGACTCCACAAATCCTGAGATCAACTTAAAAATTATGAGCTTTTCTTTAATGTTTTTTTTCTTTTGCCTTGTGGGTTCTGCGCCTGTAGGTCACATTTACATTTTCAAGCTTTTCTCTACAACCAGGACAGCTAAAAGCTGAGATTCTCCCCTAATCCCAGGATTCCAGGAACTAGGTCTAAAGTGCCAGATATTACAAGTCCTGTGCTGAAATTGTGCAAGTTAGCAACGCTGCCACACAATCAATTTCTGAGAGAAGTGGCTAGCTGCAGCTGGGCTACGCAAATTGCAGCAGCACCCACTAGACAGTACAAGAGACAAAGTTGGGGATGGAAACAAAGCAGAAAGAAAGAGAAAATAGAAAGTGAGTGGAGCTGGGTGTGTGGGGTGGCTTGAGAGGCGGATCTACAGTCAGAGGGCAGCATGGCAAGGGGAACAAGCTGCCTTGGAAGGCAAGGAGCTAGTGTGAGGAGAACATTCCAGTTCTGGCACTCAGAACTTTCAGCCAAATTGTGCTAGAGCTCCAGAGCAGGGAGTGCCGTTGCCATCTTTGCTGAGGGCTAAAGAAGCTGCCAGGAACTGTGTGTCAGACATCTTTGTTGGGGGCAGCAGAGTACAGAATCTTATAGCGGACACTGGTGGGAGCAGTTCAAAGGGGCTGGCTGCTAAGAATCTGCAATACCAGACTAACAGGAAGGAAGCAGCAATGAGTTAGTTACAGGTTTGAAAGAAAACAACAGCAAGGAGCAATCATTAGCATGCTTGTTGCATCACCTAAGATCCCAGCACAGAAGGGATGGAGCTGTTGGGCTTTGTCTACACTAGCACTTTTGTCAATCAGGGATGTGAAAAAACACACCCCTGACCTACAAAAGTGCCAGTGTGGACAGTGCTATGTCGGCGGGAGACACAGTCCTGCCAACATAGCTGCCACCACTTGTTGGGGTTGGTTTAATTACTCCAGCCAGAGAGCTCTCTTCCACTGGCATAGAGTGGCTACCAGGGAGACCTTACAGTGGCGCAGCTGCAGGGCTGTAAGGTCTGTATTGTAAACTTAGCCTTACTCAGTGATGGCAGAAAGGGATCAGCAGCATCAGACATGTGTTGGGTGCCCCTGATACTGAAAGCCCTCAACTATGCCCTGCTGCCATGCTATGGCCCAGACTGTGACAGCGCAGCCAACTCCGCCTGTCCAAAAATCAGGACACAGGCCTGCAAATAAACCCTGAGATTAGAGTCAAACTAAAAAATGTGGGGTTCTTTTTATTTGCTATCTGGTTCTGAAGCTTTTAAACAGTCACATTTGCAAGTTCTTCTCCTCAACCAGGAGAGCTACAAACTTTTTTTCTAAATAGCTGAGATTCCCATGTAATCACCTGACTCCAGGAGCTGGGGCTCTAAGAGAAACACAAGACATCACTATCAAAGCTGGCAACACAGCTGTGAGTGGTCCATCTGCAGCTGCATGGGGGGTGTCGTAGTGATCAAGAAGGCTTCCCCTGCTCCTGCAGCTGCCTGGGGACTGCCCCAGATCAGCAGGCCATGAACTCTGCGGAGTGCTCACATTTGCTCTTCTCCTGGGGGCAGAATGCCGAAAAAGCAGTGGGGAAGAGGTGGGGCCATAGTGGAGAGAAGGTGGGGCGATAAGTGGAGAGTTTCACACGGACCACGGCTAAGTCCTACGGCCATGCCAGGCCACTCATTGCTGGCAGACCCAAGCACTGCCCACTCATGGTGCCTGTTTGGATGTCACTTGAAATCCCCTCTAAACAGGTGACAGCTTCAATGGACTGGATGTGAAGTCCCCTGGACTCCAATCTCCATGAGGAACAACCTCTGCCCCACAGCTCTAACTTCCATGGCGTGTGTGTAGATTATTGCTGCTTGCTACCCAACCTCTCCTTCCTGCGTCATCTTAAACACCTCTTCCCTCTCACATCCAGGGTCTTGCACAGTTCCTTTCTCCAGGGTCCTCGCTGGCAGGACCCTGTGTCTTCTATTGGGTGGGTAATTGGACCTTGGCGGGGTGCTCAGAAAAGTGCAGGGAAGGACTTCGGTGGTGTCACCTCCCACCCCGACTCTGCTGTGGCTCATCCCCCAGAACCCCGATGGCATAATCTGCCAGATCGAACAGTCTCACAATGCCTTTCCAGTCATTGGGAAATCTGCCTGCGCTGAGGGGCTGTGGCTTTAATTCACTACACGAGAAATGATGTACAGAACAAAGCCGATGGGAGCCCCAGGCCTTTCTCAGGGCCAGGAGGAAAGGGACGAGCTGTGGATTTTATTAAAACTGAAGAAGGCAAACTCCCCCCTCCCTCTTCCAAAGCCCCAGCCGCCAATAGGGATTCAAGGCTCCATGAAGAGTCCCTCTGAGCACAGGGCTGAACCGGAGGAGTGACAGGTGCCTCCTGATATGCCTAAATGAGAAGAGCCAATGGGAAGAGCCTGCTCAGCTTTTGTTGTCATCTGGCTTTGCTTGCAAAAGATGCGTTTGATTGACAGATGCATCAAGGTTCACAGTTTATTGGTTTTTGCAAAAGAGCCAGATCTGCCAATTTAGACAGGGGAGTGACACAAAACTTTCCATCTAAATGGACTAATTTTACCACAGGGAATTCCCAGGCAGAGCGCACCAAGGCAGGCGCAGTCCTGTTTTATTTTTTAACAAGGACTGAATGACAAATATAAACGACAGTTCGAGGCTGACGGAACATCAGCATTTGACACTTCACAGGGGAGCGGTGAAATAAACAATAGGCAGAGAAATTGAATTAGAATCAGCTGAGAGTCAAGGGTGCTGGAGGAAGAGAGATGGCCTGATCCTTCACAGTCATTTACATCAGAGCAAAGTCAGTGCTAAGTCGGTGTAACGTAGCTTTGTTAGCTGTTTGCATCCATTTGCATTGATGTACGTGGCTGCACAAAGATGCATGGCAGTGGAGACCCAAGCCTGAGGGCAGCTAATCCCTCTCTCCCTGCTAATTCAGGTAATCCAGAACTGCGTTATTGACAGCATCATCGAAGTTAAAGATGGCAAAGAACTACAGAGTAGGTTAATTGATCTCCCTGCCAATGCTGGACTGTTCCTTACAGGACATTGTCTAGGGTTCTGTCCAGTCTCGTTTCATTCTGCCATCTGCTAACTTTTGAGTGCTTGGTTTTGCAGCCTAATTTTAATTTCATTTTTTGTATAGAACTTCACAGATCACAAAAATAAATAACAAATCTCCATCATGTACAAGTGTAATGGTCCTGACCATAGGTCATCAGCCTGGGCCTTTCAGCTTAACAACAGAGCTGTTACCACTTGAACCACAGGAATAACGCGGTTAGCTGATAGAAGTAATAGGCTGTTATCCTCTTTGTGCACAAGCCACTTAGGGAGCTGTGACTTACACACTTAGCCAGGGGTGTGACTTACACACAACTATTTGCTGCAGTAGCATGCTGGGAATCTGGATTCCTGGGTATTATTCCTTGTTCAGGGGTTGAGAGTGTGGGCTAGTCATTAGAACCCAGCCAGGGAAGTGGAGGGAGACTGTGACGTAGGACTCTTAGGTCTGGTCTACACTGAGGAGGATCGATCTAAGTTACGCAACTTCAGCTATGTGAATAATGTAGCTGAAGTCAACATACTTAGATCTACTCACCGCGGTGTCTTCACTGCGGTGAGTCAATAACTGACACTCCCCCATCGACTCTGGGAGAGCACTCGGGGGTCGATTTATCGCTTCTAGACTAGACACGATAAATCAACCCCCACTGGTCGATTGCTGCCCGTCGATCCTTCAGGTAATGTAGACAAGAGCTGGGCGAGTCACTGATTTTTTTTTTGTTTTGTTTCGTGGTTGAACCAAAATATCTCAAAAAAAAATTTTTATTTGACATGAAACAACAATTTTTTTCTCGCCAAAATAACAATCCTCTCTCAAAAAGGTGTTAGTTCAGGACGAACAAACATTTTGTTTCACAGTTTGTTCTCAATATTTTTAACCATTTTTGTTTGTAGTTAAATCTGACTAAACTGAGAGGCACCATTTTATTCAGAAAATGTTGAAACAAAATATTGTGACTTTTTCAGAATTTTTCCCCATTTTTTCCCCAACTGAAACTATTTGCCAAATTCTACCTGAATTCATGAACAATTTTGATCAA
Organism: Gopherus flavomarginatus; assembly: GCF_025201925.1. NCBI lineage: Eukaryota > Metazoa > Chordata > Testudines > Testudinidae > Gopherus > Gopherus flavomarginatus. The sequence goes on along the minus strand of NC_066622.1, from coordinate 67,241,216 downwards.
CTCAAAACTGCATTTTTTTAGTGCAAAAACCCCACAGGGAATCATGGTGGATGCAGAAGGGACTCTGAGTGGACAGGAGACTGGGAGAGGAAAGGGGCAGAAACACAGGGACCATGTGCATGGCAAAGTCATGTAGAATGTGGGTGGACAATGTGAGTGGGACAGAGGACTGGGTGGGGGAAAGGAGGGGTCCACTGAGGGGAGAGGCAGAGCTGCTGAGAAGGGCTAGGATAGTGAGAGGAGCAGGGGATGGAGCAGGACAGACTGGCAAATCCCTCATCCCAGGGGTAAGGCTAGGGTAAGTGGAATGCCCTCTCTGCAGACAGGGAGGAGGCTATATTTATGTTTATGAATTTTACATTGAATCTGGAACCTGAAGTGACAAACACACCTTGGAAGGGTGGCTTCTCCTACAGGCTCAAACATCAGCTGGCAGCAGGGAAAAAAAGGATATTTTTGCTTTTAAAAACCACCCCAAGACCTCATGATTTTTCAGCTAGTCTCATGATTTGTGTGTGTGTGTCTGATTCATGATTTTTTAACGTTTATGCTTGGCAACACTGCTCTTCCTTTCCCCTCCAACTGCAGTCCCCACTCTCCTCTTCCCCCCTTGTCCCAGCCCCAGGAAGCTCTAGGGAAGAGTGGGGGCAGGGAACTGATAGGCCAGCTTCCGTACTGTCCCAGCTCCTGAGTCTGCGGCCTTGTCAGCACTGAGTATATTATCCTGAGTCTTGTGAGATTTGGGGCACTTCCGGAAGCCCCAAGACCTGCGGGGCTGCAATGAGTTGAGCAGCTCAGCTTTCATTAAAAGAGAAGTACCGGTAAGTTTCTGGCTCTCAAGGTTTGGAGAAAAGCTTGAAAATGTGCCCCAAGTGCTCCCAAAGCCTCCCAAACCAGAAGGCAAATAAATATTGGGTTCCTTTTAATATGTAGGTTTTAAAAAATCTCATGATTCTACTCAATCTCATGAGTTTTTACCCAAGCTCATGATTTTCAGAGGGTCGGACTTGTGCCTTTATAATGATTGGGGTCGGGAATCCTGGGTTTGACAAACTTCTCATAATGCATCATGGGGGGCGGGGCAGTTTCTCTGTGCTGAATCATGGGAAGTTAATTGGCCAGACACTGCCTCCAGCTGCCATGCCAATGCAGTCTAGTTTTTTGTTCTTTACAAATCCATGCAGTTTATTGTCCATGTCTCCATTAGCCTCTAGCTGTTCTGTGAGACTTGCCCTCACCCCCATATTTCCCCAGTATTTTACTCAGGATAGAAGGACCAATATGTAGACACGTGAGCTGTTCATTAGTAGGATCATTCTTCTTTTCTTTAGAAGATGGGTACCATATTTGCTTTTCTTCCATCCTTCCCAGTTGCCACGTTTTTTCAGAACTGATTGCCAGGGGACACAATTCATTAGCTAACTCAATAGCCTCAGATTCATATCATCAAGACAGGTTGGCTGGGATTATACACGCTCATGGATTCCAAGGGCTCAGTTATCTGCTCCTTATTCAAATATCCTTTTATAGGGCCTTCGTCATATCAGAATAGTTCAAATGCCTCTTTTTCTCATCCAAGTAGCTATAAAAAGGAATTCATTGTCTCGGCCATTGGCGTGCAATCCCTTATTTCATCCCTCTCCTTGTTGAGGCTCAGATTCTGATGTCCTTACTAATACTGTACGGTACCTTGCCCTTGAGAATGGCCGTGGGCTGCAGTAGGATTAGTAAAGGAATACAGTGTGCAGGAGGATGGCAGAATCTGGTGCTCTCTACTATTTCTTTTTTCCAGGCTGTAACAGCTCCTGAGACTGGATGTCTTTCTCAAACTATGCTGTAGTTCAACCATGAATTACAGGGCTAGAGGCCGGAATTACAGAGTGAAATTTTCTGGCCTGTGCTACGCAGGAGATTAGACTAGATGAACAGATTGGCCTTAAAAATCTATGTAGCTATTATTAAAACAGAATGAAATTTGAAAATCCATTTTCCTTTCCACCAGTGACGCTGGTTGTTGACTCTTAGTGAGATACTCATCTCTGACAGTGAATGTAGGTTGGTCAATTTCCTTTGTTTGTAGTCAGGTTCACTTCCCAGTTCTCACACATCAGCCCATTCCTGTCCTGGGCACAGGGGTGCTGGAACAATTTGTATAGTGTGGGAGCTGAGAGTCATCGAACCACACTGTAAACCCTGCATATGAAAGGAAACCACTTCAAGCCAGGGGGTGCTGCACCCCCCTGCAACCCTAATTCCAGCCCTGTGCCTGGGTGGATTCCTAACACCTGCAGCTGTGCAGAGAAAGGTAGTTTCGTTTTGTAGAGAATATTGATATTTCAAAATTTGGTCTCGTTCTGATTTGGAACAAAACCCCAAATTTCAAAATTCGTTGTGAAAAGGACTGGAGTCCTGGCTCTGGGCCTGTCTTCCTGCCTGGGGGAGCTGCCGTGGATGCTGGCTGGAGGCGCTGGGGTCTGTGGCTCTGAGGCAGTCCACCAAGTGGTTCTGTTGCAACGTTGTCAATTTAGACGAATCAGCATTCTCCAAAAGAAAAATGCTCTGGAGAAAACAAAATTTAAATAGAACCAACTGTTCTGATTACAAAAACCAAAACCAAAACAATTTCATGGAAGTATTTCTGTTCAGACTTCAGAGGAGCTATGCTGCTTTACATAAACTGGGGATCTGGTCCCTTGATGTCAATGGAACTATGCAACTTTACATCTGCTGAGGATCTGGCCCATTGATTTTGTGTAAAAACAATTTAAAGAAGCATAAAAAATTTGGATGCAAACCTAGTTTGGCCAAATTGCGAGCACCTTGCTAGGGTTTCATTGGGCCTGTACTAAGTTAAATTCCCTTGGACTTCACGTTGAGCTGATGCCTGAGGAAACATTGAGTAAACAGCTCAGGATCTCGCCTGTTTACGATGCTCCTTAAAATAACATACAGCTATTTCTTATGCAGAGGATGAATACTAAGGCTGGCGACTGGGCTATTAATGATGTTGCATTAAGTTTTGCCCCTCAACTGACCAGGATGATTCAGAGTAGAGAGGAGGGTGCGGTAAAGCACCAAGTTATAGGGATTCTACTCACGGAAATAAAGCAGATGTCTGTTAGTATAGCAGAGTGGCAGGGGTTAGCTCTAACAGCTGTCAATCACTCTCCCTTCTGTTGAGGCTTTGCAAACTACACCCACTCTGTCCAGTCACTTTGGCTGAGAACTGGGACTGACTCTGGAAGGTTAAAATACGCCCAGAAGACACCTTGAGCAAGTGATGCTAACCCCCAAATGAGACTACACGGAGGCAGGAGAGGTGCCCTAGGTCACTGTAATGCAATGGCTAGCCCAGTAACATCTGGACTGTTTGGGAGACACCATATGTAAGCAGTGATGAGCTCCCAAAATCTTAACAACCGGTTCCCTATAAAAAATTCTGCTTTAAGGGATGTGCCACAGTATGTATTTTTTGTACCAATAGGGTTACCATACGTCCGTATTTTTAAAAATTCCTCCCGGACAGCAATTTAAGAACCAAAAAGCTGGACATGTCCGAGAAAATACGGATGTATGTTAACCCTACCTAAAGTTCTTTTTTAAAAAGACGGGCCTGAACCAGAAATGAGCTCCGTTTCACATGTCTGAGTCTTTGCCACTCCCTAGGAGTGCGCTAGGGTGACCAGATGTCCCGATTTTATAGGGACAGTCTCAATTTTTGGGTCTTTTACTTATATAGGCTCCTATTACCTCCCTACCCTCTGTTCCGATTTTTCACACTTGCTGTCTGGTCACCCTAAGATATGCACGTGTGGTTCCCAGCTGCTCCCTGCCCCCATCATTGAAGCAGGTGTGAAGATTTACTGCCCTGGGAACTGCAGGGCACCAGTGGACATGGGGCCAGCTGCAGACAGGGGCATGGGACAGGGATAGCTGGAGGCAGGGGGTATGAGGCTGGCTGTGGGCAAGGTAGGAGGTGTGGAGCTGGCTGGAGGCAGAAGGGTGCAGGGTTGGCTGGAGGCAAGGGGGTGCGGGGCTGGCTGGAGGTAGGGGCTGGCTGCAGGCAGGTTGCAGAGGGTGGGACTGGCTGGAGACAGGGGGGTGTGGGGCTGGCTGGCTTCAGGCAGGGCCACACGGGGGTGCATCGGGGTTGGCTGTAAACAGAGGAGTGTGGGGCTGGCTGGCTTTGGGCAGGAGGGTGTGGCAGGGTTTGGCTGGAGACAGGGCAGAGGATGCGGCAGAGGCTGGCTGCAGGCAGGGGGTGCAGGCCCGGCTGGAGACAGGGGCTGGCTGTGGGCAGGGTGGCGGGTATTCACGGGGAGAGCAGCTAGGAGCAGCAGGACGCAGCCCGGGCCCAGCAGACCGGGTGGGGACCCACCAAGCAGCAGCAGGAGCCCCAGGGCCAGGGGAGCAGCAGCAGCAACATGGCCAGGCAGCAGCCCACAAGGCTCCTGCAGTGCAGCGCCCCTGGCGGCCGGAGGAGGAATTACATCATTTCCCAGCTGGAGCCCATCAAAGCCACAGAGCCCCCTCACAGGGAAGCAGGTTAACAACCAGTTCTAAAACTGCTTCAAAATTTAACAACCGTGTGAACTGGTGCAAACCGGCTCCAGCTCATCACTGGATGTAAGTGTATCATTGGGAGTCCATTGAGAGAAATCAGTGGAAGAGGGACTTCCGCTGGCACTTCACAAGGCTGGGAAGCTGGGCTAGTGGAAGCTCACAGAGGCGGGATGCATTGCTAGAATGCATATGGTGCCTTCTATCAAGCAGAGCGACAGTTAGAAGTAGTGGTGTTTACTGTTTACAGGGTGCCCAAAGGGTGTAGGTGCAGAGAGTGTGACAACCCAGAAACCCCAGGGTGAATCTACTGGAGAGAGAGAAAGAGAAACAAGCCAGGAGCCACCAGGGTGACATACAAAAAAAAATTGTTTTTATTTCTGATGTGCGCACACACACAAAAAAAAAGGAGAAGAGGAGGAAGAAGAAAGAAGAAAAGATTCAAACAATTGAAGCAATGAGGAAAAGCCAAGAATGGCTGCAACAGCCTAGAACAGGTATGACCCTACACCTCACAATGCCCTCCTCTCCCACCCACCATCCTCCCAGCAGCCGCTGCTAGTTCTGGCTTGATTGTGTTGTCGGTTCTAGAATTGTTATTTAATCCCTTTTTCCTGCCTTTCAAATCTTTGTCACCTTCTCAGACCTGAGCGAGGAGCACATTGCAGTAGCGTGGATGGGTCCTACAGAAACCCTCATCCAGTCAGTCCTGAGCAGGATGGGTCTGGCTATTGTTTCTTTCTCTTGGGGGCTGCATATCCTTTGGGTGAAAAAAGTCATTTTTTTCTCCAAAGATCAGTAAAACAAGATTCCTTTGGGGAAAAAAATGTATCCAGAATAACATTCGCGAGGAGAGATGGGTGCAGGGTTGTTTGGGTTTTGTTTGTTTAATATCCTCACATTCATGTTGTGATTAGTTCTGAAGCCTTGCTCTGTATTTGACTCAGCACTATTGATGGATCAGAAAGCATGCAGACATGGCCCCGTTTCAGCACGCTGAGGTAAAAATCCCCACATTTACAGGTCATAAAAGGTGTCTTTTTAATGGAATCTTCCCTCCCTCCCTTCCCTCCCCCATTGCTCCCACATCCCAGCAAGGCCTCTAAACAAGAGGTCAGTTAATGAGAGGACACAGGAACTTCAGAGAACAGGCCTCAAGTGCCACCAGGTTCCAAATGCTGCATTTCCTGTTCCTTCCAGCAAAGCACATCGTTTGCAACAGCTCATGGGATTCTTTCCCCCAAAAGAGGAAAAAAAAAGGGTTGTGCCACCCTTCTGCTTGGTCCGTTAGAGAAAGCAAACATGGCAATGAAGCAAAGAATGACTGGAAAAGACAAGGAGAGCGAGGAAGAAGAGTAAAGAAAAGAATGACAATAAAGAGAAGTGAGAGAGAGAGAAAGAGGAAAGGAAAAGGAGAGGGAGGGAAGGGCAGTGGAAATCATTGCTATTGCTAATAATACTTTACACTTCTGTAGAGCTTCCTATCCAAGGACCTCAAAGCAGTTGGCGAACATTAACAAATTCAGCCTCATCCCACCTCTGTAAAGTAGGGAAGTATGATCATGCCCATTTGATAGATGGGGGACTGAGGTGCAGAGAGATGATGTGACTTGACAACATTTACCCAAAGCCAAGAAGAAAACTCAGGAGTCCTAGCTCTGTCATCTGGTCTGACCACTGGAAACACCGATCCCCTCTCCAGAAGTGATGGTGGGCTAGAAATGAAGGAGTAATGGAGAAAGAAATAAAGGGTGTTGGGGAGGGAGATAAAGAGGAGAAATTAAAGGAGGGAGGAAAATAAAGGAGAGCAAGGGAAGGAAAGAGAGCAGAATGGAGGAGAGACATGAAACACAGTGACAGATTTAGCTGGAATTTGCATAGTGATTTTGTTTTCCTTCCAAAGTTTATTTTTTGTTTGTTTTTTGTTGTAATTTTTTTTTTTTTTAAGAAAAATGAAAAAAAAATCCACCTAAAATAAACCAACTCCCAGGCTCCTGGGGAAGGAGCCCTTCTACAATTTGGCTGTTCCCTCAGGTTCTGAGTTTGTGCTGTGCTTTATTGAACAGATAGTTTTGTTTTCAGTGAGCACAACGAGACTTGCACAGTACAGACAGCGCGTTCCTTATGTACAGGATGAGACGAGGCTGTTTTAATTACTACCATGATGATGATGGAGATGAACTTATATACAAGAGGAATTGCCTTCACATTACACACATTATCTTCCTACAAAGCAGCAATTGTTTTTGCAAATAACATAATATTAAATAATTGGTAGAATTTTTGTGTTTCCTGCATAGCCCAATCTAATGGAATCTATATGAATATTGATGGTTTTCTTCTGCATAATATCACCACATAAATCCCCGTGTCAGCACTAGACTTTAGCTATAATACTGCTTTACAATGCATCCATCGACTGTAACTCAAAACAATCAACACAAGAAACTCTTTGGCAAATGTAATTCATTACATTCGCATGGGGCTTTACGGGGGAGGTGATGGAAGAGGATAAGAATGCCTGGTCCTGTGCATATTACTCTGTCCTTCTGTTTTCCTGATCAAACCCACATGCTGTTCTTCTAAACTTTCCAGGCCAAATCAATACATAGGGGAAATCCTCTTGCATCAGTGGAGTTAAACCAACTATGAATTTGGCCCTCTGAGCATCAAATTAAGCCAGTCATGACTGAGCCAACCAAATCCTGCCTTCTCAGCCTATATTATCTCTCTGTGAAGTGCCATCTTAAGACTGGACTTTTCTCAATGGCTAGCTGTTTTGGAACAGGCTTCCTGAACTGCATGTTGTCCAATGTGAGGTGTGTCAGTCTCATGTTTTCTAGCGCCTTGGGTTATTCTAGTTGTCAGGCTTGGGGTTAGATACCTCTGGTCTTGACTGCATGCTGGGTGAAGCTGGATTTTGGACAAGGAGAGCAGAGGTACTACTGAGAGAATCAAATAGGGACATCATAGCTTATGGCCCAGCATTTATCTAGTATGTGGGGGACAAACCAAGGGGATGATAAGGGTGAGTTTTTTAAAATGATTAACCAGTGTCTCTTTTTTCATTTGAGATAGACTGAGACAATAGGCAAAATTTTTGACCCAGTCACAATGACATAAATCTGGATAAATTCCAATAACCATTGACTTCAGGGGGTTCACAGTAATGAATCTGGAGCAACTCCATTGACTTAGTAGGGGTGGAGTAACTCTGTTGACTTCACTGGAGTTACTCAGGATTTACCAGAACAGATTTTAGGCCCTTATCTTCTGTGTAAACAAAAACACTTCCTCTTAGCATTCTGTGCCATCCTATTGCAGAAAATGCATCCATATGGTCACCCTGAGATGTGCAAGTGCTGAAAAGAGCTTTGGGTGAGTGGAGTCTTGGACCATTACAGCCAGCTGCTGCTGATGGACTTTTCTTGCCTTCAGGCTAACCATGGAGACAGAAAGCTGAGTCCATGTGCACATTTCATTCAGAGGCTGGAAACCATGGGCTTTATACAAATGCTAGGTTTGGAAATTGCTCCACGGTTCACATTTCTACCCTCAATGGGTTGATTCTATCCTGCCTTTATTCATGGACAGTAGCCTACTCATCTTATCCCAATCCTCTCTTTAAACCAAGAATGAGAATCTACCTTTTGCTGCTCAGGAGATCAGCTCTAGCCTTCATGTTTTCTTTGACTAGCTTTTTGGGAGTGTCAGTCCAAAGAACAGGAGCATCTGAAGTTGTCAGCAATACAGGAGTAATAAGCATTTCCACTGACAATCAGCCTTTTGCAAAACAGTGCTTGGCAATCACTGGGGAACCAAAGAGAGCAGGAATCACTACAGAATCATTACAAGCGCATTCAGGAATCAAGGAGTGAATATTATGGTGTGTAATATAGGCTTGAGGGTGCAAAGATGAGGGTATAGGGGATAGATGTTAGGGTGCAGAACACAGAGAACTAAGTGTAGGGATTAGGGTGAAGGGACCGTGAGGGTGGGATAGGGCATAGACTGCAAGGATGCAGGGGTTTGGGAATTGAGAATAAAACACTTAATGGGGTTTTAGGGATTAAGATGTAGGTATTCAGGGAGCAGTGTAGGGCACAGGTATTAAGATGTGGGAGTTAAGATGTCAGGCTGACTGAGGCAGGTGTGGGTAAAGGGAGTAGGTGCAAGTTTAAGCAATGGGAACCAAGTGGTAGGGAACCAAGCAACAATCCCAGTCAATTCTGAATTTGTCTGTTTCAGCTCTGCTGGCAAAGGGAGATCTAATGGACCTGCATGAAACCCCACACATTCCTTTCTACCACAAGCGCAAGTTAGAGCAGGAGACTGGGTTTGTTTTCTTTGTTTGATAACAACTGACATGGAAAAAGCTGACTTCCCACAGGGTGCGTTTAGTTGGCTGGTTTGTTTGGTAACTTTTTTTTTTTTTTGGCCAGATGTGAATTGTCCACACTGCTCCCCAGAGAATGGGATTGGGATTAGGAAAAGAGGTGGTGATGGGGCAGAGCTGGCCTCCAGTCCTCTCCACCATCACATTCTAGTGCAAAACAGAAAGGAAATGAAACCCAAGAATGAAAGGGGAGCATCAAACATCAGAGGAACTTGTGTGCCGTTCGGGTGAGGGGATTTGGGTTTATTTTTGTAGGGTTTTTTTTATTTTGTTTTTTTGTTGCATTTTTTTTTTTTTTTAGAAAATTGGGGATTTGTTCATTTTTTTTCCTTTTTACAGACCTTCATGACAAAGCATAAAAACACAGTTATATTTATATATCTATTTATATATTTCTTCATTTCATCGGTCGGTTGGTTGATGTCGCTCCATCCTCCTGTCTGAGCTGATTGTGTGTCACAGAAATCGTGTTTGTGTGTGTTTCAACCCAACTCCGGCCTGCGAGGTCACAACACGCTGGGTGTGGCCTTCAAACGGAACCTTGAAGGAAGCCAAGGCATGAAGAGAAGAGTGGGGATGGAGCACACAGAGAGACCCGGGGTGGCGGGGAAAGGAGGAGGAGGAATGGAGAGTGTTGCACTTGGGCCTTTCCTTCACTGCCAGCTGGGTTGCCTCTTTGTGCTGCCATCCCCATGCTAGCCAGACCAGTCCCTCAGGCCTCTGAAACAGGCTTGTCAGTTAGCATTTTGAAGCATCCACCACAGAAGAAAGTTTCTTGAGGGAACAATTTGTTGCAGGTGGCTTCCTCCCCACTTTACCCTGCCTCTACCACTCCCTGGAGAACAGGGTCCTGTATAAACAAGGGTTGCAGGTTGCATTGCTTGAATTCCCCTCAGTCTTCAAAATCAGGGTGGCCTTGCGTGGCTGAACTGTGCCTGGGATGGTTTGAAGGACTACAGCAGCAGGTGAGCTGGCCACAGGCCTTTCCTGTTGTCCACAGAAGTAGTTGAGTTGGGGCGAGGGACAGAGTGCAGGGGACGCGTATTTCTCAGTCCGATGTCGTGAGCGCTTCGATCCAGCACATTCTGCAGGGAAGGGGAGGGATAGCTGGGCGTGGAGGGGGACGGAGAAGTTCTCTTCACCCTTCCCAGGGATGGAGAACGTTGATCAGACAGGTACAATATGAAGGCCTAAGCTGTCGCCCTGCAGTTTCATGTGGTTTCCATGGTAACTAGTGGCGGTCATAGGCAGCGGCAGCAGTGGGAGGTGCAGCGCCTCGGGATGTGGCACTATAATAATAAGGGGAACCTGAAAGTTAACACAGGAGAAGAATGGACTGGTTTGAAAGGACAAACAGTAAAAAAATAAAAATAAAAAAAAAGAAGAAAAGAAAACAAAACAAAAGAAAAGAACAAAAGGAGAAGGACCAAAGGAAGGACCTGTGGCCAGGAGCAGGTGGGCCAACACTTCCACCCAACTGCTGTATTTCTCTGAAGATACATTGCCACACATCATGCTCCTGGAAGAGCTGGTCTCCCCAGGGCTGGGAAATCCTCCTTCCTGTAGACCAGCGGTTCCCATGCTATGGGCTGCACCCCCACTTGGGGTTGTGCCATTAGCAGATAAGACTGCGCTCCCAATTGAATATGATGGCTCCTCCTCCAAATGGCGCTCTCTGCTTCATCTTGCATGCACATCTATTTCTGCTGGGGCCCTGTGGAGGCACTGCAAAATGAGCACCCTGTCCTGGATTCTTTGGTTGCTTTGTTGCTGTCTGGCATTGCAGGAATCAATAAGTCTCCAAATGGGGGTGTGAAGGCAAAATATCTGGGACCCATTGCTGTTGCCCTTCTGCACAGGGGCTGAGAGGTCAGTGTGTGAGTATCACTCTGGCAGCACCCCGTACCTGAGCTGCAGCAATTCATCTGCAGTAGGCCTCTAGGGGTTGGATTGACTGAACAGATGTGATATGGAGCTGTGAGCCATCTCCAAACGCAGCTGAGGGAGAAACAAAACAATTGTCCTTTGTTTCATTGCTTGGGATTTTGATCACACTTGGAAGAGAAGCCCTCCGGGTGGTTATCGGATGGGAGTTAAATAGTGATTGATTATTAAGATCACATTTTCTGAGGTTTAACAACACTGGAATAAAATTTGTATCTATTACTCAGTTGTTAAACCTTAGTGAATATGTAGTTAATAATCACAGCTTATTTATTTTACATACAATAAATCTCCTCCTGTTCCCGTACAAGGAAATGCTGTGTGAGAGGACAGAGTTTTAGGGCTTTTGTCCTCCCCCCCTCCCCAGCAACAGATTTTACTTTTTCTGTGAACATTAGGTTCAGTGGGGCTCCATCCCTGCTGGACAGACTCCACCAGCCACTCACAAACTTGATCAAATTGACCCAGGCATTGTGGGCATTGCTCCTGGGTGGAGAACTTGCTGGCCACCCTTGGAATGGGCTCTGGGTGCAACCCATGGAGAAAGGAGAACCTGAAGTGGATTTCTGACCTAATCTGAAGTAGAGGCTTGGAGCAGCCTCATGTCGGAGAAAAAAGAGATGTCATGAAAATACTCACTGAGAGGCCAGACTGGACAGTGAGGGAAATGACCTTTAGCTGGCCAAATACTTGCAGACTCATTTCAGAAAACAAACGAACAAATGAAAAGAAAACAAAGAGACGTACAGAAGGAGCGCGAGGCGGGTGAGTGTGTGTGCGGGCAGGCAGGTACTCACTTAGTAATGCGGGGTTGCTGAATCGCCAGGCCTCGTTGTAGGTCGTGTACTGAGGGTGACTGTAAGGGTTCCCCGAGAACTCGCTCCCTGCAAGGAAAAAAGTGAGAAGTGAAACACAGTGGGAAAGACATGTCTCTACCTTTTCCCTGAGCTGGCACTTAGGTTCATCTGATCCAGACCATACCAGTTTATATAGTTTCTTCATCCACTTGGAAGTGCAACTTCAGGATATACAATTCTTTAATGTTCAGTGCAATGCTGCCGACCCTGGACAGTCAAAAAGCATGAGTCAGGCCCTCAAAATCACAAGATCTTTCTGAAATGTTTAAAATATTGGACTATTTTTCTTTACCACCTGGTTTCCAGATCTGCAGGGTGCACTGGGGGGGTCATATTTTCAAGCTTTGCTCTGCAACTATGAGGGATAGGAACTTGCTTTTTTTAAAAAATGAAAGCCAAGATCCACACCTAATCCCATGACTCCAGGAGCTGGGCCTTTAAATGAAACACCAAAGATTGCAAGACTCATGATAAAACCATAGGAATTGTCAACACTGTCAATAGTAACTCGCGTTGGTTAGTTTTGTTCTTCGTAGGATGCTAGGGGTTGTGAAATGGGGAAGAATTGTTAAGGAGAAAATTGTGGGTGGTGGTCATCAGAAGCACTTCACAGGGAAGTGAGGGGGAATGCTATATATGAACTGCAGAGTGGAATATGAATGCACAGCCCTTTCTTTCCTCCCCCCTCCATACCATCGTCCAAGCCACAAGAGTGGCTCTGATGATGGGCGCCCCATTGATATTCTCTCAATGACTCTTTCAAGTACATAACAGGTTGTTACAAGGAGGAGGGAGAAGAGTTGTTCTTCTTAACCTCTGAGGACTGGATGAGAAGCAATGCGCTTAAATTGCAGCAACAGAGGTTTAAGTTGGACATTAGGAAAAAAATTCCTAACTGTCAGGGTTCTTAAGCACTGGAATAAATTGTCTAGGGAGGTTGTGGGGAATTCTCCATCATTGGAGATTTTTAAGAGATGGTTAGACAAACACCTGTCAGGAATGGTCTAGATAATACTTAGTCCTGCCATAAGTGCAGGGCACTGGTCTAGATGACCACTCAAGGTCCCTTCAGGTCCTAAGAGTCTATGACTTCCATACAAAACTTGCTCAGGTTACAAGTCAAAAGGTGATTTTTCCAGTTGCTTGTGCAACGGATGCTGCTTGGGTTTGAAAGGCGAACTGGGTTCTTTCTGCCTCTGGGTTCTCTTTGTCTCTTCATCTTTGCCTGAGATGGGCCCAAACAAACATGACTATGAACTCTGTGAAATGCTGGAAATCTGGACCAGGATCCAAATTTTGCAGCTTTGGCTCAGAAGAGCACCCAGTGCACCTCCCTAGCTATATGGGCTCTTCAGGGCTAATGAACTTGCAGCTGAGAAAATATGACTGGAAGACATACATTGTGGTCAGACTGGGTGATCATAATGGTCCCTTCTGATCTTAAAATCTATGAATCTGTTGAGTAAGGAGAGAGCATTTTTAAATAGATACTTGTCTGATCATCACCTCTCTTTAATGAAACTGCAGACAGGCTGGGAAAGAGCAATGCCAGCCAAGAGCCTCTGTAATGCACTCAAATGACACTGAACATAGGTCTGAACTTTGAAAAGAAGTGGGAAAGGAACAAAGTGGCCATGGTGCCTGGTCTGTACAATCTGATAATAACTTGCCAGCTATTCTCTGTAGGGACCAGAGTCCTTGATAGAGAAACAATGAGTGTAGAAAGCATCCAGGCCTTCTAATAGAGATCCACAGCATGGAGGTTAAAGGCAATAAAGCAAAGTACATGGAATGCCTCAGACACAATTACCAAAGAGATTTCAATTCATTATTCTCTAATCTCTGCCAGTGCTTCCTTCTCAGGAGCATTAGAGCCAATGGGCCATATTCTCTGCTGGTGGAAACTGAGTCCATGGAGTCAACACAGCTACAATGATTTACCCTGATAAGGTTCTATTGGGTTTTCTAAGCAATTCAGAATAATAGCATAAACTAGTCACCATAAAAAGGTCAACTTTTGTCAAGAGCAACACTCCCCCTTTCCATCTTCCCCTCTCTGAGGTACTGCAGTTACAGTAGTTCTTAATCGGAGGGCTTGTCTCCACTTGAAATACTATAGCTGTACTGCTGTAGCACTTCAGTGTAGACACTACCTACGCTGACAGGAGGGGCTCTCCCATCAGTGTAGGTAATCCACCTCCTCGAGATGTGGTAGCTAAGTCAATGGAAGAATTCTTCCGTCAACCTAATGCTGTCTACATGGGGACTTAGGTCGGCTTAACAATGTTGCTCAGGGCGGTGGATTTTTCACACTCTTGACTGATGTAGTTAAAACGACTTAATTTTCTAGTGTAGACCAGGCCTGAGTAGAGGGAAATAGTTCAGATTCTACCGAGTTGGAGCTGTTGGCAAATGTTGACTTTATAATGGCAACCACTGAAACATCCAGCCCTGGAAATCCTGATGGATAGATGGGGGATAGTCACAATATCCCTGCTAGAGAGAACATGGGATGCCCTGGGGGGCAGGCAGAGGGAGACTACACAGAGGCAGAGTACCAAGCATGGCCCTGCTGTAACATCACTGAAGTGAGCTGCTCAGCAGAGCTGTACCAGGGAGAAACCTAACCCAGAGAGAAGGAAAAGGCCAACCAGGTGGGCATTTCTGCTCCAAGCTGGCTCATATAGCATAGCCCATGTCTCGGTATGGCTGTGGGGGAGAGCAAAATTCTGATATTTCAAGGCTTCTCTCTCTCTCGCTCGCTTTCTCTTCTCTGTTGTCATCCTAAACTGTTTACAGTGATCCTGAACCACAGGTTAAGTAGAGGAGAAAGAGCCCCACTCTGGTGCAGCCATGGGGAGCTGGGGAGGATGGAGGGCAGCCACTGGAAACAGTGTTTATTGACGAGGAGTGAAAGCATGCATGCAGTAGGATAATGAGCTTTTGAGCTCAACTGTGACAAAGAGGAACTGAGCTATTGCCTTTCCCGATCGCTAATGAAACAAGTGTAATTTCCTCATCAGCATTGGATTCTGTTTAATGCTCCCCCCGTTGCTGCTACCAGCCCTCTGCAGGCTCCATGCTGCTCTCTCTAAACCCTTTCTCCTTTTGGAGAGTCCTCCAGAGGGTTTGCAGAGTAACTCCAGCAGGCAAAGGGGTTGAGGCTGGGGCTGACGGCTTCTCTAAGAAAGAGGGGGAAGGGAGACAGGGATTGAAGGTGTCCTGTCACTTGAGCAGCAAGCCTCCCAAGCCTGGAACATGCACAGATCCAACATAACATGAAAGTAATGTCTGATTAATCCTCCTCTGAGTGACCAATTCCTGCCCTTTGCAGGAAGATGCACTCAGTGACCTAGTAGCTACCATCCATCTCTAAAACCTGTGAGCCTAAGTTTGCAGCCGTGAAATGTGTGCAAACAGGTGACTGTGAATGCAGGACACATCTTAAGGCAGCATCTGTATGAGCCAAAGGGATACTTGCACCGCAGATTACCCATTTGCACATGCCTGTGTGTCTGTAAGGGGGACAAACTCATTTCTGTAACACCAGTGCAACCCCATTGATGTCAGCAGAGTTTTACTGATGTAACAGAGATCCATTTGGCTAGAGCTGGTCAAAATGTTTTAGATGGAATACTTTTCCTTCTCAAAATGCTACTTCAACTAAATTGAAATATTTCACAGGAATGTGTAGATTTCAATGATATTTTCAACAGACAAGCTTTAAAATGATTCAAAATTGAGTATTTCATTTAGACTTTCTTGTTTTGTTTCAACTTTCTCATTTCATCTTGACTTTCTTGTTTTGTTTAGTATCAGAGGGGTAGCCTTCTTTGTTTTGTTTAACTTTCTTCTTTTGTTTTATTTTGCTTTGACATATATTACTGAAACTAAGCATTCTGATATTATCAGAATGCTTTGTTTCAATGTTACTGCACCAAATCTTTCAATATTTTGATTTTTTGTCCCAATTTGAGATAAAACACAAATTTGGAAATGTTGGAATTTCCTGCAGGACAGAAATTCTATGTGTGTCCCTTTGGATCCTGAATGCAATCCCCTGAATCTGAACCTTTCTTCGCAGAAGTCTGTGTTGTCTTATGATTCAGTTCTTTAGGCCGTACATCTGCACCTCATGTCCAACCACAGAGTCACATCTATGCTCTGGCATCTGCATCATGGCAGGTTAACACAGGAACCAGTAAATCAGGGAGGACCCAAAGAGGCTCCAGTGGTGAGGACCTAGACTCAAGATCCCTGCAGTGGAGTGGACATTCAAAGCAACTGAACGATGCAGCTCTCTGGCATGTTCTCCGATTGGTCAGCAGGAAACCTTCTCTTGCATAATTCCTGTTTCTGATACATTTAAAGAGTTTCCTGCTATTTGTATCTAAGTCCCTGGATGTTTGCATTTCACATTCCCCATTAGGCCTATCAACGTCTATCATACTTTCTATGGAACACAGTTATGATGGCTCCAGTTGTACTAGAATACAGGAATTGCCAGACTGGATCAAACCAGTGGTCCATCCATCCAGTTCAGTATCCGGTGACTGAAAGTGGCCAGCAACTGGCACTTCATAGGGAGGTGTAAGAAATACCTCAGCATGTCCAAGTAGGCCCCAGGAAAAATGTCCTCCTAACCCTGAGGTTGGCTTAAGCCCCAACGTGGTTGGATTTTCATTTTCAGAAGGACACCTATTTGGCTTGAATAATTTCTTACACATTGCAATTTAACTAGCCTGTTTTTTTCCCTTAACTTCCTGCTTCTATTCTTTGTTTGGGTGTCTGCATGCCTTGAGTGTCAACGCTGTTGTCATATGGTTAAGCTGAATTCCCTTACCCTTGACTTAAGGGTCTCTCTGACTAGCTTCCCCACTGTTGTCATATGCACATTTTCTAAAGCGGACTGTCCCAGAGCTAGTTTTTGGTATGATCTCTGCCATGGGGATGATGAACTTCATTATACAGTGGTCACTAGTATCGAGTGCCTAAAGGAGAATTACTTCTTAAATCGACTCCTGTGGGTTACTAAGCGTATGTCTACACTTCAAAAAGAGGTGTGTTCTTAATTTGTGTTAAAATAGCAGAAAAGGCACGGCAACACTGCTTTAAGCATAAACTGGTTATAAGCCTTAAATATGTGGTTACCTGAATTCACTCATTGTGACTGGTTTTTGACTGCTATACATCACCTTTGTGTTCCCCTTGCCCTCGAACCAGCTGGGGGCCAAGCCAGCTCTTGGCACACTTAGAGCAGGTTTGGGGCTGCTCTAAATAATGCTGACTCTTCACCACTTGGAGATTTCAACACACAGATAACGGCGGGGCAAGCTTTGCAGCCCCTCTGCACTGCTGGAGTGGTGAAAGAGGCTGGAGTGGTGCAAGGGGCTGGAGTGGGAGCCAGAATCTGGCCCGATCACTTTTCCTGATCCTATAACCTTATAAGTATATCCCCAGTTATCTTAGGGCTGTAGGCAGTGGGTAGTTTGTTAGCCCTGGGCAGAGAACACTACTACTACTAGCCAGTACCTCTAGGGATGTAATCAGGGATTAGTCAATTAAGGATATTAGGGCTCAGACCTGCACACATTTATCATCAGTGATAGTGTTCACTGTTGTGAGTAGCCCCAATGACTAGCAGTAGGCTCAATAACGTTTACCAGATCAGACCCTTAGCTAGCTATTCCTGAGGTCTGGACAATGGCTAGCTGGCCTTTCTGTGAGCAGCAGGCAGTACAAGTTAGTCAGACATGTGCTGAGTGAAGATATTTATCCGTAGCCAATGAGTGGCAGAGAGCCATTTGTCTCTTGGATGCATGGAGTAGGTAGCTAGATATCCTTATTCTGTGGGCAGTGGCTGTGTATAAGAGCAAGCAGTCTGTGGGTGGCTGGTTAGCCCATGGGTTGTTGTAATAAGTAGTTTTCCTTGAGTTGTGCTACTTATTCCTGGTATGTGGGCAATGGATTCATAGTGAGTCTAGGCTGTGGGTAGCACTGTAGCCACCCATGGCTGTAGATATTAAGTTACCATTGGCATTTGGTCCTTAGCTGTCCTGGGTTTTGGACAAAAGATAGCTTATTACCCTAGGTGGGTGGGTAGTTAATTATCCTGAGCCTTGAATAGTGAATAATAATTTACCTGGACAGTTGGAAGTTAATTATGGTAGTTAATGAATACTAAGATTAATTAATTACCATAGGTTATACATAGCTAGTTGCCCTTAGCTGTGATGAATCAGTTTTCATGGGCAGTGGTAGTGCATTATGTTTGACTGTGAGCCATGGGTAGCAGGCAGGGATTTAAGGGCCGCAGAGACACTGATGGGAAGGGACTTAGAGCTTTAGCAGAATACTCTAGTACCTGAGCAGAATGATCAAGACCTATACACTGGCTAAGCACAACACAAATGCTTTTGGCATTGACTTACCAGGTACCATTCCTGCGAGAGTTGAGGTTGGGTAGCTGCCCTGTCCAGTCGGCGGGACATGGGGTGGGTAACCGGGCAAGGTGGTGCTCGCCATGTCACGACCTAGAGAGAGAAGGAAGTGGAGACAGAGGATGAGCAGTGACTTGAACTGAGATCCTTCAGCACAGAGCTGGCATCTCCTTCTTTGTTCACACCAAGTGGCCAGAAGCCTCTTGGGCAAACACTCTGAGACTCTGCCTGGGACCTCTGACCTTCCTTTTCACTGGAAGATTTTCTTTTGGAGACCTTAATGCTTTTGAGTCCAAGCTGCAAAGAGGGCACTGAAAAGGAGCCTCTTCAAGGCTCAGAGTGATTCATTTCATCCCACCGTATACACTGAAGCCAGTTGGGCAGCTTGGATCTATTTAACCTAATCGAAGTGAATCTAAGCTGCATAGAAAGTTCTACCACATTCATCGCTGGTGTAGCTTAGCTTCTGCACGTGGTGCAGATAGAGAGAGGCGACATGGTCCAATGCCTAGAGCTGTCAGAAGACCTGGCTTCCATTCCTAGCTCTGCCACTGTCCATCCTTGGGCAAGTCACTTCACTTCTCTGTGTGTCTGTTTCCCCTCCCACTATTTGTCAGTCTAGGCTGTAAGCTCTAGGCAGGGACTATCTCTTCCCATATGTGCACAATACCTAGCACAATGGGGCCCCTCTAGGTGCTACTGTCATACAAATAAAAAATAAGTCCTAGGGTTTTAATTTGATCTCTTCTTTACTTCTGTCACAGGTACAAGTTTTCACTGGTTTTTTTTGCAAGCCCGAGTCAGGATGCCTTCCCCTGCAGGGGATGCGCATGGGGATGGGTGTGGGAGGAGAGGGGTACAGGCAGTAGATGACAGGGTTTTATTTTTCACCACTGAGTAAGTGCAGCTGTAGGTTCCTTGCCTGCTGCCAGAGGCATGTCCTCATTGAGACAGGTTCACCTGAAAGTGGGCCAGCGAGAAGGGCATTTTGCTGTGAGTGCTCATTGCATTTAAATGAACTAAAATCATCTCAGAAGCTGCTGGGAGTTTCAAGCCAAAACCAAAATGAAAACTCCTCTAAATAAATTAAGACAATCCTTTCTCCACTGCTGCTGGGATCTTCCCAGCTCAACCTCCTATGCTGCTGACTGAGCTCTCAGCTCACACCAGCCCTCCAGATTCCTCTGCTGAGCTGTAGCTTGCCATGGAGCTTGTGCCGTTGGCTGCTGCCTTGTTAAATCCATTCTCTGTTCTGTTTGGAGACCTGGGTCCCAAGTCTCCTTCATTTGTGCCCATGTGAATCAGGACCAGCAACCCCCCGGAAGTCAGAGTAGCACTGGTGTATGTAATTGTAAAGAAAACCAGGCCCACTGTTTCAGCTCAGCTTATGGGGGGGCCTGGAACCAGCCTTCCACTTGGCACTCAGGGTAAATGAACCTTACGTCCCTGCAGAGGGTGAGTTCTCTCTAGGGTGTGGTGGGTAGAATCAGTGTCACAGCTTTTGGGCTTTGACTAGTGATTGGTGAACAGACTGGTTGAAAGAAGAAGAAATGCCAGCCTTGGTCTGTCCTTTGAGAGGGTCCCCACCTATTGCTGTCTCTCCTCACCCTGGATGATGGGAATTGGCGTGTTGGTTCTGCTGCACTCTGTCCATCCCCCAGAGGTGATGCCTAAGAGTGTATCATTCTATTCTATTCTATTCTATTGGTCCTTATTCCACCCTCATCACGTTTGTACCTTGGTGATTTCCAGTCATGCATTAAGCAACGTAACTAACATCTGTCAGGTGTGGGTTGTTCTTTCTTTCATCCTCTCCTTCACAGGAGAATTGTGTGTACAGTGGAGTGTCCAGGCTTTGGACTTGCTAGGCTTTCCCAGGCTGAGCAGCCTGGCACATTACAGCAGGTGTCAAGTGGGGAAAAATGTCACTGAAAAGTGGTGGAGACCTCTAGGCTTGATATCCCTGTACTGAAATGCTGCCATGGCAGGTGAAGTACATACACGTTGACATTCCTACTCAAATGTGGGCACGCAGGCACAGTCACACAAATCACATCAGATCTACGCACACTCAGATCTAGGTACACCCTCTTCAGATTCACATCCAGATCTAGGCACACTCAGATCTAGGTATACCCCCTTCAGATTCACATCCAAGTATAGGCACCCCCCTTCACATTCATATCCAGATGTGGAAAATACAGTGGGAGTTGGACACCTAATTCCCTAAGGCTCCTTCAACAGTGCCAGTCTGGAAAAAGGTGACAGGTCTCCATCTGGGTCAGTGTGGCGATGCAGACTGTGCCACCATCTTGGCTGTGTGGAATCAAACCAGATTACACATCAGAGTTTTTCCATGGGTTTCTCTGCTGACATCATATGAGGGCCCTGCTTTACTTTGCTGGGGTTTCACTTGGTTGTAAATTGGTAGAACCTGTGACACTCTGGGGTCACGAGGGGTAAAGCTGCCTAGTTCTTTAGATGGAGTTTTGGTTGCCTCTCAAAAAACATCAATGGCCTCTTTGAGGAACCTTTTTTCAGGGTGGTGAACACTCACTGACATCAATGGGACTATTCAAATAAGAAAGAGAACAACAAGGGGAATAAGGGTTCTGCTGTGGAGCCCTGAGCATGCCCTGCACATAAACTTCTTTCAGTGTCAGTGCGCAAACAGGCTCATCACATAAGTTCCCTGTAAGCTGCGTGGCCGCCATGCAGGCAGGGAGAGGCACCCCTCCTCCAGCCCAGCCCAGGCCAGGGAGAGAGGCACCTCGCCTGGCTCAGCCCAGCCAAAACCTGCCAGAGCTGCCAGGGAGAGGAGCCTGTCTGCCAGCCTGGCCCAGCCCAGCCAAGCCCAGTGCCACCAGAGCTGTGGGAGCCCGTCCACCGGCCCGGCCCAGCAGAGGCCCACCGGAGCTGCCTGGGAGAGGAGTCCCTCCCCCAGTCCAGCCCATGCCCGCCAGAGCTGCCATGGTTGGGAAGAGGCAACTCTCATTCAGCCTCGAGCTGCTGCTATTAGAGAAGGTTGAGGGGAGTCCTCTCTTACCGCCACAGACCCGGGGCAGCCTGCCCGCTCCTCAAACCTCTCATCCCCAGCCCCACCACAGAGCCTGCACCACCCTACACACCCCAACCCAGCCCCAGCCCTGAGCCCCTTCCGCACTCCAATCCCCTCATCTCTGGCTCTGTCCTAGAGCCTGCACCCCCAGCCAGAGCCCTCACTCCCCTACACCTAAACCCTCTGCCCCAGCCCTGAGCCCCCTCTCACATTCTGAACCCCTTGGCCCCACCCCCACCACACATCACCTCCATATTGGTGCACAGAACAAAATTCATTCCACACATGGATGTGAAAAATTAGAGGGAACACTGCTCACCACCCACCTGAGCTCACAGGTCAATGACAAAGCCAGATTACTGTCCGATTTCTGACAAGCCTCCATTGCCAGGCCATTCCCGCAACCTCCTGAGTGATCAAAATGGAGCCCTCAACTCAACTGTGGCTCTCTGAGCTAGAGAACAGAACCTTGAGCTTTCTCTCATCTACAGTTCTCTGGCCTGAAGGCACAGAGATACTGAAGTAACCTGCATCTCCTGAAACATTTCACCGTGCTCTGCTCCAGAGGCTGCTTGTTGAATGTGCAACTAGAGGAGCACTGCTGGAAATAGCTTGGGCTAGGATAGACACAGAACACAGAAGCACCAAGAGGCTGCCTTAAAGCTTGGACCAAGAGAGCTCACAATACTGGTTTGGTCTCTGGTCTCCTACTGGGAGGTCCTCAAAAGAGCCAGAAAATGAGAAATAGAGATTTTAACAATGCAAACCTCGATGAAAAGGGAGATGTTAGAGGGAATAACAACAACATAGGAAGTAGAAGGTAGAGGAAGCACTGTTTGCATTGGGCACTTTCCAAACTTAAAGGAGTCATCGGTTCTGAGCTGAAAATCTTAATGCACTGAAAGGACATGAAACACATTACAGATGGTAGAGCCAGAACCGCCACCTTGGGTCGTCCAGTCTGAGTCACCACAGACTTCTGCAGGATGGAGTTCCTACTACTTAATAGACTCCAAGGCCAGAAGGGACCATTGTGATAATCTAGTCTGACCTTCTGTATAGCACAGACCAGAGAACTTCCCCCAAATAATTCCTGTTTGAACGGGAGCAGATCATTCAGAAAAACATCCAATCTTGATTTAAACATTTCCAGTGATGAGGACTCCACCACAACCTTTGGTAAGATGTGCCAATGGCTAACTACTTTCAATGGTACAAATGTACACCTTATTTCTGGTCTGAATTTGTCTAGCTTCAACTTCCACAGCCACTGGATGGTCTTAGATCTTTCTCTGCTAGACTGAAGAACCCATTATCAAATATTTGTTCCCGATGTCAGTACATCTAGACTGGGATCAAGTCACCGCTTAATCTCCTCTTTGTTAAGCTAAAGAGATGGAGCCCGTTGCATCTATCGCTATAAGGTGGTTGTTCTGAACCTTTCATCATTCTTGTGGGTCTCCTCTGAACCTTCTTCAGTTTGTCAACATACTATTTTAATTGTGGACACCAGAACCGGACACAGGATTCCAGAAGAGATAAAATAACCTACCTGCTCCTGCTCATCTAACCTGTCTGTGAATCTCTGCTGTGTTGGTCCCTCAGTTGCTTCCCACAGGAGTCTGTTCCATTGTTCAACTGCCCTGGCAGGTAAAAAGTTTCCCTAGTATCTAGCTCAGGTTTTTCCTTCTTTGACCTCAGGCTTCTGCTCCTTGTCTTAGCAGCTTTTTACACTGTGAAGAAGCCTCTTTCTTCATTTCTATTGTTAGCTCTAAGGCTGGTCCATCTGAAGACTACAGAACTTTATCACCTCTGCTCTCTCCCCACCACACCTCTTATCTTTCAGCCTTTGTACCGTTGTTGTATTAGCTGCAGCTTCTTGATCTCTTTCCCTAGCTGGGGGCTAGGACTGCTCACAGCAGTCTGGTGATGCATGCACCAGAGCAATGCACAGCAGCACTACAGCCTCTTTAGTTCATCCCAAGATTCCCCAGTCCCAGTGGTTCTCAACCTTTTCCATACTTGAGCTCCACCCCAGCTCCCACTCCCATCCAGTTGTGACTCCTTCTCCCATTTAACTACATACAACCCTGAAACTAGTTTGTTACACCCCCCCCCCACGTAGAGAACTCACACAGAGAACCCCACACATAGGCAGCCCACGCCTTAGATATAGCTCTGAGGATAGCACTGGCTTTGGGGCTTGCTCTTTTAGCTCCTGTGCACTTTTCTAATTGACAGGAGTGTGCAGTTAATCTCCCCCTCAAATGGGACTGAGCCCCTAGCCCGCAGCATTCCGTGTATGCATGAATAATCCCTGTTCCCTGCCATCCGAGGCTGGCTGCTGGACTGCCCAGAAGGGGTGCCATAGTGAAAGGTCATGAGGAAGGGCTGGAAGTCAGCCTGCCCACAGCTGGGCTGTGAGGTGCAGGTGAAAGGGGTGAAAGAGGCTCATTGAGGCTCTTGCTTTATCCCGAGGGGAGAGGAGAGGCTTTCTGTGGTAGTGTAAGGGATCGACAGAGACAGAAAGACAGAGCACAGGGAGAACAAAATGGGTGAATTAAAATGGAGTGATTAAGAAAAAAACAACAGGGAGATTATTTTAAAAATTGACAAAGGTTGGGGGCAGATCCAAGGAGCTGGGGTTGAGATTATAGCAGGGAATATATGAAAGGGCCCAGGTTCTGATCCCAGCAATGCCTCTGCGGGGATGGGAGGGAGCAGTGCAACAGGGTGAGGAGGAGAGGGATGCACAGGAGGGTGCAGGGAGTGGGATGCAAGAAGAAGCAAGCAGGACAGGATTGGGTGTGGGCAGAAGTAGTGCAGGGGGCAGGGATGGAAGAAGGATGCTCTGAAGCTTCTGGACTGTTCTTCCTGCTCCTCCGTCCTCTCTGTGGGGTCAAGGTGCATGGTGATGTGGTGCCAAAACCCTTTTCCCTAGGAAAAGTGACTGTTGTGTCATCTCAGACCCAAGCTACGGTTCCTTGGTGGAAGAGTATGGTACATCTCCATTGAGAGACTTCTGAATGGGAAACCCAGATGTGGCAGAAATGTGCCAGGTCAAATTGGCCATCAGAGTACTCAGTGAAGACCCAAGTAGAACCTAGTTTTCAGGGAGGTAGGCTACCAGACAGAAACCCTGAGCCCCCAACCTAGGTGTTTATGTCAGAGACTCACCCAGCTCAGAGATTTAAAAGGTGGCATAGACTAGCACCCACAGTCATTTGTGCCCTCAAGAATGAGGTGTCAGAAAAAATGGAAGAGAAGACTGTATGGTGGGACCAGACCCAATTCCAGTTTGACATGGCAAACCTCTACCCTCACGTTAACGAATGGATCACTCTGCCATCATGGCAGGTATTGCCAGGGGCGTACAGATGAGTCAGCTTGGGTGACCTTGGTTTGTATAGAGTTAGGCATGTGATAGATGGCAAAGTCTTTCAGACTCTCTCATCACTTGGACAGGCCTTATCAACTTCAGGTGCACAAATCGATGCTAGGTTGTAGTGCCTGTCTAGGTGGTGAGAGAGGGGAGAATTTCTATGTCTGAGTGCTGCTTATTCTGAGTGCACCATACAATCTCCAACATGTCTGCCTCCAGCACATCTGTCTCAGATAGGTTTGCTGGCAGTCAAAAAGGCAAATTTGCTATGTATGGTCTCCTCCAGGGATCTGGAACCTTTATGGCCAGCAAAGAACCCTGAGCATTGGGACCTCTTTGCAACAAGTCTGTCTGCAGTGAGGACACAAGTATATGACACATTTCAGTGCAAAATGACAAATGTGGTGAATCAGTGCCCAGGTACCTGTACCAAGTGCACTGTGGTCTAGCGTGATCACTCCCTACCTTTGTAGCCTGGAGATTTGCAGGGCCACCCAGCAGCGTAGAAGCTGAGCATCTCCCACATAACTGGGGAGAAGGTGCCCTTCCAAACCAGGGTTCAATAACCAACCCAGGACAGATTAGCCTCAGGCATTTGCAGGTCTGTATATCCCAGCGTAGCACAGCAGGTCTGGCTGGCACCCAGAAGGAGGGAATCGTGGGTGGGCAAGAGTGAGAGATGGTATAGGCAGAGGTTAATCCTGTTTGCACAGCCCCCAGGCACATGGGGTTTTTCCAGTCCCTCCTCTGCTTTATTTCTCTTTTAAAGCATTGAATTTTCAGCTCTAATCCTTTCTAAACCGCAACATTTTTCAGGCGCTCTGTGTAAGTGAAACCATAATCTCTGGTAAAACAGACTGCTTAAGCTGCTGCAGCATTAGGCCAATCTGATCCAGCCCCTGGATTTCCTCTCTGCCCAGCCACCACAGAGAGGATTTCATCTTGAAAGGCTTACTAAAGCCCTCGCAATGGGAACAACAGCGCCAGACCTTGCCTTGCAAAGCTGGGCAGGGTTAAGGGACCAGAAGCTATTTGTCCCAGTGTTTTGAGGTGGTTAAAGCCCCTGCCATACTTGCAGTGGAGATGATCCCAGTCTCCACTTGCACACATCAGGGCTTAGGAAGAAAAATTCCTCACACCATTCAAAGGTAGTACCTTGTACTCAATGGGGTGAGGGGGGATATAGGGGTGGAGAGCAACAGCATGGATGACAGGATGCAGATATACCAAAGACCTTCCTCTGGTGGGCAAAGAATGAATGATCAGAGGGCCAAAGATGAGCATCTGTCTGTCAGTCTACACTAGGAAACTGCATAGTTGTAACTCACTTGCAACACGACTCCACTGGTGGACAACACATACACACGTCTACTATCATGTTATCTAACCCTGACCTGAGTAAAAGCACCTATATTTGTCTGCAGCGTAGCTTTCCCCATTGCTACCACTGGTAGAGCTACCCAGGTAGTGAAGTACAGCTACACAGTGTGCCATGTAGACAAGATTGATCAATTGATCTCATCCTCTAAAGAATCTCTCTCTCTCTCTCAAACACACATCCCTAAGCACCTAGAAGAGATACCCATTTTTCATTCTAACCCATCCCAAACTTCAGTTACAATCTGGATGGTCGGCCCTTTCCTTCGATTTTCTTTAATCCTATGGTATTTCGGGTAAAGGAAGGCAGACCTCTCCCCACATCTCCCCCCCCCCCCATACACATCCTGGCAATGGCATTAGTCCAACGAGCCATGGCGCTGCAACAGGCTGGCTTGTCTCTTTCTCATTGGGAGCGGCATCCCTCGGTAAGATTGCATTAGGGAACCCCGGTGGTATCTGTCAATGTCTTATTACTATGGAAATCGACCAGCAATTGAATCAGAAATGGAACCGCATGTGACCCCTCCCAAGAAGTGGAGAGCCTCATCTGAGCCTATTCTAGGCTCCCTACACAGTGTAAAGGGTGCTCGGTGTCCTGATGCTGCTCAGAGTCATGTTGGGGAAAGTTTTAGGGGTATAGCTACCACGACACTCATCTGTGACAGAGCACCAGAGGACTAAATATCTTCCCCACTTTCAGCTCCTCTCTCCCCACTGCACTGGCTAAGTTATGGCTGTTTTCCTTCCCTCCTAACGCTCTCCTCTGTTATCCTGATGGGCAGGTAAAATTGGTGATCTCTGGCCTAAATTCCCCCCATGATTTTGGTCAGATGGAGCGACAGGAAGATTCACAGTTTTGGGTTCCTTCGGAGACTCATCTTGGCATTTATTGCCCTCTCTGCGGCTAATGGGGTGGCGAGTTAAGCGGGTTGGTTTGCAGGAGGGATAAGCTGCTTATTTTTCAGTGCTAGTTTCCTGGAGGACAAACTAGCTGCATTCAGGGTTTCTTTTCTTTACACAAAACAAGGAAGGGAATTCCCGGATGGCATGTCCCCACTCAAGGGGTCACTAGGCACACCCTCTTAATGCACTGCTGTGCACTGTCTTGCCAATATTTGTGAGTCCCTCAGCATTTCCCTGGTCTATCTAAGGTCCTTATATGGCCCCCATTCCTATTGTATCTGGGCACTTCCTGATCTTTTGTGTGTTTATCCCTGTGAGGTAGGGAGCACTATTATCCCCATTGTACAGATGGAGAACTGAGGCACAGAGAAGCTAAGTAACTCACCCAAGATCACACGGGAAGTCTGTAGCAGTGCAGGATCTTGAACCTAGCTCTTCCAAGTCTTATGCTAATGCCCTAACCATCACCCCAGTCTTCTTCCCCATGGCAGCACTCCCTCACTTAGAACAGATTGTCCTGTGCAACCTGGCAGGGCCAGATCCTGAGTTGCTGTAAATTGGTGAAATTCCACCAAAGTCAATGGAACCATAAATCAATTCCACCAAAGTCAATTTCCATCAAGTCAGGATCTGGCTCCAGAGGTCTTACGAGTCCTGCAGGCGTGACGTACTGTATCTTGCACTGTGGCTGTTTCCACTCCTCCTTCTTTGACCTTCCTTTTGCAAGAACGTTACGAAAATCATGCTCAAGCTAAAAATCATCCTGTATTTAAAACTCTCTCCCCCTTTCCCTGTGTTGCTAACATTCCCTTGGTTATAACAGTGGAAAGGATGCAAAGGCCCTAATCTGCTTGTCAGGGCAACTGCTCTTGCTTTCTGCTTGCACTACACTCTGGGTGGACAGCGGACCGTGTGGAGCTAGTTTCTGTTTCTTCTCCGATTCATTCACCATTTTCCAAGCCCTAGCCCAATGCTGTCCTTTGAGTTCTCAGCACTGCAGGGAATTGCTCAAATACATATACAAAGGAACAACCTCAGACCTGTTTTTTTTCTTGAAAGTCAAAGCTGGTTTGATTTTATTGATGTTTATATCAGGTTTTGTAATGCCCTTGCATCTTCCTTTTTAAAACTGTATTTTACAAAATCTACATTTTTGGTGTAAACAGACGTGTTCTCTCCACCTCCTCCCCTCCTGGGAAAATCGAGGCTCTGTAGTCCTCAAATACAGAACAGCATGAAGCTTCCAGTATATTGGATGCATGCATTCTGTCAGAACATGCTTAACTTTAATCAGCTGTGTAGCCCCATTGAAGTCAAGTCTACATGGCTCTAGGAACATTTATCTGCAGGTACAACTGTTAAAACCTGGACAAAGAATGAGGTGCCTGGTAAATTTGGCAAATGCATTAATTCAGTGCAGCCCCATTTGCTGACTCCTAGTTCATTGGGATGTTGCATTCACATGCTTAAAGTGAAGCATGTGTTCAAGTGCTTTGCTGCACTGGGGCTTAAATGTGGCCAATTAAATGAAGGTGCCTTCAAAGTACGCTCAGAAATACTGTCAGAGCAGGAGACGTCAGTTTCCAGTATACTCCAGGGCCATCCTAGGCATATGCAGTCTTTCCTCTGTAGAGATATTCTTCTACTGATACTGAGGCACAATGAATTTTCTTGGAGAATCCCTCCCCAATTCTACACTGATGAGAGAAGGCCAGAGCCTTCCACACATTATCCAGCTCTCAGAAGGCATGCATTTAATGATGGCTGTTGACTGACTCTGATGTAAAATAGATTGGTAGGTCCATGTCACAGAAATTGCCATTACAAAAGGCACTCATTGGCAACCTCTTAAATCCTAGGACTGAGGGGGCATGAAGACTACATAATCTTCTTCCCTAGAGGTGGCCCCTTGTGGTCAGGGTTGAGGCACAATTGCAAGGTCGTACCTGCACTGAGACCAAACAGATCTAGGAATGTCAATTCACTATTATCTCTAGCACCAGACTAACTTAAACATTAATTTAAAGGTGGCATCATTTCTTGCAGTTCCAGCCACATCCAGCTTATCACGCCCATCTGCCTTTCATGACCATTCAAGCCTAAGATTCACTAAGTCCTTCCTCTTCAAAATCCTTGTCTATTCGCTCCTCTGTGCCTTCACAAATATCCTCAATGAACCTTCCCCTGAAAGCTTGGAACCAGCTCCTCTGATTCCTTTCCTCTCCCTGCTATTGCTAAGCTGTCTGGCCAACCATCACCTTGGGCCATTTGGTCCTGGAAGTCATTGAGCGGAGTGATGCCTTTTGCTTTCCCACCTCTTCTGATGAGATAAGGAGATAACATCTCTCCTGGTGCTGGAAAGTCACTCCTTGTCTGCAGACGTGCCATGAGATCTATTGCTATTGTCTGATCCCAAATAGAGAAGGAGCTTACGCTACATCTTAGCTCTCCAAAGTCTAAACAGGTATCTTGGAAGGATAGAGTTGCGGATCTTCACTCTCAATGCAGTTTTCCCTTTCTGTCTTAATCTGCACTGGCTCTGTGCCCTTTACCTAATTTGACATATTTCCATGCTGCAGTCCGTCCTTCTCACAGAAAGTATCTCCATTCTGCTAGAGGAGCAGAATTATTCCCAGTAACAAGTGATCTTCTCAGGACTTGCAGCAGCACCATGTGTATTTGTCATATGCCTCTTGGTGACAGCCATTCAGTGGAGGCACTGGGTATGCAGGAGGGAGCATTTGGTGTGAGAAGTTCCAGCCAAGCAAGTGACCTGTAAAAGCTTGGAGGTCTGTCTTTCTCTAGCCTTTGCCATCTATGAAGCAAATTCCTAACTCCCAGCAGTTAACTGCAGAGGAACTATTAGGTCAGCTCACTCAATCCCTGAGCAGAGTTGTTGTCCAGAGTCTGCAGTTACAGTAGATTGGAGCAAGAGGGAAATTCTCACCAACCCAAGCAAGGAGCAGGGGAGGTTGCTTCTATCTCAAGCCAAGGATAGGAGGGGGAGTGTTCTGCCTCATTTTAATCCGTGCCTATAGTATTGTCTCAAGTTCTTTGCGCAGTCCACCAAAGTACTGGGATCTCACCGTGCCATTGGAGAGGCTATTTCTAACTGGAGCTCACTGTTAAACTGTTTCACTGCAACTTGCTTAAGTGGCAAAGACAGCAGCTGAAGGTGTGTGCTGTAGTCAATAGACCCTCAGAGGAGGCCACCATTGCAACAGGTGGTGAATTCTATTTTCTTAAATGTGGATCATCACAAGCACATAGACGTGCCTCCAGGAACTAGTTCAAATACATGTGGTTTTGCTCCAGAAAGAGAGAGGATCCTGGTTGTCTATTACACTCATTCTATCCTTTCTCCATGAGGAAATCCTCTTTCCCTTTCCTCTGATGCACAAGGTATTGAGGAAGGTGAGACTTTAGGGCACTTGCACATTTCTGGGTTAGTTCTCAGGCCTTGACACTCTGGATGCTATTTGTTCTTCTAAGAACAGGCCTTCTTCCTCAGGGAGAGGGAAGGGTTTTCCATGAGATCCAGCCCCCTTGCTCTTGGTGGCTGTGCTGGCGAGAACCATGATGTGAAGGCAGCAAAGAATCCTGTGGCACCTTATAGACTAACAGACGTTTTGGAGCATGAGCTTTCATGGGTGAATACCCACTTCTTCAGATGCATGTGGTGGAAATTTCCAGGGGCAGGTATATATATGCTAGCAAGCAAGCTAGAGATAACAAGGTCAGTTCAATCAGGGAGGATGAGGCCCTGTTCTAGCAGTTGAGGTGTGAAAACCAAGAGAGGAGAAACTGGTTCTGTAGTTGGCAAGCCATTCACAGTCTTTGTTCAGTCCTGAGCTGATGGTGTCAAATTTGCAGATGAACTGAAGCTCAGCAGTTTCTCTTTGAAGTCTGGTCCTGAAGTTTTTTTGCTGCAGGATGGCCACCTTAAGGTCTGCAATAGTGTGGCCAGGGAGGTTGAAGTGCTCTCCTACAGGTTTTTGTATATTGCCATTCCTAATGTCTGATTTGTGTCCATTTATCCTTTTCCGTAGAGACTGTCCAGTTTGGCCGATGTACATAGCAGAGGGGCATTGCTGGCATATGATGGTGTATATTACATTGGTGGATGTGCAGGTAAATGAACCAGTGATGGTGTGGCTGATCTGGTTAGGTCCTGTGATGGTGTCGCTGGTGTAGATATGTGGGCAGAGTTGGCATCGAGGTTTGTTGCATGGATTGGTTCCTGAGCTAGAGTTATTATGAATGATCCCACACTTTCACAGGCCTTGGGTGGCAGGCCAGTCTTTGCCCACAGACAACCTGCCAACCTGAAACATATTCTCACCAGTAACCGCACACTGCACCATAATAACTCTAGCTCAGGAACCAATCCATGTAACAAACCTCGATGCCAACTCTGCCCACATATCTACACTGGCGACACCATCACAGGACCTAACCAGATCAGCCACACCATCACTGGTTCATTTACCTGCACATCCACCAATGTAATATACGCCATCATATGCCAGCAATGCCCCTCTGCTATGTACATCGGCCAAACTGGACAGTCTCTACGGAAAAGGAAAAATGGACACAAATCAGACATTAGGAATGGCAATATACAAAAACCTGTAGGAGAGCACTTCAACCTGCCTGGCCACACTATTGCAGACCTTAAGGTGGCCATCCTGCAGCAAAAAAACTTCAGGGCCAGACATCAAAGAGAAACTGCTGAGCTTCAGTTCATCCGCAAATTTGACACCATCAGCTCAGGATTGAACAAAGACTGTGAATGGCTTGCCAACTACAGAACCAGTTTCTCCTCTCTTGGTTTTCACACCTCAACTGCTAGAACAGGGCCTCATCCTCCCTGATTGAACTGACCTCGTTATCTGTAGCTTGCTTGCTAGCATATATATGCCTGCCCCTGGAAATTTCCACCACATGCATCTGAAGAAGTGGGTATTCACCCACGAAAGCTCATGCTCCAAAACGTCTGTTAGTCTATAAGGTGCCACAGGATTCTTTGCTGCTTTTACAGATCCAGACTAACACGGCTACCCCTCTGATACTTGACACCATGATGTGAAGATTATCCTGCTCCTGTCCATACCCACTAACCAGATCACTGCAGTATCAGTCCTCTGTGTCAGAAGACAAATGGAGGTCCTTTTCCATTTCAGTTGATAACAAAGTGTTTTAAAGTACCTATTTGCCCCTTTGCTTGGACCATAGATTGGTCTGGACTGCAGGTGGCTGCAGTCAAGGTTCATTTAGCTGATACTGCACCTTTCTAGGAGTGAACTGAGGGGAAAAAAAATTCCCTTGCCTACAGACAAATATTTCTCAAAGGGCCATCTCCAGATACAGCCTCCTGCGAAACAGAATGTTCTCAAATAAGCTTGCAAGCCAAATGTGAGTATTCACTGGGTTTTAGTTTCCTCAAGATTGGCCTTCTCACACCTTCTGATGGCTATCCTGTTGGCTAACCCTCCTTGATTGAATTGAAGGACCTCCATGCTGATACCAAGCTATTACTGAAAGCCACTTCGGAATTCCATCTCAATATTCTCTTCTGTTCTCAGGTGCATATTCCCAAAGGGGAGACTTTCCTCCATATGGTGGATGTTAAGGAGGGCCCTAAATTTTTGTTTTGATAGGACTAAGGCCTTTTTTAAGCCTCCTTATTTTGTTGAAAAAGTTCCACATCCCATTACCAGCACTCCTGGAAACATGTGGCTTTCCTCTGTTCCCTTCTGTGTGATAGCTACTTGTTAGTTTTCAAGAATGGGGATCTGTGAAGCCACTGATGATAGAGAACAAGATGCTGAACTTTTTGGGGTTTACATTCCCCCTCCAGGTGCACACTCATCTCTTCTCCATGCCTACTGGCTTTTAGAGCTGTTGCTTCTGGGTTGATAGTTACAAACAAGGGAGACAGGCTGTCCTTGCACCCAGGGTCTCAACACCTCCATGCATACGCATTGAGACCCAAAACCTGTGTTAGTCTCCAACTATGCTATCAGTGCCATGTATAGGGCACAACCCCATGGAGGACAATATTCTTATGGATTGTCACCAGCAGGTAAAGAACTTTCTGTACCATTTCACTCTGGCTGCTCCTGAGTTATTACTTCTCAGACTTTTGGGGTGCTGCACTCCTATAGAGGGAACTGCAAGCCCTGAGCACCTCTGAAAAATCAGCTCACACTATATATATTGTCGCATTAGTGTTGCTCTTTGCTTTCCCAGTACTACATACCCTCCCTGCTCACATGTCTATGGGGACTATCAAAACACGCAGGAGCATTCAGGGCCAAAATAACCAAGGGACATGGTGGATTCTCCATCATTTAAAGTCTTTAAATCAAGATGGGAACCCTTGCTAAAATAAATGCTCTAGCTCAGCCATAAGATATGGGCTGGATGCAGGGATCATTGGGAGACATTCTCTGGCCTGTGCTATGCAAGAGGTCAGACTAAATGATCAGAAATTTCCCTTCTGACCTTGAAATCTAAAAAAAATGGCACATGTGGGTGCCCAACATTAGTCTCCTCACTTCCTAGTTAGGTAAGGGGCCCAACTTTCAGAGGTGCTGAGCACCTGCAGCTCCTACTAACTTCAGTGCAAAACGCCTCTAAAAATCAGGCCTTGTTCTTTCTTAGGTTCTCAGATATGGTTGCAACTGCCTAACTTGAGGCCCCCGGGCTTGGCCTTGGTTTCTGACAAAGCTGTTTGGTTCCCAAGGATCTGAGATTTGCCCCAAGTTTCATCTTCCAAGCACTCAGCTCGCTGGCATGAAGGAGCCTGCCCCATCTCCTGATGCATGCAGAAGATGAGCCGAAGGAAATGAGGCTTCTAGCGGTTCTGAGGCCATCCTCTGGCACCTGGGGGACAGCAGCAGCACACTACACAACTGCACTTCTCTAGCCCACTGGCATCAACTTGGGAAGGAAACGACCAGCTGATGTTCCAGAGGAAGCGTAAGGGTGGCCTGCCCACTCCACTGTGAATGAATGGCGTCAGGTGGTCTCTCTTCAGGAGGTGATGGGGCAAACAGATCATCAAAGGTGTTCCAGATTCACTGTTTGGAGGCTGATGCTCAGTGTTTGCTGTGCTAAGCAAGGTTCTGCCTTTTGTAACCACACCACTGCAGCTGCTCTTGGAATATGCCCTGTGATATGCTGCTAGTGCTCTTGGCAGATTCTTCCCTTTGTGGTGGGGAGGTCCCTGCCTTCTTTGCTTCCAGTAACATCATGCAGTGTCGGTGAGCAGTGGCCCTGACTTTCAGCACCACACACTTCCCTTTGCTCTCAGTATTTCCCTAGAGCACCCTGTGGATCAAGGAGCCCACTGGTGAACTTGCCCTTGTGTGGAACACCAGAGGAACACAGGCCATGATCTGCAATCCCTCTGGGGTTATGGGCTGCAATATTTAATTTACACAGCTCTCAATCAGATTTCACAAACAAGAAAAGACACCATCAACCGCTGCCAAAGGAAAGCCAATGTTATTCTTTCTGGAGGCTTCAGAGAGAGCCCTTCCTTCTGGCCCGAGCTAGCTGGAGCCCCTGGAGAGCCTCTCCTCCCATCCAGCCCCCTCCTAAACTGGCCAGAACTTGGACAATAGGCAGCAGCACTCTACAGTCTCAGATTGTAGCGTGTCCAGTGTTCAGAGGTGTCTTTCTTTCCACAAGCTGAAATGGCGCACTGCTGGGAGTCACAGAGAACCCCAACTGTACAGAACAAAAGGTATGAGTGACCCCAAAGCCCCTTTATCTCACCTCCCAGCCTCATAAGACTTGGCCCTCATCTTAGTGCTCAGTCATAATGGTCATCCCCATGCAACACACTGGGAAACTGAGACACTGGAAGGTCACATGACTTGCCCAATGTTACACACCAAGAGTGACATTCTGGCTCCACTGAAGTCAATGGCAAAACCCCATAGGGGCCAGAATTTCAGTCCAAGTGAGAAACAGCCAGGAACAGAACCCAGTTCTCCTAAGTCCCTGTCCAGTGCTGCATTCACTATGCCACACTGCCTCCTCCAAGCACCCTCAGCATCCAAAGCCCTGAACTTCAGGCAGGCACATACAGTGTCCCTTTGCTGGAGGGGAACCTGCTTTACCACAGAGTACCCCTCATGGTCCTGCCCCCACATAGCTCCTGGCCAATGGATGATCAGGAAGTGATTCAGCGTTCCTCACCTTGACAGCCTCTCCAAAAAACTCTGTCTGTCCCCATGACAAACACATTGTGAACCATTCATCTTTAATGGCTTATGCAAATCAGGGGGGACATCAAATCAATGAAGATCAATAACTGCAGCCGTTTAATTGCCAGCAAAAACATTTTAAGAATGAGCATTATCTGCAGCCCTTTCTCGGGTAATGGTGCCATTAATCCAAACGTTGGATCCCAGCCTAAGTGCGGAGGAATAATCCTCTACCCCTTGTTCTTCGCCCCTCCCCACACCTCTTGGGTTGGGTTTTATCCTCTTTTCATTTCCAGTTTCTGAGTTTCCCCGTCATTACCGCTGGCAAACAGCTCCCAATGTTAATGGTTTTGCTTTTGTTACTCTGTGCCTGATTGAAATGTCGCATACAGATTGAGATGTTAGTGCTAAGTTGCCACCTGGGAATGTCAAGCTGGGCCTGAAATGAACTTTTTCTCACTCTCAGATCCAGATGGATCAGGCGGGGATGTTCCCAAGCTGAGCTGGGAGTGTTCCATGGTGCAGGGTGGGTGGATGAATGGAGGAGGCACTGAGCTCAGTTTCTGCAGCAGTTCAGGGCCTCCTTTGCAGCCCCCTCTCCTCCAACCCATTCCTGAGGGTCAGAGCCAAAACGTGTGCAGAGTCTCAGGCCTACTGGGATTCTGCTCGAGTCCCACATTGAATGATGTTCTCTGGCCTGTGCTGTGCAGGAGGTCAGATTAGATCATCTGATGTCCCTTCTGGTCTTAACAGCCATGAATCTTTGCTCCCCTCCCTCATCACAGGCCAGTAGAAGAAAGACGAGGGGATGTGCTGTGTCTGATCCTGCCCCCGGGTCAGAGAGATGCGTCTTGTGAGAGAGATAAGGGTGCCCTATTCCTCTGGCACTGCCCCATAGGTAAGCGAGGTCAGGTCCCCCAGATCCTGTGCTCTTTGTCAGGGAAGCACCCTCTATTAGAGGTGTGTCCGGCCCCCACACCTGGGCTTTGCAGAGGAAGTGCATCTCCAGCCATATATATCTGAGTAGGAAGGAGGAGAGGCACAGTTGTTCCACAAATTCCATCTGTTTAAGTACCTCTGCAGCGCTGGGCTGGTTCAGCCTCATACATACCCCAGGTCAGGCTCTGATATCAGCCAAACCAAAACCTATCCTCCAGGAAGTCTCAGGACTCACATCGCTTGGCTCTCTCAAACTGAGCCCCTGACCTTGCCCCAGTGCCCAGTAAGCTTTTGCAGGCCTCTGGCCAAATAGCCCATGTATCTGTGGGTGACTCTCATCTATGCTCCTGGATCCAACCTGACGGTCAGAGGTCTCCAAATCCTAACATGGCATCATGCAAAACCCCTGTGGTCAGTGACTACTCTGGGGGAAGCTGAGTGATGCTGGAGCCAGGCACGCCAGCTGCCTAGGAGCTGTACCCAACTCAGCCACCAGCCACACTGACCCTGTGGGCTACTAGGAAAGGCTGCTGCAAGGAAATGTGGGAGTCTCCTTCAGAGGATGAGTGAGGGCACATGGTCCTCCCAGAACTGTTCCCTGACTGGCCACAGAGCAGTTTCCATTTCAGGGGACTACTCCTCAAACAAATCATCTAGGCAAATGCAACCTTGGAGAGTTGGGGTACTAGAGCCATCCACCCACTGGTTCAGCTGCCTCTCAAGGCTGGAGAGCAGTGCCCTGGCCCTCACAGACAGGCTATGTCCCACG
Organism: Gopherus flavomarginatus; assembly: GCF_025201925.1. Taxonomy (NCBI): domain Eukaryota; kingdom Metazoa; phylum Chordata; order Testudines; family Testudinidae; genus Gopherus; species Gopherus flavomarginatus. Next base: position 67,204,369 of record NC_066622.1, on the reverse strand, counting down.
GCTCACTCTTGCATCTCTTCTAAAGGATCAGCAAGAGTGTCTGGGCCCAGTCTGAGATCCCAGCCAGCTGCTTCCCTAGTGAGGAATGTGCCTCAGCTCCACCTTGCTTCCTTCATCATTACCACCAGTCCTTAGTGCCATTGTGCTTGAGGTCATTGCATCTCCCTGTACCTCCCGTATTCCTCGCTCAGTCATGGGACACCTACGCCTCTTCCACCATTCTCAGTCTTCCTGTCTCCTGGGGAGCTGCCCCTTTCTCTTGGAGCCTCAAATGCTTCACCTACCGGAGCTAGGACCTGTATCCCTGGCTTGTGCTATTCATAAATACCTGGGCCATTGGGATTCTGCTGTATAGCACAGGCCAAAGAACTGCCCCCAAAATAATACCTAGAGCAGATCTGCTGGAAAAACACCCCATTGTGACTTTAAAAAGGCCAGTGATGGGAAATCCAACATGCCTCTTGCGATATCATTCCTATGATTAGTTACCCTCACTAACAAACATTTACGCCTTATTGCTAGCCTGAGTTTGTCTAGCTTTATCTTCAAGCCATTGCATGGTGTTAGATCTCTCTCTGCTAAACTGAAGAGCCCTTTATCGAGTAGTTGTTCCCCATGCAGATACTTACAGACTAATCAAGCCATCCCTTAGCCGTTCCTCATCTTACATTGCTATGGATCAAGACAGTCTAACTCCAGCACAAGGGTGCCACCCCCAGCACTAGCACCTTCTGAGACATCCATGGCATGTGGATGCAACAACGAAACAGCCTGCTGGCTCAGAATTGTCCGTTGCTCCTTTGTGCTCTGGTCCCCCAGCTGTCTCGCATTTGGTTTCATTTCCTCCCTCTGGCTTCCCACAAACTCCTGATTTTAATGTGCCTACTATGAGGTAGAGGGGAAGCTGGGAGCTGAGCTATTTTGACAGATGCTGTAGGAGGCACATGTGCTGAGGGGAGGAGAGGCTTAGCCAGGATAGTTTAGCAGCCCTAGCTTGCAAAGGAGAGTCCTGGCTTGCAAGTATCCCTTTCCAAACATTAGGGCCAAATACAAACCTAAACAGCTAGTTCTCCCCGAGAAGTCCAGGTGTGAGCAATGAGTCTGTTGTTCCAAACATGAAGGAGAAATCTAGGACACAGCAACACAGGTTCTCTTCTCTATCTGCCTATCCTATCCCAATGAATAGCTGGGCAGACCTGTCCCTGAGTCACACCAGGGCACACCTGTATGTATCCCTGGATGCCAGTGCTGTGAATTTTAACCTTGTCTTTACCTCTTATATTCCTCAGGCTCCCTTGCTCTCTCTTTCTATTCCGATGTTAACCACAGAGCTGCATCTTGCATCAGGAGAAAAAGCAGAAGCTAATGGTGATGACTAAGGAATAAACGAAAGGCTTAGGAGTGCCGTTTGGGCAGGCAGCTTACCGGTCACCACAGGGTACGTCTGGGGTCCTGACACGTTGGTCCCCAGGTCTGGGTTAGCAGAGGCAGATAGACTTGACTTGACTTCATCAAGACCAGGGGTCAGAGCTGGGAGGGAGTACTCATTACCCTGGGGAAGAGAGGAGAGAGACAGCTCGCTATTGATGCTCCGAGAGGAAGGGAACAGCATACAGATGGGGGGAGGAAGAGGAGCGATGCCAAACCCTGCACAGATGGGAGAGGAGGAGGAAACAGAGCAGATGAAGGAAAAAGGTGACAGGGGGCAGGGAGCTGTGGACGAGACCCTCACTTCTGCTGTGAGCAGTGGCTCCTCCCCATCTGGGCAGCAGCAACAGAGAGGGACCAACAATGGGAGTTACTCTGCTGTGGCCGAGCACAGAATGTGGCCCATTCCCTCTGGTGTGGCCAAGCTTCCAGGCCTGTGGATGAGGAAGAAAGTTTGTGGGTAGAAGCTCAAGGGGGATCAAGAAGGGATGTGGCAGCCTCTCTGGCAAAGGAGAGTTGAGGGCGTGGCTAACACATATGTCCCCATGGTTGGGGCAGGAGGTTGCAGTGGAAATGACAGGGATACTGGGGCATTTCTGCTGCAGACAGGGCCTGTGTAGGCTGGTGGCCATTGTATCTGAGCTCAGTTTGCTCGGAGATTCCCCCCACCTCTTTCCTGGCTCTTGAGAAACAAAGAAGCCTCATCCCCCACCTCTGTCACTTTGTGCATCAGGGTATGAAATTGGGGAGGGGGGAGAACCACATGGCTAACAGAAGGGTGGGAGGGGGAGAGCCACTGAATCTGAAAGGGTGTCCTGTCCGAAAGGCTCTGGTAATTGCCTTTTTATTGTGGCAGCCTCCAGACCAGACGCGGAGCCACAGAAACCAGAGGGACTACAAAAACACAGGAAAAGTTGCTCTGATTAATATTACATTAAATTAAAACTGATTTTCTGCTCTTTCTACTCTGTTTTTTCAATCCACTTCCCCAACCCACCTACCCCCCATACTTTGCCTGCAAGTTGCCCCCTCCCTGCCCCCTTCTGTCCCCGTCCGGCCACGATTGCCTACTCATTTCCAATTCCTTCTCGTATTGATCTTCCTGTAGAAATCAGTTTTGTAATTAGCTGCAAATTAGGCCTTCTACTGGGGGTGAGCCTGCCCCCTGATTTATCACCAGAGTAATTCGCTGTGATCGGAGAGAAATTAAAATGAACTCAATTAGGCTTTGGATTTGCTTTATGGGCCCTGCTCAGAGTTTCAGGGGGAAAAATGACTGTGTCGGTGTTTAATAGTCTAATGAAAGTAAATAAAGGTTATTCATTGTAATAAAGCCAGAGACTCAGGGATGAAGGGAGTCTACAGCCAGCTTCTCCTTCCCTTCCTTTGTTGGTTTATGGCTTGGGGCGGTTTAAAAAGACTTTTGATTTTCATTTTATTAAGACAAACAGCTTTCGGGACAAAAGGCGGAGTGTGGGGCAGGCGCTGCTGAAGCACAGAGGGGAGCTGGGCCGTGAGAGAGAAGCCCATGGGATTTGTAACAAACTCGTAGCTCCCTGGTTACTGGTACAATCTGAAGTTGCACGTTTCCTTACAACAACGTGTGCATGTGGATACTCAGAGGGGTTCATGTGCGTGCCCAGCTGGAGAGAGCTGTACATGTGTGTCCATGCAGAGAGGGATGCATGTGCATGCAGGTGTCCATGAAGTGGTACGGGGGTATGTGCACATATACATAAGTGCCAAGACAGGTGTGCCTGCAGCTGGTGTGGGTGTCGAGGGTGCATGGGAGAGTGAAGGAGCTCACTCCCTGCCATGTCCCCCACATGCCTGATTAGCGCCCATTTGTGCCCATGTTGCCGGGCAAGGCCCCCACCTGCTCAGATTTGATGTGCTCTGATGTTTGAAAGACATCAGGGTAAGAAGGACGTTCAAAGACTCGATCTAAAGCTTCCAGCTGTTGCTGGGTGAAAGTGTCGGCACGAAGGTGCTTCCGCAAACTGTCCACGCTGCTCTGGGAGTCTCCATTGGGAACCGAGCCCTCAGACACATCTGTGGGACACAGACAGAGAGAACAGGGAGTTAGTCCCACCCAGCCCCTGAGGAGAGGTGTTTGCTGGCTCAGGTCAGCAAGTGATGCAGTGCAAGCCCCAAAGGGGCCAGGAAAGGAGCACCCCCCTACTCCAAGGGAGCTGTGCCTGTGGGGAGGGAAGGCTGAGAGGTCTTGAGGGTGAGCCCCTGTGCTCTGCCCTCACCCCTGGCTTCCATGGGGAACATTACAGCACTCCCGCCCAGCACACTTGAGGCCATGGAGAATGGCACTTGGCTCGGAGATGAGTTTCAGTTCCACTGATTTCCAGTGTTAAAAATCGCCAAATCTCCATTGAGGAGCGTAAAATGGGAGCAAAGCGCAGAGATTAGCATTGCTAGGGGACCACCAGAAATGCAGCTCATTCCAAAGTGATGGGCCTGAGGGATGGGGACATGTAGCCAAATCACAGCACACCAAAAACACCTGAAATAAGGGAGTGCCGTGGCGTGGCATTAAATCGGTGGCAGAATTGTGTGTGTTATAAGAGCCTGTTCCATCCAAAATAAGTCTGTCTGCGTTCTAACCCCCATTCCCGCCTGATGCGAGTCCATCCACGTTCTAACCCCTTCTTGCCCAAGGGGAGTCTGTCCGCATTCTAAGCCCTGTCCCACCCGAGGTCAGGATCTCCCTCTTTCACCTTCCCTCCTCGCATTAGCATTCAGCTCTGTTCGTTAACTCCTCTCTGGCAGCCTCTCTGTTACACCCCCATTCCAGGGATTGTGCCATCTCCCCAGATGTCAGGCTGTCTCAGTCGCCCAAACTGTGAGGCTCCCAAGCGAAACTCATTCCTTAGGCCGTGGTGCAGGGTCAAGTACCCACTTTGCCCTCCGCCTGCTGCGTGTCATGGTGGTCTGCCTGTGGCAAAGACAGTGCCCCAATGGGCACCTCGCCCCCCAGAGCTCTGCTGTCACTCATCTCACCCTCCTGCCCTGGAGCAATTGCCTCCTCGGCATAGTTCCTACCCCAACCTGAGACCAAACTGCAGTGGCCCAGAGGAACAGCCCAGCCTGTTCCCTCCTGGCTGTAAGATGTATCCCTTTATAGGTGATTATACGATATGATATAATCAATAGTACATTATATACAGTAACCTAGTACAGTGCCACTTGCATGACCATAGAAAATATTACATATTGATTTGTCCCAGCTGGCAGCCTTCCCCTTCTCACTCTCCCTCCTTGGCCCGGGAGGGGGGCAGCATTTCCTGGCACTAAGCCCTTTTCCCCTCTCTCTGGTCTTATTCCATGGGGCCAAGTCCTGAAGTCTTTATCCAGGCAAAACAAGGATTTCAGTGTGCAGGGCTTGACTGATGAAGAGCTAGGTGTGCTGGGTACAGCGAGCTTTGGGAGAACTGGCTGTTATGTCAGGGGGTGATGTTCAAAAGTACCTCAGGCATTAAGGAGCACAAGTCTCAGTGGCTTTCAGTGGGCTTGAAAATCATCTCTCGAGGTGCCAAAATGGCAGTTAGGCTCTTTTGAAAATGCAGGCTGCCAGCTCAGAGCCCAAGGAAAGCCAGTGCTGTGCTCTTTGGAAAATCTGGGTCCACGCTGAGAAAGAGAAGCATGTGTGTGTTGATGTATGTGTGTGCCTTAGCCTGTCTCTCTGGAGAGAAGGGGGTGTATCTCTTTGGGTGTGTCTGAGTCAGTGGGCATGTCTGTGCGAGTGTGTGCACAGTACCTCATATGTCACTGTGTGTGTCTCTCCACCTACTTGTGGGTGCTGCGTGTACTGGTATGAATGTGTGATTCTAGGCCTATGAGGGCTTGTATCTCTACGTGTACTTGTTATTTCAGTTATTTGTGTGTTTGCATGCCAGTGTGTCTGAATATCCATGGCATAGCTAGGTGGCAAAGCTCCCACTGACTTCTGTGGGGCCAGATTTCACCCTCTCCGTTTCTCTGCTTGGCTGTTGACGTGCATTTGCATGCACGTGCATTTGCAATTTGTGTGTGTACATTTGTGTGTCTGTTATGGCTCTGCACTTGTGTATCTCCAACATCTCTGTGTGTATGTGCACAGGCACTGGCTGGGCTTGTATGTGTAGGAGCTTTCTTAAGTTGCTGCAAGAGTCTCTTTTCCTTCATTTATTCAGGGGCCCTTCAGATCTTGACAAATCTGTCACTCTAAATTTGCGAGAGATTATGGTGCTCTCTCCCCAGCACGGAGAGAGGTGATATATGATATCTGCTGCCTCTATTGATTGCCTGATCTGGTGGCAGAGGGCTGGCGAAATGAACTTGAAATGAACATCATGCCTCAACTCATTGTGCGTATAATACACTACTTAATCCCACATTTTTCAGCTGCTATGGAATTCAATTGATCAATCATGTCCCACTGATAGTACTGTTTTTAGGGGTTATTCTGCTCACTGACCTTTTTTTTGTATTTATTTATTATTTTTGTTGGTAAATGCAAGACCTGGTGATAAGACAGGGCCTGCACAGTTCCCAAGAGACGGGGCAAAGAATGAGAATGGGAGAAAGGAGGGAGGGAGGGAAGGGCCAAAGCAAGAGAGAGAACGAGGGACTAGATGGGAAAAGGGATTTATGCCAGGAACATAAGGAAAGTTATAAAGAGAAAGAGACACAGAGAATGAACTCATGAGCTCAAAGAGGAGTTATGGGCTTGGTGCAACAATCGCTGGATGAAGATCTCTGGCCTGGGCTAAACAGGAGGTCAGAGTAGCCAATCAGAATGGCCCCCGCTAGCCTTTAAATGTATGAGGGATGAGGAACACAGTGCAGGAGGGAGGAGCGAAGGCTGGTCTGGCCTAGAGTCATCTCCTAAACTCTCCCTACGGGTAAGAAGGATGGTTTTATAGCCTAGGGTTTGGGAGAACAAGGTTTATTTCCCTGGGGTAAGTTATCAAGCCTTGCTTTGTCTCAGTTCCCATCTGTAAAATGGGGATCATACCACCTCCCTGCTTCACAGGAAAAATACATTCAAAAACCTGCCATGTGCTTTGAGATCTGCCACTGCCAGGAGGTAAGTGTTGCTATTATACCCACAAGGAACCAGAGCCCCTACAGTCAGTGCTTTGACTTCCCTACATTGCCCCGAGAGGTGGTTTATGAACAGGGAAGGTAAAAGATTTGGTGGTTTCCAGATGGAGTGTCGCCAGCTCACAGAGTTCCACCATTATGAGTTTGGCGCCAAAAGATCATGAGACTGTCTCAAAAATCATGTTACCATAAAGGGAGTCCTATAATTCTTTGTGTTTGCCTGCTGCCATCGGACACTGTTGGGTTTCCTTTTCAACTGCAACCACAAGGGCAAGAAACTTACTTCTGTTTTTAGAAAAAAAGAGCTAAGATTCTCACCTAATCACATGACTCCAGGAACTGAGGCCTTAGGGAAAACACTAAATGTCATGATAACTGTTATAAAATCCCCAGGGTTGACAGCACCATGGGTAGGAGAGAAACAGAGCAGAGGGACACTATGGAGAAGGGATGGAGGATGACAGGGGACACTGGGTCAGAGTGAAGAGAGGATTCAGGGGAAAGAGAACAGGGTGGGAAAGCGGAGGACATACCCTGGAGAATGAGTATCGTGATGGGCAAGGGGGGACTGTAAAGAGTGAGATGTAAGGGGGGCTCTAGGGGGTAGCCAAGGAGTAGAGGATGCTGGAGAAAGACCCTGGGGCTGTTTAGAAGGAGGAAGGACAAGGAGAAGAGCTCATGGGGTGAGAGAGCTTCTGGGGGTGGGAGGGCTCATGGAGGAGGACGAGAGTCATGGAGAAGGCTCAGGGGAAGCAGGGAGATTCTGAGAGAAGACAGGGTTCAGCTGGGGAGGGACCACTGTTAGGTTTGGTAGAAAGGAAGGAATGAGAGAGCAGGGCATTATGATGAAGTGAGGCTGCAGACAGGATTATTGGACAGGTGACAGGCAAGAGTGTGCCCAGTCAGGTAACTTGGCAATGCTTTTGGGATTGGCAAAAGAACCCCCCATTTGTGCCTGGCCCAGGGACCCCACGAGCTCAGTGACACAGGGCACCCATGTTGGATTGGGAAGGCCTGCACAAACAGCTTGAGGGCTGGACCACAGACCTCAGTCACAAGCTTTCTTACAACAGAGTGTGAATGGTGTAAGTACAATCAGAACCACTCCTACACACATAATGGGAACCACATCTGCTCCCAACTGGCTGCCAAAAGAATCCGAAAACAATTGCACAACTGGCATAACTGCCTGAGAGGAGACACATCAACACCCCTGTGTGTGTGACAGAAATACCCCAACAGGTAATATGGAAACACACTGCCAAGTGACACAGAAACACCCTCATGGGTGTCACAAAAACATCCGTCCAGGTAACATGGAAACATGCTGACAGGTGACACAAGGACATCCCAGGATGTCACAGAAACAGCCCTACAGTTCAATGTGTTTCCATGTTACAGGTGACACAGGGACACCCCTGTATCATAGAAACAGCCCTACAGGTGATACAGAAACACTTATGTCTCCTATGAGAACATCCATACAAACATAACATAACACTCACACCATGCTCTCTTTGGAGCAGGGACTCTCTCACTGTGTGTTTGTATAGTGCCTAGCGCACTCATAACAAAAATGGATGAGTCTGACCTGCGGACACCTGCCTGGTGACACAGCACTCATCAGAAGTGCAGAGGGGAATGCATCTGGGTAAGCAAAACTGCAGCAGAAATGCTGTCCTCTTCCCCAGCTTTGTCAGACCGGGGGTGGTCCTCTCCGATCTGTCTGTCCCAGTGCTACCCTGGCCTAGGATGACCAGATGTCCTAATTTTATAGGGACAGTCCCGATATTTGGGACTTTGTCTTATCTAGGTGCCTATTTCCCTCCACCTCTGTCCCAATTTTTCACACTTGCTGTCTGGTCACCCTACCCTGACTCTGTGTCTGACCGCTGCCTCGGCTCTGTTCTAACCACACACACCTGTCCCCTTACGGCAACACTGCTCTCTCTCTTCCTCCTTCTCCCCTTCTCTTTTTCCCCCTCTGATGTGTTGCTGGGTCCCAGTGCAGCCAGGGCCTGTCAGGTATCTTTCCTGGACATCCCCTGAGGGGGCTTTCACAGCACTGCCAGTTGTTGCAGTTTCAAACTCAATTGTTCTCCTCAGTACTGAGGCAAATGGAGTCATTAATTACCTTCCATCGGCTGGGACGAGTTCAGAACGCGATCAATACGCAGCGCTTGTCATTCACGGCAGCCAGCCCTGCACACCCCCTTGCTATCACTGTATTCAGCAGGGACCCAAAGAGCTTTGTTCCAAAGCCCTAGGGCAGCTCTCCGGGAGATGAAGCAAACCCCCAGCTCTGGAAGGGAGATTAAGCCTCCTACTTCAGGGTTCAGTCCAGTCTTTGATATAGGAGGCAACACAGCAGGGCATCTCACTCCATCTCTGCCCACTGCAGGGTTCTTCCACCTCCCTCTGAGGCATCTCGTGCTGGCCACTGACTGGATATTGGAGGAGGTGGGTCTGTGGCCTGATACAGTCTGACAGCTCCTGCATTTCCAGACACCTTAGTTTGGCCCCTGATGCTTATATCAATACTAAGCCTTTGTGAAGCCTGAGGAGGCCTTTACCTGTGGCGGGTGAAGAAAGCAACAGCAGCAACCTGATCTTGTCTGTGCAGCTCTCTGGGCCCACCCAGCAGGGGAGGCTGAAATATTGGGGTTGCAGCTCCCCCCAGAGGGCCCTGCCCTACATTTAGGGTACCACCATCTCTGGGTGAGTCAATTCCATGTCAAGCAGGGCTGCCAGAACACATGGGGCTTTGACTGAGGATCCTGGAGCAGGGTGGAAGGGAAGGGCAGGGATTCAGCTGGGAAGGAGCTCACTGGGATGGGAGCAAGGTATGAAGGGTACCAGGAAGGTGGGGAGGGTAATGAGGTGGAGAAGGGGTGCGTTAAGGATATTGAGGTAGTGGGGGGTGTAGCAGGGATAGGGGGGGAGGGGGCGGGAAATAGTAGCTTGGTAGGATATTAGCCTTCAAGAACCAAATATGTGTTCAAACCCCCATGTCCACATGCATTGGGTAAACCTATGTATCTGAACCTCTTTATGCAAACCCCATGTCAACAAATCTATGTCAGTTTGTAACTAGGGCTCTCTATCACCAATCAGCATACAAACTAGGCACATTTGCTGTGTATCTGGACAGGCGGAGGGATGAAGGGCAGCAAGGTTGTGTGAGCTGGCATCAATGTATAGCTAGGATTATGAATCTATTAGTGAGGAAGACTGCATATACACATACGTGCCTGGGTACAGAATGGATAATGTGGTATGTGTATTGGGTATTTAATATAGGAGGTGCAAGCTTACTCTTAATTGTGCGGGCTAAGGTGCATTTACTATTGTGTGAGTGTGCAAATGTGCATTGGATGAAGTCTGTGCATACAAATAGCATGTATTTTATGCCATGTTTAGGTGTGGAAATGCATATGTATTAAGGTCTGTGTGCAAATGTTCACTGGATTACTATGGAGTATGTGAATGTACATTTAATGAAGTGGGTGTGTGCATGCACAAATAATATGCATTCAATACAGCTTGCAAATGTACAAATTCAAATTCAGCACAGGGTTTGTGGGACACCACAGGTATTGAACACTGTCTCGGTGTCTGGTTGTATGCCCGAGGCTGTGAGTGAGCATGCTCATCTGTACTGAATACAGCTGTAGTGTGCATGAGTAAAGGCACTTTTGCGTCAGCATGCACACAGCTGCCATATGCACATGTGCAACATGTATAACCATGCTGCATGGCTGTGTTTGAATGATCATGCACATGCTGGTGTATAGTGGTGGTGGTGGTTGTGCCTGTGCTATTTCAGTCTAGGCCAGGGGTTGGCAACCTTTCAGAAGTGGTGTGCTGAGTCTTCAGCTATTCAATCTAATTTAACGTTTCACGTGCCAGTAATACATTTTAATGTTTTTAGAAGGTCTCTTTCTATAAGTCTATAATATGTAACTAAACTATTGTTGTATATAAAGTAAATAAAGTTTTTAAAATGTTTAAGAAACTTCATTTAAAATTAAATTAAAATGCAGAGCCCCCCGGACCTGCGGCCAGGACCTGGGCAGTGTGAGTGCCACTGAAAATCAGCTTGCGTGCTGCCTTTGGCACACGTGCCATAGATTGCCTACTCTTGGTGTAGGGTGTACTGTGGCTGGCCTATGTGTATCTAGTGTAGCATGGTGGCTCTCTGTGCTGTATTGGAGCTGACTGGGCATATTCTGCTCTCAGTTCCGCTATAGTAAATCCGCAATGACTCCACTTACCTCAGTGGAGTCACTCAGGGTTTATACCAGTATAACTGAAAACAGAACGTGCGTCCTGTAACTCTTGCTGACTGTATTGGGTTTGACCCTTTAGAAGCTAGAAATGCAGCTGTCCTCGGTGTGCGTATTTGCCTTGTTTATATCAATGGAGCAGCAGCAATGCTACTACACAATGGGCCAGATCCCCAACTGGTGTAAGTCAGAGTAGCTCCATTCATTTCAATGGAGCAATGCTGATTTATGCCAGCTGAGGATCTGGCCCTCCCATTCTCTTCCCAGCTGGTGCACACATTTCCTCCAGCACGGAGCCAGCAGGGAGAATGCTGCTGCCTAGCTAATGCAGAGCAAACAGGGCTACTGCAGCTCCGTCTCCCAGGTCAGAAGACCTACTTGGCTTTGTCATGGGGTACGGCTCTCTCCCTTCAGATCTTGAGCCTGTGTGCCCTGGTGCTGGACCGGCTGAGGATCCCCTTGGTGAGTTTATAAGAAATGGTGGCTTTTGTTAGCTCAAAAGGACACAAGCAAGGCAAAAAATTACATTGCATGCAGCCCTAACTATGCTTGTTTAGAGAAACTGCTTGCATTTATGAAGTCTTTGGTGCGGAAAGCAGGGTTGCAAATGACTGCATCAGACCGACAGTAAAGGCCATTAATTTCCTGTTATGTTTTCCTGTGTTGGGGGCTTTATTAATTTAATTTTACACTGTCGAACAACAGCGAGTGCTGACACCACCACGCTCAGAGGGATTTTTTTTTTTCCAAGCAGCGCTTTGCCTGACATGCAAATCAACACTATTACCGGAACCAATAAGGATGCGGAGGGGACGGTGGTACCCATGAAACCTTGTCTCCCTGCTTCTTGAGAGGCTCGGGTTCCCGGTCAGGGCGCTGGCGCCTGAGCTCTATTGACCTGACTCAAGCCCCAGGCAGCTCTGTGCACCCCCCAGATTTTATTGGTCTCACCCATCCTCTCCTCTCAATAAAATACTCCTTACTTCCTCTCCCCTTTCTGTTCCGTTCTGCTCTCACTCCATCCCAGACCCCATTCCCCCTACAGGATCCTACCCTGGGGCCCCTCAGACCCCAAACATCCCTGTCCTTGTGCCCCATCCCCATCATTCTCCCCTTTCCCCACGTACACACCAGCAGGGGCAAACACACACCCCAGTCCTGAGCCAGGTGCCAGTCAATCATTTTATTGGACACTCTTCTGAGTCAGCAGTGAACCAGTGCCCTGGATGGGGTGTTGTTAGAGGCTGCCATCTTTTTGATGTGCCATAAAACAAGGGCTCTGATCACTCTGAGTCGTTAAAATTCCCATGGCACTTTTTGCAAGAGTGCAGACATTAACCTGGCTGGCCTGACAAATTCCAACCTGAGTGATTACACAGTGCCTAGCTAAATCCTCCATGCAGTTTCAATTGGACATGGCCATCTCCTTCCTAAACTGTTGTGTCATTGCTCTGCACTGTTCAGTAACAGCTGTGCTCCACCCCAGACTTAGCTGCATTTCAGTGAGGACTAAAGTGGTTCCTATACAGTGAAACTTTCCAAAACAGCCTGTTTCTTTTCCTCTCACTAAGCAACTGAACTGTTACAGAAAGGTCACTGAAAAGTGCAACACACTGAAATACTGTATGCATGAAATGCTATAATACACTGCAACTATCTGGGATGTGCACTCTACTTCAGTATCATATAAACAGAGTGTCACTGTACCCTAGTCCCTGTAACTCCTGTAACTTGCTGGGAAAGTGCTTTGGGATCCTTCTGAATGAAAAGGTGCCATATCAATGTAAAATGAAAGTGATGAAAAACAGTCCCTTAAAGCAACATGAGGCCTGCTCATCATTAGCAAAACAGTTCCAGATACACAACGGAGCAGGGCAGAAAAGAACCCAAAAGACCTTTAAGGCCCTACAGGATATTTATTTCTCCCACTGGGAGGCTAAGATGTACCCAATGTCATAGAGGTGAAAGCAGATGGGACTTAATGAAAACCTTCCAAAATATGGGAAAGTTCAGATCTGGATGCAGGGTCAAACTCTGTGCTTGTGGACCATCTCTCTAGAACTTCCTGCCTTTCTCCCCCAGCTCAGTGTTCTGGGCAGCCACAATAGCCTTCACCCGTCTGGGAACCCAGTTATGGAAATGTTGTGCCACCTTCTGCAACGCCATTGACTGTGGAGAAGCGTCTCCAGGAGGGTAGCAGGCCCTCTGGAGCCTGGCGCGCGTTTCATGTGCAATTGGTGTCACGTTAAAGTTTAATTAAGTGCCTACTGAAGACACTTAATTAGGAGCCTGTCCTAGGGAGACATGCAGACCCCCTTGCTCAGCCCACCAGCTGCGCCCATGGAAATTCTCTGCCTCAGCAGCTGTACACCTGTGAGCTGCTGACAAACACAGCACGGGGGAGGGGGGAGAAGGGAAGCTCCTCAGCCTGGCCTGGGCTGCCTCCCTGAACCAAAAAACACCCCCTGCACTCTCCTGGCTTAGGGGAAGGGGGAGAATCAACTCCTACAGCCCATGGAGCTCGGCCCTCAACACATCTCGGGACAGAGATACATGGAGCAGAGCAAGAGAGACCAATAAGAAGGTGGACAGAGGCAATTACTGAGGCATTTATTCTCCTTGACACTGAGGCCCCTCCCTTTACACCACTATGGCAACCTTAAAGTGGGCACAAATTACATAGGGACCCACTTGAAGCTGCCAGAACAGTGCCAAGGGGCTTTTCAAGAGATGAGAACGAGGGTTAAAGAGTTATAGGCAGATTAGACAGGCAGGTAGTTCATCCCCGGGGTCCTAATGGAGACGTCCTTGATGCACAGGATCATAACCTCGCCCCAGCCTCGGCAGGCTGACCCAGCCAGCAGGCGCGTGTGTTCCAGGAGCCATTTGGCAGCAATGCTGGCGTTTGGAGGGGATCCAATGTTCCCTGAGAGGTGAATTATAACTTCATAAACTGCGTTTTCTTGAACGCAAGGGCCTGTGACACAATTCAGCCAAAGCGCCTTCTCTCTCTCCTATCTCCAGTCACCTTCCCCCCTCTATTCCACTCACAGTGGGCTAATCGCTAAAAGAGATCTCCCCGCCTCCCCCTGGGATCAAGTGAAACGCAGCTGGAAGATCAGATACCATCCCCAGACAAGCAAAGAGCTCCTGCTCTTCTTTCAACTAACACCAGCCTTTCTAAAATCCCCATCTTTGAGGGGTATGGGGGATTTCCCCTGGCTCAAACTGAGAACCAGGTACTCAGTGCATTCCTTTAGCAGACAAAGACTTGCCTCTAGAGGGTGGTTTCCATCTGTGGGCAACAAACAACGCTTAATGTTACGTCATCTCCACCGTGGGCTTGGGAGCACAGAGACGGCCAAATTAGGAGCGAATCGGCTCAGGGAGGATTGACTGTCAGGCCCCAGAGCTGCTTGGATGTGGTCGAGGAGAGAGAACACGAGCCATCCTCCACTGACGCCTCCGTAAAGGTTGGGATTTCTGAGGCCGCCGTTGTCTACTGCCGTCAAGGTCAGCAGGTTCGGGTTCACTGAACGGTCAGGACGGTTTGAATTACCGGCGCTGCCTGCCGATTCCCTCGCTGATTGTGATCCGTCTTCCAGCGCCTGGCCATGGGATGCCGTTCCCTGCCCTTGTGCCATGCACAGTGTGTGTGTGTGTGGGGGGGGCACACAGGGACGTGGGAGAGGCAAGAGCTCTCCAGAAAGGAGATGAGTTTTCAGCCACATTTCAAGAATGAAGTCGAAGAGAGTGTGGGACCCGCAGCACGTTCTCCATGCACAGGGAGAAGGTGGGGAGAGATGCATATCCCATGACTCTTGAGGACACCCCAACTGGAGATTATGCTTTCAATATTCACCTCCCTCTGGGTACAGAACATCCCCGGGCCACTTTCCCCAACCTGGAGATCTCTGAACTCTCCCCCCGCCCCATCTCCACCCTCTAAGGAAATGACAGGAACTAAAATTTACCAAACCCTAGGAGGGTGCAGAGGGGGACTGTTGGCCATGAGCTCCATCCCGTTCTGTGCACATGACTTTAGTAATCTGAGAGCATGGAAAGACATGTAGGCCTCTACAGAAACCACATTGCAGGGGGGTCCTCTGCCCCAAACACACCTATGTGTGTGAACAGGAGAATAAAGGGTTGAGCTAACTTAGTGTGCTCCTAAATTCATTGCCCCCAAGGGGGCATGACTGCTGGGCTGGGGTGCAAAGTTTCTGTAGGGAGGAGTGACATGACTTGAAAATGTAACTTTGACCTAAGCATTTGTGCGAGAGAAGCAGCATGGGTGCCGGCGTGAGTGGGTGCACGTGTGCGCGCATTGCATACATAACAGGTGTGAAAGTGGGAGGGGCAAGGGTGACAATGTGCACACAAATGAGTGTGACATAAAGGGACAAGAGAATGATAGTGGACCCACGTAAATAGCCTTTGCCATTGTACATTACATGTGGGCTTGGAAGGATTCCATTTCCACTGGTGAAGGTCTATGAACGTTGAGGTCACTGTACACGTGCAAACTGATGAAACAATATTTCCACTGATAACCGAAATTTACAGCGAGGCAAAGTAAGTAAAATGCTCTTGAGAACTTCTTAGAGGTTAAGGCTATTTCCTTTGTATACTTTGATGTGATGTTGATGGTCATTAAATAATTATCATCTGCCCCCTCTCCCCAATTTTCTCCAACTATGGACATTTAAATAGATCAAAACTGGAAAAAATGCCTAAAAATAAACATCGATGTTATCCGTTGAAATTATTAAAAAAAAAAAGTTGAATTCTGCCAAGCCTAGTTACATACATGTCTCTATAGGCCAAATTCACCCTAGGCATCACTCCACTGACGCCAGTGGGGTTGCGACAGAGATAAACGTGGCCCGGTACATGCATATGTTTATAGTCACACCACACGCCTCCTTCTGTATAAGCCCCAGCATGTACGGCTGTACACATATGTATCTCTGTCTGGCTATCCTGTGTATGTGCATCAACAAAGGCCTGTGCACACTTGTGCATCTGCCTACATATGTACACCTAGGGGTGTATGTGTGGTGGGACTGAGTCAGAAACTGAGGCTGTGATAGGCTGACCATGGTTGTTGGCATATACTCCCAAGACTCAACCTTCTTCAGGCCAAAGTCAGAGCCCCAGACCCTACCCGCTGCCAGATGCATCCTGCCTGCCCCTCACTCCCCAGCTGCAAAGAATGAAGGGGGGCAGTAGCCAGTGTCTTGCTGGTTTACATTAATGAGATACACTCAGCGTAATCCGGCAAAGGATTCAGCTCTACAAAGGGAGGTAATAGCAGGCTGCCATGCACAGAGCAGCTCAGGTAATTGGTTTATCTGTCTAGAAGCAGTGGTAGCAATCTCTGCACAGACAGACTAGCAGTAAAGTCTCTTCCTTAAGGCTATTTCCTTTGTCTTTTCAATTGCTTGCACATCCATGTGAGATAGAGAGAGAGGGAGAGAGAGAGAGCTAGAGAGAGAGGGAGAAATGTTAATTTGTGAATTAATGGCTTTTCTCAGCGGAATTGTAAATTCAAATGTCACCTCGCACAGTGACACTGCGGCTGGGCTGCTGAAGCAGCAGCGTTCACATACCACCCCCCTAAACACACACACACACACACTACCGTGCACCTCCCCTCCCCAAAGGTAGCTGCAGAGTGGAACATGCTACTTTTAATTCGCAATCACACCACAACAAAGCTATGCAACCAGGCTTGCTCTCCAACCCTCCTGGCCACAACTCCGATGGCTTGCACCCCCATTTCAAACATATACAGCTCTAGTCCAAGACAACACACTATCTCACCCTGTCCCCGACTAGTCAAAGGATAGTTGTTTTTAAGGGAGGGCTTTAGAACGGATGCTGCTGCAGCCTTCTCTTCTCCTGCAATAATCAGGTGAATTAATGACCCTGAAGTTGAAGTGAGCGTGAGTACTTGGGCGCTGCATGGCATAGGGGAGAAAGCCTTCATTGTTTTCGAGCAGGAGGCGGGCAGCAGTGAGGGAGATTCATGGATGGAGATTGCATATTCAATTTTCTTTCACCTTGCCAAGAGCTGCCCCTGGGCTGTGCCTGGCCTAAATTTTTTTTCCCCTTTTTGCCATCTCTGCCTTATCTGGCCCTCCCACCTCCCTTCCATTCTTTCCAGAAAATTACCTTCAAAATTGATTTCCACTTTTACAAACAAATATAATGGGAACATAAAAAAAACTTGGGCTGTGATGAATTGTGGTTGTCAGGTGCTTCCAAGTTGCCTTTGTTTTTATTTTATTGCCCGGTAGGTTCTTTGTTTTTCCAGCAGCTGGTAATAGTGCCCTTACCTGCCCTACCATCATGGTACATGACCTCCATCATGGTGATACCCCCAGTGTTATCGTGGTGTTAACCCCATTACTCCTGATTCCTCACCCTCCCCATGGTATTGCTGCTCCGCATCACTGAGATGCTACCAGTCCCCGTTACAATGTACCCCAGTGCTACTACCATGATACAGCTGAGCCCCCATAATTGTGATACAGCCAATCTGGGTCACTAGGCTACTCTGATTCTCTAACACCACCAGTCTGAGTCACCAGGCTACTCTGATTCTATAATACCACCAGCCTGAGTCACTGGGCTACCCTGACTCTCTAATCTCCACGCTACAACAGATCCCAATCACTGTGATTTGGGCCTGTCACTACGTAGCCTTGGCTCCTATTGCCATGTTACACGGATCCAGTTCTGCTACTTTAGAGCTTCATCATTGTGTTACTCCTGTTCTCCTTTGCCATGTCAAACGGACCTCCAGTGCTGTTACCCCCACTGTACTGTAATGTTACATCAAACTGGGACATCGCCAGGTTATCCCATGTTCTCATTTGCCTCATTGCAACATAACCCTAGATCCCCACTGCCATGTTCCCCTAATCCCATCACAACTTCACCCCTGTGCCCCATCACCATGTTACAAGATCATCCCCGCACCTCATTGCCATGTTACCACCGATCCTTGTCACATCACCACCCAGCGCCTCATTCCCATGTTACTCCTGATCTCATTGCATCATCCTGCCATGCATTGCCATATAACCCCTGATCCCCAGCACAACATCACCCCTGCATTGCACTGCCATGTTACTGCTGATCCTTGTCACAATGTCACCTGGTGCCCCATTGCCCTGTTACCCCATTGCTATGCTACCCCCCCCATTTCCACCACTGTGCTTCCTCATCCCTCCTCACCTTCTTAGCCCTGATTCCAACCATCATGTTACCCCTGGTCCCCATCCCACTCAAAGTCTAGAATAGATTCAAACATCCACCTCTTTGCATGCAGACAGCAGCAGTGTATATCTGGACTGCAACAGAGAAAAAGACTCTGAGACCCCAAGAGACAGATGGCCAACAAGAGATCTGGGATGAAACACACAGAGAGGACACATGAGATGGACCCGGGAAGGTGCTTTTCTGAAGCATTGCGAGGAGTTTTAGCTGCACGATTCCCATTGGACATGTCAGTGGGAACTCGCCCTCAGAAACACAGACAGAGGAGGGGGTCTCCAGAGTTCTTCCACCATGGACACATGTAATCCCCTGGGTCCAGGTCTCCTGAGGTCTACCCAACACAACTCCACAACAGCCAGTTGCTACCCCCAACTCCAGCTTTCTGTATACACAGGGCTAGAAGCAGGCTGAAAAATGGGGTGGTCTGTTAGAATCCTGGAGCTGCAGCTGTGGTAAGATTGGGCTAAAGCCCCTCAGCAAGCTGGTTTGATCGTTAAATTTCTCTTTTTGCTGGAGCTGCAACCCCTTGTGGCCCCCTTGCCCTTCAAACACTGTGTGTACCTTGCAGCTCGGAGCAACAAAGAATGCCTGCCCTCCTTAGGGTAATAACTTCATGTGCGCAAGGCTCTGACATCAACTTGTCAGCCTGAACGCACATCCACTGATGTTAACACTCAAATACACAACACTCACACAAATATGCACACAAATGCCCAACTCTTGCACAAGTACACCTATACCTTATATACACACAAATACACAACCTCCCAAATACATACAAGTACATAGCACCCACCCACATACATAAAAATACACACACAAGCACACCCCATTCACAATATATATTCATACACAACACGAACATAAATCCAGATACACACAAACAGTGCACAATACTCACACAAATCTACAAAACACAAAACTACACAGCGTTCACACAAATACACTCAAAATATGCACACAGATACAGCATTCACAGAAATGTACAACATGCCTATACTCACAATGCACAGATTAACATACACAGTGCTCGCACAACATGCACAAAAATCCAAATACACAAGTGGCACTCTGCCAAGGACAGATGTACAGGCAAGTGGAAACCAGTCACGCTAACATAACACACACACACATATGTTCTTGGAGCCACAAATACAAACGCAGAGAGGTACAAACACACAAAAGATACACACACTCTCTCTCTCTCACAGATCCGCTTGTCCTCAGTATTACTGATCCACGGCAAACTAAACAGCAACTCCAGCTTTGCTTGTGTTCTGCCTAACCAGCCTTCTGTGATGCACTCTTTTAACTCTGTCTTACCTATAATTCTGCTCAGCAGCAGCACATCCATCACACACCTCCCCACCATCCCTAGTGCACGCGCTCACACACACACACACACACACACACACACACACTCCCTCTCTCTCAGGCTGGCTGTCTCTTTCACTTACAGACAGACCTCATGCAATCACAACCCATATTTCTGGCACAGCCACACTGGCACCTGCTAATTCTGCCCCTTTTCATCAGTGCTGTGCTGCTTATGCCTTGTTCTGCCATCACCTCTTCCTCCTCTTTTCTTCCATGCACGCTCTGCCCTCTCTGGCCAGCCTTCTGCAGTTCGCTCAGAGAGGTGCGGGGCGACTGGCAGATGTCGCTCATTTCTACATTCTAATCTCTTGCTGTTGGGAATCTCACCAACGTCAGGACTATGGGGGCTTCACAGACAATAAACTGCCTCTTAGAGCTGCAACTTCATCTGGTGCATGAGGGATCTCTTAACTACACTTGCCTGCATTGACACAGCCACACTGTAGGTTCAGCACAGACACTGCTGCCTACAGGGATACAACACGGCCATGGGCAGGCACAGCCACGCTGCCTGAAACAACACAATCAATTGGGCCAAGGGGATAAAATCACAGCACAAAACAACACAACCACACCTCACTCACAACCAGATTAGACAAAAGTGACACATCCAACACCCACCTGCGACAATAAGAACACATGGCTATTGCATGAGGCAACACAACTACACCCATCTGCAGTGCCATGAACACAACCATTCACCTGCAACAAAGCAATCATACAGAATAATGCAAACACCCTTCTGGGTTGACAAGGAAGCACTGCATCAAACGACATAACCACACTACAGACAATGTTGCCAGGCTTCACCTGCAGTGACCCTGCACACTCAGTTGTCTTTAACAAAACCCAACGCAAAGACACAAACTCATCCAACTGCACTCACACAAACACGTCAGATGTAGCGATATAATCCCATGGTGTGACACAAGCACATTGTTTGCAGCACCACATTTAAAAGCGCAAAGGCATATCCCTGTAATGACACAAACACTCCCAAACACAACCCTACCACCTGCAATCAATGACCACATCTGTTGCAATGACACAACCTCCTCAGTGGAAGTGATACAACAATACTGCCTGCAATGATGTACTGATGATGCCTACAATGGAACCACCTCACTGCCTGCAGTGACACAAAACACACCATCAGGAATGATTCAATCATGCCTCCTCAAACAAGACAGTCACTTCAGCTGCAATACTGCAAAATTGCAAGCAATGATGTAGCTATACTATCCCATCCGCAGTAGCGGTAGAGCCCCCCCAACATGAGCACCATGGCCATGCTGCCAGCAATGACACAATCAAATCACCTGCAATGACAACTATAGCACTGCTAGTGAGATAACCATGCTGCCTCGAACAATACTATTGTACCACACCATCAATGACACAACCAGCTGCAGCAAGCACATCACACCTGTCCTCGTGCAAAAGTCTCCATCCTGATCTTCATGGCATGGGCCCAGGATATGTAAAGAGCCCAGAGCTCTTGGATGGACATGGTGGTTGACAATTCCACTCCTTTGACCCAGTGGAATTCTACAATAACAGTAAAGCTCATCTGTGCAGCGATTGCCAGTTCTGGACTGTAAACTGAACTCCCCCACGAGCTAAGGGCCAGCCCAAACCTCCCTGCTTTCTGCTCTAAGAGCAAGGCACATATCTTCAAGAGGCCTTTGCTCACATAAACATGGAGCCATGTAAAGGGAGGGGGGACAGGACGATGACAACCACCAAACTAACCAACACAACCAAACAAAACCACCAAAACAAATCCTTTTCCAAAACCAGACCACTCCGCAACACCCATTGTTCTCGCCCTGGGGAGAGGAAGAACCACATGTGACAGACTGAACACCACAATCATACCACATGCAATGACAGGACGCACCTTGAACATCACAATCGCCCCTCCCTGCCGCAATGACAGGATGCACCTTGAACACCACAATCACACACACCACCTCCAATGACACAATCCATCTTGAACAACACAATTGCACCCCCTGCAATGACAGAACTGCCCACCTGGAACAGCACAATTGCACCCCTTGTGATGACACAGCCCCGTGTCCCACACTTAGATGTAATTCATTCCAATCATCCAGATGTCAGACTACAAAAAAGAAGGAAAACACTGAACTGTATTCAGCCTCTCTCCTCCTAGGGATATCACACTGGAAGCACTCTGGGTATTATTGCCTCTTATACTAACAACCACCCGTTCACCTCCTCTCCCACAAAACCACTGCTGATATTAGTGCTGATAATGCTAACAGCCCTGTGGGTTTTATTACTGCTGATACTAATAATACTAGACACATTACGGCTGCTCCTGCCAATAACACGCCGCCGATATGATCCCTGCTAACCCTGACAGTACTTGGGGATAATATTGCTGCCATTGTCAGCACCATAGATCTGATTGCTGTTATTGTCACGGCCAGTACAAATAAACACTGCCGAATTATCAACACCGGAACAGGAATCCAAAATGAGAATCTGGATCTGTAAAAGAAATCCTCCCACGTCCTGCTCTCGAGACAAAGAGCTGCCTTTAATCATGACCGTTTTCTAACGATCACAGTGGTCTCGCCTATCATATGGAGCAAAAGTCCTCCTGGGAGCCTGAAGAGGCCAAGGGATGCAAGAGGGGACTGGGAATGGTGCTTTGATTATCCATTCATCCATCTCCTCCATATGCACCCACCCATCCATCCCCTTACGTGCCCATCTAGCTCGTATATAATGCCCATCACCGTAGCAGCTGAGTGGAGCTCATTTCTTTATTAGAATCAGTGGGTCTGAGCAGGGACTCCCTGTTCTTTCACGTGCCCCTTCAGACCCTGTTGGAAGGAGGGAGAGAGGAGGAGGGGAATAGCCAATCGCTCGTCACATTTTCAAAGGGGGCCTTCGTGTCCTCTCTCCCACGGCCACGGTGCTGCCATACCTGGCTGGACCTGCTGTGCACAGCAGGGGGAGGGGCTCAGCCTAGGCTGGGAGCACAGGAGTAAGAGCCAGGGATCCTACCGTGGCTGTGATATGGGGACAAGGCTCTCTGTGGCCTCGAGCTGGTCCATTCCCCTCTCTGTGCCCAGTTCCTTGGGGCCGGCTGGGTGGTAACAATGGATACATCTGCCCCACAGCATGGCCATGGCTGGGCCAGGTCAGCTGACTGCCTGGGCTCTGGGACCCTGCGAGTGGGGTGGGTTTCAGAGCCCGGGCTCCAGCCTGAGACCAATCGTCTACAATGGGATTTTATAGCCCCGCAGCCTGAGGCCAAGTCAGCTGGCCTGGGCTCTGAGACTCAGGTTTTTTATTTCAGTGTAGACATTCCCCCCACCCCCCAACAGGGCTGAGGATTCACCTGTGAATGTCTACAAGGGGCTGGAATGACAAAGAGTGCTAAGTACTCGTTGGGGGACAGACCCTGCAATCCCTACGCAGCCTTTAGAGAGTGGCCCCTTCCCTACTCTGATTAGGGAAGGGACGCTGTGCGCCCGTTATTCACTCTCCACCTAGCCCCTGCATCAATCCCCTGCAAGTCCTCCCCTACAGGGACACCTGGCTGCCAGCGTCCCTCGCTGAGCCCACCTCACACAACTGTCTGGCTACCTCTGCCTCATTCGGGTGTTTGGCTACATCATCCTGACACATAATTATCTCCCCTTTTCTTAATCATCTGCGCCGCTGTCTAATGCAGGCACCAGCTGCGGCAAGGAGGAGTGGGAGGGGAGCAGGGGATGAGGATGGAGGCTCCTCTCTGCTCCCTTTCCCCTCCAAGCTGCCTCGCATGCTGTTAACAACATTTTCAGAACCAGGGGTAGCCTGGCTTGTCCCCTCTGCTCTGACTGGGACTTCCTGAGAGAGCACTTCCATTTACCCTATAGATGGGAGGGGGGAATTGGCAGGGCCGTTCCCTGCCCCCTAGCATGGCTGGGACTGCAGATCTGCCTTCAGAGCAGGGACGGCTCTAGACATTTTGCCGCCCCAAGCACGGCGGCGTGCCACGGGGGGCGCTATGCCGGTCGCTGGTCCCGCGGCTCAAGTGGACCTTCCGCAGGCGTGCCTGCGGGGGGTGTCTGCTGGTCCTGCGGCTCCACCGAAGCCGCGGAACCAGCGGACCCCCCACAGGCATGCCGCCGAAGGCTGGCTGCCTGCCGCCCTCCCGGCGACTGGCAGAGCGCCCCCCACGGCATGCCGCCCCAAGCATGCGCTTGGCATGCTGGGGCCTGGAGCCGCCCCTGCTTCGGAGACAAACTCTTGCTCTTTAAATGCAAGAAGCAAGCCCCAGCCAGGAACAGATGTGAGTAGATCACTGGCACAGACATCATTTAGCACCCATGGAACACACTGGGAAGATGACTCCTTACAGTACAAAATACCTGCGGCTTGCCAACAATCACCCCCTCCAGTCTCCCATGCCTCCCACCCCTCTCCACCTTGCAGCTAAGACAAACTAGAGCCTACCAGACTAGGTGAACACTGCTGGAGAACAAGAGAAAGGCACTGGCTGCAGAGACACCATCTTGGGAGAGCTCCTGCCAGGAAAAGAGATCTGAAGCAGAGGGACCTGCAGTTAGTACTGTTGGTGGGTGGGGTATGGCGCTGGCGTCTCCTTGGGAGGGCAGGATCAAGATATAAGGGCAGGTTCCTCTAAGGCACTAAACACATGCTGCAAGATGCAGCAGCCACTGGCAGCACTGAAAGCTGAGGGTTCTCAGCACGACACAGGGAATGGCCGATGACTCCCCCAGCTCCTGACTGGAAGCAGGGACTGCAGAGAATCTCCTTTGCTTAATAAATCAAATCCGGGAAGAATCAGAGCAACCCGTAAAAGCTGCCCTGTATGTCTGGGTTTCAGATCCTTTTTTCTTTTTTTTTGGTACTTTCATTGTACTGTGCCAAACAGCTCAAATTCTTGGACTGAAATCTAGGGAGTGGATCAGCCTGTCATGGGCAAAGCTCCTGGGATGTTTGGGAAGAGCAAAGTACCAATGCCAGATGATCTGGCTGGCATTATATAGAGTACTAAGGGATCCTGCCAAGAACCAGATCACTGCAAAACTCCACTACAGGTGAAATTTACCAAATCTGGGTTTTCCTGACAACGCCAAACTCAGCCGTGGTGTACATATTGGTTTGCAAATCTATAGGGGAACCTGGATTCACTTGAAATTGAGGGACCAGGTCAATTTATGCTTTAGGTGTAACCATGAAAACCACCGGAGGGTTTGCATTTCAGTAGCTACGGGTCAAACCAAAACCCTGGATCCCAGCACTCCAAAACTTTGAGGCAGTAGTTCTCAACCTCTCCCTTAATGGCCACCCCTTTCCATAGTGGGACTGTCCCAGGACCTCACTGCCATCAGCCTGGAGAATGGATCTGCACCTGGGTCCTGATCCAACTGCCAATGGAATCAGGGGGAGTTTTCCCATTTGCTTTAATGGGGTCTGAATCTCTGCATTCCAAATGACGCAGTTCCTGGTTTTCACCAGTAACCAGGCAGGATGAGGCTGCTGGAGCTAAGTTTTGCTAGGGGTTACTGGGTTCATTTGAACCTGAAACTCAAAGTGAAACTCAGGAGTGCGTGAACCCTATGAGAACCGAAGCCATGCAAGTAGCTGGCGCAACCCCCCATACAGCTTTTCTGCTGTGATATAGCCTCCACCTCTCCCCAGTCCAGCAGATAGCACAGGCTCCCTGCCATTAACTTACCCCCATTTGGCCTGGGGGTTGCAGGCAAGTCAGCCTCCTACTGCTAGGAGGCACCATCCACACAACAGACAAGAGTGGGAAGTGACAGATTAAGGCAGTGGTTCTCAGTCAGGGATACACATATCCCTGGGGGTCTGTGGAGGTCTTCCACGGGGCACATCAACTCATCTAGATATTTGCCTAGTTTTACAACAGGCTACCTAGAAAGCACTAGCCAAGTCAGTACAAACTGAAATTTCATGCAGACAACAACTTCTTTATGCTGCTCTATCCACTGTACCAGTGTTTCTCCACCTGGGGGTGTCAACCCCAGGTTATGGGATGGGTTTAGAGGAGTTTCAAGTGCAGGGCCAGTATTAGGGAGCGGTAAGCAGGGGCCCCAGGAAGCTAAGATACATGCCAAAGCCTGAGCCCGCCGTCCAGGGCTGAAATCAGACTCCTGACAGGGGTACAGTAGTCTGGAAAGGTTGAGAACCACTCAATTAAGGCAGGATTGAATGGATCAAACAACTCAGGCCTCACACTCTGAACAGCCCCTCCCCAATTTTCAGTGCATCCAAATACAAGAACAGATTTAAGACAACAAGTACGCAAGCCTTATGCCCCCCCACGTCTACAAATGCTGAGACTCCACTCCCACTCCTTACACTGCCCACCTGGAAACACGACAGCGAGTGGGCTTGGCTCTCCAGCTTTTTGCTCATTCCAAGATCTATTTAGCCATTAATCTACCCCAGTGTGGGAAAGGGGGAGGGGGAAGAGAAGGAACAATCTTAATCCCTAATTTCTGTGGGTTTGGGGGTAGGGGTTAGATACTACCCCCGGGGCCAAATACTTAGTAGGTCTCCTATACTGTGCAAGTAAGTCTGTTTGGTGCCGTGAAGGAGGCCAGCTGAACCCGGGGCCCTTGATGTCACTGTAAATAAGTGGCTGATGACACGTTGTAGGGAAAGGGCTGCCTGCACCGAGAGTCTGAGAGTCACATTTCCTCCCACCCTGCTGCAAGTGCTGAGCCGAGATGGCATCAGGTTAGGAAGCGAGTGAGTCAGAATGACCTGGTTTCCCTGCAGTTCAAAGCGCGGGCACCTGCTGGCACCTGGGGAGTTGGGTTCCAGCCCTTTCCAGCAGAGAATGGGCTTGGGATCAGCTCCAGGAATGGAAGCGGCTGCTCAGCCCGCTGAGCAGATGTCTGGAGAATGTAGCCTGTCACGAAAGGCCTTGGAAGAAGAACATTCCAAGCCAGCAGGGCGGTGCGGGGAATCGGCCGCTGCTGCTAAAACTGATCTAGCCCCGGAGCAGCTGCAAGGCCTGGTTTGAAATCGGAGCCTATGCATAGGGACAAAGAATATAAAAGGGGAGGATGAGCCTCTCCCCTCCCCCTACCTTCATCACGTTTCCTCTTCTCGCCATTCGACCGAGGAATGCCCAGGATCCCGTTAATGGAGTAAGAACCCACTGGATCATTGGAGGCACTGGAGACGGGAGGGGATGCTGTACTGGGAACTGGACAAAAGGAAAAGGGAAAAGGGCCATGAGGAGAGCAGCATAGCACTCAGGGAGCACCCAGCTGAAAGCTACCCCTTCCCACACTCTCCTAGGAAAGCCCCTTTCACCAAACGGACCCCAGTTCGTGTCAACGAAGGAGCCATAGACTGATATTCCATAGACTGACACCACCTCTTGCTGCCTCTCAGTCTTGCCACATATCTCACCATACAGCAGCTCCACAGACTCCAGTGCAGACTATCAAGCAGCTACAACCTGCTAGTAGATTCCAGTCGAGAGCAACAGCTCCCCAGTGCCTTCCAGTGGAGTCCCATGCAAGTTCTGCATGTAACACGCAAGCTAATGACCACCCAGTCTGTCCAGGTTCAGCCAAGCACCTCCCAGGAAAGCCTAGTGTACAGCATTCTCTCCCAGTATGCCCCATTCAAGAGGTACCTGTCACATGATATCCCAGACATCCTCCCAGTACAACCTCCCCTCCAGGATACAGCCTAGCACAGGTGCACAGCATTTCAGTGCATCTCAGTACAAGCCAACACCTTCTACAATCTTCCAGTGCAGATCAAGAGCTCACAGTCTGTATCCTGGTACAGATTAACACCATGGTGGTGCATCCCAGTACAGACCATCTCCCAGTATAGGCTAGAAGTCTCCCACTACAACCTAGTCATGGCCATCATCTCTCAACAGTTTCCAGTGTAGCCCAACATCAGCTCAGAAAACTCATTCAGAAGAAAGAACGAACAAAAGAACGAGCAGGTGTGCAGGGTAGTACAATGCGTTCCAGGAGGCATGCCATCACTTCCCAGTACATCCCTGTATGCCTCCTAGCCCAGATATACATCGGTGCTCCCTTGTGCAACCTCCCCTGTGCACCTCTGCCCTCCCCCCTTGAACATTGTACTGATGTGATCAACAACCTCTCTGTGCAATAGGAGCCTTCCAGTACAGTACAGACTCTGCCAGCTCCATCTAGTACAGACCAGTACTTCCCAGTACAGCCCAATATGGTGTTATTCTTCCAGTGACAGTACCCACAAACACCATTCCATAGAGGCCAATCCATTCTACTACATTGCAGGACACAGCACTTTTCTTCCAGTACAGAACAGAACCCACCAGCCCCATCCAGTATAGACCAGCACTTCCCAGGAGATCCCCACACGGTGCTTGATTTCCAGAAAGCAAACACCCACAATTGCCTCCCTAGACAGGCCATCACATTTCACAGCTTCTCAGCGCACAGCACTGTTCTTCCGGCACAGATTAGTAACCCCGCCCTGTACCAGCAGGAGCAGAACATACACACAAGACCACAGAACCAACAATAAAAAATGCCTTATACGCCCTTAGCATGGAGCCTGTAACACTATAGACTAGCAAACTCTCTGTAGACTTTATTACAGGCTCAGAATCCTGCGCACAACATAGTCAAACCATCTCCCATTAACGTCTCAGGGCAATACATCCCGGCACTGCTGGACTCAGTGGCCAGCTCTCGGGAATGTCTTTTCCTGCAACAGGCATATCCTTGTCTCTGAGAATCAGGCTCGTACCAGGGAGGGGAGAGATGGAAGAAGAGGAAGAGTGTGAAGGAGGCAGGAAAAGGGAAGCAGAGGGAGAAATGTGCTTGGACACTCTGGTGATGGACACTTTATATACAGGGAGGGAAAGGAGAGAAAGGAAAGACAAAGGGGGGTAGAAGGATAAAGAATGACTCAATATGAGATTTCAACCCTGTCTACATGCTGAGTCACATTCTGACTTGGATGTAACCCACTGACCCCATGGGAGTTAGGCCGGCGGAGAATTTTACCCTCTGCCTTTAGCTGTGCTGTTTGGTGCCTCTCTCATGCTAGTCTGCCCTAGTGTCCATCTTGCTTCACTCCCCCCACCTCATCCTTATTCCCTTGTGTCTAGATCCACTGGCTCTATCCCTCATTGTGCCGGCCCCTCCGCTGTCTTCTTACCGATAGTGTGTCCAGGTGCAGTCACTCCTGTCCCAGTCCCATCTGGTGTCGGGTGGAAAGGCTGTTGAACTTTGGTTCTGATAATCCTGTAAAAGAGTGAAACTGGGTCAGAACTCAGCTCCTTCCACAGCTCCTCCAGCCCCTCAGAGCCATCAAATTCTGGCACTGCCCTCACCAACCCCAGCTGCCAAACCAGGAGGCCTGATTAGCTGTCAATGCACAGCACAGAGCAGAAAATAACCCTG
This sequence comes from Gopherus flavomarginatus, assembly GCF_025201925.1. Classification (NCBI taxonomy): domain Eukaryota; kingdom Metazoa; phylum Chordata; order Testudines; family Testudinidae; genus Gopherus; species Gopherus flavomarginatus. The sequence continues at coordinate 67,175,445 of NC_066622.1, read as the reverse complement.
TGCAATGGCTTCTTCTAACTCGCATGGCCACAAGGTTTTTGCCAGCCATATCAATGAGAGTCCCTTTGAACCCTTCTCTGACAGGAGTTTTCACTGCAGAGCTAACACAGCTCAAAATGAGCACCAGGAATAGCAGGCTGTCTCATGTGTCAGCAACTAGGTTATCACTGATGTACTGGCCGTTCTGGACCATTATTCCCGGTGATGCTGTGAGAGGTTGGACAAACCCAGCTCAGTTGCCAGACTTCGGCAACCGTAGCAACTTGCAGAATTGCTGTTTAATGTGTGAGTGGTGCAGATCTGATCTGTAGTGTGACTGAGAGGGAAATACGTGTGAAGGGTGACAGGTCCCAAGGACATAGATTCATAGAGTTAAAGGGCAGAAGGAACCATTAAATCATCTAGTCTGACCTCCTGTATGTCATAGATCATAGAATTTCACCCACTTTCCCCTGTATTGAACCCAATAATGTGCGTAATTATGACCCATCTGGGTGTCAACATCATGCTACATGATTAAGAAGCTCTGACCCAAGAGAGCAAGAGACTAAAACACACAAAGTGCTTTGTATTTCCAATAAAGTAAAGCACTTATTAACCAATTAAGCATTACCAAAGACTTTTCTCTGGATAAGTGAGTGACTGGGGGCACAGGGTAGCCAAAGGAACTGGCAGTGGGACATAGATCATTAGCAAAGACAAAGCTCCCACAAGCATGACGCTTCGGTATTTATCGGGCTGTGAATTAACATAACTCAGAAGCATAGAGAAGGTGTGTTGGGGAATGTGACAGAGCAGAGGAGACATCCCCAAATGAAGATGGAAAGTTAAAGCTCAGTTTATGTTCCTGTCCTTGTTATATGAAGTTTTATGCCGCTACGTCACTGGTTCAAATCCAGCTGAGGTCAGTGACGAAAGAAAATCATTACCTCCTGCTGGTTGCTGGCAAAAAGGGCTGGAGAGCTTCCTAGCCTGTGCTGATGGGCAAGTGTTTGCAACCCAAGCAGCACCTTCACTAATAGTCCTCTTGCTGGCGACCTCAGCAAAGCCACCAAGAATTGGAGAGGCCATGAAGGCCGAATCCCCCTCAGACTGTAAATGGGGGTCCTGCCAGGTCAGGGCTGAGGCATGGGGTGGAGGGGCTGCACGAGGGCTGCCCATGCTGTTCAGGTATTGGTTTCCAGGACTGTCAATCCTGTATTAAATTCACTTTAAGCTCTGTCCTAAAGTCTCTCCTAAAAGTGAAAGCAAATAACTGAAGGTGCCTGACACCCTCCCCTGCTCCACCTAAGGTGGGAGGCAGATATGCTGCAGAGCTCTTTCTACACAACAAGCTGGCCAGACTTCAAAGAGAAAAGGCATGTTCTACAGCCCAGCTTGGCAGGGCAGTACAGGGCCTGGGGGAGGCCAGGCCAGGGCAGCATAGGTAAGGCTGGGATTCTGGGGGCTGTTCCCAGGCCAGACGATGGTATTGTAGGGCTGAGCACCTCAGAAGCATCAGGATGTTCAGGCATTGCAGGTGATGGAGCCTGAAGTGTACTGGAAGGAGCAGGTGTTGCAGAGGATGGTGCCTGGGAAGTATGTGGAGGCAGGTAATGTAAAGGTTTGTATCTGAAGAGGCCCAGCTGGTGTAGCTCCACTCATGTCAATGGATGTGTGCTGATTTACACCAATTGAGGATCTGGTCAGGAGGTATTTGAGAGCTTCGTACATATGGGGCCAGATCCTGGAGCTATGCTGATTTACACCTGCAGAGGAGCTCACCTAAGAAGTCCATGAAGGGGCAAAAAGAACAGGAGTCCTTGTGGCACCTTAGAGACTAACATTTATTTCAGCATGAGCTTTCATGAGCTACAGCTCACTGCTTCAGATGCATAGAAGAAGTGAGCTGTAGCCCACAAAAGCTCATGCTGAAACAAATTTGTTAGTCTCTAAGGTGCCACAAGGACTCCTGTTCTTTTTGCAGATACAGACTAACACGGCGGCTACTCTGAAACATGAAGGGGCAGGTACTGTAATTTCTTTCTTTGCCCCTTCTCCCCCATTCCCTTGAAGCACCCTGAAGTGCCACTGTGCTTGTGTGAGTTTATTGATTTGGCCCAGCCCAGAGAGAGCAGAAAGTGGGGCTGGGGTGTAGGCACAGAGATGGAAATAGAAAGTTATAAATTATTTGTGACAGGAAAGCAATAGTGCCAGAGAGCTGAGCACAAGTCCCGTGTCACTATTAGATTCCTTTTAGCCTGATGACACTGTAAAAGAGGTTAAGTGTCTGATGGAATCGTACACCTAGGGGGCAGGGGCAGGCTGGGAGCAGAACAAGCCACACAGAGAGGGTATATCAATTCTCCAGGCCAATAATATTCCTCTCATTGATCGCCACACAAAGTTCAAAAAAATCTCATTACAGTGAGGCAGACCTGGAACTTTATCGATTTTTTTTAAGAGTGATATAATATATGTATGCTTAGTATAAATGTATCTATTCATCTATCCATCCATCCAAATTCTGCCCAAGGGGGTGGGTCTGAGTTAACCTACTATGTTATGTTGTATTGTACTATATTGAAATGAGCGAGTTAGAAGAATTCCCCTGCAGCCTTAGATGACATACTGTAAAAAGTCCTATTAGCATGGAGATGACATCAGACATCCCCATTCATACTTTGAGATTACCTCATACTATACTAAGTTATTCTGTACTGAAATAAACAGATGAAGACAATTCTTATTGAGTCTTACCCTAAATATAGTCAGAAGAGCATTGAAGTGACATCAGAGGCCCTTATTCATACTAGGGTGACCTGCGATGCTTCCATTCACAGGGATGCCAGAAGGACTTTTTTGAAGTGAGAAATATAAACAAATTAAATGTAAAATGGAAATATCCTGGCCTGCTGTTATAAGATTTGAGGGCACAAGCTCTGTTCATCAACTCTTGGTATTACATGCTTGGTTTTCTATTCAGTTTGATTCCCAAGACTTCCACCTTGCTCTTGAGAGTCTTGATGAAAGCTGGGCAGAGGGGAAGAGTGAATGAGGTTGAGGTGGCATTTAGCATACCAGTGAATCGCTCTGATCTCACAGGGTGGGAAGCTGTTCTACAGGGAAACTTATCTCCCTCCCTCACCACATTACCTGGGCACCTCACAACGTTAGTATATTTAACCTCACAGCACCCCTGAAGGCAGGGAAGCTATAGCCCCATTCTCAGAGGGGGAAGTGAGTCATAGACAGACAAAGTGATTTATCCACAATCACACAGAGCCAATGGCATAGCTGGGAATTGAACCCAAGTCTCCAGGGAACTATGCGCTGCCTGCCCTGCCACACCATTTTTGTAGGTTGGTTGGACGCGTGGTATTTGCATCACTCTCTGGGAGGTTTTAGTGAATTCAGCACAGTGAAAGGTTCTGGATTGACAGTCCAGGGGCCAAAAGGCCTCCTTATCCACAGAACAGGAATAAAAGCCATGTAAGATTCCCCACTATGTCGCACCAACCCACACAGGGGTGAGAAGGGAAGCTCAGTCTCCATATCCACCCACACCTTGGATTTTCCACTGGGAACACCATTACAAGGTTGTCAGGTAGGGCCAACTGGGATGGTGGTTGCTGAGATGTGTCCATTAGGAACTGGATCTAGACCTACCAGCAGCTGGTAATTTTTGGTCCCTACCAACCAGGACCAGAGTTCAGTCAGTGACCTGAAGGTGACAGCTCTGTAGAAAATATTCCTATCTTGAGAATAAAGCTGGTTTTGTGTCACAGGCTCACAAGGAAGTGAGTAGAAGTACTGAGGCTGCGTTTCTGCAACCCACCAATAAATCTGATCCAAGTAATTCTGAGAGAGAGATGGGTGAGGTAATATCTTTTCTTGGCCCAACTTCTATCGGTAAGAGACAAACTTTCAAGCTGACACAGCGCTGAAGGACCTGGAGAAGAGCTCTGTGTCAGCTCCAAAGCTTGTCTCTCTCACTAACAGAAGTTGGGCTAATAAAAGATATTACCTCCCCGACCTGTCTCTCTAATATCCTGGGACCAACACGGCTATAACAATGCTACATGCATAGTAATTTTTGGTATACAAGGGATAAACCCAGTGGAGTCTCGGAATGGAAGACATTTCCTATGGCTAAAAACAGCCTGGCACCCTAAAAGAACCCTCACGTTGCAATTATGAATGACACTGTTGGAAAAGAATGAATGGATCTTTTGGATGGGTTTGACTGCAACTAACTTGGAATACAGAATGTGGCCATTCCACTACCTTGCAGTCTATCTGTGGATGGAACTACATAGTCACACTAACAACTAGAGCTGGGTGAATAGCTGATTTTTTCCAGTTTTCGGCCAATTCTGAAAAAAAATCAAGAGGAAAATATGCTGAGTTGAATTATTTTTTTCATAATTTTCAGTGAATTTGAAAAGAGCTGAAAATGTTTTGGTTTGATTTGGAGCATTTTTTAACATTTTTGATTGTTCCTTTAATAAAATTGAAATACACTTGAAAACACAAAGTTGTCTTGAACCAAAACATTGGCACGTTCCATTTAGAAAACAAAGAAATGTTTCCTTTTTTCTCTCTTTTTTTTTGGGGTGGGGGGGGCGACACAAATTCACAAAATGTTTTTGTGTTGTCAAATGTTTTTTGTACAAAAAATTTTGCCCAGCCCTACTAACAACTACTTCTGTCACATTAAGAGGTACAGTGAGCCCTCTGTGAACAAGAACACCTGAAGCGTGTTCCCCAGGCAAACAGCAAACGAAAGCTGAACAGAGTTGACCCAGTCCTGGCCATTGCAGCAACCCACACAGCATAACAACACACCCTCAAACACCAGGGTTTTCCTGAACTTTGAAACTTCTTCCACATGTGATCCCTAAGCAGCCCTGAAACCTGGGCCTTCTGGATTACTGTTATGGGAGAGCAGGAGTTCAATTCACCTCTTTGCTGCTGCCTCATTGACATTCCCTAGCCAAAAAGTTGGAAACAGCTATGCTTTTGACCTTCTTGTGCAACTACTTCCTGAGTCCTTCTCAAATGCGGAGAAGCCATGATTCTCAATTACTCAGATCAGTGGTTGTCACCCAGCTAATGCAGTAAACTTCCTTGCAGTACATGTGAATCCTTTCAAAGCTCTTTTATCTAGACAATGACACATTGGGGTAGATCCATCCCTGGTTTCACCCCCTCATAATCAGTGGCTGATGTAACAGCATTTGTGTTTAACTAAGGGCAAACTGGCTACCAGTGCATGGGCAAATTGGTAGTTATTGTAAATTCCCATTTTCATTTTCCAATGGGAGACTTTTGCACAAGCAGCAAGTGTACAAATCGCACAGATGCAACTTTGACACTGATCTTTGAAAACACAGTTCCTTCGAGTTTAGTAGAATATGCAGAAGATTTAATATATAAGCTTCTGAAGCTTCAAATTGTTGGACATTTAAAGACATTTGATGGCAATAAAGAAATTCATTTTGCCAGTTGAGTTTAATATGCAATAATATGTTAAGTAATGGTATATTATATCATTACAGGACATGACATCACACTGTGAAATAGTGTCTCTTTCAGGAACCTGTGAGTTATTGTAGTTGGTTCCTGGTATCACCCTCTATAATTAATATTGCAAAATAGTTTCCACTGAAACCAACCCCCTGTTTTCAAATGCTCATAACTTCCTGAAAAATTCATCGTTTTGGACTGAACCTTTCCATGCGTGGCCTTTGCCCAGGGGTGATTATTTTTGGAAAGTTTAAGTTTCAAGTTTAGATTACATTTATTTTTGGAAAGTCCCTTCAGCTAATTTTGAGTTCAGAGGCTTACAAAAATTCACCTTTCCTGTCATTAAACATAAATCTGCTAAAGACACTTATCTGATTGAGGCTTCACAACGAAAATGAAGTATAAAATGTGAAGTTTAGCAGCATGGATATAATCCTCACTCAAGTGTAGCACTTATGCTTAGCCTGCAGAGCATTTTTTCCCCTGATAAACAAATAATTGAAAAATTCCTTCTGCTCAGTGAGAATCCAAGATTGTGATCAACTATAAGAAAGGTCCTACCCCATTCTGTGACATCATTACATGTTCTCACTTCCCAGCCCGCTAGGCCCTGAGACTTACTGCAGCTTGGGATGGTTTGTGAAAGGAAATGGATAAGTGCCTCAGTGGAAAACACACACACAGTCAAATCTTGCAGAAACTGACACAGCGCTGGCCTCAGAAGAAAATTGTGGAGTCCAGAATTTCAGGGTTTCTGCAGTTTGTGCCACATTCTACAATATTCTGCAGAGTCTTTTTCATTACAGAACTGAAGGAGTGTTTTCAAAATCGGATGCCAAAAGCTAGGCACCTACATTCATGTAGGCATTTAAATAAATAGCCTGACTTACAGCAGCAGTGAGCACCTACCGCTCCCATTTACTTGCATGGAGAGTTTATTAATTTACTTTTACTAATAATCCATAGTTGAGTGCCTAATATTTATTTTAAACAAGGGCTTGAGAGGCCAGTGCTTTGCACCTTGCATGAACTGAGGCCTAAATAAGTAATTTACTAGGCTATTTATATTCTAAAATCTGCATGCCATGCACTGTGGCCATGTTACGTCACCGTAGCTCTCACACGTCCTGCCTTTAGGTGATTTAAAATGGATGAACCAAACACATTCTCTCCCCCCCATTTATTACCAGGGTGGGTGTAACAGTATGGTGCATGTATGACACAGCACACAGCAGACTGAACCACTGCTACCACTCAGAGACCCTGCTCTATGGAAGTAGAGGGTAAGGACTTTTCCTTCACAGAACAACTCAGAAATGCTTTGCACTTTTATACAGACAATGAAATCCACAGTTATGTTAGACGGGGTAAGATGATAGATAGATCATTGTGCTTCTGTGCAGTCGTGAGCACAAAACCATTACAAATTGTGAAGTGCTCAGGTACTACAATGATGGAGGCTATGATCAATAGCTGTACTTCAGCACTGGTGTAGCTTCCCTGCTTAGTGGAATGTCTAGTGTAGACAGGGCTTGGGTGTTCTAAGGGTAGGATTGGACATCACGCTGGTAAGAACATCTACACCCTATCTACACTCAAGCTTCCAGTAGGGGACCTGCATTGGTGGTGAACTGTGGCTTTGAATTTGCTAGTGTAGATACAGCCAGAGAAGTGGTTGCTCCATTTTGCTGCTGTGTACTATAGCCATAGTGTAATTTCCACCATTCTGTGACATAGATAATAGCCTCTCCCATTCCTGCTAAAGTGTACTGTGACACTCATGATCCAAAGAACGATGGGTGATGCTGGTAGGAGCAGTAGACACAAGGTGGTAGCTAACTTGAGACTATGGTGCACCCTGCCCTGAGTTCACAAGGCCCTCAAAGTTCAGCGCTTTCCAGAGGAAACACAAGACCCATGTATTCACCCAAACTTTCCCTGACAATAAAAAACAAATACAACTTTTCCTGCTCTTGGGTCAGAGAAAGACAAGAAGGGAGCTCAGATACTGCCATGGTAAGCATAGAATGGGTAACCAGATACTAGATCTGGGAGGACAGGCAGAGGGGATGTATTTATTTTTTTGAAGCTTTGAGGTGATTGAGGGTGGGGAAGGAATTCAGTAGTGGTTGCTGTTCAACACACTCAGGTTTCATACCTTCTACCTTGTGCACATCAGTCAAACTGTGCTGCCTGTCCTGCTTTGCACACTAGGGGATCATCTACGCAGCGAGTTACTGTGCGGCAAGCCAAGGTGCGAATCTACACCCACCAGCCTTCTGTGCAGCACTCCACATGGACACCGAAAGTCCCACCCTGCAGCATATCCTACTACACTTGCAAGTAGCTGGGCACTGAACTGCACTCCAAGATGCAGCACTGTGGCAATATCCACACAGGATGTTACTGCATACCTTCCCCACCCTCAATCTTCAGATGGTAAAACTACTGCTGAGGATTTTGCCTGTCTTTGGAATGCTAGGAGCTCTCAGGCTGTAGAGTCACACCCTGGCTTGGCAAACAGTAACGTGTAGACAAGCTCTGGGTGCCAGATCCTCGACTGATGTAAATCACTGTCGCTCCACTGACTTCAATGGAACTATGCTCATTTACACCAGCTGAGGATCTGGAAAAAAGAAACACTCTCTCCCAACTTAGCCTCAGCCCCAACCCGTGTGCAAGAGAGAAGCCCAATCCCTTCCCATGCCACTGCAAGTCTCTGATGAGATTTTCCCCAGACTGAGAAGGCTCCCGGCATGCCGGAGACCGGCAGAATCCTCAGCAGTAGTTTTACCATCTGAAGGGCTCAGAGGGCCTGGAGTTTTGTTGTTGTTTTAAGTCAGTGACCCATGATGACACCATATGGTTTTATTTCATTTCATTTGAGCAGAGCATTAATGTCAGCTTGTAGCAGCTCCTTGTCCATCCCGGCTCCGCTGCACTATGCGGTCCCCAAGCAGAGAAGATTGGTGGAGGGAAGGAAGAGTGGCAGCCAGATCAGGGAGGGGGTGGGGGAGCAATTCTGTAGGGCTGGACTTTGAGGGCTCTAACTCATGTGGGCAAGCAGTGATCCAAGTCCATCCCATTGGCTTTAGTCATCTAGTTAGCATAAGACCTGGGCTACACTTCACATTTGGATCAATCTACCCACAGTGCTCAGGGGTAGGGGGAAATTCACCCCCCATGAGGTACGTAGTTAAGTTGCTGTAATCCAGGGGTAGGCAACCTATGGCACATGTGCTGAAGGTGGCACATAAGCTCATTTTCAGAGGCACTCACACTGCCCGGGTCCTGGCGACCACTCCAGAGGGCTCTGCATTTTATTTTAAATGAAGCTTCTTAAACATTTTAAAAACCTTATTTACTTTACATACTACAGTTTAGTTATATATTATAGACTTATAAAAAGAGACCTTCTAAAAATGTTAAAATGTATTACGGGCATGCGAAACCTTAGAGTGAATAAATGAAGACTCGGCACAGCACTTCTGAAAGGCTGCCAACTCGTGCTCTAACCCCTGATTTAGATGCAATTTGGTCAATGGAAAAATTATTCTATCAACCTAGTTACAACTGCTCGGAGAGGTGGATGAACCACATTGATGGAAAAACCTCTTCCATCCACGTAGGAAGCATCTGCGCTACAGCACCTTTAGTGTAGATATGGCCTAAGCCATGTAAAGGTTACACCACGTAGCCACTAGTCTGGCTGAACAGACAGCGGTGTTATATTATGGGAAACAAGCTCGTGCTACCACAACTGCCATTGACTTTTTTTTAAATTTTATCTGATGAGCTCATGGTATGTTTGTATTTATACCAGAGGTTAGCAACCTTTCAGAAGTGCTGTGCCGAGTCTTCATTTATTCACTCTAATTTAAGGTTCCGCATGCTGGTAATACATTAACGTTTTTAGAAGGTCTCTTTCTATAAAAGTCTAATATATAACTAAACTATTGTTGTATGTAAAGTAAATAAGGTTTTTAAAATGTTTGAGAAGCTTCATTTAAAATTAAATAAAATGCAGAGCCCCCCAGACCAGTGGCCAGGACCCAGGCACTGTGAGTGCCACTGAAAATCAGTTTGCGTGCCGCCTTCGGCACTCATGCCATAGGTTGCCCGCCCCTGATTTATACACTCAGTAGGCCAGATGCTTAGCTGTGTAAACAGGCATAACTCCACTAACTGAAGTCAATGAATCTATGCTGGCCATGCCCATGGCTCTACAGAGCAGTTTTGCTTTGGGTTAATTTTCTGTGAATTCTGTGCCAGGAGCTGGAAAAGGGACCCACCCTACACCAAGCCCTTGGAATCACCAGTTGAGCAGCCCCTTTATGTCCATTGAGGTATTATAGGGCATCCAGGGCTTGGGACACAGAACAGCTAGAGAATCCAGGCAATGGCGGGGAAGATGCTACAGGGAAAGACAGATGATAAAGCAGGGTATCAAAGTCACTCCAGGGAGAAGGATGAGTTACATTTTTAGTTGTGGGTTGGGACATAAATTGAGGGCCACCCCTGTCCATCAACCCACTGTAGAACTCCCACTGGGGTCAAATCAGTAGTTTACACAAAGACCCAGGATAGAATATTTTGGTTTTGTACAGGAACGTAACTTTTAATTACTCTCATTACTTATTAGTGGCTTGGTTGATTCCCACTGAGCAATACTAAAGGTAAGTATGCTCTCCTTTCAATCCATAGCTATTTCTGCCTTCTATTCCTTTTGCTGGTTTTCTCCCTCTCTCTCCCTCTCCCCCACCCCCCCCATCTTTTGACATTTCCCCTGCGCTTTGATCTACCTTTCCTTCTCTTCAGCAGCACCCAGTTCCCATCGCCGCTCCCTCCAGTGCAAGGATCTAGCAGTGAAGTAGTTAACAATTACATTTTTTTTAAATGTTGTGTTTAATTTAGCATTGTGATGAGGTTTGAGGTGATACACCCCAGAGACCAATAGAGGGCAGGGGAGTTCACACTTCTCAAAGTGATTGTTTCAGGCTGGCTTCAGACTCAGGCAGTCACTGCTTTGGTTACATGCAGTTCCCATTTGAGAAGTTTTCTTTGCAAGCATGAATGCTGAAAACTTCTATTAAACAAAAGTAAATGGCCATATTCACAACATACAGAATGCCATGCAAGCCACAAAAATACAGGAAACAGGCTGCATTCAGCCATAAGGCTGAGTGGTTGGCATCCCTACTATAAAAGAGACTGATGAAATCCTTAAAAATGACATGGGCTTTGCTGGCTCCTGATTTGTCTTTGCGGAATGAAGAGTCAATCCTTTTGCAAGAGTCTGACTCAGCCTGGAAGTGTCAAGACAGTAGCTATGCCAGCAGGTGAGTTTAGAAGGCCTGCAGATGTCCTGAGGCATTCCAAAAATCAAATGCCTTGGTCTGGAGCCTTGGAACATTACCTGAATATTTTTGCTTTCAACTGATTTCCAGTTAATAAGTTCGCATTTAAAGTGCTGAATTCCTCATGGACATTTCATTTTGATTAACCATAGACAGGCCCATGCTACAAAGAGAGTCCTGAATTAGGAACAAGCAGGTAAATGTTACCAACTCTTGCAATTCTATTCTGGGTCTCTTGCTATTTGGTGTTTTATATAAAGCCCCAGCCCCTAGAAGTGAGTGATTATGTGAATCTGAGGGTTTTATTATTATATGAAAAGACACTGCCAGCTCTCATGGTTGTAAAGGAAAACTTGAAAACATGACTTAAGTGTACCTTACTAGCTCAAACCAGACAGCAAAGATAGAGAGTCCCAAATTAATTTTATTATTCAAAAACTCATGATTTCTAAGCCAATCTCATGACTTTTGAATGCCTGTGGTTTGGAACACTGCAGGTGGCAGTGGATATATTATAAATGTTTATGCATTTTTGCATGCTGGATCATGCGCTGATTTTGTAACCTCCACCTCTGTGTACACATAAGGGATTGTGTCTGAGTAGCGATAGATTTGGTCAAAGATTTTCCAATGAAATGTTTTTCTGTGAGAAAATGCTATGTCAAAATCAAAATAGAATTTTTATGGAGAATGTGTTGATTTCAACTTAAGTTTGTTTGAGGGGAAAAAAGGTTACTGAGATGAAGCTTCTGATGACCAAACTGAGACCTTGTCTAGATCAGAACATTTCAATTCTTCATTTTAAAATGAATTCCAGTTCAAAATTTTATATTATCCTTAAAAAGTCAAAATCAGAATGAAACATTGATAGTCTGTTTTAAGACCATCAATCTTGATTGATCCACAAATTTTAACCTTTCATTTTGCAGAAAACTTTTTAAAAATTCAGAATGAAAAAAAATTTTGAAATGTCAGAATTTCCCACAGAACAGAAGTTCTGAGTTCCAACCAGCATTAGTTTTTATAGCTGTGGGACATTGTCAGCTGATGGAAATCTGCCTCACTCCATTGAAATCATTGGTAGGAGTGAAGGTTGAGAAGTATGCACTGTGTCTGTGTATGGAGCTACACAGGGAGAAAAACCAGTGTATGTTTTATGTAGTGTATATGGGCGCAGGTGTATCTATGCATACACTTTTACAAAAGAATAGCACAAGCCTGTAGGAACAAAGTCAAAGGCTAAGGCACAAAATAAGTTCTACCGAGCAAGGGACAAAGGCAGTAAGAAGAGGTTCTAAATATATTAGGAGCAAAAGAACAAGGAAGGAAAGTGTAGGTCCTCTACTTAGCAGGGAAGGAGAGCTAATAAACTGATGGCATCAAGAAGGCTGTGGTGTTTAATGCCTACTTTGCTTCAGTCTTCACTAAAAAGGTTAATGGTGACTAGATAGGCAACAACTATTAAAATAACTAGGGGGGGAAACCACACACTAAAATAGGGGAAGAGCAGGTTAAAGAATATTTAGATAAGTTAAATATCAGGGGTAGCCGTGTTAGTTTGTAGCCACAAAAACCAGGGAGTCTAGTGGCACCTTAAAGACTAACAGATTTATTTGGACATAAGCTTTTGTGGGTTTAAAAAACCTCACTTCTGATGAGTCTTTAAGGTGTCACTGGACTCCTTGTTTTTGTGGATAAGTTAAATGTATCCAAGTCAGCAGGGCCTGATGAAATTCATCCTAGGGTACTTACAGAATTAGTTGGAGTCAGCTAGGAATCATTAGCAATTATCTTTGAGAGCTCAAGGAGGATTGGTGAGGTCCCAGGGACTAAGGTAGGGCACACCACACCTGTCTTTAAAAAGAGGGGAACAAAGAGGACCTGGGGAATTATAGATCAGTCAGCCTAACTTCAACAACTGGAAAGATACTGGAACAAATTAATAAACGATTTGTAAGCATCTAGAGGATAACAGGGTTATAAGGAATAGCCAGCATGGATTTATCAAGAACAATTCATGCCAAACCAACCTAATTTTCTTCTTTGACAGGATTACTAGCCCAGTGGATGGGGCAGCGCAATGGATGTGCTAGGTCTTGATTTTAGTAAGGCTTTTGACACACTTCCACATGACATTCAGGAAAATGAGATCCAGATGAAGTCACTATGAAGTATGTACACAGCTGGTTGAAAGACAGTATTCAAAGAGTAGTCATCACCAGTTTGCCATCAAACTGGAGGGATTATGTAATGGGGATCTCACAGAGGTAGGTCTGGTAATATTAAATATTTTCATTATTGACTTTGATAGCAGAGTACACTTATAAAATCTGCAGAGGACTGCAAGCTGCGAGAGCTTGTGAGCACTTTGGAGGACAGGATTAGAATTAAAAAGTGACCTTGACAAATTAGAAAATTGGTCTGAAATTAACAAGAGGAAATTTATTCAATCAAGGAAGGAAAAAACCAACTACAACAAAGGGAATAACTGGCTAGGTGGTTGTACTGCTGAAAAGGATCTGGGGGGTTAGAGTGAATCACAAATTGAGTACAAGTCAGTGTGATGCATTTGTTAAAGTAATATCTTTCTGGGATGTGTTAACAGGGGTGTCATATGTAAGACAGAGGGAGTAATGTAATTGTCCCACACTATTCAACACTGGTGACACCTCAGCTGGAGTACTGTGTCCAGTTGTGGGCATCACACTTTAGGAAAGATCTGAACAAGTGTGAGGGACTCCAGAGGAGAACAACCTGATATTTGAGGAAAGGTTAAAAACCTGGGCATGTTTAGTCTTGAGAAAAAAGGAGGGGGGGGGAGGGGGAAAGCACAGCACAGGGGAGAGGAGAAAGGGACACCTGATAATCATTAGGTATGTTCAAAGCAATAATAAAGAGGATGGGGATCAATTTTTCCTGTGTCCCCATTGAGGGTAGGACAAGTAGTAATGGGCTTACTCTGTAAGAAGGGAAATTTAGGTTAGATATTAGAAGAAAAAAAAACCAATACTTTCCAACTCTCAGGATAGCTAAACTCTCAAAATAGGCACCCAAGGGAGGTTGTGGAATTCTCACCACTGCTTAAAAAAAAAAAAAAAAACACAAAAAAAAACCGAACACCTTCAAGCTGAACACGCCTGTCAGGGTTGTCTGGGATTACTTAGCCCTGCTTCCACGTAGGGGGCTGGACTTGACCTCTTCCAGCCCTATATTTCCATGATCTCTAAGTCCATCTAGAGTTAGACATTTGGGTCACACTTCATATTAAGACCCCCTTTATAAAGGGGAAAATAGAGGGTGGGTGAGGTAATCTCTCTTATTGGATCAACTTCTATTGGTAGAAGACACAAGCTTTTGAACTACACAGAACTCTTCTTCAGGTCTGAGTCCAACTTGTATCTCTCTCACCAACAGAAGTTGTTCCAACAAAAAGCCCACCTTGCTGCTGATATCCTGGGACCAACACTGCAGATAATAGATGCTTTACTAAATGCTCAGTTGTCAGAGTTCAAGAGGCCCATAGGTTGTTTCTAACTGTCTTAGAATCAAGAAGAGTTTATACAGATGTCCTTATCACCATGTTACACAGACTTGAATTTCAGCATTCTAGAGGCTTATAACATCCAAGTCATTTATTAACCTTTTATGTGCTAGTTCTAAATGGAACCTTAATATAGAAGGTCTGATATTTGTGAGCATACATTTTTTACAAAGCCCATATAATGTGTTCTTCTGCTAATCTGCAGAACCATATAACAACTTGCACCTTGGACAACTGTGCTATTGTTTAGATCACATCTTGTTCCAGCTGCAGTAGCAGCTACAGGGCCCAATTTGGATCTGGGCCCTATTGTGCTAGCCATTATACAAACATAGTCCCTGGCCCTAGGAGTCTGCAGTCCAAGACTGCATTCTCCCCACACAGCCATCTTATCAGAAGCTGCTTCTAAACTGCCAAACCTCTGAACACCTTTCAAACAGTTGCCAAGGTTTTGCTTAAATAAAAACCTGCCTTGTGATAGGACTGGCCAACTCCTGAGCACCCTTGTGCGGCCTCACTCTACAGCAGTCCTGTCTCGGTTTCCCTTCTTCCAGGTTCTCTCTCATGCACACAATGAAAACAAAACACACACTCTTCTGGTTCAGCAATACCCCTCCTTAGGGCTGGATTTATTAAAACAAACTCACTCCCAAAAATGAAGTTCTGGGAGCCATATCAAGTCTGTGCTTCTACTGGGAGTCTCTCAGGCCCTCCCAGCATGGAGCCTTTTCCAGGAAGGCTCAGGGTTTCCTCCTCATAGAGCCATAGGGTTAGAAGGGACCAAAAGAGTCATCTAGGTCTAACCCCTTGCCAAGATGCAGGATTTGTTGGGTCTAAACCAGGAGTGGGCAAAGTACGGCCCAGGAGGTGGGTCAGAGGCCTTCTTTGCATGGCTCCTGGAAGCAGCAGCATGTCTCCCTCCAGCTCCTACGCATAGGGGCAGGCAGGGGGCCCCACATGCTACCTCCACCCCAAGCATCACCCCCACAAACCCAGCAAATGGGGCCAATGGGAGCTGCAGAGTCAGCACCTGTGAACAGGGCAGTGCACAGAGTTGCCTGGCCATGCCTCCTTATAGGAGCCAGAGGGGGGGCATATCTCTGCTTCCAGGAGCTGCTTGAGGTAAGCACTACCCAAAGCTTGCCCCCCCCCGACCCTCTTCCACACTCCAACCCTGATACCCCTCAGACCCACCTTCCTTCAGCCACAGCCTGCACCCCCCCCACCTGCACCCCTGCCCAGAACCCCCTTCTGCACCTGTCCTCCTCATTTCTGGCCCCACCCCAGAGATTGCACCCCCAATCAGAGCCCTCACCTCCAATTTCATGAGCATTCATGGCCCACCATAGTTTCCATACCCAGATATGGCCCTCAGGCCAAAAAGTTTGCCTACTCCTGGTCTAAACGATCCAAGATAGGTAACTGACCGGCCTCCTTTTGAAGACATCCAGAGAAGGAGCTTCTACAACTTCTCTAGGCAGTTACAGTTAGGAAGTTTTTCCTGAGGTTTAGTCTAGATCTGCTGTGCTATAGTTTGGACCCATTGTCTCTTGTCCTGCCCTCTGTGGCAAGAGGGCACAACTTTTCTCCATCTTTTTTATAGCCGGCTTTCACACTACCATGTTCCTCCTTAATCTCATTTTTTCCAAACTAAACATACCCAGTTCCTTCAGCCTTTGCTCATATGACTTGCATTCCATCCCTTTGATAGTCCTTGTTGCTCATCTCTGGATCCTCCTACTCACTCCCAGAAGAGCTTTCACATTTCCTCCCAGTACCACAGGGTTCCTTATTAGGATTTACTCACTTCTAGCAGCCACTCTAGTTTGCACCTTCCTGCTGCTCTTTATAGGGTAATCAGCACCCAGCTGGTTCTATTAATTAAGCCCCACACTCCCTCCAAGGTATGGTGGCAGGGCTAATTAGACTGGGCTGGTCAGTGCCAGGCTACCCCATTACATAGTCCAAAAATGTTTCCTTTCCCCTCTCCTTCCTCCAAAATGAGGCATTTCTCCCTAAAATGACAGTGCTTTGGGACACATGACAGGTAATACTAATGCTGGACTTGTAACTGGTATCAGGTCTGATATGTCACAAGCCATCAGGGTTAGAAGTAATTGGCTGGCTGCTCTCTGGGTCTAAGTCTTCACAAGTATAAATCTTAACTGCAGTGACTCCATGATGAAGATCTGGCTTGTAAACTTTTCACTATTAAAGAGTTGAAAATGTCCCATTGCCTATGGGATACAGCACTTGTTTCTGAGTCCCAACAGGTCACAAGAAGTTGCTTCTTAAAATCATGATATTGTAGAGGACCTGAGTTAAATCATTTTTACTGAAAGCAGTTATTTCCAAAGGGGGTGCTTTTATTCTGAAATAAGTGTTTGCTGACAGAATTGAACTGAAATAACTACCGGTGTGAATGAGAACTGATTTAGTTATTTTGTTAGTCTATTTACCATGTAGACAGGCCCTGAGAAGATAGGTTTGTAGGTAAGGAGATATAAAAGAACAGGGCCAAAGACATTTGTAAAACCACCCTAAGTTATTTCTACATTTGTTTTTTTCAGCAAAATATGTGATTTAAAGAGAATACTTGATGGCCTGGGGTGGTATGAAGATTTTATGTGCACTTTTAAAAGAGGAATTGCAAAATCAACAATGAGCAGAGCAGGTTGGGAAATACAAAGAAAAACTTTTCTTTTCTGTTTGCAAAAATTTTCACTTTTGTATATATTTTTCCATCAAACTTTGGACATTTTTCATGAGATTTTTGAAATTAAAAAAAAAAACCCTCTGCATTTGGTCAAAACCCACCAAATTGTGAAAATTTTTGTCAAACTGTTAGAGGGATTTTGGAGGGGATTTATCAAAAATTCAACACTATAATGAAAATTTTCATTAAAAATCAAAATCTAGAAAATGTCAACCAGTTTTATTCATGAGTAATGCATCCATCCTGAACTCTGGTTGAAAAAATTACCCTTTGTATCGCCCACACCATCATGTGCTCTCTATTTACAGGGCTATTAACCTTTGTGCATATCTGTTATGTTTATATGTGCTTATGTTTCTATAGGTGTATGTGCTTATGGATTTATACCAGTGTGAATTTTGCAGGCTCGGTATTATGGTCACTTCTTGAGTAGTGTAAACTGTCATAGCTCCATTGAAACCAACAGAAATACTCCAATTTTTGACAGCTGAGGATCTGGTCCATTGTGTTCATATGTGTATATACAATATATCTATAGCTACATATGCATCTAGATGAACAGAAATAGCAATAAATAAAACATGTATTTGAATCATTTCATGTGTTTGCATGCACATCTGGGTTTATTTGTGGGTATATACATCTGTATATGCATTTGTATTGACATCCATTTGTGTTTGTGCGTCAATCTGTGTGTATGTTTCTACCTTTGTATGGCATCTGCCTCTGTGTTTTATGAATAGGGATAATGTACGTGTGTTTATATATTTGTGTACATCTCTCTGTGTGTGCATATATAGCTGCATATGTGGACAAGTGTTATGTATCTGGATGTGATTATATTTGCAGGTTTATAGATGGTGTGTGTATTGTGAGGGGGATCTTCTGCATTAATCTCTGGTTTTGCATAGCCTTCACAGCTCTGAGAGGCAGCATGGCCTAGTGGACAGGGCTCAGAACTGGGAATCAGGAGGCGCAGCTCTGCCAGTGATCTGTTGTATGACCTTGAGCAAATCACTTCACCTCTGGTTCACCTCCCACCTTTCGTCTATGTAGACTAATATCTTTGGAGCATGGTCTGAATCTCACTACACGTGTGCAGCACCTCGCACGTTGGAGCCCTGATCCTGACTGGGGCCTCTAGGTGCTAATGTAGTTGCATTCTAATCATGCATATGCACTCACAAACCAGTGAATGTGTGTTTGTGTGTTCCTGGGGCTGAGTGTTTATCTCCCTACGCGTATGTGCAGGGCAAGGGGAGATGGCAATCAAAGAGTTATTAAATGCCAAGCGGATAGGTAATAAATCCCATTGATTTTACAAACTCCAACTTGTCTTCAATCTCCTTCCATTCTTTATCCTGGGGGCATTGCACCACAGCCCTATTTTAAATACCTTTGCTTCCCCTCCCCCCATGTCTCCCCCGTGCCCCAAAAAAGTGTCAATATTTTATTTGGATTTTTAACTTCACTCCATAACAGTTGTTTGACCTCCTGACTCGGGCGAGTCACATAAATTCTGGGACTTTATTCAGGAGCTATGTTCCCGCTATTGAATAAGCAATTTGGGAGGGTGAATTAATGACTTGTGCTGCTGCTGGAAAGTCCCTGAAGAAATATTAAAATTGCTTGCAGACTGAATCAATACCCACTGAACACCCAGCATGAGGAGCTGGGCTTTTTAATGGCTATGAACAGAAGCGTTTGGTAGAGAAAGGGGAATTCCTACACACACGCACACACCTGACAGCATCCGCTCCTCCCCTGTCCTTGTCATCTCCAATAATAGCAAAATCCTTTTATGCACAAAAACTGGTTGCAGCTGATGTGTCCAGTGCCTGAAAAGCGACTCAGGGGCTGGTTCCCTTCTCTCACTCTCACAAAGACCATGTAGGAGTTGCAAAGACTGGATGTGCTGGCTCTGTGTTGTGTGGTTACACTATTGTGCGCTGGCCAGGGCACCTGAGTGGTTGTGTTAGCATCGGGGAGCACTGATGAGCTTGAGGGAGGTCTGCTGTTGTATTGGAGGGTGGGTTTGTGTCATTGTGACCATGTTTTATAGGGGTGCCCATTGCATTCCGATGTTGTGCATGTGGGAGACAGCGGCATGGGGATGTCTGTGTTACTGTGTTGTGAGAGATGGTTTTTGTGTTATATAAGGGTGTAGCTGTGATATGTTTGTGTCATGTGTGCTCAGCACCTTTCTCGCTCAGGCTTTCTGCCACTGCTTGTATTGCTTTTGCAAGGGCGCTAATTTTCACCCACAGGCCCCCTGTGCTTATGTCGGCTTTTGTGGTCACACTTTAGGACTCCCTTTGAAAATGTAGCCCACATGGCTTGGCACTGTGTGTTTGAATGGCTGTGCTCCGCGTTAGCCAGCTGGGCGACCGTTATTGTGTATTAATCCCCGGGTGTGCGCTTTGTATGACTGCATGTCTGTTTCATTGATTTGATTGGGATGATTTTGTAATTGTGTGTCTCCGTGATTGAGTTAGTGTGCATCTCGGCGCTCCTGTGTATTGAATAATGATGACAGGGCTTGTGTTGTTGTTTGACTGACTAATGGCCTCGTTTCAGTGCTGTGAGTGAATGTGTCCTTCTCCTGTTTCCATGTCTTTGCTGGGGTTGGCTAATTTACACTAGATGATTCTTTAAGGTGCTCACATGAAGTATAAATGTCTCCTCAGCACCCAACTTGTCCTCTTTATTGAGCTGTGCTCGGACTACAGTGCTTGCATATGTGTGTACAAATAGGACTGTGTGTGAGAAAGGACATGGCTTGCAGCTGCTTGCTTCAATGAATATTGAGAAGTCACTTAATTGTGCGCATCTGCATGATTGTGTGTATGTCTTGTGTATATGTGGGTCTGTATGGCTGCCTGTACGTTGTGCTGCAGATGTCTCTAGGCCCGGTGTGTGCACGTGCATATGTATTTCTCTGTGCATACATGTAGGAATACATATGTGTTTGTACATGTATTACATGGCATGAATGACTGTGTGATTGACTGTGGGTGCACACGTATACAACTATATGTATGAACTTGTGTAGGGAACTATAGGTATATGCATGTGTTCATCTCTGTGTCTGCAAGCCTGTGTCGTGTGTATGTATATATGTGTGTATGTTTTAAAAGATGCAGTATATATGAATGTAGATATGTGTGTGTATGTGTGCGTGCAATATGTTTTTCCCTTTTGTAGACATATTATAATCCATTATCCCACGACAACTGAGCCTCAGACTGGGCTGAAATCTAGGTCCCATGGAAATCACTGAGCGAGTTCCACTGTTTATTTTTATGTCAATGATGTGTATTTTTATTGTGTTTGTCTATTTGCTACATACTGTCAATGCATTTGACACTGAATTTTCCCATTAATTTTGGCGCCATCAGGGTTCAGTCTAGCGGCAAAGTCATCACAGGGGCATTAGAGGACTGGAAACTGTTTGAGGGAGCTCTCAGATTTGTTCCTTCACCGAGGTAGCCCATCAGGAGACAGCCTATACCCTGCTCTGATTACCCATGGAGCCAGCTGCAGTGTAGGGACTCAGCAGGCCAGTAAGTTTGGCTGATATTTCCCTGTGAGGTTTTTCATAGGGCAACTCCTCCTCGCACTAGCTAAGTCCTTGTGACTGTCTCTGCTACCTCCCTCTCACCTCTTCATTCTCTCCCACTCTCTTTTTCCCTTCCGCCTCTACTCTCCCTGCCTCCCTTCTGCATTTGACCTTGAACATACAACTCTATTCTTAGTCCCCCCTCCTGTTATATACACACACACACACACACACACACACACCCCTCACCCCACTCAGCAGGAGCAGCACGAGGGTGGGTGGGCAGAGGGAAGAGACCTGGTTGAAAATAATTGGAGGCTGTTAAACAGAAGAACGCAGAATATCACTCGGGTAATGGAAATAAATTCCATTATATTTGCATTTTAATTTTCCACATAAACAAAGGCCCAGTGTGTGCCGGCTTCACCAGAATCACTGGCTAGAATTTAATTAGAAATGAAAAGTTTATAGGGCCCTCTTTAATGCGATTAATGCACGGTTAACATTTATCACATACATATGCTGGAATCGCCTTTTTTAAGCAACCACCGTCCATGAAATGAATTTCTTTTCAACTTTTTTAGCGCGTGTGAGGAAGGCTGTCTCTGGTGAGGCGGTCCAGTGAGCACACTCCTGACAGCTTGGTAAACTGCAGCCCTCAGAGGCTCAGCAGCCCCTAGTTACCAAGACAAGTTCAAGGTGGCTTGGAGGGAGCATGGTCTAATGGTTAAAATGCAGGGTTGGTTGTCAGGGGATCTGGGTTATATTCCCAGTTCTGCTGCATGCTAGCTGTGTGACTGAGTTGCTCTCTGAGTCCATTTCCCCAGGTGCTTTTTTAAAAGAGAAATGAGCCAAAACAAGGAATCTCATATCCAAAGCCCTTTGCATTTCAGGGGATCTTGGATCCACATCTCTGGATCTGAGCCTGGCTCGGTGATTTGGGATTTAGGTAGGAGCCTATATCATAAGAGGCCTATATTCTGGTTCTGGTTCTAATGCCAGTCAGATATTTCCAAAGCAGCTCCCCTCATGAGAATTCTGCCATTTTGGATAAGAAGAGCTTGTGAGATTTCAGCACATCAAATCCATTCCCAACCCTATGGGGCTGATTCAGCCTCTTGCCTGAACCTCAAACCCTAACCTAAATCTAGTCCAGATTGGAGTCCAGTTACTGCCTCCTTGGCCCATCTCTACTAAATGGAATAATTGCACTTCCCTAATTCAGAGGGGCACTGTGAGGTGAAATTCGTTAATGTTTGTAAAGTGCTTTGAAATCTTCTAATGGAAGGCATTTTAGAAGAATGATCCTAAAAACCATGGTGGTGATAGGCCCATTAGAAATCCAGCTGTAGAAAGAGAGTCAGATAGATGATTATTTGTCCTTGCTCAGTACCTTCCCCTGACAGAGTAAGACACAGAGGTAAAGGGTCAAAGATTTCCACCTGTCCTGAGTACTGTGTGAATCTATGCTCCCTGACTCACTCCAGCATCAAGAGGGAATCGCACTTGTCACTTCACTGCCTCCTCCTGGAGCCAGGAGTACTACACCTGTCCAATTGCCTTTTATCACCTGCCACAGATATTCTTGACTGTTCCTTCCCACTTCCTGCCCCAATTCTGTGACGGATGGGGCTCTCCAGTCACCCCACCACCCCACACACAGACACTTCCATGTCTCTCTCTCTCTGACTTGTAGACACACAGAGTGATTAGACCGGGCCTGTGGACAGCCAGAGAGTGTTAGGGACGCAGCAGAGAAAGGGGGAATATGAAACCTCTATTGGTCCCTTGAGGAATGATGTCCTTTCCTTATCTTATCAGCTTCTCTTCACTCTTCAATTATAGTCTATTGAAACTGGCCTCTTAACCCAAACAAGATAACCTGGATAATGAGGAGGAGAGTGTGAGGGGAGAGGAGAGAGGGGGACTGAATCTGATATATCTTATACCGCCCCCACCCTCATTTGTACCCTCCCTGCAAACACCAAGATACTCTTCCCCCTCATACACAAATAATCCACCAACACAAGCATTCTGTACCACACATATACACTCTTCCAAACATAATGTCCAAACACCCCCACTCTGTCCTAGACACTACCATTCACACACACTCCCTCATGCCCAATCTCCCACGAATACATACCTGCTGTGCTATATACACTTATCCATCCATATCATCTCAATATGCACACGCTCTGCCATGCTCACAACTGCATACATACACACTCACTCCTACAGTCTCTCTCTCAATCACACTTTACCATGCCCACTAGCATACACAAATTCACCCATACAATCTCAAACTGCCACGCACACACTACTATGCACACACACTCGCATTATACCTACTACCCACCTCACACATACATATTTCCCCAAACACGTATATGTGATATGATTTCCATATTACAGCACACACTGTCCCCAAATGCACACAGAGCCTACTCCAAACACTTCCAGTGCTAATTGTACACTGCTATGCATATGCTGTCCCCAAACACACATTTGTGGTCCGATATACACTAACAAACTCCTCAGATACATTCACACTGTTGCCCAAATGACAGGATACCACACACATACTCAGACAGAAACAGATCCCCACAAAACCATTCTTCTAAGAAGTATCTATGCCCACGCATGCACCGCCACATGAACTTAACTCCTGGCATATGCCCACCACAGACACAAGACGTTCTCATGGTTATGATGCTCCCCATTTCTCATATAGACCCCTAATACATACAGTCACATTCTAGTTACAAACATAACACTCCCACACAGACACATTTCCTCATAGATCCACACACACCCCTTCTCTTACACGTTGCGGTGTAGAGGTCATGCCTCACCTAAATATCCATTACAGGGAAGAACATCTGATCAAACATTACAGGCCCCATGGTGCGCCCTCAAAAATGCACGTCTGTTGTGTTCCCACGCTGCTGCATTTGCATGCACAGATCAGTCAGCTGCGCATCTAAGTACCCAGTGGCATGTATGACTGGTGCAGTCAGCACTTTCTCTTTGGCAAAGATCGTCTTTTGAGTTGACACAAATGATTAGCCTGAATGCCCCCTGCCTCTTCCTTCCATTCTTGCTCCTACAGGGCTTCTTTACCCTTTGCATTCCCAAGGATCATTTTGCCCCCTGCCTATCCAGCTCAGGAGTCGTTTCCCCGCACACACGTTCACCTGTGAGCTGCAGGGTCACTGTCCCCACCAGCTCTGCCACTTGCAGCTGCCTGGGAACCCTCAGGCACCAACATTCCATCTGCCAATAGTGTAAACTCCCTCTACGCATCTCACGCATCCCTAAGATGAACTGGTCGGTGGCCACGGCAACGCTATGTACAAACACCGCAGATTTATTTTCAGTGATAATAATCTGGCCAAATCTTGCTTAGTCTTTCACTCTGTTCCTACCCCCTTGCCTTCATGAGATGCTTCTTTCTTCTCTCAGCCCATTCCACCCAGCAGCCACCTTTGCTTTCTCCCGCCTGCTACGGAACCGTCAGACCACAACACTCAATTTGGCAGCTGTTAAAGGGACAGTACCCCACATGCTTTGTCTATTTCAAACTTCTGATTTGCCGTTTGATTAGAGGGAGGATGGCCTGCATCACATTGTTCCTATTCCAATCTTCTTCCACTGCCAGAGGCATGGTCCCTGTGTAGGCAGTGCATATACAAACACACACTCTCCTTCCCCGCCACAAATCCCTCTTCACACAAAAATAACCCCCTCCACATCCCCCCTATATCATCTGCCTCCCCGGTCATTTCATAAATAAAGGCCAACACTTTCAGTCTGCAGAATTAAAGTTGGGCTTCTATACCCATATTCAGGCAACCAAATGTGAATTTAAGAGCCTGACTTCCAGCACCATGCTTTGGAAATATTGGCCATAAATATTATGCAGCTGCATTGGGCTGCAGTGTTTTCTAAAGGCAGACTAGCCAGAACCAATCCTTTAAGAAACTGTTAGAAGAGCAATGGCTCTTTATAAGATGATGGTCCCTTTAAGAGGCATCCAAATATTAATGTCTGACGGTTCCATGGCAATTTAAATCAAGAGCTTGGAAATGGACATTGATTTAGAGTATAAGGCCAGGAAGGCCCACCAGATGATCTAGAATCTATTCTGATCTCCCGAATCTCACAGGCCACCACCACCACCCATCACCTGCATGCTAAACCCAACAACTAAAATTAGACCAAAATATTACAGTCCACAGGAGACTAGACTATTATGCGCCACAGACAGAGAATAGGAGGGACTGAGGTGCACTAGTGCTCGAGCTCCCTGCTATGGTAGGGAAATGGTTAAGTGAGATACCCCCAGATAATCCTGGCAAGTGACCCACATGCCATGTGGCAGAGGAAGGAGAACCCACCACCTCAAGGTCTCTGCCAATCTGACCTGGGGGAAAATTCTTTCCTGCCCCACATAGAAAAATCCGTTAGACCCTGTGTGAGGTCACACTGCCTTGTACGTCAGCCCCAACCAAAGGAAACAGTAGATATGTTAATTGTTCATCACAAAAATTAGAGCTCTCTGTAGCAAACAAAGGATTGGGATGTCAATGGACCCAGTCAGAAAATGGGGTTTCTGTTCTAGAAAAAATGGTGAGATTTTGAAGGTTTTTTCAATCTGAGTTTGGGACAAAAAGCCAGCATTTTGAATTTTTTTACAAAACAAAATTCTGAAAAAAAATGTTTTGGGTCAATCAAAATGTTTCATTTTGAGTTCAGTCCTTTTTTATTTTTTTCAATATAAAATAAGTAAATTTCAAATTAAAAAGGGGTTTCAAAACAAAAACAAAAGAAACTTTTCATTCTGAAAATGTTAAATGTTTATTTTCCAGTTTTTTCTAAACAAAATTTCATCCAAATCAATACAATTTTGAAAAAAAAATCAGTTACATAAAAATGGCATTTTCTTCTGGAAAATGGTTTTAATAATTTTTCTGACCAGTTCTAGCTGCTAACCCTTCTAATGAAAGGGTGTGGGGGGCAGGGGTGTGTGTGGGATTTTGTTGTTGTTGCCAGAAGCTAAACCACTGTTAAATCAGAGAGGTAGGATTTTGTGTAGAGCAAACTTGCTACAGAATCAGTCACACATTTTGTGCTCCGCTTGTTTATTTTGTCCCTTCTTCCCCTTTTTCCGTTGCATTTTTCACTTTTCCTCCTTGGAAATGGAAAAAGCTGTTCAGGTGGGGCCAGGAACAAGGCAGGGAGAATGCAAGGTAAAGACTGTGATTGACTCCAGAGAGAGCACAACTAAGGGAGGCAAACCCCAGTGTATGTGTGTGCTGGGGGCTTGCTAAGGGCCCTGGGGAGAAGATGCCGCCCACAGCCAGTGAGATTATGGGAGGGGCATTGCTATAGGATGAGCGCAGCAGGAAATGTTAAATTTCTGCTCTTTGGACAGGGGGATTACATGAGATGAGAACCTACTTTCCCTGGTTTTCCCCAATTTCACTCAGAGCTTTGGGTAAAGATTTCACAGTGATGTTTCTGAACGGCATGTTCTGTGTAACAGTCTATGAGCTCAGGGTTATACCTGCAAGCATGTTACACTTCCCTCTTGCTTTGCACACACATACGCTATCTACAACATTAGCCATACATTCTCCACCGTCAGACACACACATACACCCAAAGCCCCAAGGAATACACTCATCCAGCGACATATACACACCCCACTAGCATACATAGCCCAGGTATATACTTCTCTCAGTTTACTCGCACTCCCTCTCCCCATACATACGTATATATACCTCCCAAGGACTATATGTTCCCTGCGTACAGACACTTAGATACGCACATATAATCCAATCAACACAAACACACTCTACATACAGTCCCTATACACAGGTCCACTATACCCACAATGCCGCTCACTGAACAGACATACACCCCAAAAACCCACCCACAATTTACCTACACATGCACACATGTGTACCCATCTGAATGCGCAAGCACACACATACATTCACTATTCCTCACACATATCTACAGGGACACAAGCACATATGCTGTCCACACATCATACATGGTCTCTTTCTTTTTCTCCCTCACCCCAAACAACAGCTAATCTCCTCCATGGCCCCGGTATTGAACTATTGTGTTGTCCATTTCCCAGTGACAAGGGGTCTAGTTACAGGGTTATTGATTGGTTTTCATGCAGACAGATGGATCCGTCCTGGTCGCCCATCGAAACCCACCTCTCTGTGGGCTGATTGTTGCAGCTCCGGGGATAGGATTGCACAAAGAGACCACCCTCCACGCCAGCATCCTTCACCCAGACCGCAGATAATAATAAATGGAGCCAGGCTGAGCCGTAATAAAAGCAATTGAGTGGGTTACCTGTGCAGACGTGGATTTATACGGCCTCGTATTTGATGTGATTGTTTTATTGAGTTCTCAGCACAGTTAGGACCCCATTTCTTTCTTTATTTTGTAGCACTAGCCAACGTCCACCTTTAATCTTTTTCTGAGATGTGCCCTAGGGGAACAGGAGTGGATGGTAGGACCCCTCCAATCTTGCTCTTACCTATAGGCTGATGCTGATGATGCTTTGGTGGGAAAGCCCTAGCCACAAACAGCTCTCTTATTCTGCAAGTCTGATGGGCAGCTAGCCATGTATATTTGTTTAACCCTTAAAATGCTAATTTTTTTCTGGACTGCCAGTGAGAGGAATGTTGAGGTCTACTTTCTGATTTTCCAGAAGAGCCTCTACTCAGACCCACGCAAATGCAGTGTTTGCACGGTGCCTAGCACAATGGAGGCTTGATCTGTGAATGGGACGTAATACAAATGATAAATAATAACAGTAACTCACCCTCTTATTTGGTACCCACATTTGGATGCCCACAAATAATTGCAAGTGTAAATTTCCTGGGTGCGAGCGTTTCCGGGCGCATTCTGAAGCACTTGGGTGCCCTGTGATCTGATTTGCAGGTTGTAATCAGGTAGATGGCTGTCTATGTGGTATGAAACATGCTCCCAGATACCTGCACTGTGAAAATGGGAGTTTGCTTCTGAAAAATTGCTCCCTGTACTGTTTTATCAGAGGTGCCATGGTATTTGCTGTTCTTCTTAAAGCTCCAGCTACTGGGGTCAGTTGATTACATGAGATGCTCAGCTCTCAGTTTTTAAAAATGGTAAGTTTCTAGCCTTTGTGGTTGCACAGGCCAGGTCTACACTATAAACTTACATTGGCAAAACTACATAGCTCAGGAAAGCCCCACACCCTTTAGTGACACAGTTATACTGAGCTAACCCCTGGTTTACACAGCGCTATGCGGGAGGAGGGCTTCTGGAGCACTAGAGCAGGGCATCTGCGGTGTTTTAAGTGTAGACCTGCCCAGAGAGAAGCTTTAAAAAGTGACCCGACGGCTCACTCCCAGGCAACACTCCCTCCCCCGGCAACTGGATTATTATTATTATTTTTAAAACTCAGGATTTTTAAGCCACTCTCATGACATTTGGGTCCTGACTTATGATTTCGGAGCACTTGGGCTTGACAAATCTGCCTGTAGATTGATAGCATATGACAAATGAATTGGGGATGGGGGAGACCCCCGTGCCCCCATTCTAATCAGCTTTTTCAATTTCAAGAATGATGGATTGACAAAGTCAAGGAAAAGTTTTCTGACTACCCCAATCAGCGTCAAAATCATCCATACTCTGGGTGGGGTCTTCTACAGCATTCAACCTTGGCTTAACTCAGCTCCTATTGACGTCAACCCCCACTGACCTCAGTGGGGGCACAGTTCGGCTGATGCTGAATACTTATGTTTAAGTGGCCCCTGGCACCAAGAAGGATGCCCATGTAGTTTGCTGACTGAACCCTGCCTGCCGGACCCACAGATGGAGCACTGACAAATCTCCCTTGAAGTCGATGCCAATTTAATTCAGGCCAAGATCTCGCCTAGTTTAACTGTTTTCAATGTCAAATCCTGGATTTTTTTTGCTATAACATGAAAGTCATTTGATAAGATGAGGTTACAGAGAAGCAGGGGCTTTTCCATGTGTTTGCTATACAACTTCCTTTTGAATCAATTGTATTATCCTATCGTAAAGGTTACAGATGGACTATTAGATCATCCAGTCCATTTCTCTAGCCAAGGCAGGAGTGTCCCCTACATTTTCTTGTGTTTTTATCTAGTCTAATTTTAAATATTCCTAAGCGGTGAGGAATTCCTGGGAGAGACAATTCCACAGCCTAACAGATCTCACTACCAGGAAATTCCTTCTGCTACTCCGTTTAAATGTTTTCTTTCTTAATTTAATCCCTTTACTCCCAGTATACCACTTTGTACAACCCTGAGTCATTTCTTTTCTCCCTCAGAGTGTCTGAACCCTTCAGATATTTGCAGATCATTTTCTTGTCCCCCTATTTATTCGTCTCTTAGCCAAACTACTTATTTCTTTACACATTCCCCCAAAGTCAAATGAGTTTTTCGGATAACAGAGGTTCTAATAAATGAAATTTGACTACATAGGACTCATTCACTCAGCACTGAAATGCAGCTGCCTCTCGAGTGTAGTACAGCAGCCATTCGCTATACGCAACAACTTGCACTAGCTTAACTCGCAACAACAATACACCTTCTGGGACATCCATACGAGACTAAAAGGGTTGGGATTTTTAAAAGGCAAAATGTACAGAGCAGGGAAGATAAATGCCAGGAGCTAAGATCTCTCCTTTCCAGCCCCATTCATTGGGCCAGATAGGAAAATCAGAGGGAATATGATTAACTCAGTCCATGCATCATGATACAAACTGCCACTGGCCAGATGTGAGGAACATGCCAAGTAATGGTGCCACAAGCAAAAATGTAGTCCTTTAACTGAAACAACATTGTCTATGACCTCAATTTTATCAGCCTGTCCTTTATTTGCAATGATGGAAAGAAGGTAACACTGGGTTTGTGTGTGACCAGGGGAATCTGGGCTTAAAAGGAGGATGTAATGAAGTCCTACAAGACCCAATCACATTCTTCACTCAGTTGAAAGCAATTGGGAATAGGAGCTGCTTTCCCTGAGGTGGAAAATTGAATGGAAACCTGGTATCCAGCATTAGATCAATGGGGAGCTTTTAAAAGGTGCTGGCCCCTTGCTGGGATCCAGAAAGAGTTTCTTTTGTGTGTGAGGAGAGGTGCCAGATTGAGAGACCTGAGAGCCACAGCCCCTATTTATCCAGACAGCAGATTCAGCATTAGGGCAAGCATTCCTCACCCGTGCCCTCGGTCACTGGATTACAGAAACCCACCTCGAGTCAGAGGCTTGTTCACTGTACCTGGGCGGGTTAATCCCTGGCCGCTCTGCTGAGACAACCAAGAAAGTGGCGGATTAAGCACCAGCTACGGCACTATGTTTATGTGATGTAGACACTTGCTGATTAGGAACTGGACTGAGAGGCACCAACTCTTATAATATAGACCATGCAGTAGTTGTTACTTTCAGTCACTATTGACCTCACTCACATTACTGGTGCTCTGAGCTATCCAGAGTCGTCAGAAGAATCATTATCCATCCTCTAGATTTCACATCTACTTAGTGGGATGTGGAAGGTGGCAGGGACTCCAGGACTCAGCCCCAAGGGACAAAGATGAGTATGGGGTTCTTTTGGGATAACTCACAGATTGAATTACAAAAGTTGTGTACTATAGAGGAAGAAAGAGAGGGGTGTGGATAGAAATTAGATAGATAAAACGATGGGTGTGTATGGGGACGGATGGATGGATCAATCCTTGACTGATGTAAATCAGCACTACTCCAGGATTGGATCTGTAATAATTCTACTTTGAGCTATATGGGATCTTTTAGGTAAAGACTCACAGCTCTAGCTTACAAAGGTAACTAAGTATCTTATTTCCATTTTACAGAGAGTGAAACTACCACACAGAGAGATGAAGTGAATTCCCCAAGATTACATATCGAGTCAGTGGCAGTGTCGGCAAGAGAACCAAAGTATCCCGACATGAAATCCCCTGCTCCGACTGTTAGACAAGGCTGCCTGTGGACACTGATGGTTTATAGCCACATGCTCAATATTTCTCAATACAACAAACACAGTTCCAGGGATGATATCAGCGGACTCAATGTCTGTCTTTCCATTTGTATTTACAAAAGAACATCATAAAAGGAGGCAGTGTGGTTATCTACAATAACTACGACTCACTGGCCAATTATTACATAACATAACAGAAAACATTTTCCAAAACCAATCACATAATTCTAGAAGTGCACGTATACTAGATACTTCTTGGGAGGGGATTGAAAAAGCTTTATCCTGCCACCCAGCATGACAGCCCAACTGAGGTTTATCATGTCCAGCAAACTGCATGCCCTGCTATACGAATCAGAGAAACACATAGTTCAAAGGGTAAGCATGCAAACTGACTATAATATTATTCCATAAGCCTGTGACTCCCACATTCCTCAGATGGGGATCATGCCTGTTTCTCACAAACTGCAAATCTAATAGTACTGAAAGCCACCTTAGTACTGGAATGGAGGGGCACTTTGTCTGTGGGCTGGGTTGCTGTGTTCCGCATTTGGGAAACTGTACAGTATATTGAGTGTTAGAGGGAGGCAAAAAAATAATGCTTAGAATAGAATGGGGGTTAAATCCTTAACTACGGAACTATGAACATGGTTCCATGATGTGCTGTTCCCATTAAAGCACACAGCAAAGCTCGTACAGATCTCAGTGGGTTATAACATGCACAACCTGGGTTCTTAAGGTTCTCTGAGAGCAGCAAAACAAAGCCAACACCCCTATTGACTTCAGATAGCCTGGTCCCAGTGTGAAGTAATATCCGACACCCCAGTTCAAACTAGAGAAACCACTGTACTGCTAACAGCAATGCAGACACAAACCCAATTTAAACAGTCCGCGTTTAAGTGATCAAAGATAACCAATCTGCTTCCATGTGATAATGGAAACTCTCTCTAGTCCTTTGAGATCAACATTCTTTGCTTGCTGTGTTGATGGAACTGAAACTTTATGTCACTTAATTACTTCTCAATGATATATACAATATCTATCCTACAGGTATATAATATATTAAACCTGCACTAATTATTATTATATAATATATGAAATGTGTACTAGAAATCTCCCATATTAGACAACCTCCTGTCTTGAGATCACCAATTGAAGTCTATTTTGTCCATTGACTAAAGCATTGTGTATATGTATTCACTACCATTAACAGAAGACCACCAACTGGTAGCCAAAAGATTTGGCTGGTGTCTTGAGGATTACAATAGGTTTTTCAATGTACTCTATAGCTAAAACACAATGTTGCAGCATACAGGTTACATCAGCATAAGTTTGGGATGATCGTGTTACTCACAAGTGGCCCAGACGAGAGTGAGTTACAAGTTTTGTCTCAAAAACATGCTGATCAAACTTTTACAGTCCAGCATGTATTATGTAGGTGCCACAAATTTAACAGAAAATCTATTTGAAACGGTTTTAGGAAGATTTTAAAATTTTCACATTGACTATTTTTTGTATCCTTGCACCTAGAAACCCATGTGCCTTTGTTAGTCTTAGTCCAGCTGTACAGAATTCAGAACAAGCAAAATCAAAATGTAATTAATACATTTTCAGAACCTCTTAAAATGCCCTAGAATAGCTTTTTTTTATATACATACAAATGTCACACAGGGCTTTAAAGTCTAGTATATTTGGTCTTTCCAGGAACAAACACTATTCTCATTTCCCGTTAGAAAGCTGGGATTCTGTCATTTCTGCAAAGATCTCATTTCTAGAGCCCCTAGATACTGGACTTTAAACCTGTCATTAGTGCATGTCTGAAAACTGCCCACGGTGGACTTTGGGCCAATACAGTTTTGGGGGTAAATTCCACATTGCAAGGGAAATGAAATGTTTTTGTGGCAGGTTGGTTTTAAGAAATGGCATCTGTCTGAAGCTGTTCAGGGAGTTGGAATGTTAGAGTAAATCCAGGGAGGGCCAAAGTGGTGATCAGAGGGCGGGTGAGGTAGACACAGATGCATGATAAATGCAACTTGTCACATGACTCAGCAATTTATCACACATATGCGATGTCTACATGATCTGGTTATTTTGAAATGTTTGCTTCGACAATGGAAGAGAATGAGAATTTGCATTTTAATTATAAATGCAGTCCTGTCTCTTTCTGCTATCTTCCCGGTGTTGTTCCCACTGAAGTGAAGGGTGAAACTTGCATTGTTAACGGCAGCAGGATTGGGCCCTTGTATTCTCTCTATTTCCTGTTCTGCTGTGGTTCTCTCACAACACGCTGTTGTGTTCCTCCCCAGCACACATCCTAAAATGGTGCTTTTTCTATCATTGGCTGCAGGCATTAAAGGAATCAATTCCCTGCCAGTCTGGGATTCTGGAATCCCCACACAAAGTTAATGGGTGAATGGAAAGGAGGTTGGGCCTGCATTATGAAAGAGATTGAAGAGAGTTTTAATCACCAGAAACTGAAAAGATCCCATTCTTCCTTGGCAATCTCACACTGAAATATCGCAGTGGCAAGAATTGGAGCATCACAGTTGGGCCTATCTGATATAATAATATTTACCATTTATAAATCAATTTACATCCCCAAAGATTTTTATGAATGTTAGCTAAGTACGATGTCCCCAACCCATCTGAGATAGGTCATTATTATTATCTTCATTTTAGAAGTGGGGAAACTAAGGCACAGTAACTTCAAGACAGCACAATAAGTCAGCAGCAAAGGTATGATTAGAGCTGGAAAGCATGTGGCTCTGGTCTTGTACACGAATACAACATCGTGCAGCCCGCTGCAATGTGCTACTCTTCCCAAATAGGTTACAAGTCCCTGCCTTCAGTGGCTATTGGATGTCAATTTGCTTTGGGCTACCTAACCCAGCATGCATGTTCCAGCTAAGCAGACTGCATCTTTGCCCCTCTCTGAAAGAATGTGCTGTTCCTTCAAAGAACCTAAAACCCTTCCTCCGGACTTCTGGAGCACTGGCTTAATTCCTTTCAGGGATATCTGGCTGTCCTTCCACAGCTGCCTTGTAAGGTGTCTGAATGTCAAACTGTTATTATTTCTATACCTGACTGAGAGAGTAACAGGGACCTGGAGGTTTTTTAGGAGGGTGTATAATTACCCGATCAGTATTATGTTACCCTGTTCATAACTTAATAACCATTTTAATACAGATGGCACACACAGGGATAATTTCCTGGGGTAGCCGAGCAATATATTACAGAGACTGTGTGTCTGAGGGAATCTTCTTTAGCCAAGGTACATTCTACCAGCTAATTCTACCTGCTGTTTTCAAGATGATTTGGGATAATTTCATATCATTTGCAAAATATTTAAAGCTATTTATATAAGATGCCAGTTTGGGAAATACATGCTGCCTGGGTTATTAGACTTATTTTGATAAATCTCCCACGGACAGCACAAGACAAAAAATACTGTAGTGTTTCCCCAGTGGTTATTTTTCCTGATGTTGGTGTGAACATACAGGGTTTTTCAACATCCTGGCTATGCCTAAGTGTATGCATGCATGCACTAGATACTGCCATGCTGGTCAGTGTGCATGTGTCTTTAAGGTATGTGTATATATACTTCATGAAATGTGTGTATTTGTGAGTGTGTGTGTGTGTGTGTGTGTATATATATATATATATATACATTATTCTCTTGGGATAGTATTTGTATCTGAGTGCATAAATGTGTATATTTTTGTAAGTGCCTGACTATATGTGTTACAATATTTCTAACAGCATGGCATAGATGTGTGCAAGTATGTACAGCCTTGTGTATATTTGTATCTTTATGTTATTGCACCTGGGCCAGTGTGATATTTCCATGTGCATGCATAAGCGTCTACCTGTGTGTTGCCAATGTATGCTGCAGGTGAATGTGCATGTGTGTACACATGCATGTGTTTGTTTTTCATACACGTTTATATGCATCACAACATCTTGCAGCATTCCCCATTTTGTCACCTGGCATATATCCTTTTTGCCACTAAAGAAAGGATTCTTTCCCTCAGGGTCGTGGAGAGGTGGGTGATTTGTTTTACATTCATTCCGCTGCAATCAAAACTTCTGCAAGGGGCTGTGATCTGTGCAGGTTTGAAACAGCAGCTAGACGCCTCATGGAGCTCTTCCCTGCCTTCAGAAGAGGCGTCCTTGCTGGTTTAGCAGCTGCCCCGGGGGGTGGGGTGAAGGAGCCTCACATTTGGGAAGCTAAGTCTGTTTGTTTAAGATAAACAAACATTTGGTGGTTTAATGGCTCAGGAGCGCGGGCTGTGATTGTCTTTAGATATGGGCGCTTTTAATCTCACAGTCTTAATTACTGAAAACACTGGCATCCACTGACACGAGGGAAGGAGCGTTAGAGAAGCAGGACAGAAGGAAGCAAATCTCCTGGCAGGTGCCTACCCTCGCACTCCCAGCCCTGCCATGCACAGCCTGGCAACACCCCGCGGCGCGTACTTTCACCCAGTCATTTCACCCATCTCCCCGCCCAGCCAGTCCCCTCCGAGGGCGGCCCGCGCGCGCTGTCTCCAAGCAGGTTTCCAACACCAGCAGGCCCCAGGAGAGGAAAGCCCCGGGCACGGATGGGGTGCGCTGCCTCCAGGGACTAGCCCAGTGACGCCGGGCCTGGGGGAGCGCCAGGCTCGGTGTTGGAGGGCTGGGAACTCCAGGGCTGCAGAGGAGGCGGGCGCCTTAGAGGGGGAAATGCTAGCGCCCCCCGGGCCGGGGAACCCGTAGGCTAAAGGAACTGGCTGTCTGCCTGCTGGGAGAGCTTTATGGGGGCCATAAAAGGGAAGTGGCGTGGGGGGAGGGGAGCTGTGGGAAAGGTGGGTCGGGCTGGGCGCAGGGGAGGGGGCTGGACACGGAGGGACTGGCCCGGGGCAGCGAGCGCATGGCCGGGCCCTGGGCAGGGCGCTGGGTGCCGGGCCGAGGGGCGCCCTTACCTGTTGATGGAGGAGACGCTGGGCACCGTGTCGTTGTCGCAGATGCCCTCGGCCAGGAGCCGGTCCCGGATCTCCCAGGCGAACATGGTCGGGTTTTGTCTCTTGTACTCGGCGATTTTATCCACTACTTTGGGGGTCGCCACTTTGGGCTTGGAGCCGCCGATCACGCCGGGCTTGATGCTGCCCGTCTCGTAATACCTGCGCCAAAGCAGAGCGCGGTCAGTGCCCAGGGCCTGCTCCCCTGCCCGAGCTCACTCATACCTGGCCACCGGCCGCCATGCGATGTCCTCCCCACTGCCAGCGACCCCGCACCGCCCCCGAGCCCAGCAAATCTAGCTGCCCTTGCAGCCGAGCGCAGCCTCCCCCGCCTGGGGCCTGGGGGCGCACGGCTTCGGGGAGCCATTGCCTGTTTCCCGGGCTGCCTGGCGCGGGGGACAGTGGAGGTGGGGCTATGCCCTTGGGCAGCGGGGTGTGTTGGGGGGCTCGGGGGCAGCGGAGGTGGGGCTGTGCCCTTGTGCGGCAGCGGAGTGTGTGTGTGTGGGGGGGGCTTTTTCCACCGAATGCCAGGCCCAGCCAGCGATGGGGAAACGAAACGGAAACCGTCCCCCGGATAAAATCCAGGGGGGTGGGGGCCGGTGAGGGGCACAGGGAGACAGCGGAATGAACCCCTTTTAGCGGATGTTTTCTCCTCCTTCCCTGGCCCCCTATTCTTACCCCAGCCCCCATCTTTTCTCTCTCCCGCTGGAACTGCCTGGTTGTGCCGCAGGAGGTGGAGAGCGGTTTGCTTGGCCTGGGTGCGCAGCGGGGCTTTCGGGGTTCCTGGCCCTCTCGGCTCATCTCTGGCCCTGGCACCCCCACGTCCCCGCGTGGCCATTAGCTCGGCACGGTTTGGACACTGCTTTTGCAAAGGGCAGGTCGGTGGATAGCCAGGAGGTTCAGACACAGACAGCCTGTTTCCTTAACCCCAAGGCCGGGCTCAGGCAGGTTCCCCCACCCGATCTGGCTCCCTGGAGATTTCACACCAAATTTGGTTGCGACTGTTTTTTAAGGCTGCTCGGCAGAGTACGAGTGGGGTGGGGATTTTTTCCCCTTTTCTTTCCTACTCACAAAATGTCCCTGCTTCAGGTTGTTTCCCCGGCAAAGGGGAAGGAGAGGTGGCTGTTGCGGGGGAGGGGTTGTCCTGCAAATGGTACTTCTCCCCTTTCGGGCTGCGTGCCAACCCGTGGGCGCACAGGCGGACCCCGGGGGGACGGGAGAGGAGGCTGTTTGGAGGAGGGGAGGGGTGCACACGCTGCTCGCCCGTGCCTTACCTGCCCAAGATCTTGCTGACACAACCGTGGCTGACCCGCAGCTGCCTGGAGATGTCACAGGGTCGCACTCCCTGGTGAGCCAGCTCGACTATCCTTTGTCTCACCACGTCAGGTAGGGGCCTGCCATTCACAAACACCCCCCCGAGCTGGTTCACTCCCCCATGCCCTGCTGGGGAGAGAGAATAAAAAACACAACAACCCACGCACCCCAGAAACAGACCGTTAGTCGGGGACAGTTAGCGACCGGGGGTAAAATCTCCAGTGACTAGCTATGAATGGAGGCGATGGAGGGGGCGAGGGTTTGGGGAAGGACAACAAGGAAGGACGGAAAGAAAGAAAGAAAGAAAGAAAGAAAGAAAGAAAGAAAGAAAGAAAGAAAGAAAGAAAGAAAGAAAGAAAAACCCTAACCCAGAGGAGTGAATTTCTAACGAATATCACTTTCCTCCCTTCACACACCCAGATACTCTCCAGCGGCAATTGTGCCCCTTTATTCCCAGGATCTCTGAAACGGCCTGATGGAACAGCAGCATTTCAGGGCCATTATTCTGGGGACGAGCACGGGAACAATCCCAATCCCCAGGCTCGTGCCTGCTCCAGGAGTTGGGAAGAGATTTTCTCCCGAACTCCTGAGTTTCTCTTCTAGCTGCTCCAGGCAGAGCCCTTTCGGATTTTCCCCTCTTTCTGCGGCTGCTCCTTTCTCCTCTCACTTCATTCCCGTGCCATGATTTTCCATCACATTCCCTGCTGCATTTAGTTCTGCGCCCCTCACCCCGGAGAACTGTTACCTGGTCTAGCTCGTTTTCGCCATTTATTTTTGGATAGATAGATAGATAGATAGATAGAAAGAAAGAAAGAAAGAAAGAAAGAAAGAAAGAAAGAAAGAAAGAAAGAAAGAACGATACCTGTCTTTGTGTCCCGCAAACGGTTACAGTTTATAAAAACAAAACCTCTCTCTCTGTCTCTCATAAGATTTCGACCTTTTAGGGGGGAAAAATCCGCCAGAAAAAAAACAACCTCGCCTTGATTTTTTTTAAACAAGGATTCTGTTCAAGGGGAAATAAAAATACCCCATTCAACCCCTTCAGACAAAACCCCAGCTCTGTCTTCCATGGGGCGCCTGGGTTGCCTTTTTTTTCAGTAATAATTCGGATGAATACGGCAAGGATGGGCTTTGCACCTGCTAAATGTTGTCAGGCAGGAAGGCTGCCAGGAATGAGGAAATATCTTCATTCGGATATTAGCAAAATATGAGCCGTGTTTGTGACGCTTGCACCTAAGTGTGTGCGCCAGAGCTATACTACAAACGCGCATTCGTAGATATGTATAAATATTTAGAGAAGGTGTATCTTCATTTGCCATGATCCCTATGTATCCGTATCGATAGAACTGTGCAGTGTGTGTATACTGTGTTTAGAGCCTTCCTTTCACACAGCGTTAACCTGCTGCAGCTTCTCCTGGAAAGAGATCTTCAGCTGGTTTTGCAGGTTGCTGAAAAATGATCTGTTTATATTTTTGCTGATTTTTTTTTCTCTCCTGCTTTTGACACTGACTTATTGGCTCTGAACTTAGTGGGAACTCTCATTGCCCTACGATCGATCCAAGTCCTTCTTCACAAATAGAGTTTTTTCATCTCTCACAAACAGCCCCCCCCCATTAACACCTAAGAAACACCCTCCAAACTGCCTTGCACATAATCCCAGGATGGTTTCTTTAGACCGTTCTTTTTGGCAGGATTAGTTATTTTTTAAAACCTCTTCGTGAAAAAAAGGCTTGGGATTATTGGGTGGTGGTAGTGGACGTTTCTTCCTGTCCTCTACCTCCCCCCACCCCCCGGTATCATTTGGGTCTTTCTTGAATGGTGCGTGTGTGTGTTTTTTCTTCATTTGTCCAGACCACCTTTTGCACATGTTGCCTCTAAAGTTACAAGCCAGCAGTTTCTTCAGCACCTCACTGATAAATAATTCAAGGCACCTTTGATAACTCGCATTACAGAATATTAAAAGGCATCAGATGCAAAAAAGATTAAAAAATTAATAATTCAAATTATTGCACCCAGTGTTTCCCCCCCCCCCGGGTTTGTTTTAATTTAGATCGGTCCCTTTCAAACCTTATTACACACTCTCTCTCTCTCTCTTTCTCTCTCTTTCTTTATATATGTGTGTATGTATATATACACACACACATCTGTCCCGTTGAACAGAACACATTCTATAGTCTGTATACGTGTGCGAGCGCGTCAGGAAATCGCGCTCATGTGAATTATAATTGCCTGCTAATATATGTATTATGTATTATATAAACGGCCCAAACTGAATCATGCTTTTTTTCAAAATTCGGCAGCAAAAATAAAACGTTCCCAAATCTCACTGGGTTTTCTTTAAATCATCAGCTGTGTTGTGAAATATTTCTATAGATTAAATATATTTTCCAAATTAAATTAAATGCAAAGGTATTGCAATCAATTAAAAAAGAAACCCGCCGGGGTGCAAACAAAATATTTCCAAACACTGGGAGTATTTTCAGAGAATATACTTGGGAAACAATATTTGTTCCCTAACAAAACCGCTCAGATATCAGCAATTTTGAAAAAGAAATAAAGCTGCAGCCAACCCTTTCCTTGTGCTTTATATTTCTGCTCTTTTTCTTCTTGCAAATCGTTTTTTAAAACCCCCAAATACTGTAGAGTGTATCCTTTAAATACTGGGGTTTTTTTATACAGCTGCCAGGGCAGCGTCTTGAAAAGTTTCGCCGTGGAAAGTTACAAATTGTTCTTAATTATTCATTTCCTGACTCAGTATGGTCTCTAGCTCAGATTTTTATTTTTCTTCCTGTCTTTTTAAATCCCTGAATTATTTTTCCTGCCTGCGGTTAGCTCATATAATTGCAATTTCATTATTACAATAATTGTCATGGGTTGTTTTTTCCTTTCCCCCCTCCTTCGATGGAAACGAGATTCTAGTCTGAAAACATATCAAGAATCCACTTTCTTGTATGTCAATAATGCATTTAAAATGCACCCCAGGGATCTTGTAAATAAATACATTTAAAAGAAAAAGAAAAAAAGGAGGACGGTGACTTCTTAATAACCCTCCAAAATGCCAGATTTCCCAACAACATAATTGTCCTCTTTCTTCCACTAATTCATCCTTAAAACAAACAATCACCTTCCCAGTCATTTAAAAATGACATTTACCCCCTCTTCAGTTTAAAGAACAAAAAAATTACAGGGAGATCTGTGGCTCCACACATATCTATGTATTTAAAATTTAAAAAATAAAGCTTTGACCCCCGTTGCAGATTAAAATATAAACGATCAAAAATACAATTGGACACGCGTCGGCATCAACTACTCCCCCTCGAAGGCACAATTTGCAAAGTGGATTTGGAGCAAGACCTGATTTGGTTGTTGTTGTTCCCTTTCACACACACACACTCATTCCCTCCAGCAAGTTTGGGTGTTTCCCAGGCTCAGGGATACCCCTTCGTGGGGCTCTTAGCCCAGAAGGAGCTAGGGAGCAGCTGTGGCCGGTGGTGGCAAAGCAAGGCAGGGGGTTCGGAGCCCACCTTGGCTGGCGGAGGCGGCGGACGGCTGGGAGGATGGCCTGGATAGAGGGTCAGGTGAGGAAGAAGGGTTGGGGAAGGAGGCATGGAGGGATGCAGCAGAAGGAGCTGGGCTCCGGTACTCACGGTGCATTGCCGAGAAGGGGTCTGCCTTGCAGTGCATATCCATGGGGAGGCAAAGGAAGGGGAAGAAGTCGGCTGAAGCCGCCGTGTCGCCTTTAAAACTCAACTTCAAGACTTAGGGGAGAAAACAAAAAAAAAACAAACAACCAGCCAGCAGGGCGAGGGGAGACGGGGGGGCGGGCGCTCGGCCCTGCCCGAGGAGCGGAGAACTTTCC
The DNA here is from genome assembly GCF_025201925.1 of Gopherus flavomarginatus. Classification (NCBI taxonomy): domain Eukaryota; kingdom Metazoa; phylum Chordata; order Testudines; family Testudinidae; genus Gopherus; species Gopherus flavomarginatus. The sequence continues at coordinate 67,134,570 of NC_066622.1, read as the reverse complement.
GGGGGCCGTGGACTGGGAGCTGGCTGGAGCTGGGGCAGAGCAAGCGGAGCCCGGTGGTTCTGGTCAGCGGCGTCCCAGCGGGCAGCGAGAGGCAGCGGCCCGGGGGCAGGTGGATGTCATGGCTGGAGCGCTCGGGTCAGATCATCCCTGGCAGCCGGGTCAGCGAGGGGCTGGAGGCTAGAGCGTGTCGGAAGCAAGGTGAGGATGATGACGGTGGTGAAGCAGCAGCAGCAGCAGCGGCCGAGGATGATGCGGCTTCCTTCCTCTTCCTCCGCCAAGTCTGGGGCTAGTTCATTTAAGTTCAAAGTGGAGTAGAAATCCCCGGGATCTCTGAGCAGCGGCAGCCCCCTCCCTGCGTCCCCTCGCCTCTTCCTGCTCCCCAGGCAGAGGGTCCCGCTCCTGGCAGACTTTCTCGCAAGGTGGGATGTGTTTGCGAGGAGCTTTGGCTGGAGAATGGAGCCTCCTCTCCCCGCGTGTGTCTCTCTAAAAGCTGCAAAGCCCCCTCCAGATCTCTCCCCCCCACCCCTCCTCGCCCTCCCCCTTTGCCGGGAGATGGATGACTTGTCAGACAAAGGCAATAGATTCCAACACTCTCTGATTCGCCAGCGCGCGGAGACGGAGCCCGGGCGAGGAGGTCCGTGCTTCTGTCACTCGGGCAGAGGAGAGGGGGAGGGAGGGAGTGCCAGGGCGCTGGGGGTGGGGGGGAGAGAGTTGGGATTAAAACTACAGAGAAAAACGAAACTACCAGATAAGACAAACTCTAGATAAGGGCTGCAGAGGGGACGGGGCTCTGAATGTTTAGGGGACACAGGAGGATGCGCTGAGCTTAAATAGCCTGTTTCCCTGCTTTGTTTGCGGCGCCTCCAACTCCCCTATTTAAGCACATTCTCTCCCCCACGCGTACACAGCGCTTGTCAGTTTTCTCTGCCTTTTTTCTTTTGCTTTTTTGCATGCTCATCCGCCGATGAAAGTGCTTTCCGCCATCAGGATCCAGGAGATCTCTCGAGCTAAAGCGGCTGGGATTTGATACGCATCAAAGCTTTCTTGGTGTTTAACTTAAAAAAAACCCCTCCTTATTGTATCGCTTTGAAGTGGCATATTTGGGACTGGGAGATGACAAATCCGGGGGTTACAAAGTTTCTCTGGTTTTGCGCGCGCGTGTGTCAAAATAAGGAAAATAAAATAACCTTTCCCCATGTGTTTGGTTTTTTTTCAGGCAGAGGATGTATAAAGTATTTCGGAAACGGGTCGAAAAGTAAAAGAGGCGGCTTTGACCTAACGAGAAAACAGAAGAGAAACGCCTGCCTGGGGATAAATAAATTCACCCGTGAAAATGGGGCAATGTGCTGTGAGCTAAATTTTTGTTTCCATATGTGTTTATCATCATATGAAACGCTGTTCGTTTCTCCTCTTCCTTTCTTGGTCCCTCCTTCCCTACCTCTTTGCTTATTTGTCACAAAATAACCCCTTTGTTTTCTGACTGGGTAAGTAAAGAATCTCCGAGAGATCTTTATGAAATATTTTCCACCATCTCATAAATCATTCTGGCACTTCAGCTGATGTTTTATCTCTCTCTTTCCCCTGAGTTTGCAAACCCTGATTTAAAAATCTTTCCGACACTGTATATGGTTAAATGCAGAGAAAGACAACAATACCTGTTTTAGAGGGGTACATTTAAAAAAAAAAAGCCAGTGGAAACCAAAATATCCAAACACTCCCTCCGAAGGCTACATTTTCCTGTGTTTTTAATGGAGGTTTGAAGTATTTGTAATCGGATCAGTAATAATTATTAGTATTGCTGTTACAATTAATGCTAATTTGTATTAATGCTCATTATTATTATTATTATTATTATTATCAAGCCTGGCATGACTGGGATTTTCCTCCCTGATTTTTGGAGAAAAATCCCAGGACTTTGAATTTCCACCAAGTGCAAAGTTTGGAAGAGGCTCGTGAGCGGTTCTGGCTCAGAGCCCCTGTTCGTGTGCGCATGGAAATGCTCCGTACGGAGCATTATCGCTTCTGGTTTGGGGTTGGGGAGCATCTGTGTCCCTTTCTCGAGCATTCATTTCTCCCCGTAGCAACTCACATAGCCCTAGTCTGCCATCGGCAAACTCACTGTTCCCCATGCTGAACCCCCCCCCCATCCATCCCATCCTATCCCCTCCCCTCTATTCACTGCCTCCTACTTTGCTAGCTGCCTTTCTCCACTCGCCTGGCTGAGGAGGTAGATCAAAGAGGAACCCTTTCCCCGCTCGCGCACGGAGCAGGTGGGGGAGGCGGGCAGGGATGAGGAAGGGGGCAGCGTTCAGGACTGGACGGCTGCAGGTGAAGCGGGCCTGACTGCTCAGAATCAAACCCCGTATAAGGTGTGCGGGAAGGGGGCGGGCGTTCCTTTCCCTCCCATGGCCTGTAGATGGCGCTCTCCGGTTTGGTTTTTGTCCGCTGCTCCAAATTGATCCACGTCAATTTCTATCGCAGGGGAAAAGTTTCAGATTAACCGGATTTGAACTTAATCCGCCACCCAGTAGCAGCAGCAAATATTAGCAAATGGCTGACAAACCTCTGACACTCACCGGCCAGCGCTGGGCAGAAGGAAAGGAAGGGGAGCGTGGAGAGACAGAGACTGATAAACACACACCATTACAAAGATATTTGCCATGAACTCTTCCCCCCCTCGAATGACTTCGGTTTGCATTGGGGACTGGGAAAGCCAGAAACTCTCCTAGCTGTAGCCCGCTGGCTCCCAGTCTGATAGCTCCTTTCCTTGACCACCCCGCCCCAGAGGCCTCCGCTGCTAGGGGACCCCCTGGACCAGATTAGTGCTTCAGGGAGTCCTTTTGGGGGAGCTTCCTTTACGCAGATGCTCTTGGGGCGTTATAACGCCTGGTTGTGTGTTAACGAGACAGCAACTTCCCTCGGGTGGGGCCGAGGGAGAAGACGAATTTTTCCCCGAGCCTGCGGGAGTTGTCACTTTGACCCTGTTCCCCTACTGCAGTCCCCGCATTAGCAAAGGGGTCCAGGATCCCGCAATGACTCTGGAGCAGCGTCGGCGCCAGAGGCTCGCCCAGTTTAACGAAACCGGTGTCTGATCCAGTGAAATCGGGCCAATTTCCCCATGTGGACAAGGAAACCCTTTGCCTCCCCAAGAGAGGAGGAGATAATCTCAGAGAGTCCCCCCCCCATACAGCATCGTCACCTGGCGCCCCTTCCCTCCCCACGGCTTCCTGGAAGAACTGCTTTGTCAACATTCAAATCCACAGAACAATTTTTATTTCGAGGGGAGGGGGAAATATCCAAGACCACAAGGATCTCTGAGAATATTCCCCGCGCACGCTTAATAACTCGAGATCAGGAACAATGCGGGGTCTGCTGGGAGCGCCCACTCCTCTTTTTAGGCGAACCCCCCAAACTCGGCTCCCATTCAGTCAGGCTTGGGTGCTTTTTCCCGTCCGACTTTAAATGAACCTTTCTGTCTCTTTCTTTCTTTTTTTTATTCCAAAGAGAGTCTCTCCCCCTCCCCTTCCCCCCCCCCCCCCCCCCCAGCTAGAAACATTTACACTTCAAAAGAGGCGACCGCCTCTCTGCGGAAATTTAAAGAAAAATAAACTTTTGGAGGAGTTGAGGTGATACTGATCTTTGGATTTGCTTCATTAGCTGCCTTTCGCCGACTGATCAAGCCCAAATCTTTGCTATGGATCCCACTCGCCCCCCCCCCACACACACACCCGGCACACACCCCAATGCCCTGCTCAGCTCCCCTCAAATTCTCGCTGAATGCTCTGGGGCTGTTCTTCAGACCTGGCAGGTTTGTATTCGCTCTTGGAAGGAAGTTAATGAAATGTTAGTTTTAACAACCGCCTCTTCCCAGTCCTGCAAAAGTGGGGAACGGAAGCGATTTCCGAATCTGAAAGCAGGGGAGGGGGAGGGGTGGTGGTGGGAATAATGATCCGGGGCTTTTTGTTTATTTCTTTTTAGGATTCGGGCCTATTTAAAAAATGGTTTTGACTGAGATCATTACGTCCAAAACCATAGCCCGCACCCATGTTGTCTGGTCTTTTTATATACATGTCTATAGGGTTGGAAAGGGGCCGAATCTACTGCTACAGAACTGGGTTGTTGTGGGGACAATTCTCATATTTATGTTATCTGAAAATGTTGCTAATTCCTGAGCGTCACACCCACACACCCACACACCCACACACACACCCACACCCACACACACACACACACACACACACACACACACTCTTATGATTTGACATTAAAATCCACCCTGGCTATCTTCCCCTCCCAAACTCTGCAAACTCCTTTCACCCCAAGTGGGTCAAGAACCTTATTCCCAAGGAAGAAGAAAACCCAATCCTGTAGGTTGCTTCTGGGGAGAGTCAATTTGGAGGAAGAGGGTTGCCTCAAAGTGAGGTGTTGGAGGGTTTATGGAACCATGTGACTACTTGGATTTGATCCCGCGAGTTAGAGTCTGATTTGAGGGGGTAGGGATGGGAATACACCTTGGATCTGTCCTTGATACCCTCTGCGGCCGGTATACCCCTCACACATACGGGGAGTGGGGGGGTGAGAACTACCAAACGCAAAACTTTTTGTCTGATTTCTCCTCTTTCTTCCCAACTAGGGAGCTGCGCTCGAGTGTGTGTGTGTGTATGTGTGTAGGGGAGAGTATTGCATTCAAGAAATTCCGAAATTTAAGGGCGGCTCAAAGGGAGGACTCCGGACTTCAGGAGAGCTCGAGCAGAGAAGGGGCGCTGGGAGAGGAATTAGGGGGTCCTGGTTAAAGTCCCTGGCACTCTCTCACTCACACCCTGAAATCGATGCATCGGGGAGACACGAGGCCACTGTTTTTCCCTTCCCTTTTGAAATAAAGTTAGCTTCAAACGAACAATTAAAAACGCCCAATATTTGTCTAGGCCCCTCCCCCTGTGTGTCTCCGAGACCCCCTCTCTCTAAGCACCTCTGGTCACGTTGGAGGATGAGCTTTTTGGAGAGCTTCTGGTACAATATGGAGCACCATGGGCTGCAATTTCACACTCCACAGCACATTCCCCCTAAAGCTACTTTCTTTCTTTTTCTTTCCCCCTCCCATCTAAGACCCCCTCGTTTCTCCCTCTCTCTCTTTCTCTCTTTTGTGACTCATGGGTGGGTTCCATGTCTGGGGGACAGGCTCCTTGGGCATCCTGGCACTGGGCAGAAAAGGAAGGAAGGGGCTTTGCTCTGCTCCTTTGCTCTGCCTGCCGCTGCTACTGTTGGCTTTCCCCCTCTGCATTTGTTTGCCCTGAATGGTAATAGCCCACGTGTGCTGCTCTTTATTCAGTAACCGACACTTTAACCTCTCCTCTTTACAAGAGAGCGTTTGCCACAAAAACGAGACAAGCCGGAGACCTTTTACAGCCTCATTGAGAGGGGGTAGGGAGAAGAGCCAACATTGTGGAGAGACTCTTCTGCAACAAAGCCACCTCTTAGCGCACCGGGCCGGCCAGAGCTGGAGGCAGACCTTGGCCAGGGTTGAAAAAACACAGCAAGTAGCCTCCCAGGCCATAGACATACGGACAGCCTTAATGCAAACATGCGTGCATGGATATAACCCCCTCCTAAGCATGCATCCAGAAAGCAGAGGTACATGCCTGCGTGCACAGCACCAACATGCAAGCGCACAGACTGCAACCGTGTATCAACATACATTCTGCAGATAATAATACCATGCACATACACTACCAAACAAACGTGTGTACAGACAGATTGTACATATTCATGCATGTGTGCACCTCGTCATGGTGCATGCATGCAGATGGACTGCAAACATCCATGCAACCACACTACCAATATACTGGCACACACAGATGGCAAACATGCACGCAGACATCACATGCATGTGAGAGGTGTGCTGACGTGATCAAGTGTGTACTTATTATGACTGCGGTGACATGTTTACAGATAACAGACATACCTGCAAAGAGACTGCAAACTTACATGCATCTAGACAGCTCCCTGTCCTGCCTGCACATACATACATAGAGCAAACATGCATGCAGAGGCAGACAGCATAGCCACAGTCAGAACGCTGTGGGATCTGGAGATGTGGGGATAAAACCCTGCCGGATCTCTCATATTTCCCCTGAATAGCAGAATATTTGAAATCCTAGTTCATTTCTTCTTCCCCTGGGGACATGGGGGGCAACGGAGGGTGCTTCTTAATAGTTATGTGCGGGGAGAGAAAGGTGGACACTGCTCGGCTGTCCCAGACAAACTGGGTCCAAATGTATCTTGATGTTGGTATGGAGCTCTGGGAGCCATAACGCCGGCCTGTGCTGGGTTTCCCTTTGCTCCGGGCAGGAGGTAGGGATAGGGCCTGGGATTTTTCCCCCCTGCTGGAAATATTTTTTGTCCTCCTCTAATTTCTCCATAAAACTCCAGATGAGAGAATTAGCAGCTTTTTAGAGTCTCCTTTTAATCAGTGCTAAGGGGAGACCCTCCCTCTCTCTCCTTCCTCTTTCGTTCTCTCTCTGCCGGTCCAAGGCTAGTTTGCCCGAGGGCCATTTGCAAATGTTCGGATTTACAGTTTTCTCTCACACAAACCCATTTCTATAACCCCGCTATAATACACCCATAAAACTGGGAGAGAGAGAGCGAAAAGTGCTGCGGATCAGCGAAAACCCCTTCGCTCTTCCATTAAAGTCCCTGGAAAGGGTAATTCCAGCAGTCCCAGGGGCCGAGGTGGGTAATGACTGCCTGGAATTCATTTCCAAAAATCAGCTCATAAAGAGACCTGAGGACAGAAAGGCAGCGACTGCGTTCGGCACCACAGCCGGCTCCCCATGTTACAGGGCCAGGCGGGCATGTTTGGTAGACACTTCCACACTCGTAAGAAAGTACCATATTTCCCAGCGACTGCTCTCCGTCCCTCCCTCCCTTTCTTTCTTTCTTTCTTTCTTTCTTTCTTTCTTTCTTTCTTTCTTTCTTTCAGAGCTAAGTAAGGGCCGATTCTTTAGGTAAATGAATCCATCAGACAGAAAGTTGCAAAATGTGACATTTCTAGCAGCTCTTTCCAGTGTCTCTGTAACCCTGCCGCTACCTCCCCCCAGCATACACTTTCTCTCCCCCCTCGCCCCGCCCGGGCCCCCTTTCGGAACTGGCTAGGTTCATAACCAGAGGGGATCCGAGAGGGAGTTTCTTTGGGGAAGGAAGGCCCATTTTCGCCACTGAACAAAGAATGAAAATACACCAACAAAGAGATCCCCCCTCCCCAGTGAGAGAGACGCAGGTGAGGAGAGGGCTTGGGGACATTTGCCAGGAGCAGTCAGGGGCTCCTGTCTAGGGAGTTTATTTGCATATGGGGCATTTTCAGGGACCGGGCACAAACGAGCAGTAAGTTTCTAGGGGGACCCCCAACACACACACACTTTCCTTTAGCGAAAGCAGCGAAACATGACGATTTTCAATTTTTTTTTTTGAAGGTGACGATTCCCACCACCGGTCAGAGCGAAAGCCCGAGTCTGACGCCTAATTAAAAAGAGTGGCAGCGAGAGTCATTGATCTCTAGCATCAGCTGCTAACGGGCTCGGAGTTCTAGTGACTCCGAGGACAGGACTGTGAGAGAGGGAAGCCGAGAGAAGCAGGCGAGAATGGATTTAATCAGAGCCACTGGGAAAGGGAAGGAGAATTTACGGGGCAGGGGGATGGAGAAGAAGGGAAAGAAACAGAAAAAAGAAAAAGACCCCCCCCCAAAAGGAGTGACTGGATAAAAACGCGGAGAGGGGCAGATTCCGGCTCCCCAGAACTAAACTGTAAACAGGCACCAACCCTTTCCATCTCCCCTTTGCCTCTGCAGGATCAGAGAAGCGAGGGAGACATCGGGGGAAAAGCACACGGGCTAGAGAGAGCCAGGCAGAGGAAGAACGGATGTCTCTCCACGCCCACCTCGCCTGCCGCTCTTCTCCTCCTTTGCCACCCTGCTCCCTTCCCTCCGTTCTCCTCTCTCTGAGGTTTGCAAACAAAACGTCACCAATCGATAAGCCTCTCGCTGTGTGTGTGTGTGCGTGCGCGTGCGTGTGTGTATGATCCTGACCGGCCGGACTCCCAAATCTGCCGCTCCCGACTTGTTCACTACCTGTAAGTTCCGAATTACAACCTTCTGCTTCTATACAAACTTTTTTTCGTAAGCGAATCCTTTCTCTGGGAGGGACGGAGGCAGAAAAACAACCAGCAGGGGATCAGTTAATTTCTGACACGAAGGTTTTGACGCCCTGAAGTGGGCAAACAAAACAGCCCCTTGGATTTTGTTAACAATATACAGAATCAGTAATTTAAATATAGCTATATATAAATTGTGATTAACCGAAATAAATCTTTAATTTACCAGGCTGAGGGGGAAGACTGTGGCATTCAATCTTTGGGGGCGAATCCCCATGTATGCCCAGGTTTCGGTTCTAATGTAATTAGCTCTAATTTGCAGTGTGTGTGTGTGTGTGTGTGTGTGTGTGTGTGTGTGTGTGTGTGTGTGTGTGTTTAAAATGTATCTACTCTGTGAAATTGAGGTTGGGCCCCCTTTAAATTAAAATCTACCTTTCGCCTTCAGGGCTCCTTTATTAAGGGATACCCGGGAGCGTAGCGTCCGGCAGAAAACGAGGTTGTACTTTCCATTAGGAAATGCCAATCAATCCTTTTCAATACACCAATTAATAAATCCGATTGGTGATAGCGCCTCCAGGGTACCTCTCTGGGTGGGTGGGTAAGTGAGTGGGGAACGCGAAGTTAGAAAGAAACTGTCCTCAAATAGCAGCCAGACACCTTTCCCCCTCCTCGAGGCATGAACTGAGAAGCATTCAAATCCTGATCTTAAAAACAAGTACAAGGACCTCCCAGCCAAAACCAGAATGAGATCTCAGGCGAGGCAAAGGTTTGGGGAGCCAGTATAAAGCCCTGGCTTGTGCAAACAAGCTAGGTGTTAAAAAAAAGGGGACACACAAGGACAGAAGGGAAAGAAAGAAAACAGAGAGGGGGAAATGAATAGGAGAGAGAATTCCCTATGCGGAGCCTTCAGGCTGTACAGTTAAATTAGTACAGTTTAGTGAGATAGCTCAGTAGCGAATATTTTGTGTGTGTGTGCGTGTGCGTGTGTGTGTGTGTGTGTGTACGCGCGATTAGAACAGGGCCTGTAAATTCCCCTCGTTATTTGATTGATATTTAGCCTGCACTTATTTAAACGACACCCCCTCTCCCTACCCCACGCCACGCAACTCTAACCCGGGGAATAAACATCATCGGTTTTGTTCGGTTAATTTCAAAGTGAACTGCAGCCCCAAGGTTTCATTTTTCATAATTAAAAGGGGCCAGGAAGCTACAAAACTCCTCCAAGCTAGCAATTCATCCTAGGTGGGCTGCTTTCTCGTCTGCTGCTACGCTTCCCACATATACAAATCAGAGGGGAAATGGGAGGGAAATAGTGACTTTATTATTATTTTTAAAAGAATCGTGTACACGTAGCGCATAATGGATTGTGTCGTAGGACTTCGATGCTCGCTCTGTAATGTAGCCATGACATCAGGTCTCCTTTCTTTGAAATGCCTCTGCTAATGCAAAACAAAACAAATGTTGTGAATATTTGTGTAGCTGTAGGAAGCCACAGGAAGTTCCCAGCCAGGCGAGCGGCCCCTTTGGCGGAGGATGGCGGAGCTGGGACAGGTGCAGGTATGTGGTGGAGGTGGGAGAGGGTGGGCTACGGGGCAGTTATGGGTTGTGAAGCCTCCCCTAACTCCATATGGCCAGAACAAAATCAAACAACAACTATCTGCATATTCTCTTCGTGCCAGCCTGCGCCTCCCTCCAGGGAAACACTCACATGCCATTTCAGACGAATAGTACTAAAGGAACTGATCACTTTCCTCAAACCTGAGCCAGTCAAAAGGACCCTTAAAACAGAGCGCGAGATTCCCGAAAAACCTGGGTACTAATAACTAAATACATTAATAATAATAATAACAGTAATAATAACCCGGTCGCCTGTCTTAATAAAGGAGAGCGAACGAGAAAATGCATATTATTGCACGTAGTTTCACCCTGAAACTAGAGATTTATTTTTTTACACTCAGGGACGGTGGCGGTTGTTGCTGATTTTGGTGGTGGGGAACAAGCCTCTTTTGCGAGTCTCTAATGTGCGGTGTAAATACAGAGCGGAGGGGAAAGCGCAATGGAGGCTGATTTTGCAGGTTTGCACTTCAGAAAGGAGAGAAGTAAAAAAGAAGAGAGAGATTGAGAGAGAGAGAGAAGTCTCCCAGGCAGCCTGATCCCATTAGCTCCGTCCTTGGGTTGCATATTTATACGGTCTAGGAGGTGAACAGATGGACTATCAATTTAATTCCATCTTCAACACCATCAGAGATTGATTTTCTACTCGCTTTTAATTTTGCCATAATTAATTAGATCATTACAACTGTTTGCTATTGATCTCCCTACTTAAACCTCAGATGCAAAGGGACTTCAGCAGACCCTTTAAAAACACAGAAGGGAAAAGGAACACCAGGTATATATTCACAATCAAATCCACTATATATACCCAATGAACGTGCCTATATTATGGATGTATATAACCCTACTGTACTCATATATATGTACTAGACCTGCTGCCTGGTAGGGGTGTGTGCATATGTATATATGTATGTATGTGTGTGTGCATATCTATATGTATCTCTCTCTCTCTCTCTCTGCCTAGATCTGTATATATGCGCGCGCGCACTCCCACGTTTCTAGCTCGTGGATATTGCATTTTATGACTCGATCAGAAATGGCAAAAGAAAATCATAGCAGCAAACATTAGTTACCAAACGTAACATGGAATTCCACCCCCTCCCCCAAATCCTGGCTCTTAGCACCAGTCAGACACTAAGACAGCAAACGAATCAGCGCCGGCACACGGCAAGGTTTGTCACACAAACCTCAAGTAGGGTTCTGTTTTTCACAGTGACATTAAAAATCCCAGCTCGAAATGTGATTTGAAAGAAGCAAACTGCACAATTGTGCGTCTAGCCCATGATCAGCCGGTCAGGAGCCCCGAGGAAATTCTCCTGCACAGAAGGGGTTGTTTGAAGCTTTGTTTGCAAATCATTTAAGAAAAAGAGCCGTCAATGGGAAAGGAAGATTTCCCTGTCAGGGCATGGTCTGGGGGCAGGAGGTGGGGGTGGTGTAGCTAAATGGAGCCAAATCATTAGCTCCCAGTGTAAACCTCGCAATCCCCGTTCCGAGCTCCAGATCCTAGCGCTAGGACCTGGTCTCTCCAATGCCGCTCCCTCAAACCAATGCACTGACTCACAACACGCGCAGCACAGTACACCCAGGGCGCACAACACACACACGCGAGAACTGCTCGCTCCTCGCACCCCACACTCCCACTGGCAAGGCACAACCTTCAGCACATGCGGGAAACCCAACATACGCCCCAAGCAGCCCACGGGAAAAGCGTCCGAGGGGAGTTGGATACTATGCTGTTAGCCTTCTCCAAGCGGGACAAAACTCGTGCTAGGAAAAGAAGAAGTTTCAAAAATAAAATTATATGCAGGGTAGGGTGGGGGTTCGGTTTGCAACAGATGCAGCCAGCTGATCTGGGAAGGGGAGAGCGAGCGACAGTAAATACCAGGAGCCCAGGCAGTGTAGTACGCACACACGCGCACACACACACACACACAGTGCATGTCACAGACTCACATACATCCCGAGCGCATGTCACACAAACAGTGCATGCATGTCACACACACACAGAGTGAATGCATGCCAGCCAGACACAATTCATGCATTTCACACACACACACACAATGCATGTCACAAACACGCAGTACATACATATCACACACACAGAGTGTGCATGCATGCCAGCCACACACAGTGCATGCATTTCTCTCTCTCTCTCACTCTTTCACACACACACACACACACACACACACACACACACACACACACACACACACACAGAGGGCATGTGTGTATGTCTTTCACACCCATCTGGCCGTTCTGTTCCGGGTTGCCAGCAAAGCACTCACTAGAAACAAGGTGAGAACCCAAGCCTGACGTGGTCCGAAGCGCGGACACTGTAGGAAGTGTGCGGGGGGAGGGGTATTTAGCAGGTGGGGTGGAAATGTTGGGGGACCTGGTGGAGGAGAGGAGGCCCAGGCGGTGAGGCAGCTCAGCTGCCTCCTGCCAAGGGAGGGAGTTGGGGTGACTGGCTCATCCCCTCCCTCCTGAATATTCACCCTCCCGCCCCCGCCCCTTACCTGCTCTCCCTGAGCTCTGAGCCATGGCTCCTTTGCCTAATGGTCCGTCTCCCCGGGACGGCTGCAGCCCAGGAGATCCGCCGCGGCCTTGGCTTGCTGCGTCTCCTCCCCGCTTGGGTGTCCCGCTTTCCCCCGCGGACTCGCAGGATCTAGGCGCAACCACCCACAACTAAACGGTTTAGATAAGAGCGCGCACCCAGCCGCCCCGCGCACACACGGAAAGAGCCAGCCCCGGAGAGCGAGCCGCCGCTCTACTGAGCCGGGACAGGCGCGAAGGAGGGGAAAATAAATAACAATCCACGCCAATGCCGCGCTGCTGCTTCTGAAAGTGCAGCGGGACTCACCTGACCCCAGCGTTGGGGCTGTGCAGCCGCGAGGCTGGGCAGGGACAGGGGCGCGAGGTGAGGCAGGGCTGCGGAGCAACTTCCTGGAAGTTTATAGGGAGGCTGCTGGGCTAGCGGGGGAGGGGAGAGAACTGGGTGCAAGCGAAGGGAATGCTGAGGGGTGTCAGGCAGGTTTTCCAGCCGGAGAGAAAGGGGGTGGAGAGGCTGGGAAGTGGACAAGGAGGACGGGGTTCAGTGCAGCTCAGCTAAACAGATGGCCAGCTCTGGAGGTTGGCCTGGGGGGCTCCCCTGCCCCTTCAGTCTCCAGACATACCGGGGCTCGCTTGTTTAGAGGGAGAAGCTTGGTTTGGGTACGTATACAGGCAGTTTAGTAAAGTCTCTGTCTGTTATGATGAAGTTTTGGCTGTGTGTTTCAGTGAGACGTTTCTATCTATCTATCTACGATTGTCACATCTTGGAAGCCCTACTAAAGACCTCACGGTTTCAAAGCGTAAGAGCTGTGAAGAAAAATCCTCAGTGGTAAAGACACCCCTGAGCGAGTATTTTTCTTTCTCTCTTTCGCTTCCCTCATCCATCCCTGCATTGATTGAAAATCCCTCTCAGCTCCAACAAGGAGTCCCAGGAAAAATGAACCATTCTCCTATCGATTCTTCATTAAAATTGCATTTCTGCATTTGCTAAATTGGTTTTAAAAAGCTTCCCCTGTTATTATTATCTTGTCAGGGCCGACAGTACTGGGCAAACAGTATTTAAAAGCTTGGGATGTTTTTTTTCTCCAAAATGAGGCTGAATTGTTGTTTTTTCCCTAAAGTCTTTAGGAAAATGTTACCACCAGATACAGGGGGAACAAAGCAGCGAAGTAGATGATTGTATAAAATATAGGGCAGGAATGAGACGTTGGTTTCATCACACTAAAAAAATAATCGATTGTAGCTTCAAGCAAAGAAAAAAGTTTCCCTTTAAATATTAAAATAGGAGACAATAAAAAGCCAGTGATAGCGGGAACGATTATTTTCCTAAGGCATCATCACAAAGGCTACTTTGTGTCATTGTCTAGTGAAATTCACCAGCTCCCCTCACCGGGGCAGAACCCTGCTCCGAGCTAAGCAGAACCGCTGCTTTGAAACCTGCCTCCACGGGGAGATATTTAAATAATTCCGAATACCTCCCCCTAACACACACACGCACCCCGGATTCTTCCAATCCTGCCCCCAACCGCCGCCGAAGGATACTCCTCCCCAGCTAGTGTGGGGAAAAACGCTACCAAAGGGAAGCTGAGAGCTTTACTTTGAGTTCTGCAAACCTCTCGCAAAAGAGCAGGGAAGCAGAAATGTCTTTCTGATGTGTTTATCCCCTAATCAGTTCATTAGTTATAAACAACATGACATTAGAAGTTTGGAGGCACTTGATATTAATTTTTATTTAACTAGTTGATGTTTAATCCGTCACGCCAGGCTACATCGGAGTGAGGAAGAACTGCCTGACTCAAACCGGTTAGAACTTCATACACCGCGATCACTGTCGAGGCCCCCGGACAAACTTGGCGGCGGGGGAGTGTGGTGTGTGTTGGGGTTCTGGGGGGTGGAAATGAGGAAACACAAATAACGCAGGGGAAGGAAAACGGGGCCTGTGAGGAATGAGAGAGAGAGAAAGGGGGAGAGACAGAGAGGCTAACAGGGCAGGGGGAGATCCCAGGGCAAGGGCAGAGAGAAAGAGAAATTCAGGGCTATGAAAGAAAAAAAATAGCAGGAGCAAAGAAAAGAAAAGAGAGCGGGAGAGACACAGCAAACGGGGCAGGAAAGAGCGAGGGTGGGACAGGAGGGAGAGGGTGAGCAATGGAGAAAGGTAGGCAGAGTGGGACGACAAAGGGGGGGAATCCTTGTGCCAAACCTGGCTGGGGGATAGAGGGGCTTCAAGCATCGCGGAGAGATCCAGGCAGTGTCCCCGCACGCCCGGGGCTGTGCGGCTGTGCTGTGTACCGGGGCAGTCCCAGCTCGCTGCAGGGCAACGACCGGGGAGCTGAGCCTCCGCGCCCGACTCAGGTGCGGCGTGGGGCTGGGCGCTTCTTTGCCAAGCGCCTAGTGTGCGACCACTTCTTCCTCTTCATTCAAATAGGCACCATTTCATTAGAGCGGGATTGGCGGAGGGATGAAAGCAACACATGGAAGGATCCGGGTTTATATTGATCGCTCTCTTCCCAGATTTCCGGGATGTAACATTTCCCATTGGGGTCAGGCAAGAGGGCACAGAGCCTTTGTTCTTAAACAAAACGCAAAAGTGCTTACCGAAATAATTCCGGTAAATCCCTGAGTGCAAGATACGTATGTGTATGTGTGTACGTATGTACCTATGTATATATCAGCTATATTTGCTAAACGGATATACAATTAATTAGAATCTAGAAATATAGACACACCTGCTATAGCCTTTATTGTCTTCCTATATATGAACACAGAGAGTAAACACACACACATATATATATATACATACACGCACTATGTATAAATATATATATGTGTGTGTACCTTCTATGTTCATATATAGGAAGACAATAAAGGCTATAGCAGGTGTGTCTATGTATAAATATATATATGTTATGTATATTCAAATACATACATGTGTAAATATCTATTTAGATTGTACATACACATGCATATACTTCTACATAGTGTGTGTATGTATATACATATGTATGTGTATATATACACATACACATTCAATTCGATATGCGTATAAATATATAGTTAGATGCTAGAAATAGACATACTATATAGACCTACTATAGACGTACTATATATAGTCTATATATTTTAACCCTATATAGGCAACATACAGTACACACTTATAATTCTGTATACGTTTATACATAGTCTTTTTCTTTAACATGTATTATACACATCTATTTATCTATCTAAATGTATATTGTTTTAAATATAAAGCTAATGGAAAAATTATCTAATACACAGCTTAAGGAAAGAGTGTCCGTACTTCTGGGTATAATGCTTAATTATCCAAAAGTACGAAGTTTAGTTTAAAAGTCATAACATGCATGTAATACATAATCTTATACAGTACATAATGACATTAGTAATTGCACATATTAAACAATTAAAATACTGCCCTGCAAACAAAAAGAAGAAAGAGGATCACTTTGAATGCTTTAATTTCTTTTCTTGGGGTCTGCATAGATCTACATTTGTATTTCTCTGGGCGAGGTATATCTAACATGAACACACATATTAGCCATATTTAATTTTAATATCTATTTTCAGATTAATCAATCACTCCGTCTATCTCCCATATAAAGGAAATAGTTTACATTCCGAAGAAAATTGCCTGCTTTCTAGCAGTTAATAGTTAACTCTAGAAGAGAAAGTTCCCAGGGAAGTGCAGCGAGACAGAAGCGACTCTCCCCTGCAAAGTGTGAGCACCTGGCACTCATTCCTATAACTGCGATAATTCAGTTCATAAAACCCCCTCTTGGAGAAATCTGCTCCTTAGTTCCGGGCTCAGATCACCAGCTGACTCTGGTCGTTTTAGGAAATAAATCACGGAGCCAACATTTAAAGAAACAGAGGAGACGGGGGGTGATGGCACAAATCACCTTCTCCATAGGTCAAGAAAGATTTCATTGCAACAGGCAACACAGTCACAAGCAACTGGCTTCCGTGGGGTGGTACATTGTAGTGTAGAATAAAAATGCAGGTTTCTCGCCTGTTTCCCTGTAGAGAATCGCCAGGAAGCCGGGACCATTCCGTTTTCCTAGCATTGCCTACCGATTTGTCCAATGCAGAATAGGTCTTTTAGCAACCAGACTCTACAAATCAGGGTCACTCACCCCATCTCCTCTGGGTGCTTTCCCAGGACACAGAGCAGTGAGTGTCGGATGAGGAATGTAGCTGGGGGTGAGCGCTGGCTTGGGACAGGCGCTGCTTTGGAGTGCACTGGGATGACCTTCGGGGCTGGCCTGGTCGAAGGGACTGGAGTGGATGGGCTCCGGATTTAGAAGTGGGGTGGGCTGGTGCAGGGAGAGAGGTTAGCTGGAGCTGGGGTTGCCATTGAGTTTTTAAGGTGGGTTGGGCACTGACCGCTCAGGGTAAGGGGGAGTTTGAGAGGAGCCTGAATTTGCAATAAGGCTTGCTGGAGCAGAGTGGTTCGGGATTCGTTCTGGTTCAGGGGCTAAGTGTGAACCGGGCGGTGTTTAGTGTGATGGGGGCAGCAAGGAAGAAGGGGCTGCTCCTGGGCGCTGAGGACAGACTGGAACTGCGGGATTTTGTCTTGGCCCCCGGGGTTCGTTGCGGAGGAAACAGGTGGGAACGGGGTCCAGGTTTGCAGTAGATCCCACCTACATCGGGAATGGGATTAGGGGGGTTTGGATGAGGAGTCCGTTGAGGTGAAATTGCACTGGGATCCAACTGTAGCTGGTTTGCTGTGGGATTAGCGCTGGGCTGGCTTCATGCATGGGCTGGATTGGCCGAGACTGGGTTGGGTTGGAATTAGCTGCGGGGCTGGGATGGAGCCAGAGGTTTGGGTTACAGTGAGACAGGGCGGGGAACATCAGGGTTCAGGGATAGCGATGCTTTGGGGCTGTAGAGGGTTGGCAAGAGGATGGCTCTTGGGTGGGGCGAGCCGGATTTAGGAGTGGGATAGATGAGGATGCTCATCTGATACTGGAGAGAGATGCAGAGATGGTGCACGTGGTTTGCAGTGGAGTCTGGGGTAGACCAGGGAATAGGGAGCCACAGGGCATGGGCGAGTAGGGAACAGGTAGAGGAGCTGCCAGGGGGCAGGACCAAGATGTGGGCGAGGCAGGCCAGGTTACTGGGTGAACTGGGCGTGGCCTGGCCTGGCCTGGCGGGGATTTCAGTGCGTTGTTCCTGACAGGGATCAGTGACTAGACCCCCTGGGGCCAGGATCTGGGCTGGGTCCAGTGTCTGGGAGTTCTGTGGGGGGTTATACTGGGATGTGCCTGAGACACACGTGAAGTGACATAGCTGGGAGGGCTGGGTGCGAGGCAGGGACCCAGCGGAGCAAAAAAGCGAACGGGCTGGGCCAGGGGTTAAAGTTGCAGTCGGAGTAGATGGGCGTGTGGGGCAGGGCCATTTGGAAGCCACAGCAGAGCGGATTCAGCCCAGGTTGCTCAGTCCTGGGCTGACGGGTATCATTAGCATCAGAGTTTGGAGCTCCAGGAAATGATTAACCAAACTGTTCAGAACATTTGCAATTCAAACACCTGCCCTCGCAAATGGAATTTTAACCATCTCTCTCTCTCTCTCTCACACACACACACACACAAAGTTGAAGCGGCTCTATCCACCTATCCTTGCTAAAGGGAGACTTTTCTCCCTTCTGAAACAACCGCGGGTTAAACTTCCTGCCGAAAGCAATACCTGATGCCTGTCGATTATGATCCAGGCACTGCGAGGAGGACGCCTGGCCTAGCCGGTTGTTATTTCAGGCTAAAGTGCCCAGCAGTAACTCCGCTCGGGCATTGCACGAGGAGCAGATCCGTTCACCAGAGGGGGCAGTACAGCCGGCTTGTGCGGGGAGCTTCTCCCCACCCAGAAACTCCTGCAGGCTGCAGCTCTCTTCTGCGGTGTCTCCCCCACGCCAGGTGCCCCGGAGCACAGGCGAGGGGGCGATACTTTTGGACACCCCCTGCAGGTCAGCTATAAAACAAAATCCATTCCCAGCCGCTCCCCGCACAGAGCCCCCACCCAGCTGAGAACAAAACCCAGCGAAGTTGTTCTGAGATGCAATCAAACTCCCCTAGGTGGCTGCTCAGAGCACGAAAGTGAGGACGAGTTGTTAAAAGCGGGCGGGTTGCAAGCACATGGGTTGGTGAACTATTATTATTTTTCTTCCTGGTGGGTTCTGAATAGTTTCTAGCTAGAGATCGAGTTTGCCAGGTGAGGAGCTGTCAGCTGGGATGGGCTGGGTTTGCCCTCTGTAAAGGAAAAGCCTGGGCTGGGCGGAGGGAAACCCCCACTACAGAGTTAGTAGCTTGGATTTGTCGGTGTGAATTTGTTGGGGCTAATGTCCTTAATAGAAAAGGAAGGGAAAACAGAGAAAATCAAAAGGAGGGAGAGATATAAAGAGAGCGAGGAAATTTCATTAGCATGGAAAAGAAAGGAAAAGGAGAATAAAAGAGAAGGATAAAAGTGAATGATAGGATGAAAACCAGGAGAGAGAGATTTTTTACTAACAAAAGACAAAGTGAGAGAATAATAAAGGGGAGAAATTGAATGAGAAAATGAAAAAGAGGGTGGATAGATTATAGTATTAGTAAGAAAGAAAAAGACAAACCAAGAGAATGAGGAAAAAGAGGAGAGAGAGAACGGCAGGACGGAAGCAGAGACATGAGATTTTTTAAAAGCAAGTCAAACTCTTGGTGGATATTGGCATGAAAATGGAAAAGCAGCAACATTTATCACACATCGTGAGAAGGTGGTTTTTACACTGGAATTTTATGAAGCCCCTAAATCGCTGTTTTAAATTGTTTTTAAAGTTCAAGATTTTTTTGCCACACTTTTTTTTTTAGCTTGAATTTTTATTCTTCGTTTTAGGATTTTTTGAGAGTGTGTGCGTGCGTGCACGGCGCTCCTATTTCTCTCTCTCTCTCACACACACACACACACTCCATTTTTTCCAGAAAGTGATCTCCTGACAGTTCTTAGAAGAACTGGGGATTTGATTAGGGAATCGGGGCCTAGCTACTGTCCTTCTGCGGCGCTGGAGTTCCCGTTTATATCTATTCTGGTTCATTTCTCCTCTTCCATCCTCCACAACTAAACAATAATACACGATAATAATGAATAATCGAGCGCCCTGTATGACGCTCAGAAAACTTTGCCAGGAAGTTTGGTCTGAACTGACTACAGCCAACTGCTTTTGCATATAAACCCCAGAGGACGTTGCTGGGCATAGTCTGGTATTTCTCAGTAGCTTGCCTCTCTCCGGAGCCAGAACTGGGTGGCTAACACCTAGATCCCCGCATTCGATACCGTTGCTACTACGAGATCGGTCGCCCAAGGGGACTGACACCCCAGGAAGAAAAATCAGCTCGGTAGAAGGAGCAGTTTAAAAAACACTAGAGAGCTGAATAAACAGCCACCTTCCATAGAGAACTGATTTCTAAAAGAGCAGCGGTGAAATCCGGGCCCGCTGCTGGGTTGAATGGAGCCGGGATTTCACCCTCCGTGGTTTATGTGACCACACTTGAAATTTCAGTAGATTGAAATCCATTCTCCCCTCCCAGCAGGGGAAAAGAAGATTTGGAGGTGTGGAGAACTGTAGAAGTTCCAAATAAAGTGTACCCACCCCTGACAGCCCGCTTTGAATGGAGGGGGATTAGAAATGCTCTAGTAAAACAAATGATTATAAGTAGAAATAATTGTAATAATACCCCCACTGGCCGCTCCGGACTGGCTGAACTCCGCTATGTGAACCCCCCTCTCTGCATATTCAGAGAGCGACAAAGATTTTTGTGTTTAGGGGGAGGCTCAGATCTTCACTACAGACTGTAAGAGGCAGGAGGGGGTGGGAATTAACTCCTGGGCCTGCCACTTTAGCCCAGGACCAGGACCGGGTGTCCTTGCTATGGCCTGGAAGCTGCAGAAAGGAAAGTTGCAGGTCTGTCCGGCTCTCAACCAGTTGATATAAGAGGGGGTTCCAATCTCCCCCAAAGGGAGGAAAAGGCTGCAGGGGTAGGAGCAAGCTAATTTCAAGCCGATTTCTCATTAGTCTCCTTAGCGCCTATAAGGGAGAGAAAATTAGGCACCCAGCACACGTTTTGGCCACTTCATACAAAATGCAGATTTGCGAGATGATGTGAAATGTGCCCTGGAGTCAATGATCACAGATAGCTGACTGCCATTTTTTTCTCTCCTATTTGGAGTTGAGATGAGAAATGCCCCTGAGCTCTCCAGGTCCAGGCAGGGTCCTTTAATAACTGACAAATTGGCTCAAGGTCTCCACCCACCCCCATGCAGCGGGAAGGGAAAAAAAATCCTTGCTTTTCTCCAGCCAATCAATAGGAAAGCTCCCGTGTTTCCGAAGCGATCCCTGTGCAAGCAAGGACAGGATTTAGCAACGGCGCGGCAGGAATCGCTTCTTCCTATGTGTCCCTTTCCAAAATCTCCTTAGCTGCACCCCCAGCACAGCCAAGTGACTGGGGCAGCTTCTGAGCGCGGTCCCGCACACACAACCAGCTGCATTAGAAAAAGAAAGCAACCCCTCCAGCGGCTGCCAGCCCTGGAAGCACATTTCAGCAGAGAAAGTTGCTAAGAGCGGTGTGTGATGGGCACCTCTGGCTGCAGGGATAATTTCTCGCCATGCCAGGAGTTCAATCTGCTGGCAAGTCCTGAGACTACAATTTTGCAGACTCGTGAAGGGATTCCGCACCCACCCACCCACTCAGACACAGAGATATTCCCCAAGCCTGGAGAGAGAGAGAGAGAGAGAGAGAGAGAGAGAGAAGTTAAAGGAAACTTGAAAGGAAGCTGACATGCTTAGCCTGAAGTGTGCCATCTTCATCTCTCTGGCACGCATTGGCATAGAGGGGCCAAGCAGATCTGGCTACTCATTCAGAGAATTGGGGTTCTAAATAGAAACCAGCACAACAAATGCTGGAGCGGGAGGCTAGAATCGAGAAGAAGTATCAGGACATGAATGTCCAGTCCACTCTTTGACAGTCTCAAATGCCTTCCCCTCGCCCCCATCAGGGAAGAAGGGGGAGATGGGGGAATAGAAAGGGAAGGAAAGACAAGAAGAGGGGGAATATAAATAAAAGCTTTCCAGCCCGCTGGAAGAAGAAATGTGTATTGCTTTTTTCTAAACACCCCTAATTTTTCAACCCAATTGAAAATAATAAAATGTATAAAGAGAGCAGGGATGCAGTTTTCCAGAGCTCAGCTGCTGAATAACTCCTCATCAAATGCACCGATTTCTTTGATTAATCCCGAGGTCTAAAGCAGAAGCAGTTCCAATATGAAACCTTGCACGCCAAGCTGCTTCTGCTTCCCTACTTTGTGGGAATCGTTTATGTGCATTTTTTACAATAATTTGAACTCCTTTCCCCCGTAATATATCCATTTTCCTGAAGCGGTACCTGCTCTCTAATTGCCCTGAATACAAATCTGAGGGTGACCAGACAACTGAACCCTTCTGGTAATTGCCTCGATGGCACAGTAGTCAGAAACTTGCAACTGCTCTAATTCCGAGTGGAAAACTGTATATATATAGTTCTATATAGTCATATCGAGAATATATATAACTATATGGTTCTATATATGTGTGTGTTTATATATTATACGCGCATACATACATATATATATATATGTTCATCTCTGTGTATATTGTTTTAAATAGTCATATAAAGAATTTAGAATATATATATACTATATTATATATTACCAATTCTTTTTATATAACTATCTATGACTGTTCTTTATATTATCAATTCTAACTCGCTGTGTTACCAGTTCTCTGATCCTCTGTATAGATCTGTATATATGCGTCCAGTGAAATATATAAATAACCAATTCTCTATAAAATATAAAACATTTAATATATACATGTATTATTGCAGATAACCAATTAGTTTTAAGACATCAAGTTAATATTTCACACACATCTATAGTAAGGTACACACGTACATAGACATATGTGTATATATCTCCGTGTGTTTATATCGATATCTGTTTCTCTGGGCATGTGAATATGAAATATTAACTTGATGTCTTCTATGAAGAATTGATAAGATCTGCAGTTCTTTACTCTTTTGCAAGATGATTTTGTTGTTGCTAAAACACCATTCCTATTTCTCAAAGAAACTCCTATTTCAGGGGATTGTCCCCTAAATACTAACACACAATATTGAATAATTTCTCTAGCTCTTGTCCTGTATCACGCGACTTTGAATTTGTCTGTGTATTTCGGGGGCGAGGGGGAATAGCCCTGCAAAGGACACTAAAATCGTGGTCTATTTGGTGGCTACCTCTCAGGGATAGGAGTGGGTTTGATTCTTGTTTTGTTGGTTTAAACGGATCATTTTCAATCCACAGCCCCAAATATGATAGCGCCGAATACTCTCTCTCTCTGTGTGTTTGTGTGTGTGCAAATACATTTTTTGGTAGCGAACTTACTTTAAAGGAATCCCAAGGAGTTTTTGGCTGGGTCTGGGCTGCCCAGACGGGGGGCTAGACCCTTTGAAGAATGTTAGTTCTGTGTTGTGTTTAATTTTCTTGCACTGGCTCGGGGCTGCTTCGCGGGAGGCGCTAATTGGAGTGTAACTGCCAGGTCATTGATTTCATGTTACCAAAGTTGTGGTGGGTTTTTTTGTTTGGTTGGCTTTTTGATGTGAAATTTCAGCCCAGATCAGAGGCACTCGGAGCCGGGTGCAAAGCGACAGCCTTGGCCCATCTAGTTTTGCCTAGGCGATCGCACAGAACCCAATTAACGCAATTCTCACACGTTGCTTGGAAGAAAAACCTACAAACGCAGCGATCTTTATACCGGATCTCCCCTTTGCTGGAAATCTGCTTCTGACACTAAACTCTGAGTGCAGAGAATTATCAGTGGCTTTTAAATAACAACAAAGGGGAGGGTGAATACAAATAATTAGCCCCACCCTCTTTGGGTTTCAATGGCTCTAATTAAAAACCCGAAAGGCAATTCCGAGGCAATATCTAATAATGGAATTAGCAATCGGTTCCATCATTTCACAGAGGGATTTACTTCTGGGGTAGTGTGCGAGCTCTATTAATAATAATAAAAATCCTGCTAACCCTCTTTTTAAAATTAATAACTCTGTAATTATAATAATTTTATGTGCCTTTTTATAAGAAGAGGTTAATGTTGCCACAGTCTGGGGATGGGAAGGATGAAGTGAAGCGAGATACTGCTGCTTAAACTGACACCTTCCTATTTTATTAGGAGACATTATTATTATCAGACATCTGCAGGTAGAGAATTAAAATTAAAATCGCTTTCAACAATTCAATACACTTTTTATCAGCCATCTATCTGAAAATCATGAACATTCATCATCAGAGGCATTCTCCCTGAAAACAAGAACCCATTCAAATTTTATACAAATTATCATATTTATCATAGTCTGAAACTCTGGAGTAACATCTCCACAAACTGTCTGCTAACTCCCCAGGGAACTGAATTTCACTCCATAGCAGCTCAGAGCAATTCTCTTTCTCTCTCTCTCCCCCCGCCCCCCTTCTTCCCCTGTCTTTCTTCTGGCCCTTTCACACTCCCTGCTTCTTGCATCTCAACAGCCTTGAGAATGGCGAGAGAGAAGAGAACAGAAAGAGAGATGCAGCGACAAGCAACATTAAAACAACAGACAACAGGGAAATGAACCCCCTCCCTATTGCAAGAGAAGTAAGTTCGCCCGATGCCGTAACAGCTCAGAAGTGTCAGTAACAGTTTTGGAAGCCGCCTGAGCACTTTTCCTTTAATCTGGCGTGTTTGCAACAGAACTGTCCCTATTAATTCTCAATTAATTATTATTATAACGCTTAATAAAATCAGTAATATAATAACACAATAATATAATAACCGGATTCTCCTCCATGCAACATTTAAAACACCTCGACTGTTTTGACGTGAAAAATTCAATTGGAGCTGCAAAATATATTGGCTGTCGTTTATATGGGCACATCGGGCTGGCGACAAATCCAAAGAATCGATGCTTTGGGTTTGCTGCTCTGGATTAGACAAATCACTGCCCAAGCCGTGCTAATGACAAGAGGCTCATCAGCTCCGCATCAGTGCAGGGCCCCCACTGAACCCCCGAGGAATTGTTGTGTAAAGACCATATTCCTTGCAAAGAGAGAAACCAAATGACCAAGAGGCGCAAATTGGACTAGGGTCACCCAGGGCACTAAGGCGCATTTCTGTTCGGATAATGCACAGGTCACCTGTGGGTTAACTCCACTTCACCATTACTGCTTCTCTTCTTTCTGTCTTTCGGCTATCCATTTTATAATGGCTAGATCCCACTTTTCTGTGGAGCTAACTATTCAACCAGGGCGGATACAACTGGCCTCGCGGTTTAAAGTAACTTTCCAGCAAATTCAGATGGTATTTCCCTCTCTGGCCACCAGCAGAATAACTCAAGGCTGAGCATAGCCAGGCCTGATGCCACTTCCGGATCCCCAGCTGCTCGCCCCTCCTGAGTCCTGCCTGCCAGACCTTGGAACTGTGTGGTTCTGGGGCTCAAGCCCCGTGTTTCCCGACTCCACCTGGGTGGTGGACACTGGCTTTGTAATCGTTGCAGTCCCATTTCCAGGGCGGAGGGTGACATATGCGTCGTGAGGGGACCCGCTACAGAGATCCCACCTTCATCTTCCTACCCCCTGGCACGCTTGGTTCCCTGCCCCCTCTCCAGCCCCATCGCCTTCCCCTCTCTGCCCCACCCGCTCCCCTACTATTCCTGCATCTGCGTCTCCTCTTCCCCCTTCCCATGACCCTTTCCAGCGGGGGCCTGGCTCCCGACCCTCCTCAGGCACGCGACCCCCCCGCAACAGCTGTGACTTGTTCTCCCTGCCTGGAGGTCTGCGCACCCCGAGCGGCCTGGGACGTCGCCCTGGCGAAGGAGGGCAGGAGGTTGGGGGGGGGGGTCCCCGTCCCGTGAGTCGCTGCCCCCCAGCCTTCTCCTAGGTGCTACCATCCCCGGAGGAAAGGGACCCTCGATAGGGGAAAAGCTCACTGCAAAGGGACCGGAGACACCGACCCCGGCCGGTCCCCAACCCCTGCAACCAGAAGCCAACTGGCCGCCTGGAGATTTTCTTTGGACCACGGGGTAACCTTTGGGAGGGGCGGGGGTAAATTGGGCGAGTTAGGCAAACCCTACAAGTGCGGGGGAGGGGGGGAAAGGAGAGCCCGGGAGAGACTTGGTTCAACTGGGGCAGCCTTAGTGTCCCTCTGCCCCCCACGCCTTAGATGTCATGCTGTGGGGGTGGAACTCTGGCCCAAGTGGGATCCATAGATCAGGCCATTTTCCACCCCCCTCTTCCCCATCCAGTGCTAGAAACACCGACTGCACCCACAGCGTCCCCCCAGGACCCCAATGGCCACCCAGCCCCAGCACCCATCCCACTAGCTGCCTCCTCTCCCTGTTGGCCCCAGCACTGCAGCCTGGGCCAAGCGTATCCCTCAGCTCTGCAGAAAAGTAGTTCCAATACAATGTTTGTTAACTAGGTTATCTAGGCTGTAGAAGATTTTAATGTTGAATTTTATGGCTTTACCACGCTCTACCGTCCTTGTGAATATTGTAATATTGCATTTTTTACAAGTTACTCTTCTGTTAATGTTCCAGCTAGTAACTTTTATAATCCTCCTCAATGAAATTTTTTTGTATTCTTCCGCACCGTTAACCTCAATGGTGGCACCTCAGCCCCTGGCAGGAGGCAGAGATGAAATGAATTCCTCTTTAATCAGAAATAATAATAATAAAAACACACACAAGGCTCCCTCTGCCTTTTATTTCAGCTTCCCTTCGAAGGGAGAAGGTGGGGGGGGTATTCAGAAGTCTCCATTCTTCCACTCTCTTGTGCTGCCTCTACTAGATCGGGTTTATTCCTCCCCCCCGGGATGTTAAATAAAGAGTCCCATTTCCTTCCCTAGCCGAGCGCTATCCAGCTTCAGCTGACCCTGATTTGCTGGGGAGAGGGACCGAGCAGCTAATCCTCCTGCACTGCTGGCTGTCATGTCTCACCAGAGCCTCTCCCAAGATTTTTTTGCGGGTAGGGGCATTTTTGCGCGTGACTGGGAGCTATTCTGATATGCGTTTCCCATGGAAGTTGTTCTGCTTTATTTAAATAATTAAGTAGTCACTGGTCCAGAGAAAGCATTAGGAGGACTCTATAACCCAGTGGTTATGGCACTCGCTGGAGAAGTGGTAGATTCCTTGTCAGGTAGAGGGGAGACTTGAACTAGGAGCCTCCCACGTCTAGGGGAGTTCTCTGACCCCCTAGGCTAATGGTTATAAGGGATCTAGCATTTCTTGCCCCTTCCTCTCCACTGTTGTATTGAGTGACCTTGTGTGCTGGGGCTGATTGATAGGTGGCCTCTGAGCATGCCTACCAAACCTGGCCCGGCACATGAGTTAGGTGACCGAAAGCCCATCTTCCCTGGTTTGTGACTTGCTCCAAAGTACAGGTGGGAGAAAGGTGCCTGGATACCTAGACTGAGGCAACAGTGCAGGCCCAGAGGCAGAAATGCAGGCACCTGGGGACCATTTACTCCAAACACTTAGGCAATGAGCAAGTTTAGATGCCTACAGGGTAGGTGGTAGCCAAGTGGGAATTTTGTGCATTGCAGTGGTGCCTAAAAACAGGACTTAGGTGTGTAAGTATCTTTGGGGAGCCCCCCAGTAGAGCTGGATGGTAAAAGATCTAAAACCATACCAGCCTAGCAGTGGTGAATTTTCAGATAATGTACTGAAACTTATTATATTAACTGCCCCCATAGTTCCTTAGATTTAAATAGGAATAATCCCCCCCCACCCCAGCCAAAAAGGTCTCAGTGCCCTGATGGTGAATTAGACTTGCAATGGCAAATAACCATCCAACAGGAAAAAGAATCCTATCCCAATAACAGACTGAATGCCCCCTCCCCTGGTGAATGGGGAATTCTAAATGTATATCTAACCTTGATTAGATGGTTTGTATTTACCTGGGTTGTTAGACTTTCAGAACTTTGTTCTGATACTCAGCCTAAATGGTGGCTGAGAGTGCGATATAGGCATGGCTTGCATATTCAGGACAGTGGCATGAATAGGGGTCAGCTACTAGCTAGGGCTATATCTCAGGCTGCGGTCCCCTAGAGCAGCTAAATTGCAAGTCTCACAATATTTGGTGTTTTCTTTTAAAGCTTTTGGTGTCAAGTGGAAATGTGAGAATTCCAGCTCTTGTGTATATTAAAAAGTGTGTTTCTTGTCATTGTAGTTAAAGGAAAAAAGCTTGAAAATATAACTCAAAATGGAACCTAAAATCTAAAAAACCAGAAGGTAAATAAAAAGCATCCCAATTTTATGATTATTCTTTTAACTCTTCATAATCAGTAAGCAAATTTCATACATTTTCAGAGGCCTGACTTGTGATTTCTAAATGCTTGCGGTTGGCCATATTGCTATAGTGTGTTTAGTTATTAAAACAGCTTCTACCTTCTTTGCAAATACAAAACGGGTCATTTCGGTAGTTTGAATGACAAAGATCATTTCCCTAATTCAGAATGCTATTAGTTGGCCATATGCATAATTTGCTTTAAATTCAGAGTCCAAAGAATAATCTGAAAATGAAAACAAAACAAACAAAAGCAGTTCAATTATAAATAAAATTTTCCTGATTTCTCATTTTAATTTGTTATTTTAATTTTAATTTTATTAGAACTATGCTTGGCAGATTTTGATTTTGTTATAATTTTGAGAGATAATACTGATGTCTATTTTAAAGCATTTTTAAGTCCATTTAAATTTTCACAGTTGGGGAAATTATTGGGCATCAGACAATAAATATTTAATGACAGTCGATGTTGATTTAAAAAAGTTAAAGCTTTAAAGCCATTAAAATTCAAATTGGCAACATCACGTGTTAAAATGTAGAGTAGATAGCTTTAAATTAAATGCTACTAAGTCCTCAAGCAGCATTTTTCTTACTTTGTGTATCTGTAAATTTCTGCTATTATCAATGGAAATATTTTTTCATTGGTTTGTCTGTGTATGGTGAAATCAACATTTATTGACATTTACCAATAAAAATCTAATGTTTCCAAGTCCAATATAACATTGTAGGTGTCTGTTATTTATTTCATGCTCTTAATTTAAACAAATGAGTTGCACAGCTGCAAATGTCTCTTTAAAAAAAATCAAGAGGGTTTAGAATCTTTTAGTGGATCCAAATTATTGTTATTATTTATTTGTATTACAGTAGCACCTTGATCTGAGATTAAGGCTCTGTTGTGCTAGGTACCACACAAACACCTAATACGAGACAGTCCAAGCTCTGCAGAGCATGCAGTCTAAGACCCTTACTGAGGAAAACATCCCCATGCAGGAAAGCACTTAAGCATGTGATTGACTTTAAGACCATTTTCTTTGCTTTACTTAACTTTAAGCACCATTGAAGTCAATAGGACTTAGCACATGCTTAAAGTTAGGCATGTGCTTAAGGGCTTTCCTGAATCAGCATCTAAACAGAGAAGGCATAAAAAGGGAATATTATCCCCTTTTTATTGCTGAGGAGCAGAGACATAAAAAAGAGGTCAAGTGATTTGCCCAAGGTCACATAGGAAGTCAGTGGCAGAGCTTGGAATTAGTGTAGTTCTCCTGAGTCCTGATGGACAAGTGCCTAAGTCACAAGGCCATGCTTCCTTTCTAAGGCCTAGTCGTAGCAGTGGAATGGCTCTCATTGACTGGATCAAACCCCTGTCTGGGTGCTCATACTGGATTTCATGATTTTTACTCTACTCTTTTTATAAGGGATTATGAAATGAAATGTCTTAATTGACTGGGAAGTGTCCTGAGCAAGATCAGGCCACTTTTACATTGTGTCAGGAGGGGAGAGTAAAGGACGTCAGTGACTCAGCCACAGGTGGTGATAGGACTGTTGCGGGAATGGGTGGATGAGGTTCTGTGGCCTGCAGTGTGCAGGAAGTCAGACTAGATGATCATAATGGTCCCTTCTGGCCTTAAAGTCTATTAATGAGTTAACTAGTAAAGCAAAGAAGAAGCTTGAGAACATGTTTGCTGGATGCAATAGTTTGCATCAGGCTTTTTGCAGCAGCTAATGCCTTTGCACAAACACACATTGGCAGTTGGCTCCTGCCAGCTCCACATTAGCGAAGGACTCATGTGAGCCCTGTCTACTCTTCCTCAAGAGGTGTCCTAACTGGCATGCATGATGTGGCGTGCCCTTCCTGCATAGCTTTCTGTGCAGAATTGGGTATGGGGTTGGCCTCATCCCTTTTTGACAAAGCCGCTCCATGTCTATAGGATCTACTGCCAGAGGTACAGAACTGCTGGCTGCCAAGGGGCACAACTGATGCTTCCCTCCTCCAGTTTTTGATGATTTATACTGCACAAAGAAGTCCTGAAGGTGCAGAAGCCTGGTTCTGCTGGAAGACTACTTGGGTTCTCACCCGCGTTTTGGTGATCTCTAGTAGCCTGACTTGGAGACACTGGGAGTGTTAAATGTTTAACAAAGAAGTCCTTTCTCGCACACGCTCAATAGACATCAGAGTTCAATAGGTGTTCACAAAACCCAATAATTTTACATAATCTGAGGAAAAATCCTTCTCCCTCTCAGCTTTTAGTTTCCTGTGATGCCATTGTCTCACTAGTTCTCTAGAAGCCATAGACTCTCCCAGGGTATTGGAGACCTGCTTTATTAATGAATTGCAAAACAAGCCAAGCCCCAAGATTATTTATTTGTGGTAAAAAACCTTCCAGGCCATCTTTATCCAGCCTAGAGAAAGCAAAAGGGCTCAAGGCATTTTTCCCCTCCCCATTGCAGATCACCTGTAAGCACTTCAATCAGGAATGCATCTGCTATGGCTGGGTCCTCGCAGAGCATGGCAAGATGTTGCAGCGGATCCTTGTCTTTAATGGCCCTTGGTGACCAAGTCCTTGGCCCCACCATTGCATGTCTCTGAAGGGTCCTCTGTGGCCTGGGCTTCTGGCTAGGTCACTTACAAGTTCAGTCCCCTGGTGGGTAACAACTGTTAGTTTAAAATCAACATCTAAGCTAATAATTTCTCCTGCCCCTCTCGGGCTGCTCTAAACAGGGCCGCCCAGAGGATTCAAGGGGCCTGGGGCAAAGCAGGGAAGCAGTGTAGATTGTAACTCACGTGGCGGCAGTCCAGGTCTTCAGTGGCATTTTGGTGGTAGGAGGCCCTTTAGTTGCTCCGCATCTTCGGCAGCACTGAAGGGCCCCCCGATGCTGAAATGCTGCCAAAGACCCAGAGCACCTCTGGGCCAGGGCTTGCGGGGTCCCTGTGAGGCCCAGGGCCTGGGGAAAATTGCCCCACTTGCCCCTCCCCCCAAGCGGACCTGGCTTTAAAGGGTACTGCTTTGCCCCTACTTCTGGGCCTTGCAGAATGCCTCTTAGACTGCTTCTTCCCCAGCAGGATTCCCCCATTGCCTTCCTTCCCCAGGGACTCCGGCACTTCACCTCTAGGGTCTACCTGCCCCTTACAATTCCCATCTCAGGACTACCCCTACAAGACCCAAACCTACTCTCCATAGGTCTCTTCCAACCTCCTAGCAAGTTCTCCACTGCGTTTGTATAGTCTTTTCCCCACTCTTACACAGGTGGGGTCACAAATTAACATTCAGTTGCCATTTCGCTATCAGCTGGGGGCTGGCTGGTAGGTCACAGGCAAGACTGAGCTGAGCTTGCCGTAAAGGGCCAGCCAGCCTGTGACAACATCACACTGAGATTGTCAGCTCTTTGGGGCAGGGACTGTCTTTTTGTCCAAGGCCTGGCACCTGGGCATCCTGGTCCTGCTAGGCTTTGCAATAATACAAATAACAAATAATAATAATTAATAAAGTCACTCCTCAGAATTAAGCAGGTGTGGATCTTACTATGCTAATTCAACCTGATGCGCGCGCGCACGCGCGCACACACACACACACACACACACACACACACACACACACACACACACACACACACACACACACACACACACACACACACACACACGACAGGGGGAGGTGGGGAGAGGAAAGAGCCTTTCCAGAATGCCAAGTCTGAGGGTGCAGAAGGATCCTCACACCAGCATCTGGTGCCAGGATTCACATTCCCAGCCTTACAGGTCAGTGATATCCTCACCCCGGAATGGTAGTCCAAGGAGTTACAATCTTCGGAAGAGGCTGATGGCCAAAACTTAGGGCTTTGGTGCAAGGCTGTATGTTATCATGCTGTAAGTGCAGTAGAGTCCATAGCCCAGCATATTAACACAGGGGATTTTACCTCTAGTTTTAGAGCTAAGTGGAAAATAGCAGCTGTGATCCTGAATGAAGTTATAGAGTTGTCTTCTATGGGGTAGCTCCTTGACTCTGACCCAAATCTGTGACCGTCAGAACAAACTGGAAGGCGATTGTGGGAGTGGGATATCGCTGGGGTTAGAGTTGGATTTGCTTCTTGGTGATTTGGTGGTTTTGCAGCATGAGTGGAGGCTGCTGAGCCAGCCTTGTCTGAATGTGATTGTAATATTGATTCACATATTCTAAGGCCACAAGGGATCACTGTGACCATCAAGTCTGACACCTGCACAACACAGGCTAGAAACCTCCCCCACAATCATTCCTGTATGAACTCGAACATCGCTTTTAGAAATAATCCAATCTTGATTTACAAATGGTCAGTGATAGAGAATGCCTGGCAGCCCCGCTAAGCAGTTCCAATGGCTAATGACTCTCACTTGGCTAGTGGCTTTTAGTTATTGTTACTAGCAAGTCAAAAAAGAACTGGATAAGTTCAGGAAGGGTAGGTCCATCAATGGCTATTAGTCAAGATGGCCATGGACGCAACCATGCTCAGCAGGAGCGGTGCCAGGTTTCTGGCTCGCTAGGCAGAATTCGGGGGGTGGCATTTTGTGCGCTCCCCACGGGGCGCACGGGAGCTTCCGGTTACGCTCCCATCGCGCTGCAGGAGAAGGACCCTCCGCCGAAATGCCGCAGGCGACAGTGGCAGTCATAGAGCTGCTCAATTGCTTGCCGCTGTTTTCCACAGCAAGTCGGCAGAAGGTCCTTCTTCGGCGGCGTGACGGGAGCAGAACTGGAAGCTCCCGTGCACCCTGTGAGGAGCGCACAAAATGCTGCCCCCCGAATTCTGGCGCCCTAGGTGACCACCTAGGGTTGCCTAGTGGAAGCGCCAGCCCTGATGCTCAGGGCAACCCTAAACCTCTACCTACCAGAAGCTGGGAGTGGAAGATGGGATGGATCACTTGATAATTGCCCTGTTCTGTAGGCTCCCCCTGAAGCTCTGTACAGACCACTGTCAGAGACAGGATACTGGGCAAGATGGGCCATGGTCTGAACCAGGATAGCAGTTCTTATGTTCTGAATTGAAATAAATAAACCCAATCAAAACTAAATTAAACCCTGGCTGGCCAATAATTGACTGCTATTGCCCTCAAGCCCAGTGAATATATGTATTTAGAATACAAGGCTGAGGGTTTAGCAGAGGGACATAGGGATGTAGCTAACCTGGAGTTACAAAGTAGGAGGGCAACGTAGAAGGTGGCAAGAGGGCTTGGTTGCCATACAGGGGATGTCACTAATTCAGTTACAGTGGAAGGTTCATATCAAGGCCCCAGACCTGGAGGTGGGTGCTCTAGCCTTCCAGAGAAGAGCAGAAGTATCTGTTGATGTATTATGAGTATCATTTATTATTTATATTGTGGTAGAACCTAGGAGCCCCAGTCATGGCCCAGGAGCCTGATGTGCCAGGTGCTGTACAAATATAGAACAAAAAGACAGTTC
The DNA here is from genome assembly GCF_025201925.1 of Gopherus flavomarginatus. NCBI lineage: Eukaryota > Metazoa > Chordata > Testudines > Testudinidae > Gopherus > Gopherus flavomarginatus. Next base: position 67,101,445 of record NC_066622.1, on the reverse strand, counting down.
TTGCCCCAATAACTCCTGGAAGGCATGAAGAAATAAAAGGGAACGTAGCCACAAGGCGAAGCTGAGCAATACCAGGACAGAGTAGTGGTAAATGGAATGAGGGTGGGCCAGTGCAGAAGATGCACTGGGATCCTGTTCTGCTATGAAGACAAAGAAGACTTCTGCTGCATGAAGGAATGTGATCGTGTCAGCCGAAGAATGAGCAGATGAGAAGATCTATTGACAGACAGCTGCGGAAAGCGCCACTGGAAGGGGCAAGACTGGCAGAGATTATGGTGATGCAGGAGAAAGGAGAAGGTGAAGAATAAAGTGTGCAGAAATATGATCCCCAACAACTCCTGTTATCTCAGAAAGGTCCAGGGTCACCTCAAGGTGTAAAGAGGGGAAGGGGGACATGATTCAGGAAGGGATTGCTGATATATTCAAGAAGAGCCCATTGTAGTAAATGGGAATCTCTCCATCCACATCAATAGGCTTTGGAGCATTGAACTGGGACTCTAATAACCAGTGCACTGAACTCAGAACCTAACTTGGGATCTTCTAGTTCTATGTGGGGTTTGTTTGGGGCACAGAGCTGATATTCAAAGTTTGCCTGCTGGCTGATTATGATATTATTAATAATACTACAAATAAATAATAGTGGTCTATTGGCAGAAAACAGGAGTAACATAGTGATGAGGCAGGCATGTGCTTTTCATTTATCCACAGGCCAAAACCGTGCAAAATTCCCTATGCTGTCCCTATCCATGTCCTGAAGCCTGGCCTGGAAGGACCAGCTGTAAGGATGGCCCATGCAGTCCTTGGCCTTGCTGTAGAGACCATGGTAGAGGAAGTCCATCAGTGGTGCTGGTTTGTGTGATGGGGACACCTGCCCCATCTGGAGGAAGACCTTTCTCACAGAGACCAGTGAAATGCAGACATGAGAGGGTAACAGTTTTCACTTTCTGTAGATCTGGGTTGTACTCAGAGTGGTGGTGATGAAATCATGCAAGACTCTCTGTTCTGTTACTAGATTCCTAGTTACCACAAGAACCAGCCAACCTGCTTTTTCAGCTGTTTCAAAGAAAATAAGAAGTTGGCTGGCTGCTGTTGGCTACCAAGTGAAGGTAGAAGCCACGGACAATGGAGTCAGCTGAAGGGGAAACCCTGTGCTATACTCCACTAGGATGGGATCTCTAGGGGTAGCTTAAGTTTTCACGGAACAGTCAAGCCACAATGAAAATGGTAAGAACTGTTCCATTCTATACTCTGCTTTTTCTCCCCAAACCCCACTGGTCCTGTCCTGAAAAGGCTGGGGCTTAGTACCAAACCAGAGACTGATCACTGTGGCTAATGGGACGCAGTTGTGCCCATCTGTGTTTCGTGAAAATGCAGCCTGGTTTTGACTTCTGCTTAGTGCCTCACATATTTTTGGGGCGTCCTAATTCCAACACAGATGGGTTTAATAAATGCAAACTTTTCATGCCCTTAGATTTTCCTACTGGCTGGCGCATTAGCTACTTTTGAAGGAAATTGTTTTCCAACTAAAAAGTTATTAAAGCTTTTATTGTGAATGGAGTGGTTATGAAGCAGCCACTTTGGAGAGGAACAGCATTTGCATCATCAACTGAAAAGGTAGATATGCAGCAGATACCGCAGTGGTGAAGTAAATGTGCCTTGGAATGTCTGTGGCGAACTGAGTGTGCATCAGAGAGTTTGCAGAGAACCCAGTGTGCAATAGGGAGTCAGTGGAGGGGAAATGGAATCTGTAGAGGATGGCTGGATTTGTGTCACTGAGCCAACCATGAAGAACAGGCTGTGTGACAGAGAAAATTAGGTATTTGTCAGCAAAAGAACTTGAACTTGCAATCTTGGGCCTTTAGGTCTGGCAGACCTATGCTTTTGTCTAGAGGAGGGCACTATATTCATAGTTATGTCAGTGCAAACAAACAGGACTTACACCAGTAATTTACTCTCATGCAGTATCAGGCCCAGAAGTGCAGGGTGGCGTTCTCTGCCAGGCCCCGGGGGAGGAAGGTGTCATGCTGCACTGGGCGTAGGGGTGCAGGCAAGAAGCAGCGGAAGAAGGACCATGTACCAGGAACAGGGTGGCATTTCAGTCTTTTCCCAACAGCTGGTCTGTGGGAGGGAAAACACTTTTAGACGCACGCATATTAAATTATTTGCTGCTTTATATGGTGACAAAAACTTTCAATTTAAAAATGACTCCAGGTTCCTGCCACAATAATCTGTCTCTGAAGGGGTATGCAGCAAGGAGCAGATTCCTAGCAAAGGAAGTTCTGCTCCCTCTCTCATGGGACTGGAATAACTTCATTTCCTAGTGCATCCTCACTCAGGCATGTGCATGAATGTAAGTGTGCTTCTGAAAATGCCAGCGTCTCTCTAGGAGTTTGCATGCACTCTGTGAGCCTGTGCAGGCATGTCTGAGTATGTGTGTAGTGTGTGTGTCCCTGCATGTGTGTGTAGGTAAATATGCTTATATGTGAGTGTGTTTGTGCATAGATGCTTGTGCATCTTTGCAGGTATATATGTGTTTGTATGTCTTTAGTGTGTGCGGTGTGAGCATGCATTCATAGACATGTTTATATGTCAGTGTGCATGTGAGTGGGAATGTGTAGCTTTATGTTTGTGGATCTTTGCACATATGTGTGTGTACATCTATGTGCTTGTGCATCAACATGTGGGTGATAGAGTGTGCATCATTGTATATTTGTGTACATGCATGCGTGTGTACAGGGGGGTGGATGTGAATGTATAGGTTCCTGAGGATTTGTATGTTCTGTGTGTGCTGGCCTGTGGATCTTTGCACATGCATGTAGTGTGTAAGTCTGTATCCTCATACAAATGTGTGGATGCCTCAGTCTTTGCATGTGAATGTGCACATACATGTTTAGTGTGGGAGAGGGACATGTTTGTGCATGATCTGTGTGAGGACGCAGGGCTGGGTGTGCGAATGAGTGTACACATTTCTTCCTGTTGCCAGGGGCAGCTCCCAGCCCCAGCACGCCAAGCACATACTTGAGGTGGCATGCCGCGGAGGGCGCTCTGCCGGTCGCGGGACCAGCGGACCGTGGGACCAGCGTACCCTCCGCAGGCACGACTGCGGGAGGTCCACTGGAGCTGCCTGCCACCCTCATGGCGACCGGCAGAGTGTCCCCCCCCGCATGCCACCCTGCTGGGGGTGGCGAAATGTCTAGAGCCGCCCCTGACCGTTGCAGTACAAGTATAATACTGCACTGTCAGGAGGACCTTGGCTGACAGCCCAGCAGTGTGGGACATGTTTGCAGAAGATGAAGCAGAATAGATGTCACAAAAGTTATTTTTGTCTATCAACTGAAGCATTATAGAGACATCAACAAGCTCTTGTCTCATGCCAGCTTAATTCCTAGTTAATCAGCAGGCTGCTTGGGCAAAGGAAGGAGCTCACATCATGGGCTGATGAGCCAAACTTCTCGGCGAGGACTGGAGGCCCTGACAGGCATCCTAATCACTAGTTTGGCTTTCGCCTGGATGCACTGCAATGCTCCTCTCCATGGAAGAACCGCATGCCTTGTAAGTTGTACCTTGTTATCTCCTAATCTGCCAATGGGATGGAAAAGACCTGCTATGTCGTTTTATCAGCCCCTTCCCCATGGGCCACCACAGGTTTTTTTTTGCAGTATATGCTCCAGTGCTTTGTCCAGTTGAGTTGTAAATGACTCAAACCCTGAGGCTTCCTTTGCTTCCATGGAGAGGCTGTTCCACAGCCACAGAGATCTCACTGCCTGGAAGTTTCTCCTGATATTTAGCTTAAATTCCCCTTTGCTCATTTCCGCCCCATCACCCTTAGCGCCACCTCTGTCTAACACCCTAAATAACTCATCTGACTCCTCACTGTGCTGGATGCCCTGCAGAGACTCTTTCCTCCCTGATACCCCCTTGGCCAGCCAACACATCACACAAACTATGTTGGTTTACACCTGCTCAGGATCGGACCCCTTTAGTTCTTGTAACTTGCTCTGCTGAACTGATCCTATAAGACCGTCCGGCATTATTGCTGCTCTTGTTCACTCTGCTAGGGATGGCCCATTCCCTTCCTGCTTCGTGACTGGCACGTGTCTATCCCAGCTCAGCAGCGCAGCTCCTTTAGTTTGTTGATCACATGAATTTGGGTAACTCACCTGATACCCACTTTCTGGGAGCTGCTGGCCTTGTATCTGGTTATCCGAAGGTCCATGAAGAGCAAATAACACAGAGATAAGAACAGGCCAAACTGACAACCACTGTCTCCTTTGGCAGACTCTTCATGAACAGTTTTCTAACCTCATCTGACTATCTCTTGTTCTTTCCTGTTCATGCTTCTAACCCCCTGGCTGCTTTGGGTTACTGGGCCCACTGGAGTCAATGGCAGGGCTCCCATTCTCTTCAAGCCCATTATTTATCTGTCCCCAGTGGCTTTTGCAACTACTCCCCTCTTAGTATCAGCCACACATTCATTCATCCCTTTCCCATACCATTAATCACTATTTGAACACCAAACTCTAAAGTTCCCGAATGGGCATCTCCCCAGCTCGGTGTACCACTGTCTCACCTGACCCTTGCTTTCTGGTCCAGCAGCCTGTTTTCAGTCCACATGATGCCACTTGTACCCAAGCTGATCTGACATTGGTTTTCTAGGGGGATTTTGCCAGACACTTTTTCAAGGGCTGCTACAAAGGTACAGGAACATTTGCTGTCTCTCTGCTGGTTGTTGAAGGTCATGCCTGTCCCAGTGTTTCCTCAGTTCTCCGTGACTTTCCCCTAAGTGTCACGCAGTGGTTACCATTGTTATTAATTATTATTAGCATTACAGTAGCTCTAGAGATCCCAACCAATATCAGGGCCCAAAGTGCTTGGTGCTGTACATACACATCCCAGGAGACAGTCCCTGCCACGAAGAACTTACAGTCTAAATGGACAAGACAGACAAAGGCTGGGAGTGCAAACAGGAGCATAGAGTGGAGAAGAGAGTTGCTCACGGTCACATAAATTCCTGGAGCACAACCAGATGGAGGCCACTTGCACCCACTGCTATGTTTAATATTTCCAAGTCTCCCCTTACTCTTCTGTTTTTAAACCAACAGCTGCAGCAACAAGGACCCCATCATTCCCTGATTGTCTGGACCAATGGCACTCAACCTCAAGCTTGGAGGTGTGAGCAACAGGTGCGTGGAGCGCAGATCTCAGAAGCATGCCGAGTGGGGAGGGATACTGAACAAACCGACTGTCAGTGAGGGAAGAAAGTAAGATCTGTCAGCTCTGCAGGAAGAAGGAAAGAAGCTGCCTGGAAGTGGGCTCCTCCTCTCTGGAGATGGCTGTCCCCTCACCCTGAGGGAAGCTGTGATGCAATAGGACTTTGCAACTTATGTTTCTCCTTTTGTTTTAAAATTCATTGAGACTTGATATGAGAGCTGAGCAGATTTCAGTGCATAGATCTGATTCCCCACTCCCTGGCATGCATGAAGTTTTTTATACTAAGGCAAAGCAGGTGCAAAATGTCACTATTCTGACTTAATAGTATTTGACATCCACTCTGCACTGGTGTATGTGGCTCCATAAGGAAGTGGAGAAGCAGGACCCTGGGGCATGGGGACCAGATCAGTGGCTGGTCCCATCCATTGATGTCAGTGATGCTCTGCTACCTTACACTGAGGAGGATATGACCCTGGAGTCTGAAAGAGAGAAATCTGAATGAACTGCCCCGAAATACTGGTGAGCAGCTGAACCGAAGTGGTGTAAATGTCCCAAGCCTGCATCCCAGGGGAAGGAGCAACTGGCAAAGTGAAGCGTGATATGATGGGGTCTTCTCCACTATATAAGGTGGACAGAAAGCTGGCTAGATTGTCGGGCTCAACGGGCAGTGATCAATGGCTCCATGTCTAGTTGGCAGCCAGTATCAAGCGGAGTGCCACATGGGTTGGTCCTGGGGCCGGTTTTGTTCAATATCTTCATTAATGATCTGGAGGATGGTACGGACTGCACCTTCAGCAAGTTTGCAGATGACACTAAACTGGGAGGAGTGGTAGATACGCTGGAGGGTAGGGATAGCATACAGAGAGACCGAGACAAATCAGAGGATTGGGCCAAAAGAAATCTGATGAGGTTCAACAAGGACAAGTGCAGAGTCCTGCACTTAGGACAGAAGAATCCCATGCACTGCTACAGACGAGGGACCTAATGGCTAGGCAGCAGTTCTGCAGAAAAGGACCTAGGGGTTACAGTGGACGAGAAGCTGGCTATGAGTTGACAGTATGCCTTTGTTGCCAAAAAGTCTAATGGCATTTTGGGCTGTATAAGTAGGGACATTGCCAGCTGATTGAGGACTTGATCATTCCCCTCTATTTGACATTGGTGAGGCCTCATCTGGAGTACTGTGTGCAGTTTTGGGCCTCACACTACAAGAAGGATGTGGAAAACCTGGAAAGAGTTTAGCGGAGGGCAACAAAATGATAAGGGGGCTGGAGCACATGACTTTTGAGAATAGGCTGAGGGAACTGGGATTGCTTAGTTGGCAGAAGAGAAGAATGAAGGGGGGATTTGATAGCTGCTTTTAACTACCTGAAAAGGGGGTTCCGAAGAGGATGGATCTAGACTGTTCTCAGTGGTAGCAGATGACAGAACAAGGAATAATGGTCTCAAGTTGCAGTGGGGGAGGTTTAAGTTGGATATTAGGAAAAACTTTTTCACTAGGAGGGTGGTGAAGCACTGGAATGGGTTACCTAGGGAGGTGGTGGAATCTCCTTCCTTAGAGGTTTTTAAGGCCTGGCTTGATAGAGCCTTGGCTGGGATGATTTAGCTTGTGATTGGTCCTGCTTTGAGCAGGGGGTTGGACTAGATGACCTTCTGAGGTCCGTTCCAACCCTGATATTCTATGATTCTATTATTCTCAGGACTTTGGGATAAGTCACCATTAGATTGCTTGGCAGATGCTGTTTCCCAAGCACGAGGTGAGATAAGTTACATGCTCTCCTATGAGTGTTACAAGATCACAATGCATTCCACCTGGACGGTGCTTCCTCCACCTTGTCCTTTCTGCCTTGCAAATGTTCTTAATGAAGATTACAGGGCTGGGCACATAAAAGTTCAGCTTGCAGCTTATGGCGAGCACGGAATGGATATGGTATGCGGATGTCTGGGAGAGGCGTCTATGTCAGATGCTGTTCCAGTGGCCTTGAGGAAGGCTGTGCACCACCCCAAAGAGGACTATCCTTTACTCCCCAAGCTAGGCATTCTCAGTCTTCCATGAACAGCTATTCCAGCACCACCCCATTGCACGGTGGTTTGGTTCTGAGATAACAGTAGTTCTTACTCCAGACTACCCTGTAGCATTGCCACGCAGGGTGCTTTTAACTGCTTTAGAGCTGGCTACATCTCAATGGCTGATTAAACTACCCTTACAGGCAATGGTATATCAATTTGCTAAGTGCCTGGCCGATGAAAAGAGTCCATCAAAGTACAGCAATCGCCATTGAACTGTGCACAGTTACTTTGTAGTACCAGCTGAGAAACCCCAGCCAACCAATGTAGGAGGAAGCAGATGTCTCAGCTACCACACAGGAGTATTTGGTGGCACCTACTGACTTGTTAATCATAGAATAATAGAACCGGAAAGGACCTCGAGAGGTCATCTAGTTCAATCCCCTGCACTCCAGGCTGGACTAAGTATTAGTATATTAACGGATTTCTGTTAATTATTACTATGCTCTTCACCTCTCCTCCTGCTCCGTTACCCACCCCAGAACAGGGTGCAAATTTGTGTAGTTCTGTGCCCCCCAATCTTTTCCACTCTCTTACCCTAGCTCACTGCCTTGCTTTATATAATTGAGTTCAGCCACCTCCCCCTGATCTCCCACTCCACCTGCCCACCCCCGGCACTTCTCCACAATGGAAATATGTCTGGCAAACATTGTCTGTAAGCACCTGGCCCAGAGCTCATTGGCAGGGTGTCTTTTCAGTGATTGGGCTGGGCGCTGGATCAGGCCCTAAGGGAGTAATTGAAGTCGACAAGTGAGTGGGTTGTATATGGCAGTGAAAGGGAGGGAGGTGACTGGAGATCCAGGGCTCCCCAGCACTTAACCCCCTGGCTTTTCTGTGCTTGTTAAGCCCTGTCAGCCCTCCCATGCCATATGTTTTCTCAGTACTCCTGAGGGAGTTCAAGGCCCAGCCCCTTCTCCCCGGCTGGCTCCCTGCCTGCCGTTCCCAAAGGAGCTGTGCTGTAAGGGAGGGCATGTCAGAGAGCAGTGCAGGCTGGGAGGGCGCTATGCCTTTCCGAATGGCACCCATGCCCCAACTGCATGGCCCAGTGGCCACTCTTGACAAATAGGCCTGGTCCACACTATGCAGTTAAATCGATTTAAACAGCGTTAAATTGATTTAACGCTGTACCCATCCACACTACAACACACTTTAAATCGATTTTAAGGGCTCTTAAAATTCATTTCTGTACTCCTCCCCAACGAGAGGAGTAACGCTAAAATCGATATTACTATATCGATTTAGGGTTAGTGTGGACGGAAATCGAAGTTATTGGCCTCACCATTTTACAGTAGCTACCCACAGTGCACCGCTCCAGAAATCGAAGCTAGCCTCGGACCATGGACGCACACCACTGAATTAATGTGCCCTAGTGTGGACGCATAAAATCGATTTTATAATATCGGTTTTATAAAACCGGTTTTAGTTATTTCGATTTTATGCTGTAGTGTAGACGTAGCCCTAGACACCAATATATGAGCTGGAAATTCCCTGGAAGTCCCATCTAGCCAGTCCTCCTTTGGCTCGTCCCTTGTGATATGTTCTGCACCCCCCATTCTCTGGCTAGCTAGTTTTGGAAGTACTCCAGCAATAAGCTTTCACTCAGGTCTGGATGAAAGTCTTCCGGGTGCCTAGGCCCACTTGTCTCACCCTGTCTCTCTGTTCTAGGATCCTAGCTTACTTTGGAGCCAGTGCCCCCTGGAACAGGAACGTTGGGCGGGTGGACCCACACCCAGCTCAATCTGCAGCCCATGCTGCTGGGCCATTCTTATTCTTCAGCACAAAGGAAAAAGAAACATAGACCAATAACATCAAATAACAGTCTTGTTCCCAACCAGGACTGGGGGGGCCTTCTGGCCATTCTGCCCCAGTCTAGGGGCCTGCTTGCCCTCTCACAACCTTCTGTTGCAGCCACATCTGAATGTATGGCCTGCTCTCTCCTGGCCCTAGGCTGGGGCCTCCTTTGTATCTCTGAGCTGGGAATCATCAACCCCAATCACTCGCTGTTGCCCAACTGGATCGGATGCTTCCAAGCACCTGCTGCCTGGGTTCGTCTCTAGAGCAGACTTCTCTCTGGCCCTCAAAGGAGCTAGAGCTGCACAGCTGGAGCCCCAACTGTTATCCAAAGAAAGAAAAGGAGGAAAGAGCAGTTTTCTACTGGCAGGCCCAACAGCAGGGTGGGTTAAGGCACATCCAGCTGTTCAGAGATCCATGCAGGGAAGAGAGCCAGAGATGGGAATGTGGGTGCATGAATCTGTGCTCTTGCCTCCCTCCTACCCCCACTGGGATGAACATGGCTCAGAAGGAAAGTGTGGCTTGTTTGGGAATGGGCTTATAGGAGGCAGCTGCTTGCCCTGGCAGGGGACTGGACTCGATGACCCATGAGTCGATGACCCTTCCAGTCCTATGTCCTTTTGCAAGGACATGGCAGGCAGTTGTCCCCAGGATATAAGTGGGGGCCACAGGAGGGCAGTGGAAGAGACCATGAAGAAAAGGAAGGACCTCCATGTGAAGGGCAGCTGGAGAATGATGTCATGTAGCCAAGATTCAGGGGAGCAGCAGGAGGCCTGTGCAATCCAAACCATCTGGGGGGCCAATGGTCAGGACATCATACTGTAAAAGCAGCAAAGAATCCTGTGGCACCTTATAGACTAACAGACGTTTTGGAGCATGAGCTTTCGTGGGTGAATACCCACTTCGTCAGATGCATGTCATATATTCACCCACGAAAGCTCATGCTCCAAAACCTCTGTTAGTCTATAAGGTGCCACAGGATTCTTTGCTGCTTTTACAGATCCAGACTAACACAGCTACCCCTCTGATACTTGATACCGTACTGGTGAGCAACCAGAGAAAACATCTGCAAGTGAGGAACTTATGCCATTATGCCTCCACAGCTGCCTCTTTGGATGGCAAGGTAACCAGCAGAGGGGTGATGGGAAACTACTTGTCCCTATCAATCCTGGCTCACACCTCCTGGCCTCTGAGTAATTTGCATGGCCTGGGAGACCCTGGTGTGGGGGTCTACCTCACACAAGCAGTGAAAGGGTTAGTGGAGAGGCAAAGGACACAAAAATTGTGGGAGTGGTAAATAATGAAACAGAGTGATACAGAGCAATCTGGATCGCTTGGTGTAGGGGGCACAAGCAAACAATATGTGTTTTAATACAGTTAAATGTAAATGTATACATCTAGGAACAAAGAATGTAGATCATATTTCCAGGATGTGGGGCTCTATCCTGGGAAGCAGTGACTCTGAAAAAGATTTGGGGATCCTGGTGGATAATCAGCTGAATTTGAGCTCCCAGTGGCCAAAAGAGCTAATGTGATCCCGGGATGCATGAACAGGGGAATCTCAAGTAGGAGCAGAGAGGTTATGTTACTTCTGTATTTGGCACTGATGTGACTGGTGCTGGAATCCTGTGTCCAGTTCTGGTCCCCAATTCAAGAAGGAAGTTGATAAATTGGAGAGGGTTCAGAGAAGAGCTAAAAGAATGATTAAAGGATTGGAAAGCCTGCCTTCTAGTGACAGACTCAAGGAGATTAATCTATTTAACTTAACAAAGAGAAGGTTAAGCAGGGGTGCTGGAACATTTTGTATAGTGGGGGTGCTGAGAGCCATCAAACCAAACTGTAAACCCTGGATATGATGGAAACCACTTTAACCTAGGGAGTGTGGTAGCACCCCCAGCACCTCTTGTTCCAGCATCTATGAGGTTAAGGAGTTGACATAACCTTAGTCCCAGATTTGGACCTTAGCGTCCAAAATATGGGGGTTAGCATGAAAACCTCCAAGCTTAGTTACCAGCTTGGACCTGGTACCTGCTGCCACCACCCAAAAAATTAGAGTGTTTTGGGGCACTCTGGTCCCTCTGAAAAACCTTCCCTGGGGACCCCAAGACCCAAATCCCTTGAGTCTCACAACAAAGGGAAATAATCCTTTTTCCCTTCCCCCCTCCAGGTGCTCCTGGAGAGATACACAGACACAAGCTCTGTGAAACTACACAGAGAGATTCCCCCTCTCTGTTCCCAATCCTGGAAACAAAAAGTACTTTCCTATTCCCCCAGAGGGAATGCAAAATCAGGCTAGCAATCCAACACACAGATCTCCCCTTGATTTCTTCCTCCCACCAATTCCCTGGTGAGTACAGACTCAATTTCCCTGAAGTAAAGAAAAACTCCAACAGGTCTTAAAAGAAAGCTTTATATAAAAAGAAAGAAAAATACATACAAATGTTCTCTCTGTATTTATATGATACAATACAGGGTCGATTGCTTAAAAGAATATTGAATAAACAGCCTTATTCAAAAAGAATACAAATCAAAGCACTCCAGCACTTATATTCATGCAAATACCAAAGAAAAGAAACCATAGAACTTACTATCTGATCTCTTTGTCCTTACACTTAGAAACAGAAAATTAGAAAGTAGAACTACTTCTCCAAAGCTCAGAGAAAGCAGGCAGGCAGACAAAAGACTCAGACACACAATTCCCTCCACCCAAAGTTGAAAAAATCCGGTTTCCTGATTGGTCCTCTGGTCAGGTGCTTCAGGTGAAAGAGACATTAACCCTTAGCTATCTGTTTATGACAGGAGTGACTTAATTACAGTCTATAAACATCTACATTGGGAACAAATATTTAATAATGGGCTCTTCTATCTACCAGAGAAAGATTGAACACAATCCAATGGCTGGAAGTTGGAGCTAGACAAATTCAGACTGGAAATAAGGTGTAGATTTTAATAATGAGAGTAACCAATCATTAGAACAATTGACCTAGGGTTGTGGTGGATTCTCCATCACTGAAAAAAATGCAAATCAAGATGGATGTATTTCTAAAAGATCTGCCCAAGGAATTATTCTGAGGCAGTTCCCTGACTTGAGTTCACAGAGGAGGTTAGACTACTTGACCACAGTGGTTCCTTCTGGCCTTGAAATTCAGGAATCTGTGATGGTGAGTCAGCCCTTGGACAGAGGATGTGAGTGTCTGTCCCCAGGGCAAAGGCGACTTGTACTTGCCCATAGTGGGAGGGCAGTAACTTGAGCAGATGTTACTGAGCATCCTCAGTTCATGTCAGCATGCTCAGTGCAAGCCAAGCAGCAAATCGGGGAGGGGACGGGGGGACAGACATGACCCCACATTCCCTCCCATGCTTTTCCTCTGCTCCAGGGCCACACACCCACAGCACAGCCTATTTGCTTGTGACTCTGTGCATATCTAGCCACCCTCTTTGACAATCCTCTGTGCCATAGCCTCCTTCATTATTTAAGGGAAACAAACAAAAATTACTTTGTGCATATCCTTGGCATCCCTTGGCACAGAAGGCACAATGTATGTATAAGATTATTAATACGTAATGTTACTACTGGGCCAGATGGACCCCTCTGCCAGTGAAGTCTCTGGACAAGGGCCCTGGGGGCAAAACATCTTTGCATGGGGTGCTGGCAGAGGTATCCCTAGATGGCATTGTCCTTGGGATAGTTTTGGCTGCCCCGTGAGGAACAAATGGGATTCCTGCTCCAGAAATCTTCTAGGCAATCCTCCCTGTGCCACCTCTTGACCCTCTGCAGGAAGCTTCAGGGGTTTCTTGGGAAAGCCAGAAGACCATGGAAGCTGCTGCTTGGATTGTCATCTCCTAGAAGTTACCACATTTGAATAACAATGGTCCCATGACACAAGGAGCTTCTGGAGTAGTTCCAGTGCCTTCCTTCGACTGCACGAGGAAATCTGAGGCTGACAGCAGAATTTGTCATTGGAAGTAGCCCAGTGCCCTGTCTGTGTATGGAACAGCATCACAGCGTTTCCAAGACCCACTGCCCCAGGCTCCCTTGACGTGTAAGCAGTGGTTTGTTGTCTCTGCTTCCTTCCCACTGTCAGGCAGTATTTTAAGAAAAATGGGTGCAACCCCCTGGAAAGACGTGTCCTTATTAATCACCGTTAGGGCTGACAGGGGGTGGGGGAGAGGAGTGGATGCTCTCTCTCACACATCCTGATGCAGCAACGAAACTGGAAAGTCCACTTCCCATACTGTAAACAAGGCCCTGGAGCTGAGCCCAGAGCCACTCAGATGGAAGCAGACGAGCTCTCAGTGTGTTTACAATCTGACATGGAGATGGACAGGGCCAAAGCAGGCTCACTGGGGCATTCCGCACCTGCCAACGTTATCAAGAGGAGCGTCTCTCCCCTCGGTGAATAGCAGCTCACCGGGGTCATTTACAATCTGGCTGAGCTGCAGCTAGTGCCATGGTGCTGGGGGAACTCATGGAGATTTAGACTGATAGCAGCAAACGGAAGAGCAGAAACCTTTATCGGCCCTGCTGAGAGAAGGGCAACACAGAAATGGAGCTACATTTTGGGTTATGCTCAGCACTTTCTCAGCCTTTATTAACACCCATGGCTGGCTGTGACCAATCTGGAGCCTATGACATTCCCTGCAGTGCAGCCCCACCACCTCTGCTGCCCTCCTCTTCACACCAAGGGCTGCAGCCAAAAGGGAGCATTACATCTGATCTGAGAGTTAGGCTAGGCCACCACATTGATCTCAGCCCTGTGCTCACTGTGCAATTTCTTTATGCAGTAAAAGCTGCACCTCCAGGAGATTAACTATTTTGAATAGCCTCTTTAAGTATCTATCCAGGATACAAGTGCACATTGGTTTCACCTTTAACTGAAAATCATATCTTCTATAGGCAACCCATTTTGGCTGGTCCCTTACAGGATCGCGGAGACCGATGTGACTGTATGTTGAGATGAAGTCCTGCTTTGTGGGTGGGATTGCACATGGTCAGGATGTGAGCTGTGAGGGGCCTAGTACTGAAAAGGCCCATAGGGCACACTCAGATAGAAGCATGATGTGTAATGAGAGTGAGACACAGTGGTTAGGGAACTGTGCTGAGACCCGGATTCAATTCCTGGCTTGGCTACAGACTTCCTTGGCCAAATCATTTAATCTACCTTCTTTTGCTGCTTCCCATCTGTAAAATGGGATAATTCTTCTCTATCCCAGGGTGCTCTGAGGATCAATTCATTAGTGATTGTGAGTTGGTCAGTTACTATGGGGATGAGGACTGGATAAATATCATGAAGAGGGTTACTCTAATATTTCCATTGGTTTTGACTGTTCATTTGGCTGAATAGGTTCCAACTTCACCACTGGCCTATTTCCATTGGCAGAACCAAAGTTTGTGCAGGGCAAAGAGCATGGACCAGGGATCAGCAACCTTTCAGAAGTGCTGTGCCAAGTCTTCATTTATTCACTCTGATTTAAGGTTTTGCATGCCAGTAATACATTTTAAGGCTCTCAAGTTTATAATATATAACTAAACGATTGTTGTTTGTAAAGTAAATAAGGTTTTTTAAATATTTAAGAAGCTTCATTTAAAATTAAATTAAAATGCAGAGCCCCCCACCCTGACCGGTAGCCAGGACCTGGGCAGTGTGAGTGCCACTGAAAATCAACTTGCGCGCTGCCTTTTGGCACATGTGCCATAGGTTGCCTACCCCTGGCATGGACCCTCTGGTGCAAAAGGGAAGTTTCTCCTGCCCTTTCCAGGTTAGCTGTGTCTAGGACTCACCTGAGCAGAAACCTCCAGTGCTGTGCAATGACTCCTTGGGATAAACAAGGACAAACAGTGCTGCCAGCAGTAGAAAGCTCTGACTTTGCTGGGAAGCCCTCAGAGCTCTGAGGTCCCCATGTTCTCCAGCTGATGTCAGTGTGTCTTCATTGGCTAACAGTAACACTGCTGGATCCTCCACGTTCTCCCTCTGAGTTCATCAAATGATACAAATTGTGGGGGAACCTTCACCAGGATCCCTCAATTCTCCTTCTTTCCTTGTTGTACAGGCAGTTATTAAATTTGTGGGCTGCTAATTCTTACTCCAGGCTCCCCCTCCATGAAGAATTCCCAGCATAACTGTGGGGGAAAGGATGTCAGCTAGACAGCTCTGAGATTAGACAATTTATTGCATTCAGGTATTGTTCCAGGAAACATTTGGTCATGACACCCAGAGATGATGGGCACTGGCAGCTCCCATTGGCTGCAGTAGGAGCTGCTGATGGCTCTGAACATGGAGATCAGGCCCATACAGGGCCTAATCCTGCCAGGTGCTGCGCACTCACATCTCCTGTTAAAGTCAATGGGAGTTGAGGGCACTCAGTGTCTCTAAACAGTGCTCAGCACATTGCAGGATTGGGGCCTAAATAATTGCAACAGCCCATGAAACTGCAGAGATTGGAACTATCCCAGGAGTGACAGAGCTGCTCATTGGCCTACAGCAGAATCCGGATCAGAGCTGACTGGAAAACAGAACTTCCATCCGAAGAGAAATCTGGACGTTTGGAAATTTGTTTTCTCTCTCAACTGGAAAGGAGAGGTGACAGTTTGAATTTTTTTGTGGCCTGGACATTCCGAAAGATGTTGACCTAAAATCATCAAACTATTTAATTTTGATTATGATATATTGTAATATAATGCATTAAATATAACATATAATATATGCAATACTAATATTGGAGTGTCACGTCAAAGTTGAAACAAAACCAGAATGCTGAACTGAAAAATTTTTAGCTTATCAAAATGAAGCATTTTGACATTATCAAACTGAAAGGAGAGTGTCAAAATGCTTGGTTTTGACACTTTTCAGTGAAAAATATTGTAGGCTGGCCTCCCTAAACTCTGTTTGCAAGAAGCTGGGAATGGGCAACTGGGGATGGATCATTTGATGATCACCTGTTCTGTTCATTCCCACTGAGGCACCTGGTATCATCCACAGTCATAAAATCATAGACTATCAGGGACCTCCGGAGGTCATCTAGTCCAACCCCTGCTCAAAGCAGGATCAATCCCCAGACAGACTTTTGCCCCAGATCCCTAAATGGGCCCATCAAGGATTAAACTCTCAACCCTGGATTTAGCAGGCTAATGCTCAAACCACTGAGCTATCCCTCTATTGGAAGACAGGACACTGGGCTAGATGGACCTTTGGTTTGACCAGTATGGCTGTTCCTGCGTTCTTATGAAATTGACACATCTGTGTGGACCATTTAGTTTTCAGCAAAAAAGCATTTTTCTGTTAAATTTTTTTCGACCACTCTCCTGGAGTCTCTGACGTTTCTGTAGGTTCTTGGGAGTCATTTCATGATCTTGCAGGGAGAATGCAGCAGATTCTGTGTTCTGGCTGAGACCAGCTCACTCCAGCAGAGCCAGGGCCTTCTGCTCCATCCCTCTGCATAGCACAAGCTGAGCAGAGTAAGTATGATGGAGAAGAATTGTCACTATGTGGCCACAGGCTTATGCTTCCCTAGGGCTGCAGCATGGTGCTGCAGCGGCTGATGCATGTATGAACAAGAGGGGGATGAAAGGAGAAGAGGACAGAGAGAGGAGTACAGAGCACCACTTCCTAACCTACGAAGGGCACAAACATGGAGCCCTGATAAGCACAGGCTGGCAGCCATAGCTATGCCCCACACCTGCATCCTGTTTGCATCTCTGCTTATCCGGAATTGGAATTGCTTCTCCCAGCCTACTGATAGGAGGGGAAGGTGAGTGGGTGTGGCTGGAATGCACCTTCCATCTAACAAACAAACAAAGGAAGGAAGGAAGGAAGGAGGCAGGTGCCCCTTGGGCAAATACTTGTTACATTGACAAACTTGTAGAAAATGATTAAGGCTCTAGCTCTTTGTGGACTGGAGGGGACCTGCACTGCTGCCTCTTGGCTAAAATAGAAAAGGTAGTTTCTTGGGAGGGGAGCGTAGGGAGGTGAAACAATTACTATCTTTGTGGTGCTGTCTCTTGTCAGCTGTTGTTTTTGTTTTCCCCAAACTTCGCAGCCTTGGTACAGGGAAAGAGGCCCACCGATCCTCTGCAAAATGGCCACTGTCCCCCTTTTCATGCCACGTGTAACCCTCTCTAAGCCAAACTCTGCTGGGAAAAGCCCAGATTCATCAAAAGCGGGGTGATAATGCAAACACCCATCACATATTCCACATCACCCTGGGATTTCCGCTAGGACAGGCAGGGATTGGCAGAGCAGTGAGCCTCCCCCAGATGTGGCCTTCTCCTGTGTCATCATCCTGTAGCATGGAAAGGCCAGGACTGGAATGGCTGTGAGGTGCCCCCAGCCAGCCAGTGCTCCTACACACTTCTCTGCAGCAACTTCTGCGAGTAGAGTCAAGGAGCTCAGAGCTCGTAACAGTCCTTCACAGCATGCTACAGTGACTCCTGCTGGAATAATGTTCTGCTCCTCAGAGCCATTATCTCAGAAACCATCACTCAGCTCCTACCGAAGAGATGGGAGTTGGAGGAGTTATGAAGTTCTCCATAGCCCAGGCTCCCACTGCATGCTTAGAATGACAGTTTCTAGGGGAGGCAAGGACTTGAATATGTTCCAGGATCTCAGCTGTGCTCAGCTCATGCGTGGTGCAGCTAGGGGTGGGGAGAGAATGTGGCTCTAAGCTACCTTCTCAACTGCCCTGATCCTGGGGCTGCCCAGGACAAAGCCAGGCAGGGGCTGTCAATGGCAAAGCCACTGTTCTCTGGCTGCAGAGCTCCCATAAGACGACCCATCCATGTTCCTGCAGCACTTGGGTTTTCCTTGGCGCTCTCCCATCTATGCAGCCATAATGCTGATCTATCTTAGCCCAGAAAGCAGATCAGGTCATAATGCTGGAGGTGGCAGCAGGCAGTTCGTAACACCTGGAAGCTTGCCCCCCTCGAGTGTTAATGGCTGGAAGATGCCCCGTCTGCCAAGGGGAGTTAGGAACACCATTCCGGGCAGATGAACAGCAAAAGCACATCCATTTGCAGCATCTCTGGTAACAGAATAGCCTGCCATGTTGGCTGATACTGGGGATTGAAGCGGGGACCTCTACAGCTGACAGCAGGCATCATGACAGCTTGAACAAAAGAGAGAGTTGGCGGAGAGGCTGTAGCAAGCTCACAGCCTCTGTGGATCAGGCACCGAGCAACTGCATAACACATACTAACCAGTGGGCTACAGTTGTACTGCACCTTCCTGGAGACCTTAATACAGGCCTTCCCATGGCTCCTAGCAGCCACTTGAGCTGTTGTCTGAGGGGCCTGTACTGGCCAGAGGTGCTGCACATGCGTGAAGCCTGAGAAACAAGTGGAGGTGAGCGGGCAGGGACAGCCAGGAATGCGGGCCTGCGGCTGGGCCTGGGACTAGCTAGTTCAGTCACCAGGCCGACCTCTGAGCCCAGATGAGCTACAGTGGCACTGCCTGATTGGTTGCAGGGAGCCAGCCAGCCTGCTCTTGAGCCCAGGAGCGCCAGCAGTTTGTTGGCTGCTCAGTGCTTCTGCCCGCAGCTGCCATCACTCCTTGTTCCCATCCCTGCTCAGTTTCTGACTCTGGGTTCTGACCCTCAGCACTGTTCCTGGCCACTGATGCCAGCTCTAACTGCTAGGCCTGACTGCCCACATCCTGGTCCTAATGGGCGCACAGTGACCATCACTACCTATTTTCGCATCTCCAGGCATCCCAGCACTCTCAATGAAACAAATCTAAACATGGCTGTGACTTCAACCTCCCCACTCCCACCCCACTCCCCCATGCCAACAGGCAGGCAGAGCTCGTCAAGAAAGGGTTAAGAACTGCTCCCTTAGCCAGCTTTGAGTATTTAAAGTGAGTAAAGGTTTAATTACCAAATGATGACAGTGTCATATGGTTTTGGTGATGGCGCGTGGCATCCGATGAATGCAGAAGAGGGGAGGATGTGAGAGAGACACTGAGTGGCAGTGGGGAAGCTAAAAATGCCAAAGACAGTAAAACATCTGTAATTTGCAATTCGCTAGTGTTCGCTGATTGCTCATGGATTAAAGATTAAAATCTATTCTCTGGCAGATGGGGGAGAGAGCGAGGAAATTCTTACGAGCATGTTTTGCATCTGCATTTCATTCTGCTCCTCTTTACAATAATCACGGCTGAGGAAATAAACCCAGCTCTGGGCTGGCGGGGAGGCGGGGAAAGCACACAATATGGGCAGGACTCAGCATGTTTCCCATGATCAGAAAATGCAAAGCCTGGCACTGCAAGAGGAAAAGAAAGTGACATCAGAATCCCTTTTCTGATGCCCAGGTCTCTGCTCTCGCTGTTCTGGGTTGAACCTTGCTATGAGGCTCCGAGCTGCTGACAGGCTTTCTTCTGGTCACCTCGACTCTCCATTTGGGGTTTCTTTGATCCAAATGGGATGTTAGCCATCTGTCCTGTCTCCAGGGACAGTCAAGGCTGGCTACAGTGTCCGTGACATGATGCGAATGCTCGCAGGCAAACAATACAAGTAGAAATAATGTTTGCGGGTATAAATCATTTTTATAACTTCAGCTAATCAGAATCCGTCCTTTTTATGGGCGTGATGAGCTCCCTCTCCCTCTCTTTCTCCTTCTCCCTTATTCCCTTGCTCTTGCAGAGAGTTTCTCAAGTGTGCAGGACATTAAAAGAAAAATGGATAATAAAACTGCAAATGGGGGGGCCCAATCCTGAAAGGTGCACCGTGTCCACAACTCCCATTGACTTGAGTGGTGATACCGCTCAGGATCAGGCCCGTAGTTTGGAAGGGCCAGAGCATCCCTAGCACCTGTTAAAGGTGGGCAGCGATACTCACTCCCCAGCAGCTTGTCAGGCATAGGAAAGCACCCAAGAATAATAAAATAAGTCTTGCCTTCTTTCTAGCACAGGGTAGATATTGGCAGCGGATCCATTAGTTATAAGGATAATCTGTCCTCTAGGAGGCTATAAGACTTATCAAGTGTTTAGAGAAGGGAACTAGGAGTCAGAATTCTTGTGGTCTCTGCTTGGCCCCCACTAATTCACTGGGTGATTGTGGCTAAGAAGGCAGAGTGCTCCATGCCTCAGTTTACCCAGGTGTAAATGGGGATATTAATACTACTTGGTGCGCAGACTGAACCCGCTTCACCAAAACTAAAAGGTGCACCTGGGTGACACACAGAGTAAAACTTAGTCCAGTGTTTATAAAGTGCCCTTGGATAGAAGGTGCCATGGAAATGCAAAGTCTTAATGACATTAAAATCCATTGAGGGAAAAGTGAATCCTCATCCCCAACCCCCACCCCTCCCCCCACTCCTTTTTGGATGAATAACAACCAACCAGTGAGCACGCTGCATGGAACCTATGCTATACCCGGGCATCTGTTCACTGTGACACTAGCAAGAGAACATATCCCTGAAACATCCTGAAATTGCCTTTGGGCTCACCAGACGCAGCAGGTAAAATTCTCTGCCTGTTGCACTTGGATGTCCGGTGGGCTGTGAGGGTATAATTTAGAGCAGCCTCTGGCCCATTCATCTTTACCACCCTAGTTTGCTTAGAAAGCAATGCAGCCTGGTATTTCAAATGAGCCTAAGGGAGTGGAGCACCCACCTGCCATTGTGCCTAACTCCTTTTGACCCCATTGAAATCCCAGCCTGAATGTTCAGGTCATTGTGAAGGGGCAGCAGTGAGAATGGCTGTTGGGCTGTAGTGTGACAAGCTGAAGTGGAGGAAGAGGGCCAGATTGCTGCGGGGACCTAGTCTGGGGTGATACCGAGGGCACAGGGATGGACACTGGGGCTAGGCTGCTACCACACAGAGGCTAGAGCTTCAGCACATAACCCCAGCCTCTCGGCTTGCTCAGTAGAAGTCTCTTTTGTACAACTCTGCTGGCCGCACCGCTTCTTGCTAGTTAAATGGGCCTGATTGGAAGACCATTGAAGTCAATGTGGATCTGTCATTGGCCTGTAGTGCACAGACAGATCCCTGCCCAGGAGGAAAACCCGAGGCTGCCCATGCTGCGTGTTCTGGCCAGGCTCAGAGGTGACTGGAGTAACTTGGCAGTGGGGAGGGAATCCCAGCCCGACTGCCAAGCTCCAGTAAGCTAA
Organism: Gopherus flavomarginatus; assembly: GCF_025201925.1. Classification (NCBI taxonomy): domain Eukaryota; kingdom Metazoa; phylum Chordata; order Testudines; family Testudinidae; genus Gopherus; species Gopherus flavomarginatus. Next base: position 67,080,279 of record NC_066622.1, on the reverse strand, counting down.
AGGAACTCCCCTCCCCCGAATACTGTTTAGCTCTTTATTTGCCATCCCCTCTGCAGAGCTGCTCAGGTCTCTTGAGATCCCCAGCCTATTTGTTTTCCATCTGCTGCCCGATGGCCTGGAGTGGCACTCGTCGGTTATGAGCCCCCTGCAAAAGGCTCCATTGGGATAAGCACCTGAAAAGTATCAGTGTTGCTCAGAACAGAGCGGGTGACATGGTGGGGCCACTGGCTCCTCCGTGGGGCCCTTGGGCTGCTCACCACTGGGGAATCTTCTCCTTTGTTACATTGTCATTTGGGCTGGCTGTGGATTCAGTGGGTGATACTGACTGGGGCTGGCAGTGGAGAGAGATTATGGGAGGTTAGCAGAAAAAAGGAGGCTCATTTTTCTGTTTTCACCTCTTCCACTCCAGTGCCGCTCTTCTGATGCCCTTTCCACCTCTATAATTAATAGTTACATCCTGAGAGCACCATTGGTCCATGTTTTTTTCCCTATGAGGACACTGCTGCCATAACCTGCTTCTCCTTTTTAACCCTTCACACACAGATCAAAGGCCCTGCTATGTTTGTCTGCTGCTAATTAACGATGTGTGTGTGTGTGTGGGTGTGTGGGTTTGTGTGTGTGAATGTTTGTAGGTCTGAGTGTGTGGACACAAACAGGTGTATTTGCCGATGATGTATATTTTGTTATTAGTGGCTTGTGTGTTGTGGGTGCTAGAGTGTTGGTGAATCTGGGTATATCTGTAAATGTGTGTTGTGTGTGAAAGGATGTTGGTGAATTTTTGTGTGTATGTGTGTGTGTGTGTTGGGGGTAATAGGCCACGTGTGTGCAAATGTATGTGTGTGATTACCTATGCTAGTGTTGTGATGTTCATGAGTGTGTGTTTGTGTATGAACCAATTCCTATTTGGGAGTTGGAGTGTAGGTATTTGTGTTTATGTGTGAATTCCTGGGCAATCATTCACATATGTGTGCATTGGTGGAAGTGTGAGGGTGTTTATGTGAGCGCACACATGTGTGTGAGCTGGGATCTCCCTGGCAGACAGATCATCCATATTATCTTGAGCCTTTCCTCTCCTAGTGCATTGACTCTGTTGCCACAGGAAGATCCAGTTCCACAGAGGCTTTTTGCAACCATTTCTTGTAATGCTGGAGACTGTCTGAGACAGCAGTGATTCCACTAGGGGCTACCTGCTTGAGTATTGCCTGGAACCCCATTTACTAGGAAAGGGGGCCCTTGAAGTGAATGTGGAGGGGAGGGCTCAGAGACAGGGCCATTACTCTCAAATTTGCATCCTCCTGTTAAAAGTGCCGTCAGGTACCTGGCCTCAGGTTTCCTGTGGAGCACTTCTGCCATATTTGTGCTCTCCAGCTGGCAGGAGCTGAGCTGGCCCAACAGGGCTGGAGAGGAGAGGATGGGACCATAGGTGGTAGCTGTTGGGCCTGTCAGAGTGACATGCAGTGACAAGCTGCCTGACCCTCTGCTGCTGCTAAATCAAACTCTTCCTGGGAAAGGCTCTGAGACCAGCTGACTGGTCGGCCCCATGGAAACGTGTCAGACATACACAGCCATGGGGGCTGAGAGAACATCTCCCAAGACCTCCATGATCGGCAGGAAGGCAGCTTTCCATGGAGCTCCTCCTGCGCAGTTAGGCACGGCAGTGGGGTCGTGTCAGTGGCTCTTTGTTTCACAACAGAGCACAGAGAAACTAGACCAATAAAGGAAGGTGTAACAAGGAGAAGTGGTTATGGGGAGCAGAGTGGGGGTAAGGGGCTCAGAGAGTGGAGGGGGCAAAGCAGGAGAACAGGGGATGAGCTGTTCTGTGGAAAGGACCTGAATTTTAAAAAGCAAGTGACCATTCTGAGGCTATGTCACAGTGTCCCTAAGAGACAAATCAGCCCTTTCTTTGTTGCTGTGTTACAGGGGAGGTGGATGGATGGACAGACAGGAGATGGACAATGACACCAAAGCATGGAAAAAAAGAGAGATAGACTAAAGTTATATCTTGCTAGCTATCCAAAGAGAGTGAGCAAAACAGATAGGGAATGGAGCATATTCCATTCCCCTACACTATGCAGAAGGCCGGTGTGCAGAAAGCAGGTGTTCTCTGTGTTCTGTAAAGCAGCCTGGAGAGTTAAGACATATGTGTATTCTAAACCAATAGTAATCAACAATAATGTGCAGTCTGGGATCCGTGCAGGGGAGACAAGTCGGTAAGTGGGTATGTTCTCTCCCTCGTTGTGTAATTGCCTGCACCAGGCCTGGCCTGCTTGTAGTGAGGGATATGGAAGCAGGGATTGTGCCACTACAGGCAACACTCCCCCCCGGAAGCCTCGGTGCCTGAGCTGCAGTTTGTAGTATAGGTTACCGAAGTGCCACGTGGCAGCTGCCATCTCCCTGAGCTGTGCAAACCCCGTTGGAGAGGGTGGAGCCATGGTTGGGAGGGGAGCTGCAGGGCCACAGAAGGGAGCGTGGAGCCCTGTGCAGTGCATGGGGGCCAGGTGCTATGCGTGGGGTGGCCATAGAGCTCTGGGATTTGGATTTCCTGTAGATCCAATGCCACGCTCCTTTTCCATGAGTCTTGCATGCAAGAGGGCGACATGCCACTCCAATCAAACCTTTGGGTCAGACCTCCCCTCCTGCACAGGCGCTAGGAGGGGAATTAGGCAGAGAGAGAAACAGAGAGATAAGGGGTGGGGATGGGATGGATAGAAGGAGGGGGGACCCAGGCCAGCCACAGAAAGCACTAAGGCAGTGTTTGATTAAGAAGAGTAAAGCAACCTCCTTTGAAGCAGGCCATAATTGGCAGGCTAATGGGAGTGCATTGTCTCCTGTGTGATCTGTTTCACCAAGCGAAAAAAGATGAGGCAGCGCTGAAGAAAACTGAAGAAAGATCAATGGGAGGAGGGGGACAGGATGGCAGATATAATTAATTACTGCATATTAAAATGTTTGTTTACAGAAATGAACAGCTACAAGAGGTCTGATGTTAATTAATTTACAGCATTTTTCACCAGTCTCTGTGCCGTGCTGGCAGTCATGGAGGTAGCTCCGTGGCAGGTAAGCCAGTGTCTCTTTGGATTTGCATCAGCCTCTTCGAGGTGTGCTGGAAAGCCGGCAGAGTTTTGACTGGCTGCTTCATCATGGAGACAGACTTGCAGTTTGGATTCGGGGGAATGTCTTAGAGAGCCAGGAAAGGGGAGGGTAATTTATGGACCTGTGGCCATACAAACCTGCGCTGTTTCCCTGTCCTAGTTCAGAAGCTAAGTGGTGCTACCATGGGCCAGAACTTGAAGAGACCTTCAAGAGAAAAGCAGGTGGTGCTAGTGAATTGGTGTGCTAGGAAGTATTGATCCCCTCCCACAGCAAGCTGCTAGGGATACTGCACTGCCTTTCAAGCACAGGGTGACGCTAATGGCTGGCTCAATGGCATTGGAGACAATGTATGACCATTACCTTGGAGTCCTGGCTAATTCCACTCTCTCCAAGAGCTGCAGTTGCATTAGGTGTATATTTCACATTGATTAGTGCTTTCACAAGCTGCCATGTGCTTCATCCTGGAGTGGGATGTGAATACAGTATTGTCGATCTGCCCAACTTTCTGCTGGCTCAAACATATGTGATGCCAATGAGTAATAGTTATTTTTTGAAGGGGAGGGTGCCACACTTGCCAGGGTCTAACCTAGGGCACTAACTAGCTATCTAAAGAGTGAACAAAACACATAGAGAATGGAGCATATACCACTCCCCTACACCTTCCAAAGAGCTTCCTATAAGACGATCCAGAGCTGCTTAACAATTTGGGTCATAGTCCCAGGCCCACTGAAGCCAATGGAATTTTTAATGTTGACTTTTAACAGAATCAAGGTTTGTCCCATTGAGAAATCTCCATCTGCAGTCACATGTGGCATTGTCTGGTACTCCAGTCTTTCTTCCTCATCCACATCCTCCTCTGCATTGGCTTAGAGGGCAGAGTGTGGCAGAGGCATGCTTTGCATGCTTTCATGGGGGTAGCATTTCCCCTCCTCTGATGGCTCTCGCTGCCCACCTTGCTGTGCAGGAAGCAGCCTGGCTGGGGAGGGACGGATGTCTGTCTAGCTGATGCTATCGAGCAGGTTAGCTGGGAACGGGGGTGAGGGGCTAAGAACAATGTGTGAGCTGTAGAGATGGAGTGAAAACCCTGAGGTTATTCAGCAAACTGATAAGGCCTTTCACACACTCTTCATAATGTGCCGCCGTATTGACAAGTAATTAACCTTGGAAAGGTATCAGAACCAGGGCTGCTAGGTTCTCCAGTATCATCCCCCCCAAAGGCAAGGAGGCGGAAGGCTAGATTTCACATGTGAAGTGACTCCTTTGTGAATACAGCATGCAGACCCTCCTCCAACCCCACTCCAGGCAGGCATTTACAAACACAGGGCTGTTAACACCATCATGAAGAGAAACCAAACCTTCTTTGCACCCCTGGTCCCATTCCCTGCATCCCCACCAGCATCAAAGCCACCTCCTAAGAGGGCCATTTCATGGACACAATAAAGTTGCTGCAACAGCTGGTGTAAATCGGCCCTGATACTAACCCATTATCAATCTTAATATTGGCCCTCTGACTGGCCCCTGTGATTTTAATTGGCTCTTAGTACTTGCAATTGTTTCTGGCTATAGCCCCCTGCAATTAACTCCTGTAATTGGTTTAGTTCTAGCTCCACCATACTGGCTGTTATTAAAAAGTCCTAATGTTGACCTATTTTAACGGGCCCTTAGCTACCACCGTTTGCTCTGCTGTAGCTTTGAGCAGTTTCACTCTGCTTAGCTCTGATATTAGCCATACCACTGATCTTGACATTGGCACTTAGCTGTTGTAATTCTCCCTATTACTGACCCTGGCAGTCAGCTGAGGAGCATAACGGTAATTGAGTTATAATCCACAGAAGAATGTCATACTGGCAGGACTACAATATGCTAGAAGATGAAACCCAGAAGGACCGAGTTAAGATTTCATATTTATAAAATATGCAAATCAGGCAAAAAAGTTCTTATTAATACACCTGGCCCACAGTTGCTGGGAATGTCCAGGCTCTTGCAGGTTTGTATTTTGTCTTTCACAGTGGGGATTTTTTTTTTTTTTACCTTAACTGCAAGTCAACTGCATTTGGGCCTAGGGAATTATAGGAGGGTTCTAGGTGCTAAGTGTGGCAGGGACATTCGCTTCTGTTGTTGGCATCATGTTAGCTCTGAGCTAAGCTGGCGAGGGGGCGAAGTCTGTGCTGAAGAATGATTTCTCAAACCATTAATGGGCTGGAAGTAGCTGAACATCTGGGAAGATACCGGAGCAGCTGTTGCTGCTCTTTAACTTTCCTTCTGCTTTTCCGTTAACCAAGAAGGTGCTGGGAGAAGGCACCAAGCAGCAAGAGAAGTGGTCGTTTACTCCGTGGCCAAAGCCACAGGGGGACCACACCTTTGTACAGCACCTTGCTGGACGCATTGTCATTCCTGATTGGGATAATAAATAATAATTTCACAATAATAATACAGCTACTTCTGCAGTCTGCCTCACCCGAGCTTTGCCATATTGCAGGCATGCTGTATTTGCACAGTTGCCATTTACTTTGCTCTCCCAAAGTCACTAGAGAATCTAATGATAATCTGCTAAGGTACAGTGTGCAAATCCCGAGTGTGGGCCTGTGAGAGATACGCTGAGCAGGGACACTGAGTATAGGTAGGGACTGATTGTGATCTCACGTCCTCTGGGGTAAATCCGGAGTAATCCCAATGAAGTCAGTGGGCTAGCTCCTCTGCTATTGTAAATCAGCATAGTTCCACTGACTTTGACCGAGTCATACTGGTGTAAAATGAGAATTAGGCCCTTGCTGAGGACATACGCTGTGAATCGGTTATTGAGTATTATTATTATATTATTACTGTAACTTATTTATTTGTATAACAATTGTGCCTGCAGACCCCAAGCAAGATCAGGAATCCTTATGTTCTTATCCATTGTGCTCTGCACTGTACAGACATGGAATAAGAGACAATCCCTGCCCCCAGAGAGTTTACAATCTGAATAGACAAAACAGACCCAGACCAGGTGCACTTTGGGAATAAAGGGTGTCATGATTTTATTGTAAGTCTCGTGATTGTTGGTGTTTTTCTTAAAGCCCCAGCTCCTGGAGTCATGTTGTTTTGGCAAAACCTTGGCTTTTTTTTTTTAAAGGAAGCTTCTTGGTCTGATAGTTGAAGAGAAAAGCCCCAAACTCCTTTGCTTAAGAGCAGCTCACAAGAGAAGTTATGCCCACTTCTAGTTTCAAATGAAATGGAGTGAAACAAAGAACTTGTATTCATGCAATGAGTGCATCATTACTAAGTTTGCTGCATTGGCACTCCAACCTACATCAAATCAGGCCTGAACTGTCCTCAAGCTCTGTAGGAAACACATGAAACAAGACATAGGTAAGGATGCTGTTGAGATCTCTGTGAGCTGAAACTGATGAGGAACGTCCGACTGTAGTTTCCACTGTGTCTGAACACTAGTGAGAATTACATACACATTCATTTTATTTCTTTATTATTCAGATCTAAATATGCCATTTGTCTTTGTCAGGAAACAAACGGACACATTGAAGTGCACAGGGGGAGAGGAGGAAAATGAATAATACACCATCAATCGAGGTGCACCTTGGCCATGTAACCATAACTTAGGAGCTATGTACTAGCTGCTGGTGGACCATCCTGTGGTAAGATGTGGCTATTGAAGTCTAGGTCCTACTCACTCACCCTGGCCTCTCTGGCACTGTGCTGTTATTTAATTTTATCATTTTAATAAAAAAGAACAGACAGTGATTGCTAAAAGGCAGCTTTTGCCTGGATCATTCACCTTTATTCATGAAGGCACATGGGGTGGAGGCCTGCTGGCTCCAGGAGGCACAGCACAGAACTTATAGCCCAGCAGGAGGGAAAACTTCGGTGGCTTTAAATCACCTTTGTACCCTAGCAATATTGGGCAACTCCAGGGCCTGGGGGGGCCCCCTGGGGGCCTGTCTGTTATGGCAGCCTCCCTGGGCCATGCTATAAACTGAAGTGCTACCTGGAGCCTACCAACATGCCCCTCCTGCCATTAGCACTACCACCTGCATGCACCCTACATCAGGGCTTGCAGAGGAGTCCTTGGGAGGCAGCCGTACGGCTGTCTCACACAGAGCCTACACCAGGAGAATGCTCCTCTGAGGCCATTTTATGACCCCTTTTTACCCAGCCTAAGAGAGCTGGAGTGGAGTGAGGATCCTCCTACTAACACTGCTCATGATTCTTCAGATATATCCTGGAAATGGAATGGGGTAAATTCGCCATCCCTTACTGTACTGTAAAACCCATTGGGCAGGTTATTGTAGTATCATAACAACATACATATCACATTCATGTATTATTATTACAATAGAGTGCAGAGGCCCCAGCTGAGACCAGGACCCCATTGTGCTAGGCACTGGACATGTACCTAGTGAAGGGGGAGGGATAGCTCAGTGGTTTGAGCATTGGCCTGCTAAACCCAGGATTGTGAGTTCAGCCCTTGAGGGGCCCATTTGGGGATTGGTCCTGCTTTGAGCAGTGGGTTGGACTAGATGATCTCCTGAGGTCTCTTCCAACCCTGATAATCTATGATAGTGATGGACAGTACCTGCCCCTGTGATGTTCTGTTCAGGACACCCAGTACTGTAAGTGATTGTATTACCCTTCTGTCAGCAAGTGTGTCAGGTCCCTGTCACCCAGTCTGTCTGCTTCACTAGCAAACTCCTGGAGTCTCTGCTGGTCTAAACCCTGCCTTTCAGGTAGCATACATTGAACTCCAGTTCCCAGGATCCCCAGAGGCATCTTCCTGCCATGTCCAGTCTCCCTCACAAGGCACTCAAAATCTGCTTCCAAGGAGACAGAGCACACACCAGCCTGTTAGTTTACTTGAGGGCTCATTCTTAATTTCATCATCACAGCATGGAAATGGTTTATAGTAAAACTAAGAATAAGTTTATTAATAAAGAACAGAGGCTTAAGTGAAACTAAGCAAAATAAAAAGAAGCAGGGCTAGTTACAAATAAAACATGCTTTCTAGGGACTAAAACTTAATTTTAGCAAGGTGATATAAGGACCTAGTGACTAGCACCCAGATCAGTAGAGCCTGGGACAGCTGATAGCTCTACAGTGCCACTATGTGACTATGCAGCTAGGGACATAGGTACTAGAACTAGGAGTGCCACAGGTGCTGCCACACCCCTGGCTTGAAGTGAACTTCATTATACAGGATTTACAGTCTGATCCAATGGCTTCAGCACCGCCACTATACACATTGTTCCAGCACCCCGGGCCAAGGAGCACGCTGCAGGAAGTACTGCCCAAGAGCCCCGGAGTGACAGTATCCTGGAGCCCTCTGATTGGCCAAGTGCCCTATTTAATCCCAGGGTTTGTCCCAGGAAGTTGTCTGGGCAATCCTATGGACAGGGCCATCCTTATGGGGGTGCAGGGCCCAGGGCGGAAGTAACGAATCCGTCACTTCCGGGACCGACCGTGCCAGCCAATAGCACGGGCCTGTGGGCCCCCCCAAAGCCCAGGGCCCGGAGCTGTCGCCCCGATTCACCATACCAAAGGGATGACTCTGCCTATGGACTTTGGTCTGCTGCCATGCCAGGCTTTGCTTGTTCTTCAGTCTCCAACTCCAGCCTGACTCTGACTCTGATACATGCTTCTCGATTCTAACCTGGTACTATCACCAGTCTCTGATCCCGGCCTGACTCTGCCTCTTGCTTATAGAACCTGGCTCTTGTGATCCCTCCTGCCTGGTGATTACTGTCCCTGGTGGGCAGTCCCCAGCCCAGCTGTGATTACTAGGTCAGACTGCCTGTGCCCCTGTCCCTTACAGACACAACCTTTGCCTAAGCAGTTCTCTCTTACATCAAGTTCTCAGGGTCTTCAACCCACATGGGTGAAGGATCCACTTTCTACATGTTCCAAGAGCACTGGTCTCTCTTGTCCCTAAAGTGATGGATATCTAAAATGTCTATTGCTCCCCTTATATTTCCCAAAGTCCATTGTCTCTACCTCAAGACCCATGAAGGCTTGCTGAGGGTGCAGACTCCATCCTCTGGCATGCTTGCTAAATTGTCTCCTCTGCTGCTTGTTGGCTTTGTTTATCTTATATGTAAATGCTCTTTCATTGTTCTCTGCCTGTAACCAAGGTGGTCAGACATGTGATCCACGTTCCTTTGTCTAGGGAAGGCTTGGTGTGTATACAGCCTCCCAAACACATTTTAAGAGCATACTTCCAGCACACATACAGATCTCCTTGTACATACCCCGTACATACATCACACAAAAATTTTCTGGACCAGCTTGTCTCCAGTTTAAATACGATACCTTACACGACTCCTCTGAGATACATATTGTGTTGAGGGTACTGAGTGTGTCAGGCCTGATGTGAGCTGCAGTATGGGGGGGCCTCCTGCCAGCCAGCATGGAGGGGCTCCCTGGGTCACAGCCCCCAAATGAGAATATTCACCACTTACTTTTGTATTATTCCATCAGCTCCTTTTGCCACTGACAGGCCAATATCAACCCAGGGCCAAACAGGTCCAAGAGTAAATACACTGGGCCAGATCCTCAGCAGGTGTAAATCAGCAGAGCTACAGTGACTTCAGTGGGCCCAAGCTGATTTACTCCAGTTGAGGAACAATTGAGGATCTGACTCATTGTCCCTGGACACCAGCATGAAACACTGGAATGAATGTAATTCTGATAATCGCTGATCCAACAAACATAGTTACGAAAATGCTCTGGTCTAAAAACTGATAAATCCAGTTTATGAGCTCAGACTGAAATGGAGGTCTTGTGCCTGGCATGACTGGCTCGCACTAACAAATTAATATAACTGGTAAATTGTTACTCCAAGTACATACATAAGGAAACTTGACTGGTTGATGTCAGAGGAAATCATTGATGACTTTTCAGTGAGTTCTGAAAGGTCAAGTTACAGATCTGGGATATTTTTTGTAGACATCAGCCCACCGTAAATGAGGGCACCAAATTTGAATGTGGTAGCTCAGTGGGAAACTTGGTCATTAGGGTCAATATTTTCAAACCTGTCTGAGTAAAATTAGGATCTTTTTGGACCAGACCCTGAGTTGGTGTAAAACAGCATTGGTCCATAGAATTCAGTGGAGTTATGCTGATTTACTCCTGCTGAAGATGTTAAATCAATATGTAGGCAATGGAATAAAATTGGCCTGATTTGCAGTGGTGCTGAGATCTGCTAGCTCCCTTTGACTTCAGCGGGAGATCTGGATTCAGAGAACTTCTGGAGATCAGGTCACTGTTATTTAGGTGCCAACGTGTGGATTTGGGAGCCCAACCTTCAGCGCCCAGCTTTGGAACTCTTGACCTGATCACATTGGCCAGGGAGTGGGATCTGTTACAAACCACTGTATCTTATTTCTTCTTTCTTTGCCCTGTTCCATCAGTTGGGTTCAATAGCTCTTGTTCTTCATTGCCAACTGTTCTTGTCAAGTGCATCTTTCAAGCTGAAACCGCCCTATGTCTTGTCCTCCTTCAGCAGCTCAAACTCGAGGTCTTTGTTCCATGACTACTAGCTCTTGTATTCTCTGGCCAGTATATCCCACATAAACCACTGTATCATACAAATGTTTGAAACAAGGGCTCTGATCCTCCTCTCACTGAGCCAGTGTGAATTGGAAGTACTGTCACTGATGTCAAAGGAGCTGCCGGCGAGTGGCATGCCAGGCCCTATGGTGTTTGATTCAGTGGTGGTGGTCAACAAAAAACAGCTATCAACACAATGCACACCTTAGAGAAGGGCCTGAATCAAAACCTCCCATCTGGACATGCCTGACGTTTGGAACTAGCTGAGATCTTTCTCCAAACTCTGGGGCTAATGCTTGTGCAGTATGTGATGTGGAATTAGGGATAAATGGCACAACTCTTCAATTGTGGGTTGACCGTGGGCTATAGAACCAAGACAAACCAGAAGGTTGTAAGAGTGACCCCAGCATGAAACATTGTTATATTTAACCATGGTTGGGAAAAGGAGGAAGCCCTTGACAAAGCAGCAATTCTGTCCAACTTCCTTGTTGCTCTGACAGTGTTACAAGTACCATTTGTAGCAATAATATGGTTTTAGGTGCTGACCTCAGTGACTTCTGTGTTCCTGGATCAGGATCTTTATTTTCCAATATATTTCCATTAAAGGTTAAATCCCAGCTGTGCCACTGACTTGCTGTGCAGCTTTGGCTGAATCACCTTGAGCCTGATTTTCAGAAGAGCTGAGTCCCTGTGGTGACAGTTAACTGCAGTTAGAGCTATGGGGATACAGCCTATTGCAAAAACAGGCTGGTTACCGTTCCATGCCTCAGTTTCCTCTTGTGTAAATAGGAATAATGATAGTAGTGAGCATTCTCACAGGGGTGTTGTGACTATTAATTAGCTGATGATAATAAAAACCCCAAACCAAACCAAAAATAGGCCAGAATCTCTGCTGGTATAAATGGTGCAGCTCCACTGGTTTCAGTGAAGCTCTCCCAATTTGTAGCAGGAAATGAGCTTGCTCCAGGGCCTTAGTTACTACAGTGGTGAGCGCAGTTTAAGAATCTGTATAGAATAAATGAGACTCTGGCTTACTGTGTTGAATGCTAAGGGTTAGCTGGTCATTTGGTGTAAGTTGCCCTAGCTCCACTGGCTTCAGAGATGATTACTCTGCATTACCCCAACTAGGATCTGGCCCTAAGCATTGCTGATCAGTAAGTATGCTTGCAATTGTGTACACCAAGTATACATCACTCTAATAGTATATTTCATGCTTCCTCCCACCCACGCCTCTCTTCTGCTTTCTTTCTGCGTTGTGGACCCATGTCTCTTTCCTGTCTTGCCGAGTTGATATTGTGGTGAAATGAGCGGTAGCAAAGCCACCCTGTTTAAATGTGTTTTGAAGAATCAGCGAATGCATCTGAGCGGCCCCCTTCACATCCTGCACTAACAAATGAAGCTCCTTGTGCCGTCAAAGTAAGATTGATAACTCCGCTGGCGTTTCATATTCACTATTCTGAATATTGAGGGAGGTGTGAGTTCCCCCGAGACACCGACCTGTTTCTTTCCCCATTGTCTCTGGAGAGCTGCCGAAAATGCACATGCAGAGGCGCCGTGGAGCTCCTTCCTCTTCCAACTTCATCAACATTTAGTCTCTCATTTCAGAGCTTGGCAGCTGGAATTCTGTCTGCCATGCACGATGGATGACCCCGTCCCACCGCCTCCTCCTCTCCCTCAGAAGGGGCACTGAAATTGTTCTCAAAATTAAAATCAAACCAGGCCCATTTTTATGGACACGAACCTGTGATATATTTCACTTATGAACTTTAGAGAGGAAAAGCAGGGAAGGAGGGAGCCAGAACAAACCCAAAGCTGCTGCTTTTTCAATTTGCTGTCAAGTGGAGCTGTCTGCCCACATAAAACCAGGGACTGCGAAAGAACAAGACAATTTCCCATTGTGTTTCTCTCCTGCTCCTTTGCTTCCCAAAATGTTAGGGAATGGGGGGCGAGGGGAGGAACTTGCAACGAGAACCGTTTGTAGCTTGTGGATGCGAAGAAGACAGTAAGTCCAGCTAGTGTAAATGGGCCTAACTCCACTCATTTCAATGGACCAAGGTTGATTTATGCCAGCTGCGGATCTGGCTGTAGTTGTTTATCTTACAACAGCTATTTAAACCTTACCAGATCCTCATGTATCTCATCTAATACCTGCTTGTGATACTGAGGGCTCACCTCATGGTAATATGTCTCATTCCGTACCCCGGCATAACACTGCCATGTCTCACAGAATACACCCATATAATAGTATAGCTCATCTAGTAGCCCTGTACACACCAATATATCTTACTAGATAGCTTGACCTCTGATGCCAACTTCCTTCCTGCAATCCCCCTATCACACACCAGCACGAGAATCGGTTGGACATTTTTCAACAATTTTTTTTTTCAGAAAAATGTAGATTTGGCCAAACTGAAACTTTTCATGGGAAAGGTTCAATTCTGATGAATTTCTTGACTTGAAGAAATTTGGAAAAATAAAATGACTAACCTGTTGAGATGTCTTGTCTGGATATTTTCAAAATGAAACATATCCATTTTCTGGTTCAAAATGACTTGAAATGTTAGCTAATTTAAGTGTAATTAAAAAAAATTGTTTTACATGGTTAAAATCAGCATGAAATATTTCAAATGAGGTGAAACAAAAGGGGTTTTTTTTGGCTTTTTGGTTTATGAAATTCATAATGGGAAAAACTCCTGAAATCTCATTTTTTGGTGTGTTTTCACAAAAACATATCCCACCCAGCTGTGTCCTACACAGAGTAGCTTTCTAAAGAAACCCTGTATGGCCCTGATGTATCATCCAAATGTCCCTGAGTGATATCAACCTATCCCACCAAATACTGCCCATCTCCCACAAAATCACACTTTCTCGAATGCTGACAACAACACAGCCCAGTGATGGGTGAGCCTATGCCAAGGATCCAGTTACACTAGCTACTTCTAAAGTAGGCTACTTTACCAGAAGGGCTAGGTAGCCAGTTCGTGGCTTACAGAGCTGCATCTTTTTTTTAGTTCACAGCACAGCGTATTCCAAGCACTGAATCATCCTGGAGAATATGTCCCATCCAGAGGTTCAGACCGCAGCCCACACACGCAAAGGAGGTTCTAGACAGCTGGTGGTGATGTAAGGTAGACTGTGCTGCCCAGTGAGGAGGAAATGTTATTATCCAGCTAATGGGAAGGGTTTTAGTACCCTGTATAGGACCACAACCTGTCGAGGTTATGGGATGGGCTGAACTCTTTTTATTGAGAAGATGGTACTTACTCAGCCCACATGGGTGTTGGGAAGTTTAATGAATAAAGGTAAGTAAAGTGCTCTGAGAGCCTGCTATGAAGGGTCTGTTATTATCATTATTTTATTACTATTTCTTTCTTTATTTTCCAGGCTACAGAGCTGTCCCTTTCTCTATTTAGTTCAATGTGGGGTACCAGCAGGACTCAAGAATGGGCTTTGCTAATGCCATCTACATGGTCACAGGTTAATGGAGAATATCAATACATAGGGCCTGATTCTCACCTTTCTTACCCGAGCTTTGTTTTACCCCACTCTGACTCTACTGTCTTCAGGGGAATAGCTCCCGATTTACACCCATGTAAGAGGCTAGGGATTGTGAACGAAAAGAAATCGCTTTGACCCAGTTAATTGTTGCTGGCTCTGTCTGCCTGTGGATTGTGTTAGAAGGATGTTCCCTGTGGGCTGGGGACAAAGAGAATAGTTTCCTGTAGGATTATTTTTATTTGGGGCAAGAAGCCACAATCTCACTTGTGGCAGGGGCTGTACAAATGCCTAGAGAGAGGTAGCTACTGCCCTGAAGAGTTTACAGTCTAAATAGACAGGGCAGACCATGGAAGTGTTGTTCCACTCCATTTTACAGATGGGAAATTGAGGCACAGAGAGAATAAATGACTCGGCCAAGGTCACAGAGTGGGTCAGTGGCAGAGCTGGGAATAGAGGCCAGATCTCTTAGATCCAGGCCAGTGCTGTGACTGAAAGGCCATCCATCCTCCTTGCACCACCTGGGGAACCTACTGTCTCTAGCTGAATGGTATATGGCCCGGGCACAACAAACAGAACAGTCTGCATAGGTGACTGCAGAGCAGGGCAGGGTGGAGACTAAGTCCTGCAGAGCTAGACAGGGGCTCCCAGCCCTTGAATCCATGCTGTGCTGGAGCACTTCCAGCACTCCCAGGCTCTTACCTGAAGCCCTCGAATGAGTGTAACTGAAGCTGTCAGTTCTGTTGACATGAATTAAAAGCAACACGGCAAGTGGCATTTTCTAGCTGTCCTAATTATCTCCCAAGGAGGAAACCAGCAGCTGCCTTTGGCGCTGCTCTGATCAGCTGCCTCAGGCAGGTTGGTTCTTATATCTTCACCTGTTGGGTTCCCTCTCACGCTGCATAATGTGACACTCAGATCAGTGGCTACGGGGCTTTGGACTCAAGCACCACCAGGCATTGGGACAGTTTGGAGCTGGAATCCCACTGCCCGTCTGAATTCTGTCACTAAAATGGGTTGCATAAAATCCCAGCTCTGACCACCTGCACATTTGGATTTGGATCCAAACCTGGCACCCGTCTCTGAAACAAACGGGCACAGGGACAGGGATGGGGGAGCGGGTCTAAACCCTTCTTCTGAGCTGCCACCTGTTGCTAGAAGAGAAAGGTCTTTAGGATTCTGAGATACTTGAACACATAAAAAACTCCAGCAATCTTTGTATTCCCAGGGCTGGACAGGACTGCAATCAGCTGTGACCAAACCCTCAGGACAGAGTGCTGGCTGGTAAGTCTTGCCCACATGCTCAGGGTTTAGCTGATGGCCATATTTGGGGTCGGGAGGGAATTTTCCTCCAGGGCAGATTGGCAGAGGTCCTGGAGGTTTTTTGCCTTTCCCTGCAGTGTGGGGCATGGGTCACTTGCTGGTGGATTCTATGCAGCTTGAGGTCTTCAGACCACAATTTGAAGACTTCAATAACTCAGGCATAGGTTAGGGATTTGTTATAGAAGTGGATGGGTAGAGTTCTATGGCCTGCTTTATGCAGGGGGTCGGACTAGATGATCACATTGGTCCCTTCTGACCCTAGAATCTATGAATCTATGAATCTATGTTCTCCTTGTCTTTGAGCCAAGGTCTGAAGCAGACACACTGTATCTCTCAAAGGAAAGGCTGTTCTTGGGGAATTTGAAGCCCAGGTTCAAATGGCTTGGATAAGCATCCCATTCTGAACACAAACTGGCCACAGGGCCATCTATATAGTCAGTGATACTATGCCATGGAATGGAGCTATGTTATTTCACACCAGCTGATGGCCCGACCATAAATCTTTTGCTATTCACCCTGTACTAGGAACATGTCCTTGGGAGTGGGACAGGTAGCAGAAGGGAAAGTTGTTCAGAATGGCTCCCCATTCAGCTGACTAACAAGCAACTCTCACTAACTCTGTAATGAGTCCTATCTGATACTTGGCCAGTACGGATAGCAAGCAGAGCAGGGGGTTACAAATACAGTGCAGACATCATGCATGTATGCTGTACATACATACATGACTGTGTGTTCCCATGTGTTTGTACAGCACCTAGCACATCAATGGCATAATCCTGCATGGAGCAAAGCAAAGAATAAATAAGGATAATAGCATGCCTGGATATGACACTGCTACCCCACCTGCTCCATTGATTGTCCCATCACCTCCAGGCTTTGAGCCAGCCCCCTGTGTGGGGATGGGTTCATCCCTGGTGAATAAAAAGTCAGATTAATGGGATGAGTGAAGAGCCCTTCTGCAGCCCTTCAATGTGCCTTCAGCTGCCTGGTGAGGGTAAAGGAAAGGAGCACCTGCAAAGCAGCAGAAAAGAGTGGTAGCGAAAGGCGAAATGATCGAGCGACAGCAGGCGAGGAGAATCAAACGCGGGAGGAATGTATTTGTTTTTTATTCTCCCAGTGCCGTGTCTGCTCCCGACAAAGCCGCTGGAAATTGTTACAGACAGATCGAGTGTCTTCCAGTTTCTGTGTCAGAGAGTTTTCCTGATTTCATGAACCATGCAAGAGAAAGGTCAGGCAGAGAGAGTGGGAATGACCAATTCAGCAGAGCTCTGACATTATCACTGATGCGGTCAGGTTCACTGGGTTTTAACTCTAGGAGCCAGTCAGGCTTGGAGACTCACAAGGTGTTATCACCTTTGGAAGGGTCACCTCGAAAGGCAGGTCAGGGACCATCTCCTATAAAACACAGCCCCTGGGGAACACTTTGCCCTCACCCTGCTGAAAGCACTAGACACTTCGCTGATCTCTGTCAAGAGTGATCACTGGTTATTACATTAAAACCTGAACAGGAGACTGGGGGAGGCTGGAGAAGAGTTTGGAAATCTACCCATCCTTAAGTGTTCAAATGCTCTTGGCTCACTGAAGCATGAAGGAGGGACACTGCCCTTCTTAAAATATGGGCCAAGAACCGGTGTTAGGTCATTAACAGGTGATGCTCTTAGAACTAGCGATGGGCCCGAATGAAATCCCTGGTACCAGTTTAGGTGTGGTTCAGAATCCAGCTCTGGAATTTGGACCTCTACTTGTGCCACATGTTATAGGATGTGGGCATATAATGATTCCAATACACTGTACACGACGTGTGTTCACTTTTAATACATAGAATAAAGCTATTGTCAAGCCTGGAAAGGACAGTGATGAAAAGAAAAATGCAGAGAGGCTCATTTTGAACCAGTACCTAAGGCTGAGGTTTGCAATGCCGCCTAGAAGACTGGACACCCAATTCCTGTTAATTTGAATCGCTTCACTGAATCATCCCAAGTCTGCAATGCTGAGCAGGAAATCTCCTGAAAGCAGGTTCACCGTGAGATTCAGAGGACTTCCTGTAGGAGCCGGCAACTAGAACTTCAGAGGCAGCCACAAAAATGAAAAGTGACAGGCAAAAAGTTATTGTTATGTTTAGAAACCTCAATGACTGTTCAGCCCTGTTGAGTCTGGGTTTTGGGCGAAGGTCTGGTTGATTGCTATTTGGTCTGAAGTGATTCATCCCTAGTTAAAGATCCAGATAAATTAATTAAGGGCAGATAAATGTGACTTGATATGGAATCCTGGCTATGAAGTGCTACCAATATCATTATTGTGAGGGAAACACACATTCCAATTCCCTAGTAAAAGACATTGTGCTAACTTAGGAGACGATGACCCACTTCATCTTGGTGTTCTCCAAGTCTTTACAACAGTGGTTCTCAAACTTTTGTGCTGGTGACCCCTTTCACACAGCAAGTCTCTGAGTGCAAACCCTCTTATAAATGAAAAACACTTTTAAATATATTTAACACCATTATAAATGCTGGAGGCAAAGCGGGGTTTGGGGTGGAGGCTGACAGCTCGTAACCTCCCATGTAATAACTCTGTGACCCTCTGAGGGGTCCCGACCCCCCAGTTTGAGAAACCCTGCTTTACAAAGTATGGCTGCAAAAATGGATGAAGCATTGTCCAGTGGTTAGAGGAGAGGACTGGAAATCAGGACACCTGGGTTCTATCCCTGGATCTACCAATGCATGACCTCGAGCAGTCACTTCACTGCCCTGTGCCTCAGTTTCCCTATTGTAAAACGGGTCTAATGATACTTACCTCACAGATGCTGAGGGCATTGCTATATGACTATTGCAAACAAACAGATCACTAGCTCTTGCTGGGCTCCCCAAACGTTAGTGAGAGATGGGGACCACCCCAGGACAGTTCTATATGGAAGTCCGACCACCTGACAGCAAATAACACTGCAGTGCTCTGCGTGGCTGCTATACAAGCTGAGCCTGAAGTCAGAGCAATAAACCAATGCCAGCTCTGGGGATGGATGGATTAGGGAACAATGCGTACGCTTTGGTGATGGGTTTGGCTGACACTCAAGTGCTGATGCTGAGTTTCCAAATGACGTTAACAAATAACAGCTGGGCTAAAGCTCCTCACTAAACCAATGGAAACCAGATTTCCTGCTGATCGTTGGCCTAATGCCCTATGGAAAGAATCAGATGTAGTCTGGATTCCGGCAAATTGAAAATATGGTGCCACTGCAGCAGAAGGTTCCTGGGTTTTAGGTCAACTCATGGGAGGTGGAGAGGTCAGCAGTCTTTACCCTTATCCCCAGTAAGAAGTGGAGCAGGATATTTGACTGCGCTAGCAAAGGAGACCTGACTAAGGCAGCACTCTGTATGGAGGGATTGGATTGATGAGATTATTACTATTAATTCCCATAGCGACTAGGAGCCCTAGTCATGGCCTGGGACCCCAGTGCACTAGGTGCTGTACAAACACAGAACAAGAAGGATGCCCCTTCGCCCAAAGAGCTCACAATCTAAGATGATAATGGGCTGCCACTGTGGAAGTCATAAAAAACCTCGCAGAGAAGCAAGAGTTCTTATCTTCCATGCTCTGGTAGGTTCCGCTTCTACTGTTAGTGTCTTGATTCCAGGACATAACTGGTGTTTAGAGACCACCCCATAAAGGATTGAGGCCTGGATCACCAAGGTATTTAGACTTCTAACTTCCATTGAAATCGATGGACGTTAGGAACCTAAATACCTTGGTGGATCCGGGCCCTCACTCCCTCTGGCCTCTTAGCTCTGATCCTAAGGGCTTGCACTGATGGTGGGTACTGAGCCAAAGTGAAACAATGCGAGGCCAGCAACACATGGCAGTTCAGGATCACTGAGCTCAGATCCAGACCCCCTGCTCTGTTCCCTCTGGGCCAGGCTGGCAGCATAAAGGGGAAGTGATGCCCTCATGTGACAGTTAGGGACCCCCACACTGCACAGGGAAATCCCTGGGTGGGCTTTATGCCACCTGCTTTGTCTCTCCTGCTATGCTAGGGGTGTAGCAGGAAGACATTGAGCTCTGGTGACTGGGGGCTGTTGGAAGAGTCCCTAGGATGGTGGTTCTAGTGGGTGCAAGTTAGAGTAACTCTGGGATTGCTCCTACTTACATTGGCTCTGCTGTGATTGTTAAATGGTATCACTGTAGTGCTTAAAGGCCCCAGTCCGGATTGGAGCCTGTGATGGGGTGTCTACCCAGCAGAGGCACTGACTGGGCTAATGTGGGATGGAGAGGCCAATTTACACACCTGGTTGTGCCTGGACAGTGGGCCAGACCTACCTAGAGATGAAGGCCAGCTGGAGAGGAGCTGGGTGATGCTATAAAGAGAGGAGATCTGGTGCTGAAGGGGTCTCAGGAAGAGATGAAGGAACTCTGCAGTCGCTGCCTTGGTAGCAGAGAGATTAGGAAGGCTCTTGCAGGGTGAGGAGGAGGGCAGAGATTGGTTTAAGTTTGTACTGTTGGTTTGGGATTTTGCTGGGCGATTCCAAGGGAGAGCCCTGCAAGTCCTGCCCTGAAAGAAGGAACAACCTGTGGGGAGAAGACTATGGTAGGAAGAAGTCCAGGGAGGCAGCAGCAAGGATTCTGATGGAACAGAACTTGACTGCTGGTTATAGGGCCCCTGGCCTGGACCCTGGTGTAGTGGGAGGGCCTGGGTCCCCCCACCAGCTGCTGGGGAGGATAGTATGAGGCCCCAGAGCGGGGTGTGAGGGCCACACAGCACAGAGTCAGGGCCCAAGACCTTTTGTAAGGACACCGGACTATTTTTGTTGGACTTTCTGTTACCCCTGAAGGGTTGGGACTAAAACAACCAGGGGGCTGAGGAGGACTGCCCGGGACTGGGATGGCCTTGGGAGGGGGCACTAGAGCAGAAAAGAGCTGCTACCTTATGCCCAGCCCCTATGGATACCCCAGCAGGGAGTCCACTCTTCTACAAGGCCCCATTTTGGTAGGCACAGGTACAAACACAGGGCAAGACGTCCGGCCTGCCCCAAAGATCTTGCCATCTAACAGAGAGAAGCCAGATGAAGGGTGGGAGGGAAAGAGGGGACGTGACCTGCCCAAGGTCACACAGCAGGGCAGTGGCGGGGTTAGGGATAAGCATAGTTCACAGAAGTCCTAATCCAAAGTCCTGTCCTGCAGTGCACACTGCTTCTCTGCTTGCTTAGTTACTGCACTGCCAACCTGACATGGGGCAAGGGGAAGCAAAGATGATGAACCCCGAGGGTGAACAGTGACTTGTCCCTCAGTTATCCCCATGCAGTGCCACCGGAGTCAAAGTAACCGGGAGGAGAATTTGGCCCAGTTTGCCTATAGGGAAACCACTGGAAATGGGCTGGATGGGCTACCTTAGCAGAGACACTCTCTGCTACATTCTTTGGTGGGTTTTATCCCTCCATCATCATCTAATAGCTGAAGCCCAGATATATTTCGGAGCTATTCTAGGGGAACCTGAGGGTGGGAGCCATGATTGTGAAGCTTGCGTCATTAGCCTCCATCTGTTCTTCTTTCCCCCAAAGTCTCTTTCTTTAAGGCCCCAGAAAGGAGTGATGGGTGGACTAGCCCACTCTGTTATTATTTTGTCCACCAATTTGGCCTAATATTTGACACTTCAGCTTTGGTTTGTTAATTTGTGGGCCCACATTGCCTTGTTTATCATGCATGACTTTAACATAGTCCTTGAGTTATATTAGAAGGCAGTTTTGCTTGGATTAATGTAGTTTTTCTGTTTTGTTTCCTTGCTCCTGTTTCCATTACCATTTGTGATTATAGGGTTATTGTAACATTTTATGAACTTACTCACTTCTAACAGCCAAACTCACAATTAGAGTAAATTTGCTGGCCTCTTGGAATCCAAGAGAGTTAGGTAGCTGAGTATCTTTGAGGGTCTCGCCTTGAGCACCTTCCAGCAATGCATTAAGTGATGTGACTAATACGTGTCTCCTTTCTTTCTCTCTAAGGGGAAAATGATGGGATGCTAAAAATATCTCGATTTTTTGCCTGCTGTGCTTTGTGTGTGTTAGAGAAGGCAGGTGTAGGACATTGGCCTGGCACTTGCACTTGCTTGAAGTTAGCAGTTGGCGACATTTGAGGCTGTTCTTAGCTCCTGGGGGAATTCCACGCTCTGAGACTGACTCCTTAACAGCTCCGCCTCCTGCACAGACTGTATGCTTGTGATGTGCAGTTCCCTGATGCCTGACTAGTAGAGTTGTCAAACACCATCCTCACCCTGGAGCTTCGGAGAGCTTTTAAGTGCCCTAGGCCCAGATCACTGAGCACTCTGAAGGTCAGGGCAGCATGCATTAATTCGACTTGACAAAGCGAGCAGTATTCCAACCCCGAGCATTCAAAAATCATGTATTTTGGGGCTTAGCCCCCAAATCGTGAGATTTTTAAAAATCAAGTATCAGGGGGTAGCCATGTTAGTCTGTATCCACAAAAACAACTAGGAGTCCGGTGGCACCTTAAAGAGTAACAGATTTATTTGGGCATAAGTTTTCGTGGGTAAAAAACCCACTTCTTCAGATGCATGAAGTGAAAATTACAGATACAGGCATAAATATATATGTGCCAATATTCATGTGCCAATATATATTTATACCTAAATCTGTAATTTTCACTCCATGCATCTGAAGTGGGTCTTTTACCCACGAAAACTTATGCCCAAATAACTCTGTTAGTCTTTAAGATGCCACTGGACTCCTCATTGTTTTTTTAAAAATAAAGAGATTTTTTTAAATGTTGGGTCCTTTTGATTTTACATTCTGGTTTTTGAACCTGTCGAATATGCTTGGGACACATTTTCAAGCTTATCTCTATAACAAAGGCTGACAGGAGACTGACTGGTAAAATGCAGGCCGAGAGCCTCACCTAATCACATGACTCCAGGAGTTGGGCTTTAGGAAAACACCAAATATTGCACAGGAGGTTTGGTAATGCTTCAAGAAGAGACGCTGTGAGCAATCGTGCATGGCTCAAGCAGGGCTGGTCCTAGGGCTCATGGGGGTCTGTGCAAAGCATATATACATGGTCCCATTGAGCACCATCTTGGTCAGGTTCTGATCACTTGGGACCTGCCCCCATCTCACTCTGTCTGACTGCCCCCCTACTAGCTTGACTTCAAATCTATGGGTGTAGCAGTAGGGCTGGGGAACTCTTGGTGCTAACGGGTAGTGGGAGTAGGGCAGCCATGAGGGAGCCATCCAGTCATAGATGAATGATGACTGCCCTCCAGAGTGTGGTTGGTGCTTCTGGCGTGGAAACGTGGGCAGCCACCCCCTTGCCATAGGTTGTTGGAGGCTTGGTGGCACAAATCTCCCTGCAGGAGTCATTGGCAGCACTCTCGGCAGCTTGCTCTGAACCACCATTGGCTGGGTCAGGAGGAAGTGCCTCACCAGTAGTCACGGAGACAAACCCGTTGTGTGGGACTCAGAGGACGGGGAGCCTTTTATTACACTGTGATTACAATTAGCAAAGGGTGTGTTTGTGCTGAGACTGGGGGGTGGGGAGGGAGGGTGCCCTGACCTCTCATCGTTGCCCTGACTGTGTCCCCATCTGAAGGTCTAGCATATCCACTCTCACTACTTAATGATACTGACATTACCCATCCGCCCAGCATCGTGGGGCTTTTGTCTTCATTCAGGCAGAAATGAAGTTCTCCTGGGCGCACTTATCAATCACTGCAGAGCTCCAGCTGTTCAGGAGCCTTTGGATCGACTTCAACAGCCGTGCTTACAAATTGTCTCTGAATAGCACCGAGCTGAGACCCCCTTTTTTGTCATTGTCTTCCGACAAATGTTTTTTTTCGGCAGCCTTTCGCAGACGTTGCCGGCTGCCTTCTGCCGCGGTGATTGAAAACGGGCCTGTTTTGCATTCTCCTGCCGGAGTCCTGGGTTCAGGGAGCACTCCCCGAGTGCCACTCCACCCGAGCGCCGTGCCAAAGCCAATTACATGCATAGTTTTGCTGATTGCATTAAAATCATTAGAATGAAAGATTCTGAAATCGTACATTAAGGGGGGAAATTAGAAAAAGCTTCAGAGACAGACAGAAGCGTCCCCAAAGTGAGGACTATACAATTAGCTCAAATTGTGTTACATACACACAGACTAGAAGTAGCTCCTGTAACAAATGACCTTATTATTGCCAGTCCCTCTCTCCCTCCTTCTCTTTCTCTCCTTCTCTTCCTCCTTCTCATTCTTTCTTTCCTTCTCTCTTAAACTTCCATTTTCTCTAGTACTTTCTTCTGCCCATTCCCCTTGTTGCCGTCTGTCCTCCCTCCTTTGATTTCTCTTTCTCCTGCATCCCCCTCGCCGTCCCTTCTTTTGTCCGGGTTGGTAGTCGTGCAGAGAATAAAAGGGAGATTGGGGATGGGGTTGCTGGGAGAGAACATGTGTGGAGCTGCTTCACAGGCTATTGAGAATCAGTGAGAGGAGACGGACAAAGGATGAAACCCTAAAGTTAACTTTCAACTGAGCAAGAGGCAGAAATGGAGCAAAGACAATGCTTGGAATGCTGTCTACACACTCGTGGTAAACGATAAGCCTATTTGCAAGCCTTAACCTGTCTAGCTGCACTTCATATCCAGTGCCAGGAAGCAGGCTAACATGATGGAAAAGAGCACCTGGAAATCCAAAGTCCAAACTGCAGTACCCCATAGAGAAACGTTGACACAGGAGGAAAGAATTTGGCCATTTTCTGCATTCAGCTCCACTGGTATGAAATCCAAGTAACTCTGTTGAAATCCAGGGGGTTACTCAGGATTTACAGAGGTTGGCAAGTTGGGCCTAGCTGTGATCTCAAATCCATGCTAGAGGAAGTTACTCCTGCCTAACAGTGGTGTATTTTAGATCTGAATCAGGCCCGGTAGAGCTGGGAAGAGAATCCTAGCCCCCTGAATCCATCAAAACTTGCAAACCTTTAACATACATTTTTCTATTGTGTCTCATTTCCACGTATGATTCCTGTCCACTGAACTCTATATGCCCCACTGTTCCAGCAAGTGCTCCAGTATTCACCAGAGACCCTTGGCTTACTAGTCACTGTGATCTGGGCACTCTGGCCCCAGATCATCTCATGTGCATTTGTGAGTCATTCACGTCAATGGTATTGCTTAATTCTGTATTCCAGCCTCTAGGTCCCAACTCTCTACTGTAGGCTCTGTGTATCCTTCATCCTCTATGTACCCACTCTGTCCCCGGCACTAAGCATGTTAATTGTCTTCTCTGGATTTGCCAATATTATGATCATTTGTGGTTATTGCTACTATTACTAATCCCTTACAGCACTGTATGTTCACCAGGCACTGTACAAACATTAAGTAAGAAGCCATGTTCCCTGCCCTAAAGAGTTTCGGAGCAGAAATGGGATTCCAGTGCACAGGAAGTGTGTAGGGATTATTGGCAAGGAGAACGAAGAAAGAAAGCCTCCTGGAAGAAGTGAGTTAAGGGAAAGGGAGAGAGGGGACTTGGGAGACCAGAAGAGGGGCTGTTGCAGGTTTAAGGGGCAGCATGAGGCAGGGCATGAAGCTGGAGTGGGAGAAGGAGATAAAGGAAGAGAGGTTATTGAGGAAGGATGGGAGTAGGTGTGGGAGACATAAAACCAGCGATCTAGATGGGTGTGGGATTTGGTTGTGTCCCATACTGTAAGTGAGAACAAGGATCTTGATGTGGGCAGAGACAGGAAGCCAATGGAGGGGAGAGGCAATGTGGTCAGGGTGGAAGGTGACTTTCCTGGGGGTGTTCTACACAGACTGGAAGTGGGCGGGTAAGAGGCAGGGACACCCAGAATAACCACCCAAGTGAGAGAGGACCTGAGGGCAAGGCAGGGGCAGGTTTCAGTGACATTAAAGAGGAAGGAGTGGTGGGCGTTAATGCGAGCAATTAGGTAAGGTGGAAGAATTAAAGGGAAGAGTCAGAGATGGCACTGGGATGCAGGTGTGGGGGGCAGGAGAGTGGAGTGGTGGAAGGGAGGCAGGCAAGGGATTGGGGGGAAGCTAAGTCAGGAGATGTCAGAGAGGAGCCTGGAGCCATGAAACTGGGAGAGGCTGGGGAGCTGAGATGTTACCAGGGGCGGCTCTAGGCATTTTGCCGCCCCAAGCACCGCAGGCAGGCTGCCTTCGGCAGCTTGCCTGCAGAGGGTCCGCAGAGGGGGCCTCTGAAGCCATGAGACCAGCGGACCCTCCACAGGCACTCCTGCAGGAGGCCCTCTGAAGCAGCGGGACCAGCGGACCCTCCGCAGGCAAGCCGCCGAAGGCAGCCTGCCTGCCGCCCTCGCGGCGCCGGCAGAGTGCCCCCCACAGCTTGCCACCCCAAGCACGCGCTTGGCATGATGGGGCCTGGAGCTGCCCCTGCATGTTACTTTGAGAATCATCCACAGAAAAGTGGTAGTTGAAACAGTGGGCGTGTGCAAGGCTGCCAAGGGTCCACCAGCAGCCAGGACTCCTCCCACTGAGGCTACAGAGCTGGCTACAGTTCCACTGCAGCTGTCTTCTGCCTCAGACACAGGCATTCTTAGCTGTTGGCAGAACCTAACAGCAGTCAATGGAGTCTCTCTATTCACGCCTCTAAGGCAGGTTCCCTCCTCCCAGAGCTCTCTCCTGTGGAGTTCTTACAGGGCTCAGTTCTTTCCCTTCTCTTCATGAGG
The DNA here is from genome assembly GCF_025201925.1 of Gopherus flavomarginatus. NCBI lineage: Eukaryota > Metazoa > Chordata > Testudines > Testudinidae > Gopherus > Gopherus flavomarginatus. The sequence goes on along the minus strand of NC_066622.1, from coordinate 67,054,157 downwards.
GCACTGTGAGATGAGGGGTCTCAGATGCCAGCCATACATTGGCAGCACTCATCTCTGTAGGTTTCCTCCCCATCAGCAGCAAAGCAGTCACTCAGCGCCCCCCAGGAGGGGCACAAAGCAGCACCAGGATAAGCAAACAGTGGCTCAGCCTCATCCCCAGCAGGATGAAGGTGCTGAAAAGGACATGGGGAAGCACTGAGAGGATCTGGTAACATCCAGAGAGTCACTCCCAGCTCTACAGCTGAATGCCCAGGTGGCCACTTATTTCCATCTTCAATTGGTATGAAAATGGTGCCCCTATCTGTTGGATCCAGACTGGGGCACGGTGATGCACACCTTTGCTCCTGCAGTGCCTTCTGTCTGGGGCTGAGAGTGGGAGCCAAGCTGGAGCAGCAGCTACTCCAGAAAGCAGGTCCCCATCTCCTAGGCAGGACATGTGGATGAGATTACATCTCTCCAGTTACTGGGCACCCTCTGTTGGCTCTCCATTCAGTACCAGATGCAATCCAAGGCCTTCATCCTCACCTTCAAAGCCCTCCATGGGGTAGGCCCCAGTTAGATTAAGTGCCACCTCTCCCTTTGTTCCACTCCCATACTGTGAACAGCTGGCATGATGCCATTGTGAGGAAGCTCCCCATCAGTGCTGGGGATGAGGCAGTTATGGGGATGGTCACCCAGCTGTGGGCTCCTGTGCCATAGGGGATTAGGATGAACCTTGCCTCTTTCCAAGAACCATGCAAGACACATCTGTTTACATCAGCCTGTTCTCAATAGCGGCAATGACATTTCTGCCAGCGAATCCTCTTCTCCTCTTCATAGACATCAGTCCGGAAGAAGAGCAGCCGATGGAGTAGGCAGCAGAGAACACAGCCCTGCTAGGATGGCCTTGAAGCTGCAAATGTTATATTTGGTGCCCAGATAGCAAGATGATGGGCACATTAAAATCAAACAGAGAGAGAGAGAGGGCAGGACCTAGAACGGGGCCAATAGAAAGGGGGGAATGGAGGTTGGGGTCCTGGCCAAGCAGACACTGTTTGAACAATAGCCCAAGCACTAAATGCCTTTGCAGTATCTCGGTCCAGTGTGCCCTTTCTGTGCCAGAGCTGTCCTGGCCTCTCCCTTTGAAATTAGGCTCTCTCTGCTTTCTTGTGCCCAGGGCTTCATGTGCCATCTCCAGACTCTGAGCCATGTCTTTTCTGTACCTGGAGCACCATATGGTCTCACTATACACTCAAGGATCTTTGTGCTCCTCCTCTTTCTACCTTCAGTTCTATCTGCCCGCTCTTCCCCTAGCTCCTAAGCATCTCTTCTCTGCTCCAAGCCCAGTGGTGCTTTCTGCCCCCTTCTCTTTCCTGCCAGGCAGTCCCATATGATGAGGGCTGTTGGATAGAGAAGATCCAGCTTTGGAGGGTAGGGGGTGGGTTTGGTTTGCGGATCAGAGCTGCTGCTGATTGGGTTGAGCTGAAGCTATTACTTTTGATGCAACTTATAAAGGTGTTTTCTCTTGTTTGCTTGGGAATATGTGGAAGGATCTGCTGCAGAAAGCCCATGGGGTCAACAGGAGCATCTCCATTGCCTTTGGATAGGGCCTGAAGTGAATGAGTATGTTGGTGTGGATGGACTGGCTGGGGGATGTGTCCTATGGTAGGATCAATGCTGAGAAAAGATGGTGCTTTACTGGGGGTGGAAAATGGAATTGTCACCATGGAATGAATGAATTGTACAGTTTCTCTTTTGTAACCCAGGGAATAATTAAGATAGATGGATAGATGAATTAGCTGTCCTGCAAGGTCAAAAGTGGATTGCCTTATTACTCTATTATTTCACCGCTGTGGAACTATCACCACTAACACCTTTTTCATGATATTTTGTACATCCGCACCAAAAAGAAAAAGGGAGAGAGATACAAATTGATCGTTTGCCGGTGAAATCAGTCTTCGTCATCGCCGGCAGTGCTTGGATTAATGGGATTGAAGGCTGCTGGAGGTTCAGCCAGAGAGACGGGCGGAAAAACAAGAGAAATTGGTTTGCCCCCCTGGGAATGGGATTGATGTGACTTGTACGGAACTGCTGCTGCGGCGGCAGCGGCGGCTGTGCTGTTAATGCTGTTTTAGAAACAGGGTTTGGAGAAGGGCGAACAAAATAAATCTTAGGCTGGAATACTGTAGGCTGCCATGCTACCCGCTGCTGCAGGCCCCTGGGGAAGTGTAGGAAACCCTTCTTGCTGGGCCTTAGAGAAAGATAGAGCTCAGTCCCTGGAGAAACCCAACCACACTCACATCTCCTCCCACCACTCGAGTGGAGCTCTAATGACAGACTTTTGGATGAGAATTGGCAATTGCTGGAGAATTCCTTCCAATCAGCTCACAGTGCTGTCCATGGAGACCTCCTGAATGGACAAAGAAGGTCCTGGGAGGCATGGGAGACTGCCAGGTAGGGAAGGAAGGAGCTGAGAAAAAGGTGGCCTGCAGAACGGAAGGGCTGGAGATACACTAATCTAAGCCAACATGCCTTTAATGTGGGGAGTGGATGGAGGAGCATGTCTGAGGCCTCAGGAAAAGAAGAGCTCTGTTTTCTGCATCTTCTGGGCTTCCAAGGCTGAAGAGATGGCTCTGAAAGGCTTCCCTTCCTTTGAGGTTCTTGGTTAGATCTTAGGAAGATGCAGGAAGGGATGTGGGGTTGTCCATTCCCCTGGCAAAAGAAAATTTCTGAGCGTGGTGCCCCATTCTTGTCCAGTGTCGGGGTATCTGTGATCTTCATGCTCACTAGGCATCAGGACTGGCATCAGTGGGAATCTCCCTCCATGTGCACTCAATGTCAATGGGCTTCTTCCCCTGCCCTAGTTCATTGGCAATGCACATCCCCTCTCCCCCGGCCGCCCCTGCACTCACCCAGTGGACATTTCCCTAGGCCCAGTATTGACGGGTGACTATAGATCTGTTGGGATGTAGATGGAGAACAGAACTGGGCAATGCTGAGCTGAGGGCTGCGTTTGACTCTGGGCTACAGCACAGTTATAAATATATTCTTTCTATGATGATCTAAGAAAGACCCAATCCCTGACACTCTAGATCCTCACCTGGTGTAAAAGGGCAGAGCTCCAATGGAGCAAGACAAGGGTGATTTGCGCCAGCTGAGGCTCTATACGCACTTTTTGTTATACATCCTTTGGCCAATGATGGTTTGAAGGGCGAAGAAAATGATCTGGAAGCCTCAAAAGAGTGTCATGAAACCCCAAATATTTGTAAAAATATGCCCAGAGTGGCCCCACACCTCTGATCCCACTGGGCCCTCTCACTCTGAGGTGGGTAGTGCTCCCCAACCGTGCAGCTGTGACATTGTTAAAAAGCTCTTTCCATGGGGGAGGAGATAGGCCAGATCTGAAACACCAGATCCAAAGACCTCTGAACTTTGGGAGTTTCAGAATCCAAACCTGGATCTGGATCCAAATTTACCAGCTGTGTCCTGTCTACAAAGGACTGTACTATGACCCTAGGGGATGCTCAAACTGATGATTGCCAGCAATGGCCCTAAGATTAGCCTGAGTATAACGGTGAGCTGGACAGGTTCCCTTCTCCCCTGGCATCACTTCCATCCTGCCCCTACGCTAAGGGCTAAGAAAGGGAGTGGCATAGAGGCATTCACTAGCTCTAAGCCCTCTGCACATGAGGGCATTCCCCGGTGGCTGGTTAAACCAGCTTTCCTCCTACTTTACGGTCCCAGAACAGCAGAAAGCGGAAGGAAAATGTCTCAAAATCAGGACCAGGAGGGTACAACACAGGTGTGACCTGTCTCTGTTCCTCTCCATGGCCTGTTAACGCTGAAGTTAAAATAGGACAATTTAAATCTCGACCTTAAACTATTTAGTTGCTGATTCTTTCAGCAGAAACATCCAGGTCTTCCGGGATTGTGGGTGGAATTTGGGACTGTAGGTGGGACTGGGGTAGAATCCCAGGACTATATTCCCTTCCCCTGCATTCTGACTCAGGGACTTTAATGTGGACCAGTGTGAGCTCCCTGTTGTTTCCCTGTGTAAGCACTTGAGCCACAGCACTAGCCAGGCTGGGACCCAGAGTGAATTAGCCAGGCACTGGGCATAGAGCTCGCTCGACGGAATGTGAACCCAGAAATCTACACAGACTTTCCCAGTCTGCTCCCTCCCTCGCCTGACACACAGCTCAGGATGGCCCTGGGTTCTGGGAAATTTCTTTCCCGGCACAGTGAGCAACAGAAAAACCTTGATGCAAAACATTCCGGTGTTTGCATCAAGCAACTGGCTCTGAAGATAGTCAGGGTGAGCTGAGCCTATTTAATAGCAGTGAGAACAGACGCAGTGCAGGGCCTTTGCCACTGGGACAATATTGTGCTCTTAGATCTGCACAGTGGATCCTGCCTTGTGCTTTCTGCTTACCCGATGAGAGATCCATACATGTTTGGGAGGGCAGGACCACTCGAGTCCAGAATTCCCGGGGCAGAGCTGAGAGGAGTGTTTTGCTCTCTGTGGCTAGGAGTAGCTGCCTTTTAGTAATGTAGTGAAATGATAACAACTAATCCTGGTGCTCCTTCCCCTCACCTCTCTGTTCCTTCATCAGCTGATTTGTTTATGACTCTTCCCAGGAGGCCTTGCACTATCTTTTCTCTTCCTACAACACTTTTTAAAAAAAAACCATAACACTCCAGTTAAGGCGCCCCAGCAAACACTATAGGATGGGAACTGTCAGACTGGTGCAGCCATGTTGCCCCTCCATCCAGTAGCTCTCTGTGTGTTCTAGAGCCATGGAAAATCCTCTAAAAATATAGGGACAGATTCTCAGCTGGTGGAAACTGGTGTTGGATCTGGCCAACTCCGTTGGTAGCGCAGGGGCTAGTGATGCGCTAATGGGGTTACAGCAGGTGTAACCAAGGAGAGAATTTGGCTCCATAACATTTTCACTAAATCTGAATTGGAGACACAGGACTATATCTTGCCCTTACCTATGCTCCAGGCTGCCTCACTGACTCCGATGGGCTCAGAGAGGGCGTATGTTAAGGCAGAATGGGGCCTTCATACTATCCGTCCTTGGCTCCTGGCACTCTCATAATCCAGGCATGCTGGGTTTTGATGAGAACTCTTGCCACGGTGGGGCTCTAATGCAGTTAGAGGCAGACTTGGAGCACTCCAAATGCAGGGGCCCAGCAGCACCCGACACAGACACTAAGGTCTAGACTGGAGCCCTCAAGGCACAATCCCTCCCCCCAATCAGAATTTGGCCCTAGACCATAGAGTAACAGGAATTAGAGATAGAAAAGGCCAGAAGGTCCCAATTCATCCATGCTCACAAGGGCCACTAGTAATCTGTCTGTCTGCTCAAGCTGGAGGGTTTCACCGTCGGGAAGCCTGAGTGGTGTGCGGGTACCAAGGTTGGGAAATGCTCAGAATGGTGCATGTGGGAAATACTACAGCGCAGGGAAAGCAAGGCTCCCAACCAGGTGTGAGACATCATTCCTAGACAGGAAGTCATGTTTCTAGGCTGATGCATTGTGGGTGAACGGTGGTAGGAGGTGGCAAGACATGGCAAGATTCTGCCCTTTGGCCAGATTGTGACTCTTTTACTCAGTCCTGACTCAAGCCAACTCCTGTTGATTTTGAGATCAGTTTGGCTAAGTGAGGACTGACAGAAAGAGGTAATTACCTCAGTGTTGGTCTTTCAGTGGGAGTCGGCCTGCATGAGGGCTGGGGGAAAACAGGGGCCCATTCTGTTCCCATGAAGTCAGTGAGGTGCTTTATGAATGAGGAGGCTCTGAGCAGGGGTTCAGGATATGGGCCCTTAGGAACAGCCATCAATAGCCATATAACTGTGACGCTTAGCAGGGTGCTCTATAGTATGTGACATCTGTCAGTCATTAGTGTCCAGCTGAAAGGGCTCCACCTCACTGTACTGACAGCCCATTGGAACTGTGCTGGAAACAGAGCAAGCTCAGCTGCTTCAGCGAGTTCATGCTGCTGGATCCCTGGACGGAATTCGGGTGGGATCTCTTTGGAGAGCAGCCTTGATCCCACCCTGTTTGCAAGGCGCATCCCCCTGTTGCATTCTCCAGCACAGGCCTTCCCACCATGGCACATCAAGAGGCTTTGGAGCCATGAAGGAGCAATGTTAACCTGCCTTCCAAATAGAGACTCTGCATCCATTGGCACCACGTGGGCAAGTGCATATTTCTCTGTGTGTATGTGTCAGTTATGGTCATTGTCATGAGGCGACTGGCTCCTTTAAGGGGAAATGGGGTCTGCCCCACCTGGGCCATAATTAGCTGTCTCCCAGCCAGAAGGCACAAGCTAATGGAGTGAGATGATAGCCTGATGGACACCTGAGCTGTATAAAAAAGGGCTGAGATTACTCAACAGGGGAGAGGGGAGCTACAGGGAGCAGACTGGGCTCCTTAGAAGGCTCTGAGGTAGGGCCTGCGGGAAGGTCCCTGGGGAAAGCTGCTGCAGTCCCCTGGGAGGAGCAGCAGTGGGGATATGCTAGGGGGAAGGTCCTCCAGGGCAAAAGCACCGGAGACCGTGTTCAGTCAAAGAAGCTTGTTGCAGGACCTGGGAGAAGGGCTGAAGAGCAGTGGACTTCAGCGAGTGAGAGGCACTCCAGGGAAAGTGACCTGGGTGTCTACAACAGGGCAGGGAAGGACCTAAAGGGGTTGGGAACTGGACTGGCAGACAGATGGGGTGCTCGTGGAGAACAAGCCCTGCGAGGCCATGTCCTGGTGTAAGAGGGTGCTCTGGCGGTGAGTTCTCTTCCCCCTCAGCATTAGGTCTGCACCTGTAGCTGTTTAGGGGCTGAAATCTTTGAGTGCAAGAGTCTAAGTGTCCCACGAACGTAAGAACAGGCATGTTAGTCAAAGCACAGTTCTGCCTTGTAAAGGGGTGGGGGCTGTTACAGGCTCTGACTCGTGAGGGGGTAATGCTGAAATAGGCCATGACTCCGCCCTTTGATGGTGCTGAGCCCGGCTCAGGGTTAGAGAGGGGGAGCCTTGTGCTCTTCTAAGAGTTTGCACCATTGCAAAAAAGCTAGGAACAGCCTGGCCATGCCTCCTCTAGCGGTTAGAAAGACCCATGTTTTTACTTGCAGATAAGTTGCATTTGATCTAGAGTCACTGAGAGAACACACAGAGCCCTGTACAGATTCTTCCATCGCTTTTCAACGTAAAACTGCATTTTTAAGGTGAAAATGTTCAAAGGTGGCTGCTGACTAGCTTGTTTTTATGGTGCCCAGCTTGAGATTCTTCCCCCCTAGATGGAATCAAAGCTGCTCAATGGTGTGTCATAGGCCCTGTGTTGTGAATTGCCTCAGTGATATACTTGCAGATCAGCAGGAACTGAGCTCTGGGTGCTGCTGCCCGGAGATTCCGAGCAATCCGGGCATGCAGCATGGTGATCATTACGTTACCTGGTAGATTTAGTAGGAGCAGCCTTGTGATCTGACACCACTGCCTCTGGAGCATTAGGGCACCTCTGGTTTAAATGAAATGACCAGCCCCTTTCTCACCTGACTGATATCACAGATTTTTCTGGACCATGTCAACCTTTTCCAACCCTATCTATGCCAGAAGTTATCTTGTTTGGTGGGTTTTGTTTTGTTTTTTGGGGTATTTTTGCACTGGTGAAGCAAAAGCAGTGCAAACCCTCAGTGTAGACACACTGAACTGGTGTGAGCTGGCGCTTGCACTATTGCAATTTAGCCTAGTAATTTATTTTTGCACCAGTGCAATGCTATACCTTCATCAATGAATATGTCTTTAGTTTAGGCAAGCCCCAGCTGCCAGCAGTCCATGCTCTGTTCCACTCACACCTTTTGCCTGTCTGTACCCCACACCCCCTTACGTCACCTCTGACTTTGGGACACTGTCTTTTTATTATTATAATTATTATTATTGCCTTAGAAAAATGAGAGCTAATTAATCTAAAATGACCAATAAAATAAAGTGAAGAGCATTTAATGAAAGTACAATCTTAAACTCATGGCTGTATCTTCAAAAGCTGAAGTAGGCACTTTATCTGCTAGGTTACAGTCTCTGGTTATCATCTATGGGAAATTAAAGGTATTATTTTTACCACCGGAGGGCTCCCATATTTTTCCATTAATGCAACAGAAACATATTGAGACTGACTAATACACGGAATATGAAGGCTGCAAAGTTCAAACAAAGTGTATTCCCTAGTTCATGGCAAGATCTATATGCATGAGACATTACAGGGAAATTAAACTCAATGATGTCTATTATGTTTTGTTGCTTTGACAAAAAGAGTCTGGACAAATTGTTCGGATGAATGAAATATTAGTGGGAGATATCGCTGTTGAGGCATTGAAAACATGGAGGGCTGTTGGACACGAAGGTCCAGATCCCCAGCTTGCACAAATCACTGCAGCTTTGTTGATGCTAGTGCGATGACAACAGTTTAAACTACTTGAGGATCTAAACAAAAGAATATAATTCACCCTTGTGCACATGTAACCCACACACCTCCTGGGTGTGGTGCTCTGCCCCATCTAGTAGCACCAAGAGCCCTTAGAGAGAGAGGTAAAATGAGTCTGCTCGGCAGCCTTAACTAACAGCCCGTTGGCTTTTGGCTCATGCACTAAGCTCCAGAGGTTCCCAGGTTCGATCCCGCCTGCTGATGACCAGGGTCTGTCGGCGTTACACACACAGATGCCACCCAAACCCTATTTGTAGGGGCACATAGAGCTTGTTCCAGCCTCAGTAGAGGAATGGGTTTCACCCATTGAAAGACAAAATGGATGATTTTGGCCCACTGAGAAACAGGGTAACTGGATTTTTAAAACTAAAAATGTGGTGGGGGAGGGAACACACTTCTTATTCATTTGGGGAGGAGAGAAAAGATTGTATGCGATGATTTGGGCTCCATATCATTGTGGTAGGGATCATGCTGTGCATTCAAGTGGCCAGGTCCCGCTCCTCTGCATAACTCCACCCACAGAACCCTGGGGGCGTGACATCACAAAAGGAACAGGCACACACAGCTCAAAGCAATGGATGCTTTTAACATTTCTCATACACAAAATCAACAAACTTGTTATTATCTTAACCAGAAAAGAAACAGTCAACCAATGACTGATAGTGGATCTTTGTCTTACTAAAATAAAATGCAGTAAGAACACACACTACTCTTTGCCCTTATATAGAGCCTTTCAACCTCAGGATCCCAAAGCACTTTGAAGATCTTAATTGAGATGGCAGCATAATCTAGTGCAATGAATTTGGAATGAGGATCCCAGAACTCCTGCTCAGCCCCTGATGTGCTGTGTGGTCTTGCACAGGTCACTCAGACTCCCTTTGCCTTGGTTACTTTCTCTGTGAAATGGGAACTGTGAGGAGTACGCGGGAACACCTCCAGGCCCAGTCGAGATCAGTGCCCCATTATGCAAGGTATTGTACAAGTGCACAGTGAGAGACAGTCCCTGCCCCAAAGAGTTGACAATCTAAGCAGACAAAACAAAGGGTGGGGCACAAAGACATGAAATGACCTTCCTAAAATCATACAGCAGGCCAGTGTTTGAGTCAGGAATAAAACCTAGGCCACGGTTCAGAGAGGATGCATCAAAGGAACCAGTTGTGGCTCCCTGATTCTGGGATACCCATATAGATTAGTACAGCGTCTGGGCTGCTCTAATCTACACTATCTATGGTCTGCAAGGGGTTGTTTCTTAGCCAGAGATTGCCAGAACACACTAGCAGTCTAGCCGCGGCTGCTCTCCCGCTGTGTGTTTTGGCCATGTCCCCTACCACCTCATAGGCTTGCTTCTAGTAGTTGGTACTTACTTTGCATGGAAGGCACTCAGATATCATGGTGATGGGTGACTGTACAAAAACCTAGACAGATAGATACACAGAGCCACAGGCAGGCATGGTGTAGGAACTGGCTATTGCAACTGGGATCTCTCCCTTTCTGGGGAGATTTAGCAGTTTTCTGTCCCCTTTACTACACCAAAGTGGAACAAACCAGAAAATCTGGCCCGGTATTTTATCTCAGGTTACACAAGCTGTCTGGACTGCTGCTGCCCACTCCTGCGGGGTGGTTTGCCAGCATATTGGTGGTATGTTGATGTGGAAGCTGACAGGTTCACACTTTGATCCAATTTGGATTAGACATGCAGGCCCTTCATAGCAGCGATTGATAGCTGATGTGGCAGGTAGAGTTCAAATCATGCAAATACAATTCTCCCCAATCTATTAGTGCTTTCTGAATATTATTTTGTAATGCTACCGCTGGCATGAGTCACTGAGTGAATTTACTCTTCACTAGGGTGCTGAGAGCTGTGGTAATGACTGAAAGCCGGGTTACAGGAACACCGGTTCTCTGATTTTACCTACTTACAGTAGTTACCACCATGACCCTAGGATGCAGTTTAACTGACTGAGCAGTCGAGGCAGTGCCTATATCACACCCTTGAAAGGACTTTGGATTCTATCTTCAGTAAGTAGCATCCTCCTCTTCCAGGTGTCCTATGGAGTGGTGAATGGGTGGAGTTTCTGGAATCCTGCCACTGCAGCCTGCTCATGCAATTTAAATTGAGTTTAGCTGCACTGAACACTAGACATAGTAAGAGATTATTGTTTTTCCTAACTTGTCTCTGGATTCATAATAGTGATTTCAGCCAAATTTTCCAGTTTTTCATTGAAAAATTGGAAATCAAAATCCAAACAATTTTGTTTCATCTTTTTCTTCTGATGATTTTGAACAAAAATGGTGGTCGAAAACTAGATCTTTTTGCCAAAAATTTTTTTTTTTATCAAGAACATTTTTTTAAAAACTGAAAATGTTTACTGAAAGCCAAAATCTGTTAGATTTTGTTTGTTCTGGCAACTTTTTTTTTCAATTTTTCATGGAAAAACTTTAAAAATTTAATTGGACATTTTCTTGTTGATTGAAAAAATATTTTTTTCAAAATTTCCCGTGAAAAATCATCAATATTTCTCAACCAGCTGTAATTCTTAAATGCAACAGGTTAGATTGTGTTAGATAGCCACAACTCCACACTGAAGGCTGAGCAGAGGGTCGCACCCTACAGGAGCCTTTGGAGTTAGAAATGATGAGACGCATCTTCTTTTGGTGTCCTTTGAACCTCTTTTGAAATCAGTGAAGCAAAACCAGTTTAGAGAAGTGAGGGATCCAACCTCCTGCCTCCTAGAGCACGAAGAACACTATGGGGCTGGTAGCCAGGCCAACATAGCTGACTGGAAAATTTTTGTTTTGTGGAAACATGTTGGTTTTGATGAACATTTAGTTGAGAGAGTTTCTCAGGTCCAAGATGGAATTGCTGGTCACACCCTCCCACCCTAGTGGCTAAAGCACTCACGTCCCCGGCCAGCCACTTTGGGAGAGGAGCCTTGAAGCTGGCTCTCCCTCAGCCTCACTGAGTGCTTTAATCACCTGGCTATTCTGAGGTGGGTCTTTTGTTTATCAATTCTTCCTGACACATTTCTTTTGTGAATCAGCATTGTTGTTTTCCAGTCACCTGGTGTCCTTGGAGAAAGCTTGGGGGTTCAGGTAATTTGTTCCAGTTGGGACCTGTCATTATTCCAGAGAGAGGCAATACTTTCCCTGTTCTCAACTTCTCCTCTGAGACTTTCTGGCTGAGGTTTTCAAAGCTACCTTGGGGATATGGACACCCATTTCTATGGGAATTGAGTGCCTAAATCTCTTAGGGAGTTTTGAAAATCTCACCCTTTTGTGTGTTGATTTGGTTTCCTCCCCCTCTTTTTACCTTCAGTGCCTTCTCTCTCAACTCTTCCTCTCTGTCTTCCACCTGTTTTTATTCTCCCTTACTTCTCCCCCCCATCCCAGTTTCTCTTCTGGACGTCTACTGAGATGGTGACCATCTCACCCGCTAAATATGGTGGCATAAGAGTATTGGCTGGAGGACAACAGAGGGATTTTCAGCTCCTGCCCTCCACGAGGGTGGGTGGGAGGGAAGCAAGCTGACAGCCTTGAAACAATGAACCTTTCCCCTTTGTTTAACTTTACTGCTGTTGTTTCCTAGATAGGCTGTTTTCCAACCATCCTGGGCCAAATTTAACGCTGGTACCAGTCCATTGGCTTCAGTGGGGTTACACTAGGGATGAAGCCCTCCCTCCCCCCGGTCTTTATATGGGTGGACTGTTCTGCTTCTAATTTGTTCCTTTTGCACATGTGAAATGTTTTGGATCAAATCACTGGGGCCTGGGTGCAATGCTGATTAGATTATTATACTCAGGACTTTCCAAAGCACTGGGCATTAGCCTGCATCTGCTCCTGTTGATGTTAGTGGTAAAACTCCCATGAGATTCGAGGGGTGCAGAGTTAGGCCAATGCTGAGTGCACTGGAGAATCCCACCCTTTGGTAATGAATAGGAATGCATGGATCTGAGGCAGAGCACCTCCTCGAAAATCAACAGAGCGTTGCACACTTACATCGCCTCTGCTTTGGCCCCTGGTTCACACTGGGCAAGTCAGCGTGCTTTGCACTGCACTGTGTCGAAGTTTGTCTGATGCCGCACAGGTGTCATTCTTGGGAACGAAAGAGGGATTCTCGCCTGCTGCACAGACTCTGAGTGGCCATCATGTGTATGTAAACCAGCCCTGCATATGGACATAATTCTCTGCATCAGACGCAGGAAGCTGCCTCTGACAGTTGGACTGCTATCCCAATGGCAGTTACAAGCCTTGTTTGGTTTGAACATCCTCAGCCTGTTCAAACAGGCAGATGGCTGAGCTGTGAACTGTAGTGTTTTTGCTTCCATTGGATTTGGGCTGCATGGAGCAGGGGCTAATATTTTCAACAAAGTCCCCAGGGGTAGGTCTGATGCCTGTGGTTTAATAGCTGCTGTGGGGCTAATCCTGTGGGTTTCATGCTGAAGAAGACATTGAGGATTTCAAGCTACGTCTCCAGCCTTCAGTTTTCTTCTTTCCTTCCAGCCCTTCCATCTCTGCTCCTCATTTTCATCCTTCCGGTTTATTTCTTTCTTCTGATCGCTCTTTTCCCATCCCCTCATTTCTGGAGCCTTTTCTTTCTTCACAATCTTCCATCTCACTCCCTAATCCTCACCCTTAGCTCACTCTCTCTTTCTTCCTGATGAATCAAGTCTTTGTTCATCTTCAGAGTCTCTTCCTTCAGGTCTGACCCAGTCATGTCTTCTCTTTACCCAGAGTTTTCTTGTTCTCCATCCCATTTCTGTCTTTGTCCAGTTGGCTTGGCATACCTTTGTCTTGACTCCAGTCCTTGGGAAACAGTCCTGCTCCCAAACAACCTACAGTCTAAATAGATTACACAGACAAAGAAATGTTTCTTCTTTGTTGAGGATTGAAGTAACTTGTGCAGTGTCACACAAGAGATTAGTAGGAGAGCTAGGAACAGAACCCAGGGCTGCAGAATCTGGTGCCCTATCCACTAGGCCACATTGTCTCTACGTGATACTAAAGCCAATTTTTAAAATTTCTTTTTGTTTTGGAGTGTTCCACCTTCTGGTCTTCAGAGGTCTGTGTTAGCTTCCCGTCACCCTCTCATCCTTTTGTAATCTCTTCTTTCTGGATGTCCTGTCTCCATCCTGTTTTCTCTACCCCTTCATTATCTCCTGCTGTAAGGTGCTTGCCTCATCTAATCTCCGTCTGCCTTTGAGCCATCTGTTTTCTTATTTTTGGAGATGTCCCAACTCAGCATTTCTGCTAGGCCTGAGGCTTCAGCTCCTTCATAACTTCTCGCAAGCTCTCCACGTCTGAGGTGAGTGGGATTTCAGCCTGTAACAGTTTCCAGCTCTCCCACGTCATCTCCTAGGGCAGTTCTTATGCTCCTGGAATATGAAATCCCATGGGCTGATGAACATCTCCATTTTTGGCTCCTCAGTTTTTCAGTCTTTTTCCTTAGTATGTCCAGCAAGGTCACCACATGGACATGATCCTGCAGATCTTGTCACCTGTTTATCATTTTTGTCCAACCAGCTGCTTCCTGCTGCTGTGGCTCCCTTTCCTTGGCATTTCTGGGGACAACTGGGGAGATGACATTTTCTGGGAGTGCAATGAAGATCATACATTCCCATCACACCATCCCTTTGGCTCTGTGGGGCCAGTGCATTGCTTAACCCACAACCAGCGCCCCATTCCTCACAATTCCTGCAGCTTCTTCTATTTGGTTTCATTTGTTTGCCTTTGTGTTTTGCAAAAGGCGGCAGCAGCAGCAGCTGTACAGCAATGGCGCAGCCCCTCTATTCCTGGCCAAGAACCCTGTGAAATTAATCCACATCTCGCTGAAATCCTACCCCGCATTCGGGTCACTGCCTCGTTCCAGCACCGCGAAAGGCAGGGATCCCGCAATGATTTATTACCAGCCCCAACGCACATATTATTATGAAATGAGTTTATTACACTCTAAATCTCCTGTTAATGTGCTACTGTTTTAATCCCTTTATCCAATTTTCAGTCTCTCAGGCTTGGCTGCCGTTCACTTGCACAAAACTCTCCATTCTGAAGGTTTTATTGTACGATATCCATATCCATTTATCCTGCTTTAAGGCTGCAGCGCGGAGGCTCCAGCAAGGAGGGGGAGCTGGGGAGCAGGAGAGAGGGAGGGGAGAGGCAGAAGGGGCTGGGAGAGGGAGGGACGAGGGAAGGGGGACAGCTGGCTTAGCTCACAGGACAATAAAGGGGAGCCGGAGGAGGGGAATCAGAGGGATGGAAGTGGGGGAAGCAGATTAGTGGAGAGGGTGGGAAGGTGGAGGGGGAGAGAGCAGAAATGGGCATGGGAGGGATGGCAAGGTGAAGGGAGATGGAATAAGGCAGAGGGAAGACAATGTTGGGTGAGATGGGGAAGTAGATGAGAGGAGCATGAGGCTACAGGGAAAGTGGGAGGCCAAGCAGGAGAGGGAGGGGAAGAGTAAGTGATGCAGAGAGGTGGGGGAGGTGGAGAGACCTGGAGAGAGGGACAAGGGGAAGAGTGGTGTATGGGAAGGGAGGAGTGGAAGGAGCTTGCATCAGGGATACCACCCAAGAAAGGCTTCTGCAGGGACAGAGTGGCAATGCAGGGGGCTGTGACAGCACAGTGAAGGCCAGAGTGTGGGAGCAGAGGCCGTGTCCCCTAGCTGTCAAGTGGCTGTGTGCAGACTCTCTGCTGCTTGGCCACCATGTCAGCTGGCAGAAGGACATGGTCTCTGAGCCAGCTGGCTTCCCCAGTGGGAGGTGGGTTATGGAACATCCTGTAGATTGGCTCAGTATGATCCAAGGTGGACGCTCAGCAAAGGTAGCTTGTCCCCCATACACCCACACCTTGACCTCTCCGTGCTGGGCCCAGTTAGGGCAAACAGATCCACGTTGTCATGGCTTTGCCCACCAACAGGCCTCCTGCTGGGGGTGCTAGACAGCGACCTTGGGCACAAGGGGATTTGCCCTGTGATGACTCAGTACACGTGTCAAAAATCATGTTCTGAGATTCTTTCCTTTGAAATTCCTTCTCACCATTCCTCCCCACCAGCCTGGGTATTCCCCACTCTGGTAATAAGGATGTGGGCCCTGTTGGGGTGTGTGTGTGTGCTTGGCTCCCTGAGTTCCTTACATGAGGAAAGAGGTTTGAGGGGTAGCGTGACTCTGATGGGAAAATGAGTCCAAGGCTCTTCCCATTGCAGATCTCTAGGGATGAACCTCCTGGGCCAGATACTCAGCTGATGTAAGGTGGCACAGTCCCATTGATGGTACTGGACCTCTGCCAATTTACATCAGCTAAGGATCTCACCCAGAGCCAAATCCAGTCTTTGTGTAAGCATCCATTGAAGTCAATGGATTTGCACGTACTTACACCAAGCCTGGATTTGGCCCAAATTTTCTGTGCAAAAAGATAGATCAGTAAAATGCCATCGCATGAGGGAACCAACTGAAGTCACATGCCATACCCCAAGTATATACTTTGACTGAAGTAATCCTCAGTTTCCGCAGCTATGGCAATAATTAAACTCTGCTTTAGAAAGGTCGGCTAGTGTAAACCATCCAGAATGAGCCAGGACTCCTGGATTCCATTCCTGCTCTGCCACTGATTTTCTGCATGATCTGGGCAGTTCTCTGAGTCTCAGTTTCCCCATTTGTAGAATGTATACAACACTACTAGCCCACCTCAGCTCGCTCTATCTCTCCAGATAGAAAGATACAAGATTATTTATGTATGCAAAGTATATATGTGTGTCTGTACATTACATGTATGGACTAGTATTTTCAAAGGCATCTTCAGGAAATTAAAATTACATGAGTATTTGGTACCTAACTCCCTTAGGCTGCCAGCCATATAGCACTATGTATAACATCTATAATAGAATGTTACTCATATATTTATGACCTTGCACCTTGTGGTACTATTCCTTCCAGATGTATAGTATGGTATTATATTTATATAAAGAACATATATTATGATATTATATTCCGGTACAGACTATTACATACAAGGTGCAAGATCATAAAATATACTATTCCTTACTGATGTATAATACAGTCCTTATTTATATAAAGAATATATATTATGATATTATATTCTGGTATGGAATAATACATAAGGCACAAGGTCATAAAATGTAAGAGGAACACCTTGTTTGTGATGGAGTATATCTTTATGACTATTCCACCAAATGTTATTATAGTTGTAGAACAGTTCATTCTTATTTCTGAGTTCAAAAGGCATGAAAAAACTTTGGGAGTTTGCAAATAAAGATTTAGAAGGAAGAATACTTTCAACTAAAGATGGATCCACAAAACATATTTGGAACCAGTGGAAAAATCCAAAAACTTTAACTCAAGACGTAGAGGAAAGAGACTTGCTTAAAATAGCATGAAGCTCTTGTGCTAGAACTGCTGAGTAGCTCATGTCCTTGGCTCTTTTAGCTAGCCATTTATTTAAAATAGCTCCTGCCCGTGATGTTTGCTTTATGCCATTCTTCTCCTTTCCCCCATCCTACTCGCTCTTTCACGTTCCTCTGAGAGAGATTTTATGCCAATGGAGAGATAGTTACCGATAGATTAGATTAGTGGGTCAGGAGGCAAATATGTTAGATCCAGATGAGGAATCCAGAAGTTCAAGAAGGTTTGGATCCAGTGTTCTGATTCGGGTAGCTCCATCTCCTAATATAACTGGTGCCACACGGAGAATTATGACTGACCAGGGAGTAGACCAAAGGACTATAGTTCTATTCCGAGCGCTACCTGTGTGACCTTGGACAAGTAATGTCCCGGATCTGTGGCTCAGTTTCCCCATCTGTAGGATGGCAATCCCAACCTCAGAGGGGTGCTGTGAGGTTTAAACAGGTCATGTTTGTGGATCACACTGAGGCCCTTGAGAAGGCCTCATACCAATACAAGTCTCTCTATTATTCTTTGAGGTGCTTTAATAAATGCTGGTCCTTGATCCTTTAATAGGCAGCTATGGCCCAACTCTATCCTTGAAAATGGAGTTTGGTCCTGAGCCCCCAGTTTCCACAGTGCCATTTAGAAGAGGGGCTTAGAGAGTTCTCCCCAGAAGAGTGGAGAGAAGGTTGCTTAGCTATACACAGTGAAATCTAGCCCCATTGAAGTCAATGGCAAAACACCCATTGACTTCACAGGGGCGAGGGTTTCACGCCAACCCTCCAAAGCCAGTCCCCCTGGCTCCCTCATATTGTGAGATATTCCAGGTGAGCCATGCCAATGGGGCTGCCGTCTGCCCAGGGATCTGCAGCATCTTCCCAGCAGCCAGCCCTCCTCAGCCAGACTTCTTCCTCTTCTACTCCCTTTCCCCAGTGCCCTCATCTCTGAAACTCCTCTCTTTCTGCCAACCCCTTTCCCCATCCCTCTGGTTCCCTCTCTCATCCATTCCCCTCTCCCCAGACCCCCTGCTCCTCCTCCTCTCCTCTGACTCACTCTCACTTCTTTTTTGTCTTCCACACTCCCCACATCTGTCTCTTCCTCCCCTCGTCTCCCACCTCCCCTCCCATTGCTACATTCCCTCCCCCTTTGTTCTGCCCCTTTTCTCCCCATCTCCCTCTGCCCTCCCACATCCCTCTCTCCTCCCCCCCTCCCCGCACGCTCTCCCTCTGATGTTGAGCAGTTGCCTCTACACTCTGACACAGAAGCCTGTATCACTTCCAAGGCTCTTGCTGTCAGCTGGGGAATAGATAAAGATAAATGATATTATGTTAAATTCCACTTAATGACAAATTTTTAATTTTCTGAACATGGTCATTTTCTGGCTAGTGAATCAAGTGTAGGGAGCTAATTACATGAAGATCTGAACAAAAATAACTCCTAATTTTCAAGGATAATGGAAGAGAAATGTTGGAGATTAATGGCACTATTTATCTTTTTTAAATTTCTATCTTTCTCTGTGATAGCAGTGCTCCCCAAGGAAAATATTCATAAAATGAAATTGAAGTCGTAACTTAATAGGTTATTAAAATTTTTGAGTGCATATCACTTTCCTTCCGCCGCACTGTAAATTTAAATTGAAGTTTGCGGCTCCTCGAGTCACCAGCGGAGTTTTTTTTATGATGGCACAATAGAGGGAAACATGCATCTTTGTCAGGAGGTATTTGCTATTCTAATTTTATGGCAGGCCGGATTATCAGAAAGGAATGTCAGAGCACGGGGAAGCTGACAACACTACAGCCTTCAGCCATGTGTTTCCATTAGCGCCCAAAGCCGTCCAGGGGTTTCTCTGGACTGTTATTTTCCATTTCAGTCTTTTATCTTGATTTAAAGTGAGGGTGCCGAAAATTCAGCTCCTGTCATTTTTCTCACTCTCTCTTTTTCTCACTTTCTCCCCTCCCACTCCTTTTTTCTTTCTCTGCCTCTGCTCGTTGTCTCTTTCATCCTTTTTTTTTAAATCCCCCTCTCCTCCCCAGACATCTATCCCGTACCCAGCCAAGGCGGCCTTGGCCCTGTGGTAGGGAGGTGGCAAAGCTCAGGACAGGTGTTTGGGTCAAGGGGGAGATTTTTTTCACCAATGTTTTAAAAAGGGCCCCATACCTTGGGTCTCCACTGCAGTGACCTCTCCTTCCACCCGCAGTTCTCACAAAGCACTCGGGTTATATGCCAAGATTGATTATGATGGATGACAGTTTCAGGCAGGCTTGGGCTAGGTGTTTCGCTGTCCCGGATCCTGCCTCTCACGGATGAAGAGAGGCAGCAGGATCTAGTGGCTAGGGAACCCACTAGCAGGTCCGGGATCTGTTCCCAGTTTCACCATTGACCTGCTGGGTGAACTTGACCATGTCACATGACACCCTCCCCACCATTGTTGGTCTTGTCCATTTAGGTTGTGAGCTAGTTGGGGTAGGGCCTGTCTTTTACTGTGTGCATGTACAGCGCCAAGCACAATGGGGCCTCTAGGGCCTTTTGTAGTGATTCTAGCATCGGCATGATGGCCTTGGATTGGTAGGCTCCTCCTGTCAGTGTTCTGAGCTTTGATGCTCTTCACAACTGTATATAAGCTACCTACACTTACATCTCTGATGGACCCAAGGGTGACTCAGTGTCCAGCTCCTCTATCCTGTTTCATTCCCTCTGGCTCCTACGTGTCCTCTTAGGTGCTGGAGGCTGCTTCCTTGAGTCCCATTTATGGAGCTCTGGCTGACCCATGAGTAAGGGTGGGGCAGGGGTTACAGGTGGGATCATTGTCCCAGTAAGTTTGGACCAGATCCGCTGTGAATTTGATACTAGCAGCAGGCTTCGGGGGGGCTCAGACTCAGCTCCCACATCACAAACTCATCACCATGCTTCACATCCATTGACAGACACTCCAGCGAGACTGAGAACTGCCATGGGCCATGGAGACTGAAGCAGGGGTCCCCTTCCAGATAAGGTGAAGCCTGTGGACAGGGCAGCGTGTGGGGGGGGCTTGCCCTCTAGATAAATCAAGGGCTTCATTCACCAGGGCTGCACCGGCACTAAACCCACATGATTGCTTGCAAATCTGGAGTTTATGGCTAGATGCAAATCAGATGCAAATAGGCAAATCAGACCAGGAAACAATTTGCACACAGTGTCAAAACTGAAGCTGCCCAGGCTTTGGCAGCTCTGTTGGGTAGTCTTCAAGCCCTCCCCAACCAACTAACGTGGCGACCTGGACTCTGCAACCTGCCCTCCCCCCACCCCCAGGTTCTCTCTGCACACCAGTCAAGTACATATTAACCTCTGTGGCTCGAGACTTTAAACCAGGGAGGGCACCAAGCCAAGACTCCTCTTAAACTAAGGTTCAGCTCTGCTTAAATCGCCTCACTAGCACATTTCCTCCTGGCTAGTGCAGTTATTCCTGCTGCTGACTCTGGGCTAGGATTGGGGGAAGGACCCAATCTGGGGATCTTTAACCATTAAAGGGGCAGAGGGACCCAAGCTGCCCTAGATCTTGGAGGCATTAGGGTGTGTGAAGTTCACGCTGAATGAATGCTCGGTAGATTTTTCAGGATGGCCAATCCCAGGCCTCCAAAAGTCATGAGTCTGCCCCCTCTCTCCACAAATCATGAGATTGGCATGAAAATCACGGATGTTTTAAAAACAAGAAACCTGGAGTTCTCTTTATTTGCCTTCTGTGGAATTTTTTTTTGAGCCATTAGGGCACCCATTTTCCAGTTTTACTCTGCAACCATGAGGGCTAGAAACTTCCTCTTTTCAGTGAAGGCACAGATTCTCACCCAGTCCTGGGGCCTCAGCTGCCGGGGCTTTAAAACCAGCACGCAATGGCGTGGGACTCAAGATAAAATCACGAGAGTTGGCAAACACGGCTTGGTTTTCCCTCCTTACAAGAGCCAATGCAAAAGCCTGGGTATCTCCTTGTGAAGTGCGCTGGGTTGCCAGGCACCTTCCACTGACAGGCTACGTTCTACTCACCCCAGTAGGAAGCAGACTCTGGGCCTGGCAGCCTGAGTTAATTCTCAGAGAGTCGGAGCCCTGCTGGAGGTGGAGTGACTAGAGGAGATGTTTGCAGGCCTCTTCCCTAAATGGAAGGCAGTGGGGGCAGGTGTTTACCTGGTGAAAGCCAGCTATGTGGTCTAGTGCTTAGAGAACAGGAGTGGGTGGAGCCAGGACCCTGTTTTGGGCTCTGCCACTGAGAGCCCTGGGGCAAAGTCACGAAGAGGCATCACTTTGTGCTCTCATAAATCACATAGAGACGGCTCCCTGCCTCAGTTTACCCACCTGTAGCATGGCTATAATAATAAAGCTTCCTGGTGGCCTGCCAGGTTTAACTTGTTCTCATTGGTAAGGAGTTTAGAGTCTATGTGGAAGGTGCAATAGAAATGCCAAACCAAATGTAGACCTTCACCATAATAACCTCTCTCACTCGCTGATGCAAGTGGCTTCAGAAAATGCAGGTCCTAAGGGATAAGAAGGAAATAAATGCTTTTTCATTTTCTTCAGCCTTTTTTATTTGCCTTGCCCATAGGAATCTGAGTAACAAATGAAACACGACTGCTATCTGTATGTCTGATCTATTTGTCTAATGCTGTCTATGGACTCAGCCCTCAGTAGACACGGAGAAGGGAGGAAGTGGACGGGTTGGGAGGATATTTATCCTAGACAACTTTTTGTTGTTGTTGATGACAGCCTATCACCCAGGCGAGTGGGAATGCACTAGGGCTGTTACCAGAGATGAAAATCTATTCAGGAAAGGCACTATTGCTAAATGGAAATGGGAAAGAAAGAGGTGGAAAGAGACAGCCCACCTCCCCCCACCCCCAGGGGAAGAAATACCTTGTTGTGCATGCTGTGGGGAGGGAATGGCCCTGGCTGCTGCTGCAACGGGAGGGACAGGTCTGGGAGTCAGGAAAGGGGGCAAGAAGGACATATAGGGCCAGATCCCCAGCTAGTGTAAATCAATGTAACTCCATAGACGCCAAAGGACCTCATCCCCCGTTGGTGTCAATCAGCATTGTTCCACTGAAACTCATGGGCCAGATCCCCAGCTGGTGCAAACTGGCGTTGCTCCAGTGCAGCCAGTGGAGCGCCACCGATTTACCCCAGCTCTTGCCAAAGCAGAGGAGCCGTTGTGAGTGCAGTAATGGAAGCGCAATCTGTCTCCCAGACCTTGGTCTGACTGCTCCTCTTGCTGCCATAACCCCTTGTACTTAATTGGATCTTATTAAATTGCTAGACTAATGTGAGCAGCCTGGGCCCTGGTAAACCAGTCCCGACCCCGGGAGAGAGGGGGCCATGCTACCACCCCTGCCCGGACAACAGGGCCAGTCAGCCCTCAGTAATTGAGCATTAATGCACTCTGAGAGGGGCGTAGCTCCCTGGGGAACAGCCTCAGCTGGCAGCCCAGGGGAACACAGGCCTATTGAAATCAGCAGGAAATTCATCCCTCCCCTGACAACCGAGTGGGGAAGTCAGCTGGAAAACCTGACCCTGGGTTAGCCCAGCCCTAGGACCCAGCCCATTGCTGAGTTATTGCAGCAGGAAAGCCTGGAGCATTCGAGAGGGGACCTGCCCTGGGGGTATTTCAGAGTGAAGCTATCCACATAAGGCAATGTGCTATGGTACCTTCCATGGCATGCAGCAGAGGCCATGTACTGCTCTGGCCTATGGAACTGACCCTATGTCTGACTCTCTCTGTCATCTGCCAGGAGGGGATTTTAAGAGGACAGCCTGCCCCATCCATAGTAGCCTAGAGTGAAACATGCCCAAGGGACCTTCTAGCACTAGTATCCAGAGTGACCAGACAACAAATGTAAGAAATCGGGACTGGGGTCAGGGGCAATATGAGCCTGTATAAGAAAAAGACCCAAAAATCGGGACTGTCCTTATAAAATCGGCACATCTGGTCACCCTACTAGTACTTGCCCACTTGGAACATCCGGCTCTGGAGATGGGCTCCAGTGAGAGGAGTGCACAGCAAGTTCCTGCCCAGCCCCTCTGAGCTCTGGGAAAGGTTGTATTCTGCTCCCGCTCTGAGCCAAAGGCAAGACTGGGGCCTATCTGCATAAGGGGCTGGGATGGGAATGCCCACTCAGAAACCCGGAGGAGTTTGAATTCCAAACTCCAGAACCTGGAGCTCTTTGTGCTCAGTACTAGGTGTTCCAGCCCTAGTTCAGGGCCCTGGGGTGTTTCAGCACAGATACTCTGTTGCCCAGCAGGAGATGCCATAAGGAATGGTGAGGTAGTGCTGGCTGTGGGGAAATCCTTCTCGGAGCTACAGCAGTGCCCACCTGTCCCAGCAGGAGTCACTGTTAGATAATAACAATAAAGTGTATTGCATTTCTCTGGCATCTTTAAATGAATAGTCCCATAGGGCTTTACAAAAAAGTTACTGAAACCTTAGTTACAGTGCTCTTGTGAAACCAGGCTCATCACCCCCAATTTACTGAGAGAGATGCAGAGGCCCAGAAAGCTGAAAAGACAGTGAGACCTGCAAATAGAATGCAGGAGCCCTGACTCCCATCCCTTAGCTCTAGTCAGTAGATGACATTGTCCCTTAGTGGCTTCTTATATGATCTCCTATATCGGACGGCTGAGGCATCCCCAGATAAGTGTAAGTAACATACAGGTGAGCTGTTGTGTTTTGGTGTCACAGGTTTATATATCAGCGAATATTAAGCTTTCTTTATAGATCCTTCTCAGATGAACTGGCATGTGACTTTCATATATGGCTAGTGTTTAACATATCCTTGTACTTTGCCACTGGTGTAGGGTTTTATATGATGTTACACGTACTAAGGCCAGCGTCTGTATGGCTTTCATATTATATATAAATACGCATTAGCACATGTATAGCGCAAGCTAAATTGTGTGTAATGCATGTTATCACATGTACCACTGTACTTTAATGTAATTTTCACGTGGGATCTTACATATTTCCAGGCCGTCTTGCTGCTGTTCTTCATACACATTCTGCACGTGTTTATTAACTGTACCATCAGTGATCACATGTATTATCAAACCATCTAATTTGTGCCTTTCACCTGAAAGCACATCAGTTCCTAAGTGACTTCCAAAAGCCGTAACAGACCATACAACCCAATCCAGATATAGCTAAAGGAGTGGACGTGCAATTCATCTGAACAGTCAAAAAACAAGGAGAGAGTGGAATTATTTAGGCTGGATGGCATGGGTAATGGGATGAAATTAGTATATAAATTAAGCATGTTTAGCACATACCATCTGCAGATCTTAAAATGTTTCATAAAGGTAGAAAGCAGAGTTGGGTGGAAAGTTGTTTTTTTGTCTCTAACAAGAGTTTTTAAGATTTTGAACTTTTTCCTGTCCTGAAATGGAGGAAAAAGTCAAAATCTCAAATATTTTTAGTGAATTGAGAATTCAAAAAAATAAATACTTAGACTCTGGTCAATTGAAACATTTTATTTTATAATTTGAAATGTTTCATTTTGATTTCAACCTTTTACAGAATTTTAACCCTTTTTTTTAGCATAAATTGACTAAAATTCTGAAACACAAAGTCATTTTTTAAATAAAATAGCAAAACTTTTCAATTCAGAAATATCTCATCAGGGATTTTTCTCATTTTGACAATCTAAAACATTTGTCAGAAAATTCCCAACCAACTCTAATGGATAAGTATCATTACTCTCGGTATCCAATTCTCATGATATTTGATGGTTTTCTTAAATCTCCAGCTTCTGGAGTCATGTAATTATGTAAAAATCTCAGCTTTTGTTTAAAAAAGAAAAAGTTTCTAGCCTACGTAGTTGTGGAGAAACGCTTGAAAACATGAATCCTAAAGGCTCAACCCCCAAAGGCAAGTAAAGTGAACCTGATGTATCATTTTAAAAATATCCAGATTTTTAAGCCAATCTTGTGATTTGGGGTCTGGTGCATCATTTTTGAATGCCCAGGGTTAACAGTACTGCATTATTGTGATGGGGAAACCAAGTGATGATGTGAATTACAAGCACCAAAGCCAGAATTAGAGCTCCTGCTCTTGTGCCCAACCATTGGACCACAGATCCTTCCTTCTCTTGATGAAGGGAAAAAGCAGGATGGATATCAGGGTGAGGTAGAATGGCTTGTGGAAAAAACTCTCCCAGGGCCCAGAAGGCATCTTGCCATGCAGGTAGGTGACAAAGCATTGGCAACGTACTGTAGGGCACAATTCTGTGCCTCTGTAGCTGTAGCATAGATGCTTCCTACAGCACCAGAAGAGGTTTCTCCATTCCTGCAGTAAATCCATCTCTCCAAGAGGCAGCTGCTAGGTCAGCAGAATTCTTCCCTTGACCTAGGCTCGATTATACTGAGGGTTAGGTCCACCAAGCATGGCTCTCAGTGCATGACATTTTCCTCAGCCCTGTGTGGTGTAGCTATGTCGAGCTCATTTTTAAGTGTAGATCAGGCCCAGGTCTTTTCCAGCTCTAATTTCTGCACCCCTCATGATCCTGTGCATGGCTCTGCCATTTAATCACATGTGGCAGACAAGTCAGTTCACGGGTGCCTTTTCCACTTCGGTGCATGTACCACACAGGTCATCCCACGTGTGGTTGAGCACGGCTGTGGGATGCTGCCGGCTCTTGTGTTTTGCTGCCTTCAGGCCTAGCGGAGCCGAGGCAGTGTCTGACTCCCCAGCCACAGTCTCTCGTTAGAAAGAAATTAAAAGCCACTCAATTTTGGCTAATATCCCTCTGTAGGCCTTTAACTCCACCTGTGACTAACCCATTCATAATAGCTCTGCTTTAGTGGCTTGGGTTGATGTATCCTCAATTAATTTGGGAGGCGAGCAGAATGGCCATATCTCTTTGTCTCCCCATTTTCTACTCCCCGTCCTGTAGTCTGTCTTTTCCAGCTATTTCATCATTCTCCCAGTCCATCTTTCCTCTCACTCTGGCATTTTCTTCCCTAACTCCAGGTTGTGCCTTTCATTCCCCTTTGTTCTCCTCTAGTTCTTTAACCTCCTTCTTTCACCCTTAACCTTCTCTCTTCCCCTTGCCTTTGCCACCACCTCTCTCTTTCCTACCTCTTCCTCTCCTCCTCCGTCCTTACCTCTCCCTCCTTTCCCATTCTTTCTTTCCTGCTCTTCCATCACTCCATTTCCCCCTTCCTCTTTCACCTTCTCTCACACACTCACCCGATTTTTCTCCCTTTGCTGCCCCTTTGTTTCATACCTCCCTTTACTCCTCCCCCTCCCCGCTCTCGATTATTATTAATGATAAAGGCTAAAACATCACATCAGTAATTTCTGAGTGAGTTTTGCAATGAAACTGGGGCCTTATCAGCCCCTCCCGAGTGCCACAAATTTTACTTTTGCAATTTCACGCCTTTGGTTATTATCACGCTGCTTCGTCCCTGCTCTGCCTCTCTCTTTCCCTTCCCCCTCCTCTGGAGAGAGTACTTAAACTTGTTTTCATTCCCTTATTCTTTATTTTTTTAATGTCCACTCTCTCTGGAGCCAGTAATGTTCTTCCTCTTTTTTCCTCTCCCATTTTCTGTTAATTCTGTGCCATCTGCCTTAGCATCTGTTAAAAATAAAATTTCCCTCACAGTGAGAAGCCCTCCCTGTCTTGCTTCCCCTCCCCTTCCCTCCCCCCCACGGCCTCAGCCCCCCCACTTTTCCTGCCAGTGTTGTCAGAAGCTGCTTCCTTCTCTCTTGGGGTCCCTCCCAATCCCACTCCCCAACTCCCTGCCTGCCTTTTGGATCTGGATCAGCAGCATCCGCTGACACTGGGGGTTTTGCCGAAAGGATGCTGCTGGGCTTTAGGAGAGTGAGGAGGTGAGCGCACACCTCCAGGTGCATTTGGGTCTGCATTGTCTTTTCACCTGGTGGCCCCTGTGTGTGGGTGGGCCTGCTCCTGGCATATGTGAGTGCACAGAGGTGCATGTGTGAGGAGAGGGTTGCAGCTGACTGCCTGTACTGGGGGGGAATTGGTACACATATGAGAGTGACTGTGCAACCATGTGGGCCCAGCCTCAGAGTGCTGCATTGATCCCAGTGACAGGGCACCTTGCTGGCATGTGGCACTAGACCAGCCAGGGAAGGGGAGGTCCCTTTTGCTTCTGCTTAGAAGAAGGGTGAGAGTTCTGCTGAGATGAGCTTCAGTTCTTGTGTTTGGCTTTCTTGGGCATTGATGGGCATAGAACAGAGCTTCTGGGATGCTGGGGCACTCAGCTGATCCCCTGGCCCAGAGAGAAAGAGGCTACATTCCTGCTTTGAAAGTTACTCCTGTATATGGACCAGCTTTGAATAAGAGATGGGCCAGAACCCAATCCCCAGCACTGCAGGAAGGAGGGCTCACCAGCATGCACTTAGAGCACAGCCCCGGTTAGAAATCGTGACATCTGGCATGAGTGGGAAATTCTGCTGTGGCAGCATTTGACACCCACTATGCACAGCTGCTAGTGACTACCCAGGTGCAAGGCAATGGAAAATCCAGCCCAGGGACTCAGGAGCTTGGGGTTTTGTTCCCAGATCCACTACAGAAACGTATCTGTGCCTCAGTTTCCCCACCCAATGGGCTGAACTCAATTTACTGTTGATGAGGTGCCAACCTCCATAGAAATGTCTATACACAAACAAGCACCTCTGAACCAAATGGGGCTTCCAAATCTGAGTCACCATCTGGCCCCTGTCTGTGATGGGCTCATTCAAACACCCCCAGAAGACTTGGAGGGATCTTGGGTGAGGTTCTCCTTTGCTTTCTGTTAGTATCATCCCGGGGAGGCTCTGGGGCATGAGCCCTCAGAGGATTCTTATGCTGAGTGGCATTTTTGACAGTACTTACATAATAATCAACATAAATAATCATTAATATGTCGCCCATTTATAGCGCACACAGACAATGGCTCAACTCTCCTGGCCTGCAGCAGAGGTGTAGCTGTGAGGCTCAAGGACTGCTCAGTGTCAAAAAGTTCTCAAGAGCTTTGTGGTCTCCTCGTGGTGCCATGTGGTAGGAGAATGGGCCTTCCTAAAGGGGAGATGATCTGCTGGGACTTTACTGGCCAGTGCTGCAGAGAGGGGTGTGCCATCTGTGCATGCGTGTGTGTACGTCTGCTACATGTGTGGCTGCACAAATGCAGATTTGTGCATCTTGTCATATGTCTGTAGGTGCATTGATTCGTGTGTGTGTGTGTGTGTTCGTGTGCATACGACTGTGTTTGTTGGCATACATCTTTGGGCGTCTGTCTATGTTTGCATGATGTCTGTGTGCATGTGTCTGTGTCTGGCATATATCTGTATGTGCATTCATGTGTGAGCACATATGTCTGTGTCTGTTATTATATGTCTGTGTGCATGTGTCTGCGAGCGCATTCGTGTGTGTGCGCACATAAGTCTGTATTAATCAGACAATGGCTTTGTGTGTCTCTGTGGGTGTGTGTTTGTGTGTGTGCATGTATGCCTCCATATGTGCATGCCTATATCATGTACATGTGTGTCCAGGGGCAGGGGGTGAGCAAAGTCCTGGAGACGAAGAGCCCTGCAAGTTTGCAGTGAGCAAGCCCCCCCTCCCCCTCCCTGCAGCTTTTCCATTAACAGCCACATTCAGGGAGCTCAGAAACAGCACGATTGTGCCCCTGCACAATAACCTCCCTGGCTTTGATAACAACCAGCCCCCTTAAGCCCCCTCGCCTGTCCCCCCCACCCCTCTGCTCTCCCTTTGAGCGGTGCCGACAATAGCCAGGCCTGCTGCATTGCTCCCCACAGCCGGGGCGGTCACACAAAGCCAGGGGGAGCTTACAGGAATTCTTTGGCAGGCTCCTGGTTGCTGAGGAGAAGAAGGGCCCTTCATACTCAGAAGCTGTCTCATTGCCCCTGGCCCTATTCTCTCCTCATGTTTGATAGACACTGAGCCACAATAATCTCTCTCTGCCCCGAGGGGAACAACAGCTTTTGTGAAACAGTTTTTACAAACTGTTTTGACCCCATCACCCCCTGCCTACCCCCAGTCCCCTTCAGATCACTGGCTGTATCAGTGTCACATAATTAAATCAGCTTTCCTGTTTTCCTCTGCTTCCTGCTAATTGTTTGCTCACAGCCAGGATTAACCAGTCAGGGTTATTTTTCACATTTCCGCACACAGGTTGGCCGCAGGAAGCTGCACGCTG
This sequence comes from Gopherus flavomarginatus, assembly GCF_025201925.1. Taxonomy (NCBI): domain Eukaryota; kingdom Metazoa; phylum Chordata; order Testudines; family Testudinidae; genus Gopherus; species Gopherus flavomarginatus. The sequence goes on along the minus strand of NC_066622.1, from coordinate 67,025,143 downwards.
CACTTTTCCTTGCCCTCGGCCTGTTTCCCAGCCTTTCCTGAAGCCCCACTAGCAAACGAGCCCCTGCAATGGAGGGACGCAGGGCAGTTGTCAGGGGTTAGCTGGGAATGGTGAGCACTGGTGGCTTTAGTGCTGCAGATTTTGGGGAGCAAGAGGCAGGATGGTTTCATTATTTTTCTGCCCCCTTTTGGAGGTGGGAGTCAAGATTTTCAGAAGAAACCGGTGATTTTGGGAGCCCAGATTGACACCCAGACATCAGAATGTGCCAACTCCCTGCCCTCTGCCAATCAGGCCCTCTCAGGTATCACAAGTTGCACTCCTCAAAAATTAGGGCACCTGGTTGTGGCTTTTGAAAATCTCAGCCTAACTGTTGCAAGTTTTTATCCCTATTCTTAGAGGTGAGCCTGGAACAATGTATGGAGCTGGTCACCGGGAAAGATCAGACATTTTCCATCAACGCCTATTTTTTTAAAGATGGAAAATGGCTTTTTTTTTTTTGACAAAACAGAAACGTTGATGGAAAACATCCATTTTCATCAAATACTTTTAGGGTTTTGCCAGTAAGCCCCAACCTGAAAAAAAAAATCATGATTTTTGCAACTGGTTTTTGGTTGCCAGAAGCCAAAACATTTTCACTTTTTGATGAACTCTCCCTCTCCCCTCCTCCCCCAAATCCCAAAGAACATTTTAGATCAAAACAAAGCAAAATATTCCATTTCTGTCTGAATTTCTTACAGGTAATTCCCCCCCCCCCACAATCCTTTCCCAATCAGCTTTCCTGTTCAGTTTTCAATGTGAGGGTGATTGGAGAGGGCTGAGAATCCAGCCTGGCCCAGATACAAATTCAGCAGCAGCCCCTATTTATTTTATACTGAACTGAACCAAAACTTTAGAGCGGAACCTCCAAGAATTTATAGAAGGGTGGGTTTTTCTTCTCAATCTGGCACCAAATCATGCTGAGTGAGTCTATATATTATTATGAATAATCATGATTTATTCGTACAAATAATACTTTGCTCGCCTACAATAAAGCACCTTTCATCCGCACATCTCAATGGGCTTTACAAATGTTGGGCCTAACACTGTAAGCTTTACTTGCTTGAGTAATCCTGACTCATACAGGCAGCACCATAGACCTCAGCTGGGCAGCTCTCATGAGTAAGAATTACTTGAGTGAGTAAGGGTTTGCTGGATGGAGCCTTGGGCAACACAGTGCCACACAAAATGCAATTCACAACCTCTTACTGCTTTGCAAAATGTTTCAGCTTTCTGATTTTTTGAGTGTTTGTTAGAAGGAAATTCCATCCAGTGATATGTGGTTTTGATGATTGTGCTGATTCCGTGGGATTTCCAATCTTGGGAGATTCCAAAGGGGCTAAGGCTTTACTCTGAGGAAAATAACCACACAATCCCTTTGCAACAGAGAACCACAGATTTGGTGGAGCCCAAAACTTCACTGCATTAAGATTCTATTGCCAAAAAAATAGTTTGCTAAGGGCTCAGCAGTGGCCTTGCCATGAGCCCCGGGTATGAAGCAACACATTGTTGCACTGTACCTGGCACAGCTGAGGACACATAGTGTGGCTCAAGAAGTTGCATGCAATCTGCCTCGCACCCTCTCCCTTCTTTGGGGAGGGGAACCTGCAGCCTCACACCCACGTATGTGGTACAGTGTACATTCCCAGCATGCTAGTACAGCTGGCACATGGGCGAGAGGGGGTGGCTCAAAATCTGGCCCTGTGTAAACACAATGGGCTGAAATCCAGATCTCTCCAGCTGTGCCTCTAACGGGGACATTCTTGGCATTTGATCATTAGTATTTATATTATGGTCCCACACAGAGGCCCCAACTGAGATTGTATCTCCATCGCACTAGGTGCTGTACAAACACATAGGGAAACACAGTCCCTGCCTCCACGAGTTTACAGTCTAAGCAGAGCCCCTTGCTTAAATGGAGGACTATTCAGTTGCTATCTGACTAGTTGTCTGACAGCTCATTGGCTGGGTGAAGCCCTCATCTTATTTAGACCAAACTCCGACTGAAGCCAACATGAAATTTGCCTGAGTAAGTGATGCTGGCTCCAGCCCTGGATGTTTAGTGTCTGAGTTTCTTTTGGGTGGCTATTAATTAATCAGCTAATTATTAGGCTGATGGATGGTTTAATCAATGGTTGGGCAGCTGATGGTTGCTTTGTTGGATGGCTAATAACATTAACCACAGGAATTTCTTCTAATCCTGATTCTGCTGCTGCTTTGCTTTGTATCCTTGGGAAAGTCTCTCTGGCTCATATTTTCCATCTGTAAGGTGGAGATAACAATTCCTAGCTCAGGACAGTGTTATGAACATGAATTAGCTCATGCTTGTTGAAGGCACGTTGACAACGCAAAGTGCAATTACCTGATTGTCCAACTAACAAGCTGGATCTCTGGTTAGCAGGGTGATGAGGACATAAGAAATAGCTGGAACAGCATCATCTAATATTACAACACCATTTAGGCCAGGGATCTAGGCCAGACTGGATCCAAAATCAGTGTAGGGTTGGGAATTTGTGTCCTAAGAGTCAGATTTGATGATTTACCAGATTTCAGCCCAAATGATGGAATCTAGTAAGATAAGCTGCCCTTGCATGATTTCCATGGTAGTGGACTGCATTCAAAGCATATCTGGCTAGCAGGTTCCTTTTGGCTTTGGATCTGGCCTGCACCCAGAACTGTATGTGGGAGTATAGGTCCAAGAGGCTAAACATCTCCCAAATTCATGTGTGGATGGGATGCAGGAAGATCTGAGGTTCTAGTATGGGCCCATCACTAATCACAAGTATCCTGGCACTGGAGAACAAGCCCACAGCCATCAGCCCTTGTATGATCATTATGCAGATTAATCTTGCAGTTGACTCTGTTGCTCTTAAGAGTGCCAAACCTTGATGTCCTCACTCAGACAAACACCCGCTGGATTCAGCTGGATGCAAGCTGCCTGAGCAAGAAGCATATAAAATGGAGGCAAGGCTAAGAGATTCAGCCCACTGATATTTGATTTGTGGTATATTTATTACTCTGACTACTGTTGTCATTCTAAGCAGGTTGAGGTCAGATCTCTGTCCATGGTGCTGAAAGATCCCTTCTTGTATAACTTCTCTATAGTTTTCCTAGAAACTTTCTGAAGAACGGGCCATTGAATGACTGTTGTTCTAAAACACGTTTTATATAAGATTATCCATTCAAAGGCTGCTTGAAGAGTCATAAATATATTTCTGAATGGAGTAAAAACCTGGATTCTAGCTGTATTCTTACAACAGTGTTTCTTTAAGTGTGGTCCTGGGTCATCCATGGGTAAAACAATCCCATGGGTTCTGGTGCCCTGTAGGATGACATATTTTGAGAATAAAGCAAAGGTTGGCTTCAGGGGAGGTCTCAGATAGTCTGTTGTTATAAGTGATCTGCATAATTAAAGAGCTGAAGGACTCTTGTTCTAGGAAAAATAACAAGTGGCTCAGAAACGATATGCATGGCACAAACCATAAGTAAGAAAATCAGGTTAGAATTCATGTCATTATTGAGTTTGAATATATCTGTTGTGGGGACAATTGGCCATCCCCTTGCACTTGGTTAAGAGTGATTTCAGGACTGTCTACCGAGGGCCTACTATAAACACTGCTTGTCTCAGAGCAGTATTAACCTTTTATGTTCTAGGTGGTGTTGGTAACGCTCCCTATATTTGAGGTTGGCCAACACTTCCCTGTTTTCAGTTGCTTATAACTTTGCCAAACTTTGACTGTCTGGGCAGAAAGATTACGTGCTCGGTGCCTGCCTCAGGCTGAATGTTTTGGGAAACATCACCCAAAACAGTTCACCCATTTCCAAGAACAAAACCAGGGGAAAATATTTTGTTTTGCCCAACTTAAAAAAAAATTAGAGAAGGCTTTTCACTGAGCATCTCTAATGACCCCATGCTTTGGAGAAGAGACTTGAAATTTGGCTGGTTGCCTATGTGTCAGGGATGTGCCTTTTGACATCTTCATGAAAATCTGTCCACATTGGGCCAAGTTATAAGTTAGTGAACAATCACAGTTTTCACATGTTCTAGACTTACTACAGCTTAACAGCTAAAATCTCTGCAGATTCCATCCTCCCTGAGCATGCTCCATCACAACATCTAAGACTGCCCATGTGCCTTCCTACAAATCATCTGAACCATGCTCCAGCCCCAGGGCTACAGGGGATCAAAAGGAATTTCCCTGTAATTGCTGCTCTGGACCTGGGTGGGGCTGGGCACTGACAGCAGGGAGCTTTCTCCCCTGTGCTATCTGTGACTGCCCCACCCCACAGCATGAAGGCAGCCTGGAGGAGGAAACTCTCTGATCTGAATACAGAGGAGACAAAAGACAGTCCAGGAGGGAGGTAAGGGAGTAGATGGTATAAGGCGTCTGGTGGGACTGGGACTGGATACTTGGGGGAATGAAAGTGATTAGGAGGTGTGGGTGGAAACCAGGACTTGCTTAACAAGGAGACTGGGAAGCAGGGAAGGGAAAGTTGGGACTGGGAGCTCATGGAGTACTGGGAGACAGTGGGGGAAATGGGGGGTGGTAGTGGTGGACTGGGAGCCAGCTTGGAGGCAGGAGGAAACAAAGATCAGATAAGGAACTGGGGGTGCGGGGAAGACTGGAACTGGCTGACCAAGGAGACCAGGATGGGAACCAGCATGTATGTGTGGGAATGCGGCACTCGGAGTGGAGAGAGACCTGACAAAGAGCTGGGATGCTGGGGGAGAGCTGGGACAAGGAAACAGGGCAGGAGGTGGGAGAGAATGAGATTTCATGAGGATCCTGGGGCAGGAGACTAGACTTGGGAGCCAGTGGGGGTGAGAGGGGAAAGACAGATAAGATGAGGAGCCAGGAGGGGGAACTGAGACTGGCTAGGCGGGGAGACTGGGAGTGGGGAGAGATTTGGATTTAGACAGAAAGGCCAGAGGAGGAGGCTAGGACTGGCTGGGCCTGAAGACTGGGAAGCCTGAGAAGTGAAGACTGGGACTGAGTAGGCAAGAAGAACAGGACTGGGACAAGGAGCCAGGGGTGGGAAGAAACACTACTAGGGCAGGTATAGGTGAAAGGGGACTGGACAGAAGGGGACAAGCTTGGGGGGGAGGGATAGCTCAGTGGTCTGAGCATTGGCCTGCTAAATCCAGGGTTGTGAGCTCAATCCTTGAGAGGCCATTTAGGGATCTGAGGCAAAAATCTGTCTGGGGATTGGTCCTGCTTTGAGCAGGGGGTTGGACTAGATGACCTCCTGAGTTTCCTTCCAACCCTGATATTCTATGATTCTAAGCATGCAGCAGGGGGGTTGGGGGAAGGCAGACAACTCTGTGCCCAAAACAAGTCTGGATTGGAACCCAAGATTCCCAAGTCTCACCATTCCTCAGTTGTCAGCAAATATCTGTGAAACCTAGTGCTGGTGCACACATAGGAGGACAACCTACTACTTCTGTTAGCTGAAGTGGCAGAGCTCTGTGTGATAGAGTTAAAGGTTCCAACCTTGCTGATGACCCATGTGAATGTCAATATGAGGACATTTCTGTTTTACCAGTTTGCTCTTTTAAAAATCTAGGATATTCCAGGCCAAAAAAAAGTACAGGAAAAGAGCATTGTTAAGGTTGCAAAGTCAAGCATTCAGAGGTTAGGAAATGCCAGAATTAAGGTTGCCTGTGCATGATCAGTTGTTATTTTTCCCAGGGCCCCTGCTCTGGAGATGATTCAGGACAGGTTAGTGAAGGAAACTGTAGTCTATAGGGCCCCAGCCTCGTTTGTAGCAGAAGTTGGAAGGTGTGCTGTGAGAGAGTTAGGGGATTGTGGGGAGAGAAAGGAGGGCCTCATCGTTAAGGTACTTGAATGCTACCCCAGAGAACTGGATTCCATCTCTGCCTCTGCCACTGAGTTTCTATGTGATGCTTGGAAGTTACTTACACCAAACTTCAGGGAAGGTTGCTATTTGTGTGTTCCTCATTTTCTGGGTGCCTGACTGAAGACTCGGGGGTCTAATTTGCAGAAGTGCTGAGCACTCCAAGCTGCAACTGAAGTCAATTGGAGCTGTGCTCTGAACATTGAACATGCTACATAAGGCTACATAGTCTGAAAAATCAAGTCCTAGAGGTCTTTATTTGAGTACTCAAAACTTTTATGTCTCTGTGCCTTAGTTCTCCATCTGTAAAACAGAAATAACACCACCCCTTCATCTCGCAGGAGTGTTGTGAAAATAAATTTGTTAATGTTTGAAGCACTCATATACCAGAATGTTGTGTGTCATAGAAAAGTCTCTGTGGAAATAAATAATTCTGTCTTTGGAGCGGGGTTTGGACAGAGTGCTATACATAAGGCCTAGGGACACACACTGAATAATGAGAAAACAAAATATTGAATAACTGCTCCTTAGCTGAGCACCATCCATCTTGTGCACTGAATGAGGAAGGGATCCTGTGGAAAAAAATAGTATGTCATCATGTCATTAAGGACTGTATCATAATGTATATGTACAGGGGGCCGAATTAAGGTTACACAGGCATCCTTAATTCTGGCATTTCCTAACTTTTGAATGCTTGACTTTGCAACTTGAATAATGTTCTTTCACTGTAGGGAGGTGTTATGGTCATATATATACATTTTCTGGGAATAAGAAATAGCTGGAACAGCATCATATAATAGCCAGATATGGACCAGGGATCTTGGCAAGAGTTAGATCCAAAATCAGTGTGGGGTTAGAGATTTGTGTTCTGATTCAGGTCTAAGGGTCAACTCGATGGCACACTCACTGGCTTCAGCTGGTTGCAAGCTCCCTGAGAAAGAAGAGTATAAAAATGGAGCCAGGGCCAAGAGATTCAGCTCATTGATATTTGATTTGTGGGGTGTGTGCATGCGTGTGTAGTTCTGTGTGGCTGTGTGCGCGTGTGTGTGTTTTTACATGTTTATGATGGGGGGAAATGCCACATTTTGGTGCCAGAAGAATTACTCTTGGACTCTACCGGACCTGAGAAGTGACAATTTTGCTTTTATATTTCACACTATCTGTTAAGCAGAGTGGGACAAAATATTTCCACATTTTGGAATTTCAGTGATGAAATTGAGTTGAAAAGTCAGATTTTGATTTTAAACTGGGAAAAGTTTTTTAAATGACATTTTCATGATATTTTGCCCCTCCAATTTTTGACTAATATAGAGCTGGTGGAAAACTTGCACATTGTGAATAAATTTTGACAACAAAAGAAGAAAAAATAAATTGATAAAATAGTCACAATTTGACCCCTTCTCCCTGATTTTCCCACCAGCTCTACTGTTGTGTGCTGATGTCTGGTGTGAGTGGCTGAATGGTATCTCCAGAGGCTGGTGGAATGTCTTCTTCTTTACTAGGTTAGGAAATGTCTCCTTAGAGCTAAGGAGGAAGGACATCTTTGTTCACATGAGCTCTTAGTCACTTGACTAATGAGAGTGTTTGGATTGATGATGGATCTGTAATATATTAATGAGTGTCTAGCTTAAGCAGTGCAGTACAACTGATCTCAGTGCTGGAAGAGATGAAAACAGCTAGAGGGAGGGAGAAGGGAAAGGAATGTAGAGAAGGTGGAGGAGGAGATGGAAGAAGGGGGTGAGCCTGATCATTGCCTGAAACCTATAATCCAGACACTCCCTCTGGGCCATGGCAATAATATTGGCTGCTTTATACGATGACTGCTGTTGCATATTTGTAGATAGTGCTGCTGATGTGCTCCTCCCCCTCCTGAGGAGCTTGCAGTCTTGGAGAGGTAGGCCCTGACATCACATAGGGATACATGTGATAGGTCAAAGGAGAGGGAGGAAGATTTATACTCCTAAGGTTAGGAGGCTGCTTGAGCTGGATGGTACCAGCTGTGCAGGCATCTTTCACATGTATCAAAGTGATTTACCAGAATGCAGAGGATGGACCTCCGCTTGCTCACCTTCTCTTTGAAGTCAGGGAGGTGATGTGTGTGATCAAAGCAAACAGGATTCTTCAGATGGCGTCACCCACCACTGAAATGCAGCCACCTCTGGCATGAGATGCAGCACCATGAAGAACTGGGGGTGGATGGTAGGATTTGGAGAAATGTCCTTACTACTAAATGAGCATCACTAAGAGGTAGAAACTTACAGCCTGCTATACCCAAAGTGATACCCATACCTTCAATATATCGTTTTATACCATGTATTTTTACTGATAGTGTGTTCAGTCAGGATCTCCATGTAACAGAGTGGTAAATGAACTTAACATGTACATGTCACTGACTCACCCTCACTATGCCCACTAGCCATCTGCCCTGTGATCAGTTCCAATATAATTTTTCTCTTTCTCAGCAAAGTTGGGCTTATGGGAACAAAAATGTTAGCATTAAAGTTTAACAGGCTGGAGTTAAAAAAAAATAGCCCCAATAACTTTCTCAAATGTTTCTAATATACGTTTTACTGCCAAAGTTGAGTCCTCTGCAGAATACATGATGGGGTGGTAGAAATGTTTTACTGGTTTTCATTTGGGATGATTTGCATAACTCACTCATGAACAGGTCTGACCTGGAAACTCCAGTGAAAGGCAGATGTGAAATTTCTTACCAATTTTCATTAAATTATTTCCATTTTCCAACCAGCCCTACTGCTGAGTAATGGACATGGCTCATACCCCACTGCCATTTGGGTAGGAGAAGCTAGATCATGTCATCCAGCATCTCTGTTTCACAAGAGCTGATATAGACTCCCACTGTGATCACACCAAAGCTATGAAGTAGAGGTGGCTTTAAGCACAGAAAAGCCAAGTGACTGCATTTCCTGTCTATTGACATTCAGAGTGCTGCTCTTTTAAATGCCTCTAAGCATCTCAAGTCCACTCAGGGAATTCTTCTTGGCCTACATGGAAGATACGCCTGAGTAGCAGGACAGTCTAGACAGGTAACATTGTAAAAAGCTTTGGACTCTTTGGGCTCAATCCTGGGAGGTACTTACTCACTGGATGTTGTGAGTGCCAGCACCCTACAAGATCACACCCTTTGTTTGAACAGGACATAGATCATTCTAGCAGAAGCAATGCTCAGATATTCCTCTTCCAGGGAAAGGGACATTCCCAAACCTTTAACAAAGGGGCTGCTGGAGGTGGCCATGTTGGGAGCCCAGAGAAGAGTGGTTTGGCCCTCCAGCTGTTTCTGAAGTTCTGAAAGCCCAGTTTTCACTGGAACACTGCACACTGGTGCACAGATCACACTCCCCCAGACTGACTGGTGAAATCCAATCTTTTAAAAACTCTTGCAGATACTTCCTCCTTCTGTGGCCTACAAAGATGGCCCCTTCCAGCTTTCCATTTGGATTTGGAAACTGCAGAATGTTGTTTGTCCACTAGAGGGCACATGGGCCATTTCCTCCTAAAAATTGTGAAACTGAAACATTAAAAAGAAACACTGGCTAACAAGCAGCCTAGTGAAATGGCCCGCAAGGCGTGCCAGCCCGGGTGCGAGCCTGACTCCCTTGCCCCTTCCCATCACGATAAGGTTCACAATGTATGATGGGTCATTTCCCTGGGAGGCGGGTGGAATTTTGCAAGGCTGACACAATGGAGTCTAACTACTGTATGTGCAATTATCCTCTGAGCTCAGCATGGGAACACTCAGCCTGGGGTTCTGACGATATCTGAGCGCTAATCCTGAGGGTGCCAGGAAAACTCCCATTGATGTATAGCTTGATATAGTCACCTGTATTCGTGTGTATCGCAGTAATACAGGTACATGTAGCTATACACACACACATGCACCCTCTAGAGCTGGCAAAGTAAATTAGACTTAAATGACTCTTTGGAAACAAAATAAATCAGATAGGATAATAGTACCATCATTTTATCTCATTTGTTCCCATACAATTAGGAGTTTTACTGCCATGTTGTGACAGGTGACTGTGTTTGACCTTTGACGCTTGGTTGGCTGGCTGGTGCTCAAACTAATGAAGACCCTTAATGGATTGGCTTTTGTGAGGCGCTGAGCAGTGGGGTTAAAGAGAGAATGGTGCTTCAGACAGAGTCCAGAGAAGATCCTTCAATTAAACCTGAAGTCTATTAGCAAAGAAATATTGAGGAGGTTGAGAGTTAGCAATGATTTAACCATCAGGTCTTCTTTGTGATTCGTTAGAATTAAAAAAAAAATCGCTCTGGTTATTTATTGTTGGACGTGTGTGTGGACTACTTTCCAGTTGGGTAAAAGGGAGAAAGCAGCCCCGTTGGCCTTCAGAGGCCAGGTATTAAGAGACATTGTGCCTGGGTTGGCTAGCCTCTTTGTGCTCCCATCCGACCCCGCAGTGGACAAGGGATTGAGGACAAATGAGGCAATAGCAGAAGCAAATGGAGAGTGATGCTGGAAAAGATCAAACTAGATCTCTGGGATAAATAAGACTTTTAGGAGCTTAATTGTTTTTCATGATGTAAATAAATTACAATAAAAGAAGGGGAACAGACAGCTTGCATCAAGACAGAGGGCAGCGTGGGGTGGGAGACAGGGACAAGTAATGAGCAGGAAAGGATAGGAGGAGTCCAGTGTGGGGCAGAAACAGGTTTGGAGCTGTGAGGAGTGGTGTGGAATGGATATGAGAAGGAGGGGCAGGAGGTCAGATCTTCATGAGATACAGGGAATCTGTAGAAACACAGGAGCATAGGCATTACTAGGATGGAGCTGACTCACGGTATCATGGTATCAGTGGCCAGTATCAGATATTTGGCGGGAAGATGCAAGTAATTCCTCAGTGGGTAGATGTGGGATAATCTGCTCCCCATGAAGGTCTCCTCCTAATCCCTAGAGATTAGTTGAGCTCTGCAGCATGAGGGTTTTTATCCTTTTTGTTAGCATTAACTCTTAGACCCCTGGATATTCTTGCTATCCCTATGAACTCCCAGTCCCGTTTATGAACTGTGCTAAACTCTTGGCCTCAGCACGATCCTGCGCTAATGAGTTCCACAGTCTAGCAGTACATCCTTTGATCAGGTTTAAATCTGCTGCTTTTCAGTTTCATTGGAGGTCCCCTTGCTCTTGTGTTCCGAGGCAGGTGAGACCAGCAGGTCCCGCTGTCCCTGCAATCAGGGGACAGAGCAGATGCAATGGGGAAAGAAGCAATGGCACATGTTGTTCAGGGGATCTCTGCAGCAGGCAGTGTGGGTGCTACCTGGCCTTTAATGAATCAGACACATAAGTGGTCTGTACATGCTGTAGTGAATACAGTGTTAGTTTTTGTATTCCCATAGCAGCTAGAGGCCCTGACCCAGATGGAAGGCATCATTTTCAAAAGTGCCCAAGTGATTTAGGAGCCTAAAATCCATTTTGAAAAATGACTTAGGAGCCTGCGTCAATGGGAGTCAATGTGAGTTTGGCTTCCAAGTCACTGGGGTGCGTTTGAAGATTTGACCCCAGTACAGGGCACTGCACAGACACATTGCAGGATGACCCTGCCCACAGCTCACAGTCTGCATAGACAAGAGGGGAAACAGACACCCAGGAAGGGGAGGGGCCTTGCCTGAGGTCATAGGCAGAGCCAGGCACAGATCCCATACCCTACCCATTAGCCTGTGCTGCTTCGTCCATGCTATGCACAGGTTCAGAGTGCAGCTGTAGGTGTGTCTGATTCTCCTACCACTGGCCTACACACCCAACAGCGTGTGGAGGAAAGGGCCTCATAGGAAATGCATTCGCTTTGGGAGCATGGCCCTAGTGAACCTACTATTTGTTCTGCAGTTTCTTTCTCCACGTTTTGTTGCCAAGGAAGTTTTCAGAACATTCCAATTTTTGATTCTTTAAGTTCCTCTGCCCCTGCTGCTTATTTCTTTGGTGAGGTCATCAGAGCCCTTTACTGATAATGCCACAAATTATTGCTCTGGAAGTGACTGGAATGACAAGATGAGAGGACAAGGAAAAGAGGTCCAATTCTGATCTCAGTGTCCATATGGATTGACTCCACTATTGCCAAAGGCTTTACAGCTGTTTGAGGAGCCAGCTCTGTAGTGAGCTCTGTGCAGCTGCAGTTGTCTGCTCATTGTAGGATTCAGATCTTACACTGGTGGAGTTGAGAGCAGAATCTGATGATGGATCAAACGAGAAACAAAAGATACTATTTTCATGTACATTTTCCTTCTAATAAAAGCAAAGAGACAAGACAGAAAGCCTTAAAGGGGATGTAAATCACATCCCTTTAAGGCCCCTTTAGACTTTCAGAAAGATGTCAAGGACCCCTTAGTGTCAATGGGAATCAGACCCTAAATATCTGCCACAAAAGTAACAGAGTTAGCTCTGTTTGGTTTTTCCTGCATTTCATGAGGCATCAGGGGCTCTTTCCAGCCACAGTAGTGGGCATTGTGTCATAGAATCATAGAACTGGAAGGGACCTGGAGAGGTCATCTAGTTCAATCCCCTGCACTCAAGGCAGGACTAAGTAGCATCTAGACCATCCCTGACACGTGTTTGTCCAACCTGCTCTTAAAAATCCCCAGAGATGGAGATTCCACAACCTCCCTAGGCAATTTATTTCAGTGCTTAACCACTCTGACAGGAAGTTTTTCCTAATGTCCAACCTAAACCGCCCTGGCTGCAATTTAAGCCCATTGCTTCTTGTCGTATCCTCAGAGGTTAAGAACAATTTTTCTCCCTCCTCCTTATAACAACCTTGTATGTACTTGAAAACTGTTATCATGTCCCCTCTCAGTCTTCTCTTCTCCAGACTAAACAAACCCAGTTTTTTCAATCTTCCCTCATAGGTCATGTTTTCTAGACCTTTAATCATTTTTGTTGCTCTTCTCTGGACTTTCTCCAATTTGTCCACTTCTTTCCTGAAATGTGGCACCCAGAACTGGACACAATATTCCAGTTGAGGCCTAATCAGCACGGAGTAGAGCAGAAGAATGACTTCTTGTGTCTTCCTTACAACACTCCTGCTAATACATCCCAGAGTGATGTTTGCTTTTTTTGCATACTATCTTCTGATCCACTATGACCCCCAGATCCCTTTCTGGAGTACTCCTTCCTAGGCAGTCATTTCCCATTTTGTATGTGTGCAACTGATTGTTCCTTCCTAAGTGGAGCCCTTTGCATTTGTCCTTATTGAATTTCATCATATTTACTTCAGACTATTTCTCCAGTTTGTCCAGATCATTTTGAATTTTAATCCTATCCCCCAAGGATAATGCAACCCCTCCCAGCCTGGTATCATCTGCAAACTTTATAAGTGTACTCTCTCTGCCGTTATCTAAAAAAATGATGAAGATATTGAACACAACCAGACCCAGAACTGATCCCTGCGGGAGCCCACTTATTATGCCCTTCCAGCATGACTGTGAACCACTGATAACTACACTCAGGGAATGGTTTTCCAGTCAGTTATGCACCCACCTTATAGTAGCTCCATCTAGTCAGTTTGCCCTGGCTGAGGTGGGTCAGAGGGCTCAGCCCTCTTTGCCAGGACATGGTTTCTAAATATAGCTCAAGCAAGATCCTCGCCAGGCCCTCCTTTCCTAATTCATCCCTCCACATCATCTTCATCAGTGATGAGCCCAAACAGAAACCCCAGATCCACACTTGGGTGAGTGGGGAGGGCAGAGTTTGAAAGCTGGATCCAGATCCAGGGGGTCTTGGGCCAATTTGTATAGTGGGGGTGCTGAGAGCTGTCGAACCAAACTGTAAACCCTGGATATAATGGAAACCACTTCAAGCCAGGGGGTGCTGCAGCATCCCCCGCACCCCTAGTTCCAGCACCTATGACCAGATCTGGGGATGAATTTTATGCCTTCAAACTCTTTTCTTTCTTTCTTTCTTTCTTTCTTTCTTTCTTTCTTTCTTTCTTTCACTTCCTCCCATAGATCAATCTTTCTCTCTCCTTTTCCCTTTCAAACATACCCCTTCCTCTCCTCCCCCCTTTGTCTCCCCCCACTTTGGGGATAATTTAACATGTTACACACTAACTTTCCAATAATGGCACTCCGGCTTTTTGAAATTCTGCTTCCCTGTTTTATGGCTGGGCCTCTAATGGTTATCTCGCAGCCCTGCCTCTGGCGATCATGTAGGGAATAAATAGAAGCTGACACAGTAATTTACTTAAATCTTCTCCACTCTTTTGCAGCATTTTCCTCCAGAGGATACCCCCGAAACAACAATGATTTGAAATGTCATGCGTTCCTGCCCCTAGGCTACCGACAAATGAACATTAAATCTATTAACAACAAAAAAAATTAAATGTTTACTTTTCCACGAAGGTAGGGAGACGCTGGCAGAGGGAAGTTTGCCTCCAATAAATTTCTTCTCAGTAATAAAGAGGTGTAGTTAATGTTCTTTCTAAGCAGAGCCGGCTCTCAGCCTGCATCTGAGGAGTATGGGGATAAGCTGCTGGGGAATCTTGCTAGGGCACCACTTACCGCCTTGATTTTCTGGGCTGGGGATCTCCATTTTAGGTCAGCATTTGTGAGTATTACCGATATGTTAAATCAGCCTGGCATCATTATGAGTGGGGCATTCCCAGGTGTCCATCTGTAAAGGAGCTCATGCAGTTGTATCTGGGCATCAATAGTTTTTTTCTTGCAATGCCCCCTATGGAGGTGGTGCATATTATCCCCATGTTACAGTTGAGGAAACTGAGGCACATGGCAGCTTAAGCAACTTGCCCAAGGTAAAGATAGGAAATCTGGTTAAGACAGAAGTGATAAGAACAGCCATACTGGGTCAGACCAAAGGTCCGTCTAGCTCAGTATCCTGTCTTCTGACAGTGGCCAATGCCAGGTACCCCAGAGGGAATGAACAGAACAGGTAATCATCAAGTGATCCATCCCCTGTCATCCACTCCCAGCTACTGGCATTCAGAGGCTAGGGATCCACAGAGCATGGGGTTGCAAACCTGACCATCCTGCCTAATCCCCATTGATGGACCTAGCCTCCATGACCTTATACAGTTCTTTTTTTGAACCCTGTTATAATTTGGGTCTTCATAACATCCCCTGGCAAGGAATTCCACAGGTTGACTGTGCCGTGTGTGAAGAAGTACTTCCTTTAGTTTGTTTTAAACCTGCTGCCTATTAATTTCATTGAGGGAGTCATGGTTCTTGTGTTATGAGAAGGAGTAAATAGCACTTCCTTATTCACTTTCTCCACACCAATCAAGATTTTATAGACCTCTGTCATATCCCGTCTTAGTTGTCTCTTTACCAAGCTGAAAAGTCTCAGTCTTATTAACCTCTCATCACTTCGAAGCTGTTCCATACCCCTAATCATTTTTGTTATCCTTTTCTGTACCTTTTCCAATTCTAAAATATCTTTTTTGAGATGGGGTGACCAGATCTGCACTCAGTATTCAAGATGTGGGTGTACCATGGATTTATATAGTGGCATTATGATATTTCCTGTCTTATTATTGATCCTTTTCCTAATGATTGCTATCATTCTGTTTGCTTTTTTGAGTGCTGCTGTGCATTGAGTGGATGTTTTCAGAGAACTATCCACAATGACTCCGAGATCTCTTTCTTGAGTGGTAACAGCTAATTTAGACCCCATCGTTTCATATGTAGAGTTGGGATTATGCTTTCCAATGTGCATTACTTTGCATTTATCAACATTGAATTTCATCTGCTGTTCTGTTGCCCAGCTCTCCAGTTTTGTGCGACAGCTTTGTAGCTCCTTACATTCTGCTTTGGACTCAACTATCTTGAGTAATGTTGTATTGTCTGCAAATTTTACCACCTCACGGTCTACCCCTTTTTCCAGATCATTTATCAATATGTTGAACAGCGCTGGTCCCAGTACAGACCCCCAGGAGACATCACTATTTAGATCTCTCCATTCTGAAAACTGACCATTTATTTCTACTCTTTGTTTCCTGTGTTTTAAGCAGTTACCGATCCATGAGAGAATCGTCCCTCTTATTCCATGACTGTTTAGTTTGCTTGAGAGCCTTTGATAAGGGACCTTGTCAAAGGCTTTCTGAAAGTCCAAGTACACAGTATCAACTGGATCACCCTTGTCCACATGTTTGTTGACCCCCTGTAGCAGGGTGATGACACACTACAGCCCTGACAGGATGGGAACCAGCCTTAGGAGAGGGCTGGCAGGCTGGGAGAACAGCCCAGGCTGAGTGGAGAAACAGCTGCAGCTGTGGCCACACCCCAAACAGACTCAACTGGCCCTATAAAGTGACTGCTGGGCTGAAGCAGTCTCAGTCTCTCTCTGTTTACAGAGGGAGATGGGCCTGGCTGCAGGGAGCTAGTGAAGCAGGGCTGGGGAGAGGCAGAGGAGCTGGGGAGCTCCAGCCCGGAAAGCCTCAGGTTGCGGCCTAGCATGAGGCCAACAGGTACTGGGAGTTGGAGAGGGCAGCCCAGGGATAGGCAAAGGCAGCTGGTCTGAACCCCCTTTGCCTATGATGAGTGGCTTACACTGCAGTCTGCCCCAGTGAACGGGGACTAGATGGAGACTGGGCAGTAGCCTAACCCTGAGGCAAAGTGGTGATAGTGGGTGGGGATTCCCCTGGGAGGGGGAGATGCTGAGGCTGTGAAGGGTTACTGCCAGAGGGGCAGCACCCCAGGTAAAAGGGGCACCGAGGTCCTGGGAGGGACACAGGGCCAGTGGCAAGGCAGATCACCGGCCTGCAGAGGGAGCTCCAAGGTTGGGAGAGTTAATTCCCGAGGACAACCAGCAGGAGGTGTTGTGGGGTGAGTCCGCATGCTTACACCCCCTCAAAGAATTGTAATAGATTGGTGAGGCATGATTTCCCTTGACAAAAGCTGTGTGGACTCTTCCCCAAAATATCATGTTTATCTATGTGTCTGATAATTCTGTTCTTCATTATAGTTTCAGCCAATTAGGCTGGTACTGAAGTTAAGCTTACCTGCCTGTAATAGCCAGGGTCGTCTCTGGAGTCTTTTTAAAAAATTGGTACCACATTATCTATCTGTCAGTCATCTGGAACAGAAGCTGATTTAAGCGATAGGTTTCAATCCACATGTACTAGCTCTGCAATTTCATATTTGAGTTCCTTCAGAACTCTTGGGTGAACATCATCTGGTTGAACCCAGGTTTTTCATAGATTCTAGGACTGGAAGGGACCTTGAGAGGTCATCGAGTCCAGTCCCCTGCCCTCATGGCAGGACCAAATACTGTCTAGACCATCCCTGATAGACATTTATCTAACCTACTCTTAAATATCTCCAGAGATGGAGATTCCACAACCTCCCTAGGCAATTTATTCCAGTGTTTAACCACCCTGACAGTTAGAACAGCAAAGAGTCCTGTGGCACCTTATAGACTAACAGACGTATTGGAGCATGAGCTTTCGTGGGTGAATACCCACTTTGTCGGAGCATCCACAGGTGCCACAGGACTCTTTGCTGCTTTTACAGATCCAGACTAACATGGCTATCCCTCTGATACCTGACAGTTAGGAACTTTTTCCTAATATCCAACCTAAACCTCCCTTGCTGCAGTTTAAGCCCATTGCTTCTTGTTCTATCCTTAGAGGCTAAGGTGAACAAGTTTTCTCCCTCCTCCTGATGACACCCTTTTAGATACCTGAGACAGGTCTGCATACCAGTCCACTCTATATACTATGGCACTGCTAGGGACCTAAATCAATAGTTGACTAGGCCCCTCTAAGTCCCTCACTGGGCTCTCGCAGAGCTTGGGGTGGAACAACATAAATCATTCTAATTAGAGGTGGGCTGAAATTGGCCACCCCAAGATCTGAACTGTCCCAGCCCTATCCCTAACCTGGATCTGAACTTTGAAAATAAGTCCTATCTTTCTATGGGGCCAAATTGCACTCCAAACTGAATGCCTTCAGCTCCAGAGTACTCTCAATGTCCCAGTGTTGCACTGAGGCACATTTTAATGTCAAAATCCTGTTGGGTGGGTTAAGATTCACTAGAATTCCTACCTCCATCCCACCACATATACTCCTCTGCCCCAATCTTGTGCTTGTAGAGGTGGAAAGGAGGCATAGTTTGAGGGCTTCTTCCCAAGGGCTCATCCTATGGTTCTGAGGCAGACAGTCCACTGAGGAGTTCAGTGATTAAGGCACTGGCTTGACCCTTGGGACAATCCTGACTCTTTCACCAACCTGCTGTGTGACCATGAGCTAATGCTCCCAAACCAAAGGTGGCACGTCCTTGGGTCACCATGTTCCGAAACCTCAAAGTGCTCTCCATATTTAGGGCTGAGGACTTGCTGCTTCTGCCATTGATTCCCTAGAGTAACACTGGAGAAACCTTGGAAGTGTCAACGCTGAGATCCCCAAAGGCACTGGAAAAGTTAGGTGCTCATATGTACCTCTTGGGTCTGCGGAACTGTTCTGACAATCTGATAGGATCAAGATTTCTGGCACTTCCACTCCTGTTTATGGTATAAATAGTTCCAGATCAGCCCTTCACACTGTTCTCCAGCCTTCTCAGTCCTGCTCCTAGATGGGAAGAAGGGAAATTATCTGAATATTTCAGTGCCTTAAATAAGAGATGAGTCCAAAGCAAATCCTCAGGCCCAACTATCCTGCAGCATGGGGGTTCTTTGAAAACAGAATGCAGACCCATATTTTGGCATATGGCCCCTGGAAAGAGCAGCTTTGGAACTTTTTCAACTGAAAACAAATTTCACAGCAAATATGGGTTTTCATCAACACTGAAATTTTTGTGACAAAATGTCAACTTAGACAGCATTTGAGGGGTTTTTTTTTTACAAAAACGTTGAAAAGGAAGCATTTAGTTTTGAACAGAAAATGTCAGAAATGTTTGTTTTGACATTTCTGAATTGGAATATTTTTCTGAACATTTTGTGCCACAGTATTTTGATTTTTCCATCTTGTTTTGGGATGAAAACAAATGCCTGAATATTGGGATTTCCTGCAGGATGGAAATTCTCTTCTCTGAGCAGCCCTGCCCCGTCCCTAGAATGGGCTGAACCCATAGCACAGATCCAAATGCCCAGTGAATTTGGGAGTTGTTCAAAATCTAGATCCAGTTTATGCAATCCTGAAATAACAACCCTTAGCTCTTATCTAACACTTTTCATCAGTAGGTCTCAATGGTCTTTACAAAGGAGGTCAAGATCATTACCCTATCAGAAAGAGAAACTGAAGCATAGGGAGGTGAAAGGACTTGCCCATGGTCAGCCAGATCTGTGCTCTATCCACTAGGTCATACTGTATAAACTCTGTAGAATGGGCAGAGGTTCTGGGGAGGGGTCCTGCTCTTTTCTGAGCTGGGTTTGCCCATCCCAGCTATAGACATCCCACAAGAACAGGCCACTCCAAAAGAGCATTGATCAAAGGAGCAGCTCTTGCGGCTATTGCTCTTGACAAGGGAACAAGACAAGAGAAATGAAATGTAAGCAGCTTGGGGCAGAAACCCAGACATTGTCTATGCTTGTCTCAGTGTGAAGCAGAGTGCAGGTGCTGAACAGCTAGCAACTATCTCATCATGGGAGGCAGTGTAATTCAGTGGGTCAGAACTGGGCTGGGAGTCAGGAGACCAGGCTCTGTGCCCAGCTCTGCCTCTCTGTATGACCTTGGGCAAGTTACACCCTCTCTGTACCTCCGTTTTCCCTCCCACCCATTGCCTATTTTGTCTTTGAGTGTTTTGGGGCAGGGACTGCCTCTTACTTTGTGTTTGTACAGCACCTAGCACAATAGGATCTTGGCTAGGACTAGCAATTGCTAATATGAGGCATATTAATAATATTTCACCTCTCATATGAGAATCTCAGCCCAGCAGCCTAACAGTATTCCTAGCAGAGAAACAGTTCCCTGTTTTACAGGTGGGGAAACTGAGGCACAGAGTGGTTAAGCGACTTATCTGAGATCACCCAGCAGGGCAGTGTCAGAGGCAGGAAGAAATCCCATCTCCCCTCAGTCCTGTGCTTTAGCTACAAGACCACCCTCTCCACCCACAGGCTCATGCTACCAAGCTTGTTGTCACTTGAAAATTAAAGCACTCACCATCCTTGGATTCCGCACTGGAATCTCATGGTGTGTTTAGTATCATGCTCCAAAACGTCTGTTAGTCTATAAGGTGCCACAGGATTCTTTGCTGCTTTTACATGGTGTGTTTAAGAATTGCCACCAAATGAGTCAGAATTCACTGCTGTGTCTGGACCCTTCTGCCTTACATCATTTTTGGTAACACCATAGTCAATGAAAGTTTGGTTGTGACAACTGTGGAGAGAGAGGGGCTTCAGACTATGGGAATCATGGCTTTAGCTTTGCGATTTCTTGTGATCTTCAGGACTCGGAGATGAACCTCTGGAGATAGAGAACCCAAGGACCTGGGAGCCATTGGAAAATCTGTCTTCTTTTCAACACATTTCAGACAAGCCTTAAGATCAGAAGAGAAGCATGTTCAAGAGAGTGGTGGAAGCCAACCCTGTGCCAGGGCAATCCTACCGGCACCAAGTGATTAGAGGACTCTGATCCACTGCCCACCTCCATGTGTAATTGACCCAGCCTTCCAGCCTGTTCCCTTTAGCAAACAGGCCCAGACTGATGTTTGTCATTCTTGTTCGTTGTCACGGCATGGAAACATCTCATGAGACAGCACCTCACTTCCCTGTGCTGGTTCTGCCTTATCAGCTAGCCACTGAAGGAAAGACCTTGTGAGTCTCCTGCATGCTTGGCCAGTGACACTGCACAGGCCAATGCCTCACTGCTACCCTTCGAGGCTAGTGAGTGCAGGGTCAAGACTGTTTCTTGCTCCTTCCCACCCTTGTGGATCACAGAAGGTGAGCTGGATTAATCAGGCAGGCTTCTCTGCACAGGCCATTTTGCTTTCGGTACCAAACCAGAGTGAAGGCACTTCTGGGCAGGCATCTGCTGGGATAAGGTACTCAGGCAGAAATCTCCTGGCCTGGGAGTTTATCCACACAAGTATCTTCTGGCACTCATGGGGCTAATCGTAGCATATCAGGGTTGGAAGGGACCTCAGGAGGTCATCTAGTCCAACCCCCTGCTCAAAGCAGGAGCAATCCCCAACTAAATTATCCCAGCCAGGGCTTTGTCAAGCCTGACTTTAAAAACCTCTAAGGACGGAGATTCCACCACCTCCCTAGGTAACCCATTCCAGCACTTCACCACCGTCCTAGTGAAAAAGTTTTTCCGAATATCCAACCTAAACCTCCCCCATTGCAACTTGAGACCATTGCTCCTTGTTCTGTCATCTGCTACCACTGAGAACAGTCTAGATCCACCTCTTTGGAACCCCCTTTTCAGGTAGCTGAAAGCAGCTATCAAATCCCCCTTCATTCTTCCTTTCTGCAGACTAAATGATCCCAGTTCTCTCAGTCTCTCCTCATAAGTCATGTGCTCCAGCACCCTAATCATTTTTGTTGCCCTCCGCAGGACTCTTTCCAATTATTCCACATCCTTCTTGTAGTGTGGGGCCCCATTACTCCAGATGAGGCCTCACCAATGTCGAATAGAGGGGAATGATCACATCCCTTGATCTGCTGGCAATGCCCCTACTTATACAGCGCAAAATGCTGTTAGCCTTCTTGGCAACAAGGGCACACTGTTGACTCATATCTAGCTTCTCGTCCACTGTAACCCCTAGGTCCTTTTCTGCAGAACTGCTGCCTAACCACTCACTCCCTAGTCTGTAGCAGTGCATGGGATTCCTCCATCCTAAGTGCAGGACCCTGCACTTGTCCTTGTTGAACCTCATCAGATTTCTTTTGGCCCAATTCTCTAATTTGTCTAGGTCCCTCTGTATCCTATCCCTACCCTCTAGCATATCTACCACACCTTCCATGTTAGTGTCATCTGCAAACTTGCTGAGGGTGTAGTCCCCGCCATCCTCCAGATCATTAATGAAGATATTGAACAAAATGAGCCCCATGATCTTTAGGGCTAGGGCACCCATAATAGCAAGTCTTGGGCCACGGCTTTGGGGTATTGCTGGCCCCCTTACATTTCATTTACTGCCTCCTTGGATCCTTCAGAAAATACCTGGGGAATGTCTTTCAACAGTGGGCCAGACTGGCCTGCCCTAGCTCATGCTGATGAGTACTCTATGCTGCAGATAACCTATTGAAATCAATGGGGGAGATAGCACAATAAGGAACAAACCAGCACAAGTCAGGAGGTCAGGATTTAACTGAATGTAAATAACTAGTGTTGGCTATTCTCACATCTGCTGTAGGTTCTCAGTCTTCCCCTAAGGGAATGACCCAAGTTTTGTGCCACCTTGAGTCTGGGAGAAGGACCTGGCCTTCCACTCCACAGCACATGGGCTCACTGTGTCTTCCCCAAAGAACTGAGAGACTGTGCTTGATGGAAAGGATTGTGCCTCTTCCCTCCTCCAGAACCAGTCGGGTAGCTGATGACAAACAATCTGCGAAGAGCAAGACAGACATGTTACACTGGACACACGTGATCCAATGGCACCACAACACGTGCACTTCATACAGGAAACGGCAGAGTGTGCAATATACACAGTGGATATAAATGGGTCTGGTTAAGTACTTCCTACAGGTGTACAATAGACTCAAGAATAGACTGTTATACCATAGGCAGAGTTCATCTTATCCATGTAAAGCATTGATTGAAAAGAAAATAGTTCTCACCTGATACTAAAAAAAAAAAAATATTCACACTTTCTTCTATAGCCTGACCCATATGAACAAGGGATAATCTAATGGGGTAGATCCGCAACAGGGGTAAATGAATGTAACTCCATTGAAATAAATTAACACTAGCTGAGGATCTAGCCCTGGCTGTCTGTTTCTTGTTCTAAACTACACTTCCCCATACACCCCTTTGTAACTAAAAATAGCTTGAAATCAAGGACAATGCAAACAAACTGAATTTGCACTGGAAGTGACCATTTTTGTTGCAATAAACCTCCTATGGTGTCTCTTCTTTTATCAGTTTGCTGGGCCTGAGTCTGATCCCATTTCCTGATTTACACCCTTGGGACTGAGAGGAGAAGCAGCATTCAGCTTTCTTTAGCTTTGTGTCACATTTTCTCGCTCTCTCAATTCCGGATAATGCCGGATCCCTTTATACAACCCCTCCTCACTCTTTCAAGTGAAAAGATGATTCCTGCGCTTCCCATCAAAGTTAAAGGAAGTCTTTAGAGGGGAAGGCTCAGCATGCCGAGGTTGTTGAGCCTGTGTTTAATCTTGTTGCCAGTTCCTGTGTCCTTCTGTTGCTTCCCTGCCAGTTTCTTTGTTGCTTAGTTTCTCATTTCCTTTTTGTGTGTATGTGCAGCAGGTTGCCAGGCTGGCTGGAATGCAGCTGAAGTCATCTTCAGGAGACATGTGTTTTGGGCCCCTGTCCCGGGTTCTACATGACCTGCCTCACCCCTCCGCTTAGCCACCCCGGAGCAGGCCAGAGTCCAGCCTGGAGCAGTTCACAGGAAGTGAAAGGACAAAGTATATGACTCGCTACTGCCAGCAACTCGTGCTGGGTTACCATGTAAAACACGGAGCAGGGTGTGGAGGAACATAGGATCAGAAAGAAAGAGATTGTATAAAAGCCTTCCTGGTCCTCAGGTCACAGCTGAAAATCCTGATTGGGGTAGGTGGGAGTGGGAGAAGAACAATTTAGGATTGAGGTGGGGGGTGGGGAGATACAAATGGATGCAGGTCCATTGACTTTTATGCCATACTGAGTCTTCTGGTCATAGGTGACCTCAATGGAGCCCCATTGATTTACCCCAGCTAAGATCTGGCCCTTTGGTTCGGTCCATTTTCAAAAAGAATGCTGCTTTGTCAGATTATTGCATGGCTGAGCAAAGCTCCAAAGGGCCGAAACACGGCCTAGACTGATCTCTAGGGGAGCAATCCCAAAACTTTTTGACAATCCCAAAACTTTTTATTTCCTCCTAATTGTTGTTGAATCAGAGATTTGTTGAGGTTGGCCCTTTCCCACCAGCAAGTTTCAGTTTCGACTAATTAGGATTTTCTGATTTAAAATGTTTCATCGTAAAATTCCCAACTAGCTGTAATTGTGACAATGCCTTTCTAACCCTGCTTTCCACAAGGTTAACACCCCAGGGACTGGGACACTGACAGTGTGACCAATCCCAAGCATTCAAAAATCACAAAGCAGGCCCCAAAATCAAGAGTGGCTTAAACATGAGATCTTTAAAAAAATACGTTTTGGATTCTTGTTTATCTGCTGTCTGGTTTCTGAGCCTGTAGGGTGCGTTCAAGTCTCATTTTCATGCTTTACTCTGCAACTGTGAGTGCTAGATATTTCTTCTCTTAAGAAGAAACACTGAGGTTCTCACCTGATCCCATGACTCCAGCAGCTGGGTCTTTAAGAAAACCACCAAAAATCATGATAAAATTGTGAGAGTTGATAATACTACAATAAGGAAGCCACATAAAGCTTCCAAACAGGAGAAAAAGGATTCAGAGCAAGGAAAAAGGCTAAATGCCAGAACCAATTTCCCCCATCTCACTCTCTCTCACACATATACATACACAAGCCATATTCAAGGGCATGGTGAGGTTACATCTTTCATTCCTTTTCCAGTCTCTCCTCCAGGTCACGTTTGCTGTGATGCACACAGAAAACTGCAAGCTGCTAGGAAGGTGGCACATTGTGATCACTGCCCCAATCGGCTAATGACACCATGCACCTTATAACATTTGTTATGGTCTCCCCTGCCTTCTCCCACCCTGCTTGTTGCTTTATCCGCCTGCTGCGTGCTTCAGACCAGGGCACAGATTGTCATTGATTAGATGCCTGTATGGCATCTCGGTCTGTGGGGCCCAGTCTGGGAGCTACTGCCTACGTGTTAAAAAACAGTGATGCTGTAGTAGCTGTGTTGGTCCTGGATCTGAAAAACAAGGTGAGTGAGGTAATATCTTTTACTGGACCAATTTCTGTTGGTGGAAGACACAAGATTTTGAGCTACGCAGAGCTATTCAGGGGTCTGAGCTTGTCTCCCTCACCAGCAGAAGCCAATCTTCACCCTCCTTGTCTCTCAGATAATAATGAGTAGTGTGGGCAGCAGTGGGGCCTAATGGATTGCACACTGGATTGGGAGTCAGGAGAGCTGGGGTCTATT
This sequence comes from Gopherus flavomarginatus, assembly GCF_025201925.1. Lineage (NCBI taxonomy): Eukaryota > Metazoa > Chordata > Testudines > Testudinidae > Gopherus > Gopherus flavomarginatus. The sequence continues at coordinate 67,000,099 of NC_066622.1, read as the reverse complement.
CCTAGCTCCAACTCTGATTTATAGTATAATCTTTGCCAAGATACTCCACCCGTCTCTGTTTTTCCACCCACATTTTTCCTGTCTAGTCTGGGTAGTATTATTTTTATTTTTAGTACTATAGTGAAGACTCTTGTTTATTTCCTGGATGGAAAAACAGATGAATGCCTATGTTGGAAATATTATTGGAGAGAAGCTGATGTTGGAAATCAATGGATGCAAATGTGTACTTTGGTCACATTAGGCATAAAGATGGAAATTACCTTGAGAAAATTATTCTGGAAGGAATTGTGGTGGGTCATCGCAGTGAGGGATGGTTGATGGGTGTGTGCTGGAAGGCTAGTTGCTGAGTGCTTAAAGTTAGTGTTCAATTGGGAAGCTTTTAGAAATTTCTGCTAGGAGGTTGCTGATATTCAAACATGAACTGGATTAGCTTCAAATGTCAGTAAATATTCTTCGTTATTGTGTATATATATCTAAGGGTACAGTCCTTCCTTGTCCGCACCTGGGTCCATTTCATAACAAGCACAGGACAGCACACAAATATAATACAATAATTATATATTAAATCCACATGCAACTTATCCCCTGGGAAGAGGCAAAAAGAAGTGGAAAGAACCACATATGACAGATGTTGCTCCCATCACTTAATGCACATCTGGAAGTTGCTCAGAAACCATAGCGATGAGCATGGTAAAGGTACTTCAATGGAACTGACTCAAACCCAGATATCAATGTTGTGTGGATCTAGAGTATAGGCTGAGGCCTGTCCTTTGCAATGATGTTCTCTGCAGCTGCAGTTTCAAAGACATTGCTAAATGAAACCAAGCAAAGTAGATTTCATGTCTGCCTACAGGCCTGAAGGTGATGGAGCCCTTCAACTGATTTCAACCGGCTCTGGGTCAGCTCCTGTGTTTGGAACAGGAAAGCCAGGAGTGGGCACTCATTCGTCTGTGGGCATTAGGAAAGAAGTGGGTGCAGTCTGAGAGTCTGTGGGGGCAGCAGTAGCTCAGTGGTGCAGTGGAAGTCCAGGTCAGTTAGTTACTCTGTGATCATGGGGACAGTAGAGAGTTTTGGGGCTAAGTGGTCTCCTAGACACTAGCCTGCACTATTGCTCAGCTAATGTCTGTAAAAATGCTACTCAGCTTTGTTAAATGAATGGTTATGTTGCTATAGTCTTTCTATTCCATCTATGCAGGCCCAAGGGGTAGCAGAGGGGTTTTCACAGTATCTATCAAGCAGTAATTCTTGTATCAGTACCTATAAGAACATGAGTATGGCCATACTGGGTCAGACTAATGGGCCATCTAGCTCAGTATCCTGTCTTACAACAATGGCCCATGCCAGGTGCTTCAGAGGGAATGAACAGAGCAGGCAATCATCAAGTGATCCATCTCCTGTTATCCACTGCCAGCTTCTGGCAGTCATGGGCTAGGGACATCCAGAGCATGTGGTTGCATCCCTGCCCATCCTGGCTAATAGCCATTGATGGACCTATCCTCCATGAATTTAGCTCATTCTTTTTTGAACTCTGTTATAGTTTTGGCCTTCACAACATCCCCTGGCAAAGAGTTCCACCGGTTGATTGTGTGTTGTGTGAAGAACTACTTCCTTTTGTTTGTTTTAAACCTGGAGCCTATTATTTTCATGGAGTAACCCCTAGTTCTTGTTATGTGAAGGGGTAAATAACACTGCTTTATTCACTTTCTCCACACCAGTCAAGATTTTATACACCTCTGTCATATCCCCTCTTAGTCATCTCTTTTCCAAGCTGAAAAGTCCCAGTTGTTTAATCTCTCTTTATTTGGAAGCTGTTCCATACTCCTAATCATTTTTGCTGCCCTTCTCTGTATCTTATCAAGTTCTAATATATCTTTTTAGAGATGGGGTGACCAGATCTGCATGCAGTGTTCAAGATGTGGGTGTGGCATGGATTTATATAGTGCCATTATATCTCCTGTCTTATTAGCTATCCCATTCCTAATGGTTCCTAGCATTGTTAGCTTTTTTGACTGCTACTGCACTCTGAGTGGAAGTCTTCAAAGAACTATGCACAATGACTCCAAGATCTCTTTCTTGAGTGGTAACAGCTAATTTAGATCCCATTATTTTGTATGCATAGTTGGTATTATGTTTTCCAATGTACATTACTTTACATTTATCAACATTGAATTTCATTTCCCATTTTGTTGCCCAGTCACACAGTTTTGTGAGATCTTTTATAACTCTTTGCATTCTGCTTTGGACTTACAGATCATTGATGAGTAAGTTTAACAGCACTGGTCCCAGTACAGGTCCCTGGTGGATACCACTCTTTTCCTCTCTCCATTCTGAAAACTGATAATTTATTCCTATCCTTTGTTTCCTATCTTTTAATCAGTTACTGATCCACAAGAGGGCCTTCCCTCTTATTCCATGATGGTTTACTTTGCTTAAGAGCATTTGATAAGAGACCTTGTCAGAGGCTTTCTGAAAGTCCAAGTACACTAAGTCCACTGGATCACCCTTGTCCACATGTTTGTTGACCTCCTCAAAGAATTCTAATAGATTGGTGAGGCATGCTTTCCCTTTACAAAAGCAGAGTCTCTCAGTTTGTTAATCCACAGACTCGAATGCTCCTGCAGAAAGTCCAGTGGTTGTACTTCACTTCTAAGAAAAGATTGACCAGTGACTGGAAGACACAACCCCAGGGAAAGGGCATGGAACCCTTTGTTTGAACTGATATAGGGCATCACAAGAGTCATGTGATCATGGTGCATCATGGGAGATGTAGTTCAGCTGGGTAGCCCAGCCAATAGTGGAGAATGGGGGCAGCAGGGACCTGAGCTAATACTCCAATGAGGCACCTGGCTGGTGTGTCTTGCTCACTTGCTCAGGTTTACACCAATGACCAGATTTGGGGTTGAGAAGGAAATGGCAGGAAGCTTGGGGGCTTTCCTCTGTAGCATGGGGCATAGATGGCCTGGTAGGATCATCTGGACTTAACTCACCTAATTGATTATGTGCCATTGCAATGGCCTTTGTGCACCCCAATCTCTCCTGTTCATTGCCTAGGGCACACACGTTTTTAGTCTTCTGATGACTGAAATGCTTTAGTTTAACTGAAGTCACTGGGCTCAACATGGGGGAATTTGGGTGAAATTTAATGACCTCTGATATGCAAGTCAGATTAGATGATCTAAAGGTCTCTTCTGGCATTAAACTCTGAAACTATGAAATGTTAGCAGCTCAATGGAACACCAGTTAATGCTGACTGAAGCTGAACCCAAAATATTTTGATTTGGTTCAACAACCCAAAATGACACATTTCTATTCAAGAATGTCAGAAAATTTTGTTTTGTTTGGAAACATTTTTCTGCAGCAGAAAAAAACAATATTTTAACTTTTTGTCCCGAATGGGGATGAAAAGAAATTTAGAAATATTGGGATTTTCTTTGGGATGGACATTCTGATTTTTCACTAGGTCTGCTCTGGAGTTGATTAATAAATGATGACAGCTTCAGAACGCTCAGTTCTATTTGGGTTGATGTTCTCATTCACTCATTTTAATGGGACGTGGAGGCCCAAGTCCCTTATGTGGCTTTGAAAATCTCAAGCTTGGAACTCCAGCAGTGCTTTGGGAGAGAAATAAGGTAACACAGAACACAGGGCACCATGATCCAGTCTCATTTATTTACAGTGGTTACACTTCTGAATCTGAGACAGTCAATGGCAAAAGCAAAATGCACCTTATAACTCACTGCTTTTAGCACTCCCAAAAGTAACTGTGTCAAGCCCCACTTCATACATCAAAATCCTTTGTGTTCAGGGAATCAATCAAAATCAATACCCTGGTGTTGGGACCATCAAAGCCTCTCATAGCTGTGTGAATGACAGAATTTGTGGTTCTCTGGCAATTCTGAAAAATTAGGAAAAAATTGTTTTGGATCAAATAAAAAATGAATTTATTTGAAATTTTTGGCAAACTGAAAATTTTACAAAAATTCATCTCTGGCTGAACAAATTGTTTCTTTTTGACAAAAGTGAAATGTGTCATTTGAATTTTGACTTTTTTTAAAAAGCTTTTGATTGATGTTTTCACATAAATTTCAAAACAGTTTGAACTGAAAAATTGAAGTTTTTTATTTCACACGTCAAAATGAGGTGCGTACATTTTGTTGGAATTATTTCTGGTTGGTTCTGCTCTTGACAGAAACAATTCAGTGAAACTGACACCAATTTGGGAAATGTTTTGGGGTTGCTGAATTGGCATTTTCTGCCGAAAAAAGTTTCAACTCTAAAATTTCACTCTGCTCTATTGCCCAGGCCCCACTTCACACATCAAAATCCTTTGTGTTAAGGGAGCTGATCTGAACCACCTCCCCAGGGTTGGTGACCAAAGCTACCGCCTCTTGGGGTTTCCAGGATTAGGACAGTCATCTTGTCTTTATTTTCCATGTGATACAAAAGGCACACATTTGAAATTAACCAACCTCCCTCCTATCAAACACTTGGGGCCTGATTCCCCACAGTGCTGCACCTTGTGCTGCCATTGACCCTGGGGCAAAGAGAGTGTAAAAAGCTGCCATAAATGGCAACAGGGTCTACTCATTCTGCACTGGGGCAGATCAGTGGAGTATTAAGCCTTCAGCCTTACCTGTCTGCTAACTGCCCAGCCACTGGGCCAGCACCTAATATTCCCATTGAATTGTTCCATTAACTTAGCTCAATACTACAATTCTGGGCACCGCACTTTAGGAAAGATGAAGACAAACTGGAGAGCAACAAAAACAATAAAAGGTTTAGAAAATGTGACCTTTGAGGGAAGGTTAAAAAAACTGGGCATGTTTATTCTTGAGAAAAGGAACCTGAGGGGGAACCTGATAAGTCTTCAACTGCGTTCAGGGCTGTAATAAAGAGGATGATGTTCAAGTTTTCTCCTTGTCCACAGACGGCAGGACAAGAAGTAATGGGCTTAATCTGCAACAAGGGAGATTTAGGTTAGATATTAGGAAAAACTTGCTCACTATAAGGGTAGTTAAGCTCTGGAACTGGCTTCTAAGGGAAGTTGTGGAATCCTCATCATGGGAGGCTTTTAAGAACATCTTGGACAAGTATCTGTCAGGAATAGGCTAGGTTTCATTGGCCTTGTCTCAGCGCAGGGGGCTGGACTTGATGATCTCTCAAAGTCCCTTCCAGCCATACAGTTCTATGAGTCTACCCTGGATGGGTATTAAGCAGATGTGTCCTTCCCTCCTTCCCATCCTGTCCACAGCAGTGATGTATGTTTCCCATCTTTACCGCTTTTGTTGCAGCATGTAAGAGGCGGCTAGAGGATTGTGAGTGGTACCAGTGGGAGGGATTACATTGGTATCTCTGTTGTGCTCTAGTACCGTTTGGGTTTCTTTGTTTGTCCTTCACTATCACTGAGCTCTCTTTTCTCATTGCTCCCCAGTTCTCAGGGCCAGCTCCAGGCACCAGCGCAGCAAGCAGGTGCTTGGGGCAGCCAACGGAGAGGGGCGGCACGTTGAGCTCTTCAGCTGCAATTTGGCGGCAGGTCCCTCAGTCCCTCTCGCGGTAGAACTGCTGCCAAAGTGCCGCTGATCATCTCGATCACAGCTTTTTTTTTTTCCCCTGCCGCTTGGGGCGGTAAAAACCCTGGAGCCATCCCTGCCAGTTCTGATGAACTGTCAATTTGAATGCGTCTTGGGCTCTTCATTACTTCTGGCCCCTTTCAGGAGCAAAGCAAGGCAGGAGCATGTTATATGTCCTATTGTTTGAAGTATTCAATATGTCCTATTGTTTAGCACAGGGAACTGGGAGTAAGGGCTTGCCTGAGTTTTAATCCCAGCTCTGCTTACTGGCTTTGCTGGGTGAGCTTGAGCAACTAACTTCCCCTCACTATGCTTTGGTTTCCCCATCCTTGTAAGTGCTGTGAGTAGAGTATTGTGCTTTCCTGTGTGTTTGTACAGCACCTAGCACAATAGGTATGCTTGTGATCTCCGGGTGCCACTGCAACAAAAATAAACAATAGCAATGACTAGTGCTGCCAGCCAGGCAGGTGCATTGTGAGTAGAGCAGGTTAGGATCTGATTTTTGCCCTGTGACAAATTTCCACAAAAATGGACATTCTTTCCATTTCCATTAAAAACTTCGAGGGAAAATGCTGGTTTTTCACTGACAACCCAGCTATTAGCGTCCAATTAGTTTTCCTGTGAATTATTTCTGACCATTTTCAGATGGAAAAACTGTCAACCAGCTGTAGTTGTCAGACTTAATAAACATATGAAAAGTGCTTTAAAGCTCCTGGATGGAAGGTGTGCTAGGAGGTAACTATTATATGTCAGCTACTGGGATCACAGGCCTTCATTGGTGCCAACTGGTTCGCATTGCTGACTTCGAATGGATCTGTAAGGGGCAGTGTAGCGGTGACCCCCCCTACACTGAAGAGCCGGGGAAGAGAAAACCAGAGACAGATGTTCCATCCCCTCAACCACATTCAGTATGGTTTCACCTGCAGCTGCCTCCTCCTCTGTTCCCAAACTTCCTCACATCTCACCCACTTCCCCTGGCAGCTCACTGCTCCCTCTTCCTCTCGGCTTCCCCACCACTTACACAGTTAGGATCCTCAGCACCTGTTTGGCAATAAGAATTGGCTGGTCTGGAAGCAGCTGCTTCTCCTAGACATGTCCCATGTGTCATTCAGAGACGGGCGGTTGCCTGCCACTGTGAGATCAGTAGGAGCCAGGAGTCAGTCTGGGTCCTGTATCTGAGTGAGTAGGAGCTAAGGGCAGGGGATCTGGGCCCTGTATCTGGGTAAGTAAGAGCTAGAGGGAGGTCTGGATCCTGTATCTGGGTGAGTAGGAGCTAAGGGGGGGGGGTGTCTGCGTCCTGTATCTGTGTGAGTAAGAGCTAGGAGGGGGTCTTCACAAATCTCAGCCACCCTGCAGCTGGCCCTGGTCTCTCCATGCACATCACTGCTCTGCCTGCAGTGTGTGCAAACCTCCACCTCATCCTCCTACTTTCCTACCTGCCCAGGCCTCTGCCTGTACCCCCACCCCTGTTCTCCAGCCAGGTGCCAGGGAGAAGATGGAGGAAGAGCCATCTGGCCTCCAAGGAGTCTCCCAGCCCATTCCCAGGACAGAGAAGGGTGCCACTGGAACAAAGGACAGAGCTGCCCAGGAGCACCAGTGCTCGGGAACTTACAAGTGAGGCAAAGTCCCTGCCCTGCAGTGCTCAGCCCTTTGCTCCAGCAGCATCCTCTGGTATTGAGCTTGCTGGCCTTGTGGAAGCCAGTGAGTGGGTCCTTCTCCAGTGGTTTCCCAGCTCCATCTCCTCAACCTGTTCTGCTGGCCTGTATCAGGACAATCCAGGCCAAGCCTACAGCCCCGGATGGCCCATTCCAGATGGCAACCCTGCTCCAGCGCCGGCTGAGATTTTCCTCTCTTAGCTTCGGCAGCATTGCAGCCCGGCGCTGCGGGGCTGCCCAACTGGCGACGGGGCGGCGGAGATGAAATGAGGAGCCGAACGGGTCCCCCGGCTCCCTTTTTGCCTCTGAATGGTTCCCCTGGAGCCCTTTTCCCTCAGTCTTGTTTCCCTCTCAGCAGGGGAAGCTGCCTCGGCGCAGGCCTGTGCCGATTGTGTTGGGGAAAGTCATTAAAGGGATTGAAAAGGAAAAACAGTTACCAACTCAGACAAAGGAATGGCAGGATGTTCCCGCACAGGGCTGGAGGCCGCCCTCACCAGCCAGCAAAGGGAGCCAGTGCTCCAGCCATTACTGGAAAGGAGGGAAGGGATGGCTTGTACTTCAGGTGGGGGGTGGGGTGGGGCAGTGGCTGGGTCTGGATGCTGTTATAAAGCGGGTCGTCCCTAGAATCAAAGGACAATGAAAAATTAAATTAAACTACAAAGCAGAAGACATCTCTCAATCTATCAGAATACATATTCACCTGTAGCAGTGGCCCTTCAGGCACAGCTCCAAGCAGGGCATGGGGTGTAAACTGCCCCCTCCTAAGGAATAGCCCCAGCCACTCTTCTGCATTGAAATTCCACTCCCCTGCTTCCCCTTGCTCTGTAGCTATACCAGTACCAATGACCATAGCCAGCCCATCCCCTCTCCACGCTGGTTCCACTCCACTGGCCAGTGAGTACAGGGGTGTTGGGGCCAAAGCAGCCAGAGTCCAGTCCAGGGTATGTGGGGGTTCTGATCCTCTCTCACACTCCTGCCTGGGCCCCTTGGCCAAGTCACAGTCCAGCCCTAGCGCTGTCTACTTTTTGACCGGGTCCACTGTAACCGAGCTGGGGTTCTAGGAGCCACACCTCCCTCACTGCCCGAGAGCTGCCTGTGCATCCTGGCCCTTTGCAGCTCAGAACTCAAATCCAGGGCCTCAAAAGCCCAGCGCCAACATTTTTATATGTGGCGGCCTCAAGTTTGGCTCCTGAGTCCACCTGTAGACACCTAAGTGAGAGTCCTGAGTTTTGAAAGTCCAGACACCCAGCAGTGCCTGCTGAAGCCTAGAGAAGCTGCAGAGTGCTGAGAATGGTTCAGAACCAGGCACTGAATTTGGAGTCTAAATATGGCCTAACCTTGGCCTTTTTGGTCTAGATAAACACATAGATGTTTGGATCCTTAGACAAAACTACAGCAGCCTGTCCCCCATGGGGCTTAACGGTCCTCTGCCCTCACCTCTACACACACACTTCCGTCAGCAGCCTTTCGCTGCCTGGGCACATCTTCTTGGGCAGAGGATGCTGCAGCTGCAAGGTGGCCACTATGGGATAAAGGTTGGGTTGTTTCAATTTCTAGCCAACCTGGTTCGCTCCTCCCTTGGAGGTTGGTGGCAGAGACGGTGCTGGGTGAGTTTCTGTGCTGGGGAGTGGAGGTTCTGGTGGAAATGGGGGTTCTCAGTGTGAGGGAGCAGTAGAGATTTCAGCCTGGCATCTGGGGTTCTGTAGGAACATTCTGAACTCCTCTGCACTAGTGCTGTGGGTTGGCATGGAGCTGGTGTTCCATAGGGAGCCCAATTTCTGTGTGTTGCAGTGAACCAGTGGTTACAATGAAGTAATTTTCAGAGGGCTGAGGTGCAGCAGAGTTTCCAGTAGGGCAATTCCTGGGCTGCAGGGATGCAAGTTGTTCTACTGAGCTAGTATTTGTGTGGTGGGATGGAGCAGAGGTGTCCCAGGCCGCTCCTACTTCCATTCAGGAAGTTTTGCTGGCTGGCTATATAGCCAACGTCCCTGGCGCGGTGTGTCTAGTTATTTTGTGGGAAGGGCTCACTGTTGTTATTGCTGGCTTTTGGGATGCAGCAAATATGCTGCTGTAGCCGATGAATTTCTGGAGCTCAGTGTGCATGGGGTATCCAGGGAAACAGAGGTCTTGTGTTTGAATAGAGATTCCAGGGGGGTTGGTTCTAGCTGGTTAGGTCCATCATGGATTGTAGTGCGGCAGTTCCTGGTTGCTGGATTGCAGAAGATTCAGATTCAAAGATTCCAAGGCCAGAAGGAACTGTTGTGATCATCTTGTCTGACCTCCTGCACAGCACAGGCCAGAGGCCTGTCTCACAATAATCCCTAGAGCAGAACTTCTAGTAAAAGACCCACTCTTATTTAAAAATGGTCAGTGATGAAGACTCTGCCACCATCCTTGGTAAGTGGTTTCAATTGTTAATTGCTCTGTTAAAAATTTACACCTCATTTCCAGTCTGAATTTGTCTAGCTGCAGCTTGACACCCATTGGATTGTGCCAGACCTTTCTCTGCTAGATTGACAAGCCTGTTATTAAATATGTGTTCCCAATCAAGATACTTAAAGACTGCAATCAAGTCACCCCTTAACCTTCTCTTTGTTAAAATAAACAGATTGAGCTCTTGGAGTCAGTCACTATCAGGCAGATTTCTTATCATCCTTGTGACTCTTCTCTAAACCCTCTCCAATTTATCAACTTTCTTCTTGAACTGTGGGTACCAGAACTGGACACAAGATTCCAGCACCGGTCAAACCAGTGCCAGAGACAGAGGTGAAATAACCTCTCTACTGCTACTCAAGATTCTCCCTAGTTATACGACCCAGGATTGCATTATCCCTTTTGGCCACAGTGTCACACTGGGAGCTCATGTCCAGCTGATTATCCACCAGGACCCCTAAAAATCACTGCTTCTCAGGACAGCATTGCATAGCCTGTAAGAATGGCCTACAGTCCTTGAGAGGTTGTGATGCAGTAGGGACTCTCTGTGTGGGGAGTGGGAGAGCAGGGGAGGACTTTAGGGGATGGACGATGCCAGGGCCTGTAACCTGAGCTAGGTAAGGGAGGGAAAAGGTCAACACCTTTGCCCGGGAAGGGGACAAAGGAAGGGAGTGGCAGGAGGGAAGCAGTTTGAGTTTGGGCTTGGGGCTGTGTGGGCGGAATTCAGGGTATCCTAGCTAGGATCCAAGCACCCTGAAAGCCCAGAAGGACTCGGTGGAGGGGTCCTGACTGTGCCTGCAAGCTCTGCTGTAACCTGTGTTCCTGTTGTCCAATAAACCTTCTGTTTTACTGGCTGGCTAAGAGTCACTGTGGGTCCCAGGAAGAGGGGTGCAGGACCGGACTCCCCCACACTCCGTGACAGAGGTCTTGTGGGGACCAGTGCAAACTCTACTGTATTATATGGGAATCTTTCCATCGACTTTGATGGATTGGGGTTTGGTGACATTGCTTTTTGGATCACTTTATATACAGTGGGGAATCGTGGAAGTGGGTTAGTTTCTGGGTGTTGGGGCACAGCCTGAATTGGGCTGGATTTCCTTGCCCCAATACTGGCCCCATTGAAGTTAATGGACAAGCCTTGCATTGGCCTTCTGTGCTGAAGAAAGTATCCCAATGGGCTAGCTTGGTGCTGCAGAGATTCCCCTGTGCTGGTTACTGAATATTGGGGGACAGCTTGTATTCAAGTGCTTTGTATTCTTCTGGGGAGCAGCAGAGCTAGCTGTTAAGAACACAAATCAGTGTTCTGTTGCAAATAGCAGGGAAGGTTAAGTATGGATTTTCAAATGGCTTTACTGTGCAAAATATGCTTTCCATTGATGGTGCATTTGCTTGTTTGCATCTGTTTAGTTACATGTGTGTTCTGGGGATCTATCTGAATGCACATTTGCATGTTTGTTGGTGTGTAATTGCATGTTTATATGCCTAATGTATGTTTTGTATGTGTATGTGCATATATGGTGTATGTTTATCTCTATGCATACACAAATGCCTGTTTCAATTTGTATCATCTTCATGTGTATACAACATATTTCTCTATCAATAAATGTCCTGTTGGAACACACAGTGACCTCCTCCACATAGAGATGTGTGGAAAGGATTTTATGCTATGTGTTTGTGGTGTTTCACCCACTGTAACTTGCAACAAGCAGGGCAGTGTGGAATACACACACATATGTTTCCATGGGGTCTCAGGATGTACACACACACGCACAGTGTGCTTTGCTGCATAGGGCTGTCAGGAATACACACTGCCTTCCTTGGTGTTTGTGTATTTGTGCTCTCACACATGCCTCTCTGTGCTCTTGCATGCAAGCGAGTGAAGACTGTACATTTAGATCCTGTGTGCTTCTGCATGGTAGTGATATGTGTGTGTACACACACACCCCCCTCCCTCTGGGTTCCAGTGTGTAGTGGACTCTCTGTGTGTGTGTGTGTGTGTGTGTGTGTGTGTGTGTGTGTGTGTGAATGCTATTTAAATAAAAAAGAAAGGAAGTGAATCAGGGTCGTTTCCATTTTAATTGTAAAACAGATAAGCACTAAACACTTTGAAAAAGTAAATGACTTGAGAATAATTACTATCTATTACTCGGCGTCCCAGGGGGGCAGTTGGAGGAGCCCAGATGGCTACAAAAATGGGATTTAGCAGAAAATTGAAGACATTATTCACCGTAACACATTATCAATTACCTTCATATCAATTACAATAACCTTACATTAGAAGAAGGGCCAGGAGACTCTCTTCAGCCCCCAGCCTGAATAGTAATTGCACTACCCCTATGGATGGTGTGTGTGGGGGGGCAGGATTACAGGTCGGAGGGGAGATCTGGCAGCCCCCATTGCTGTAGCAATAATGTCACAGGGTTGTTTTTCCTTCCCTCCCTGCAATCACCTCATGGAAGGCTTTTCTCTGTCCTGTTTGTTTGGTTAATCGCTTTAAGGGTAGCTGATGTGGCTTCTTCCAAGAAATTCTGCTTGGCTTGTTGTTTGGGAAGTTTGGAGGCTCAGCACAGAAGCTGCTGTTTCGCACCAGCATCCTCTGCTCTCGTTTCTCTACCCCAGCCCTTCAGCTGAGCTCCCCGTTTAATTCCTAGGAAGGAACAGGGATGCATCCAGCTACTTTGCAGCCACACCTGAGAAAAAACTGTCCTTGCAGCTTCATCTGTGGCTTGCATCTCCTAATGCGGCAATGTGGTTCCTTCCCAAATGCTGCAGGAGGTGGGAGTGGACAGGCTACACTTCCTAGCTTGGAGCCAGCTATCACTTTGGATAGGAAGGCAAAAAACACTCCCATCCTCTTGGCTTTGGGGTTTTTGTTCAGATGGGAACTGATGTCTAAAGCAGGTTGGGCGGGGTGGGCAATCAAATGCACTGTGGTGCTCGCCGAGATCTAAGCCGGACACTCAGGGCACCAGGTTTTGGATGATGATGGCAGGGAGGTTCTGCATTTCGGGACCAAGCCAAAACAGCAGCCAAAGCCCTTAGAAAACAGTATGGGAAAGTCTGCACTCCTTACTCACAGATGTAGGAAGGAGAGGCATCAATGTGATGTCTTAAAGGACCAGCAGCGTGAAGGGAGATGTTTGGAATAACGGGATATTTAATTTTCTATGAATCTCTTTTCCTTCCAGATGCTGGATCACTGAAAACTTGGCCACAGGCTAGTGTTGCTGATAAGGTGTCTTCTTTTCCACAGGGGTCAGCTCCTCCTCCCTGCAAACACCTAGAGGATAGACATGGGAGGAGGTGCAAAATTCAGATCCAGATTTTCCTGAAGCTGGGGATGACTCTCTCTCTCACACACACAACATGCAGATAGATACATGGAGAGAAGCAATGTCAGCCCCTATCGGGGCAGGATTAGCTACCAAGATGCACTGGCCTACGCTCAGGCTTGTGTATGGAGGGAAAGCGAATTGGCACATCAGGGGATTTAAGGGTTAAACAGCTAGTGAAGCAACCTTCCTTCTCCTCCCCCTTCCCAAGTATGCAGCAGAGTGTCCAGTGGGTTAGTACGCGGAGAGGACTAATTGTTATTAAAAGGCTTTAATCTGGAGATTAGTGCTGGCTCCAGGCGCTGTTTGCACATGAAGAAGACATTTCCGATGAGATGAACTAGAATTTGTCCCTGCTGTTTTGTTGATAGAAAATCATCTTCCCCTTGGTTTCTTCTCTTTATCTCTGCCTCTCTCTCACTCTCTGATTATTTGCTTTTGCCTCTTCCTCTAAGTCAAGCTAAGAGCCTTATTACTTTAATAGGAACCATCCTCTCTGGGCTTGGTTGTGGGTTGACAAACGCACACAGTCATCCAGGGGTCTCCCATTGAAACCAGAATCCCCTGCTCCAAAAAGATCCCTCCAGTGAATGGCTCCTGATTAGATATAATAATGATGTTTGTATTTTCCCTGGTGTTATGATGCTTCTCTCACAGGGGATTCAAGAGCCTACCGAACTCTTCCTGCACCACAGGACTGGCCAACCGCAAGTTCTCCCAGGGCAGAGGCCAAACATGATCTCCAGTGGGAGCAGGAAGGAGATGCCATGGCCTTTTGACGGCCACACTGTCCCTATAGAGAGAATTAGTGTGAGATAATAAAATGATTATGTATGGGAAGGGGTGGAGAGTTAATGGGCCTGATTCAGCACCCATGGGGATGTTCCATTAACATTGATGGACATTGGCTCAGGCTGATAGTGAATGAATTTAATTAAATGCCTGGTCATTTTTCCATAGAGCCTGTCACTTTTGTCCCGTGAGCCCAGGAGTCCCTGCACCCCACCAGGATCCAGGAGCAAGGCCCAGTGGTGGAACTTGAGATGGATTCACATACATGAGAAATCTTTGTGTGCCTGCCTGTACTGGATGTATCAGCAGATGGTTCCTCTTGTGGTTCTGACTGTTCCTTTCTGCTGGGGTTTTCAAAGAGACCTAAGGAAGGTGGATGCTCAGCTCCCATTCAAAAGCCCATGTCCAAGCAGTAGAACCTCACTAGGGAAACAGAAGGACCAAGGAGCTGGCATCCTGAGGAGATGGAGATGGGAGGGTTGGATTCTCCCATTGAGACATCTAGATAAGGGGAATTCAGACAAAGAAGACATGAATTTACCTCTTCAGTCCATCCATGAGGGTGGATGGGAAAGGACTCATTGAAGAGGTCAATGTAATGTAGAACTGAGTAGCCTCAATTTGAAAGTGGTAGTGAAGCTTAAAGACAGGTCTATGAAGGGCAGGAGTCCATGGGTAAGAGGGAGGTTTCAGGACCTTGGTGTGATGTGCAGCAGTAGCAGAGAGGCTGAAATGTTTTGTTTACACACCTGAGAGTCAGGTGTCTTCCCTTTCTGTGCAATCAGGATATTAGGGATTAAATTCATCCCTGGTGCAACACCATTAGATTCAGTGGAATTGCACCAGAGATTAATTTGGCCCTTGTTTTCTGAGTTTGGAGGACAGTGGGTGGAAGCTCAGGATGGAAAAGAAACTAACAGGTCAACCTTCACTCGGGATCTTCTTTAGCAGGAATGCTTACTGATCAGAGCATGGATTTCAGCTAAGGAGTGTGGAGATGGCTGGTTGGTAGGATTTCTCTTTAAAGAATCTTAAAGTGTATTAGAATTTCAAGGGTTCACAGTGTAATTTCTCTTTGGGGGAGTGTATTTGATTGAAATTTCTGAAGGAGATAATGCTAAACTGCTCTTTGTCTGAACCTGTCTGAAAATCTTTGTCAATTGCCATAGCTCCGTTATTTCCACTTGTTCCATCAGGTTTGCATTTGATGCTGATTTACAGCAGCTGAGGATCTAGCCCTTTGTGTGTGTTTCTCCCCTCTACTAGCCAGCATTTTAACTTGCATGCAGTGCACGAACTTGCATGGACTATAATTTCAGGTTGGAACTACTATGTCAGGTTGGGACTGTGATTGGGCTGGTCCTTGTGCTTCTGCTGACACCAGAAAAGCCACATGGGAGTGGCGCACATGTTACACCTTTGGGATGAGCATAGCAAGAAATGATTCTGAGAATGCTCTCTCTGCCAGCATCCCTAAGCATAGGGGGTTAGATTTTCATAAGTGCTCTACATACAAAAGCTCCCAATGGGAGTCTTCTGGCTAGGTTTTCTCAAACACACTAGAGGGGGTTGTAAAATGGGGGGTGAGAGGGGTCACAGAAAATTTTGATGCAAAGGACATTTTCATCTTTTGTCAAAATCCTGAACATTTTCAATCAAACACTGCTAAAAACCTATTTTTTCCCCAGTATTTATTTGGCTGCAATTTTGGATTTTTCTAACAAAAAATAATTTAAAAAATGTGCGAAGAAAGCAGGCCCAGTTCATTTTGTTAAAAACCCAATTTTCCATCAAAAATATTTTGACAGAAAGCCCGACGCAGTACCCAATGTGATGAGCTCGTTTGGAAACCTGGTCCACTGTGGCTGACAGCCCCATAACCCCTTTTCCTGCCCTCTTTCGCCATTAGCTGTGCTTTCTATTTCTTTTTTGTTCCTTTATGGGGAACATTGTTTTCCATTTTGTATTGAGCCTTGCTGACTAAGCCAAAGACAGCTTGAACCTGTTTTCAGCGGAACTAGGAAATCCTGTGGGGCAATTTGGAGATTCATCATCCCCTCTCCATGACCTATTCTGAACAATTTGCATAGCGCCTTTTGCACCACTTGAAGAGGCACCGTCAGCTTAAAAATCACCCCGCCTGAAGTCTTTTTCAACCTGCCATTGTTACAAGCAACACCTCAGGCCTGGATCCTGCAACGAGGTCTGTACGGATGGATCCCTGTGCCTGCACAAAGTCTATGCAAAGCTCATTGCTGGATTGGGCCTTAGCATTCCTATGAATGTAACAGATTAGAAGAAAAATATTAGTCCATCTCTTTGTGCATTGCTCTGTATCTATTTAAATTTGATAGGAGGGGAACAACGTTAGGCTATGACACAAGTTGGCCTTACTCAGCTTCTTGAAATTTGATACTGACAAAATGCACAGATATTAATGGCCAGGTTTTCAGAAAGCGTCTAGCCCCTTTCAAGTGTCTCTGGCTGGGGATTTAAAACTGGAGGTATCCAGAATCACTTCTGATAATGTTGACCACTCTATATTTTTTGCTTGTCAGTAATTTTAAGCAAGTGGCCTATGGCACTCAGCAGTGTGGCCAGCTCTCACAGTTTTATTGCAAGTCTTGTGTGTTTCCAGTTCCTGGAGTCACGTGAATATATGAGAATCTCAGCTTTTTTTTTTAAAGGTACATTTTGAAGCCTCGTTTGTACAGAAAAAACAAGAAAATGTGTCCTGAGGATATCCTAGAGGTTCAAAACCAAAATGATAAATAACAAGAACTCAGGGTTGTTGTTTTTTTTTGAAGGCTTGTGATTTTTATGCCAACCTCATGATTTTGGAGGCATAACTCTTGATGTTTGGCCAACGTACAACTAGGCTCCAGTGCTCTTCCGGATGTTTTGGGAAATGTGTAGAACAGCTGCATGGTCATGCCCATGACCCCTGAGTGTTCTGGAGTCTGGACTCTGAGCAGGCAGATCCAGCACGCAGGGAAGGGGTTGGATTCTCCGAGAGCATTTTGGCATGTGCTCAGAGATCCCCACATGCTCTGGCAGGACACAATTTAGGGCCTGAGCCATAGCCCTGTGATGATAATTGAAAGACTCCCCGTGGCATCAGAGGGCTTTGGATCAGACCCTTAGTCCAGGAGAGGCAGGTTCCACCACTCAAGCACCCCCACATCACAAACTCAGCCGCACCATTCCAAACACACGGGGGAACAAAGGCAAGGGAGAGCCATCCTTATATTCAGAAAGGCAGGCAGCTAGCAGTTGTTTTGGGGCTGGGCTGGGGCAGGAGATATAGAAGGGACAAGGTGGGGATCCATACAAAACAGCTGTGCGGGGCAGATCATCAATAAAGTGAATGCAGTGGGAGGCTGCAGCAGGCAGTGGTGGAATGTTAAAAATATACGGACATCATTCCCAGCACAAGGCGGCCCAACGCTTGGCAGCTGTGCAGGGAACAGCAAGCCTGCAGAAGCCGGGATCTTTACTCAGTGAGTAATCGCTCATCCCTGATCTTCCCTGGAGCTCTCCAAGGGCAGGGGATTAGCCCCTCATAGCCTGGTAATGGTTTTAGCAATTGTAAGGCAAATAAATAAAGAAATAATCCCAGCCCCAGAAGAGGGCTCTGCGCCCCAAATCCAATTAGCCAATAGTGGCCTTTCACTTAACTACAATGCCTTTAATTGGATCAGAGTGACAAGGGAAAGGAAATAAAACAACAATGATCAAGTTAGCATAGTGGGTGGGGCCTGTTTAAAGGCTACATCTTAAATTCAGACCCCAATGATCTCCAGCTACCAGCACCATCCATCTGGCCACGCAGAATCCCAGCACGTTCCAGACCTTAAAGGTGCCAAAAATGCTTACAGCAATAGAACTGTAGATTTTAAGGTGAGCCAGTGTGAATCTGATCTGATCTCTGGCATAACACAGGCTAGAGAATTCCACCATCATTCTTAACATTCCATGCACTATATACTAAATTGTGTAGCTTTCCTGCCCATTCCAGCCCACCGGAAAGAAATACTCCTTTAATTTTTGTCTCAGGAGATGCACAGGGGATGAACCAGACCTCTTCTCAGACAGGCTCAGTTTGAGGAGTAATTCAGTGAAATCTGGGCTCAAGGGTCCCTGAGAACACTTTGTTTAGAAACCCCTGTCCCAAAACAGCCCCAGCCAAAGATTGCCACAAAGGCTATAAGTAGGAACTGACTAAACTTATCTCAACAAACACAAAGCATCCTGGGAAATCTCCTGACACCACAAAGAGCCTAGATGATATATAGGATGAGCCTGTGACCAGGGCCGGCGCTTCCCTGGTCCCCTAGGGTGCCAGGATTTGGGAGGGCAGCATTTTGCCGCTCTTGGCGGCAATTCGGCGGTGGGGGGTCCTTCCGCGCTCCGGGTCTTCGGCGGCAATTCTGCGGCGGGTCCTTCACTCGCTCTGGGACCCGCTGCTGAAGTACCCTGAAGACTGGGAGCGCGGAAGGACCCCCCCACCGCAGAATTGCCACCGCCGACCTGGAGCACAGAAAGACCCTTGCCTAGGGCACCAAAAACCCTGGCGCCGCTCCTGCCTGTGACCTAGCAGACAAGGCAAAAGGATTCTCCAGAAAGCGCTGTGGCAGCATGACAGGGTTACTGGCCCCTTGAAGAGGGAAGAAGTCAGAGCACCTATGATGGGCCAGCTGCCTCACATCCGGTCTGAAGAGCAAGCTCCTGTGTCATAGGGGAATGAGCACCATCAGAAGGAGCAGCAAAGACTTGTCTGAGGGAATGAGCTGCAGGAGATCTGGTGGAGGGTGGTAACTGTGAGCTGGCAATGAGTTCTGAGCTGTGGGGAGGACTGGCTGGAGCTGGGGGACCCTGCTGAGCTGCATGAAGGCTTGTGAAGAGCCCCCTAGGAATTAGGGGAAGAATCAGCTTGGTCGGTGTAAGTGGGGCCCAGAAGCTAGCATGTTGATGCTGGAGGGTGGATCCCAGTACTCACAGACAAGGAGGCCTGGTGAGGTGAACACTACAGGGAGCCCTTTAGCAGAAGACTTGAGTGGAGAGCTGCAGGAGGACCCCAGAAACAAGGGGTTGGTACTGGGAGGAGGTTCCCCTGGGCAGGGGTAGGGCTCGCAGTGGGAGGTCTGACTTGTGGGAGAGGAGTGGCAAATTAACTGGGACTGGCTGATCAATGACTGTTGAGTGGGCGACCTGGGAATGGTGAACTTTGAATGAGATTGAAGAGCTTCTGCATTGTCACCTTGTTTTACTTTAGGAGAGAGGAACTTGGGAGCTCCCTCTCTCTGGGAAGGGTGTGGTAAAGGCAGGCTGAACAGGGCCTACAGGGAACAGGTTAGTTTCCTGTGGGAGGCCTGTAGAGAGGCCTGTAAGAAGCAGGGAGACCCCTAGGAAAAGCTGCCAATGTACCTAGGGAAGGGAGGCAGTGCGGAAACCTGCTGGAAAGAAGGGGCTCCAAGAGGAAGCCCTGGGAGACAGTGCTCAGCTTAAAAAGCACAGAAGAACTGGTAGAGGTGCAGAGCCAGGACTTCAGTATAGGCCAAGCAAGCAGAAGGATCACTTATTTGTATTTTCAGGTGGACTTTTGTCCCAGAAGAGGACTGAACATAAAGAGTGATCTGGCCCGAGAGCTGTAAATGAATCACTTATGACAGGAAAAACATAGAATACAATAGCCCAGGGGTAGGCAACCTATGGCACGTGTGCTGAAGGCAGCACGCGCGCTGATTTTCAGTGGCACTCACACTGCCCGGGTCCTGGCCACCAGTCTGGGGGGCTCTGCATTTTAATTTAATTTTAAATTAAGCTTCTTAAACATTTTTAAAACATTTATTTTACATACAACAATAGATGAGTTATATATTAAAGACTTATAGAAAGAGACCTAAAAACGTTACAATGTATTACTGGCACGCGAAAGCTTAAATTAGTGTGAATAAATGAAGACTCGGCACACCACTTCTGAAAGGTTGCTGACCCCTGCATTAGCCTTTTGCATTTATATCCACTTTAATGTTTTTTACACTGGTCTGGCAATGTAAAGGGGTGTTAGCATAAATAATTTAAATCAATGAGCAGGACTCTTATCACAGCAATGTCGGGCTGGAAGGGACCTCAAGAATTCATCAAGTCCAGCCCCCTGCTCTGTGGCAGGACCAAGTAAAACCTAGACCATCCCTGACAGGTACTTGTCCAATCTGCTCTTAAGAACCTCCAATGATGGGGATTCCACAGCCTCCCTTGGAAGCCTGTTCAAGAGGTTAACTACCTTTACTATTAGAAGTGTTTCCTAATATTTAATCTAAATCTCCCTTGCTGCAGATTAAGCCCATTACTTCTTGTCATACCTTCAGTGAACATGGAGAACATTTGATCACTGTCCTCTTTTAAAACAGCCCTTAACATATTGGAAGACTGTCATCAGGTCCTCACTCAGTCTTCTTTTCTCAAGACTAGACACACCCAGTTTTTTTTAACCTTTCCTCACAGGTCAGGTTTTCTGAACCTCTTTGTTGCTCTCTCCAATTTGTCCCCATCTTTCCTAAAGTGCAGTGCCCAGAACTGGACACAATAATCTAGCTCAGGCCTCACCAGTGCCACATAGAGTGGGTCAATTGCATCCCATGTCTTATGTACAACATTCTTGTTAACAAACCTCAGAATATTTAGCCAGATGTATCACATTGTGGACTCATGATCTGCTATAACCCCCAGAGCCATTTCAGCAATACTAACACCAGTTATTCCACATTTTGTAGTTGTGCGTTGGCTTTTCCTTCCTAAGTGAAGTACTTTGCACTTGTCTTTATTGAATTTTGTCTTGTTGATTTCAGGCCAATTCTCCAATTTGTCAAGATCGTTTTGAATTCTAGTCCTATCCTCCAAATCCCTGTAACCCCTCCCAGCATAGTCTCCACTCCATTATCAAAACTGGACTGTTCGTGTGCTTAAAATTCAGCACGTGCTGAAGTGCTTTGCTGAATTAGGACTTATAATCAACAGAGTTCCATGGGACTGTCACACAAGAATCTAATCATTATTTTGAAACAAAGTGACTCGGAAAGGCAGTCTTACCCCAGCAGGTTGGAGCCTAAGAGCCAACGGTGGTACCCAGCAGCAGAGTTCTAGATGTGACAGCAATGGGTGTAGCTTCAAAGCAGGCGCTCAGTGATGAGGAGAGCTGGTCAGTGTCTTCTGAAATTCAATTTTTCAACAAAATTTGTAATAGAAATTTTGATTAAAAATGCAAAACAAAAGCAATTGACCACATTTTAGTGATTTTCCCCTGTTGCATCTCTCAGCCAGGTCTGGTGATGAGCGGGATGTGTTATAAATGACAAATTGTTGTAGCCATGTTGGTCCCAGCATATGTCCCTGGTCTCTTCCATCAACAGAAGTTGGTCCAATAAAAGATATTCCCTCACCTACTTTGTTTCTTTTATAAATGCCAAGACAGACAAATCTGAACTAAAACTAAGCTAAAGCTACCACTTTCTGTGCCCCAGTTATACCTAGGCAAGTCCCATAAGTCAATGGGCCAGATTCAGATTGATTCTACCCCAGTGTAAATCCAAACTAATTCCATTAACCTCAGAGCAGTTACTTTAGATTTACACCTAGGTATCTCCGATCAGAATCTGGTCCAGTGCACGTTGTACAGGGGTGAATGGAGGTGAACTTAGCCCAGTGTTTATACAGTGCACTCACCCAGGGCCTGGTTCTGTTTTGGTTCACGGATGTAAATCAGGAATCAATAGAAAGTGTAACTGATCACAGAATCAAGCCTGCCTACCGGTGACAAGTGCTAAGAGCACCATTATCCCAAGCTAGAGTAATGCCATAAACAGACTGTAATGAGTTTCGCTGCAGCCGATGGTCATTAATTCCAATGGAAAGAGTGGCTCACCATACTGGGACCTATGCCATCAAGAGTTTGCAGCAGGTATGCCATGAATCTGTGCCCCCATTCTAGAGAAGAAGCTCCCCAAAGACCCAGAGGTGGGCACGAGTCTATGTGGATGAGGCCAATATCCTGAGAGGCGCTGATATGGGGGCAGGGGTGATGAGCTATGTCCCATTGCTTAGCAAGGAGGAAGGGGCAGCATAATGAATAGCACGGAGGGCTTGGAAATTGTTTATGATGCAAATATTTTAAAAGCACCACATTGCCTCCCCTGGGAAAAGGAGCCTAAAATTGAAGTCTAATGATAACAAATGATTGTTAATGAGTTGTCTAAACATAATAGATGGAAAGAATTAAAAGCCTAGAATAAACAGTGTTTCATTAAAGCACAATAAAGAAACAACAAGAGTTTCATATCTCAGAATAAATGTGCTCTCACCAGGAGCAGGAGGGGAATGACTTGTATGGGAGGTGGGGAGGAATGGACAGGCATCAGGGGAGGGGAGAGGGTGGGTGAAGGTCATGCCTCTCCAGTGCTCCTATCCCTCACTGGGAGCAGGACAGTGTGAAGAGCTGGGCAGCTCCACGCTGAGAGAGGGAAGGGTCAGACCCAGCTGTGGCTGAGTGGCTGTTGAAGGCCCAGTTCAGCAAGGTATTTAAGCATGTGGCTAACTTGGAATTCCTTATGTGCTTCGTGGATTTCACTGGGACTCCCCACATGCTTAAAATTAGACACATGCTTAAATATCTTGCTGAAATGGGGCCTAAGCTCCTATTATTGTTATTAGCTCAGAGGAAGAACCAGTCCCTGCTCAGCGAAGCTTGCAGACAAAAATGCGGCAAGATCCTACAGAAGACCAGCCAGTGGATATGAGCAGAAACTCACCAAGGAAAGCATCCACTCCACACAGACCCTCCTCTGAAGACCTGAGGGAAATGTACTGGTGACAGTATGCAATTCTGCAGAGAACCCATGAATAGTTTTGAGGAACTGGCTTTACTTGCTGGATGTATGTCGCATCTGTCTCGGCAATGTGGCATGTCACAACAACACTTTAGATCAAGGGTGTATTTAGGGTTTGTGAAGGGTTAATTAATATCCCTCTGAGTTTGCTTCATGAAATATTGATATTAGAGGTCATTTAAAATAATTTTGATTATAAAAATATTGAAATTTCAAAGTTGTTTCCATTTCGCTGGGTTTGAAATGGATTCCTTTTTTCTAAAAAACATATTTAGTAACTTCTTTTTATCATTGGCAATGTTAGCAAAGCCCTTTATATGAATTTTTTGTTTCCAGAAAACTGGGATTTTGGTCAACGAAAAATGTCAACTGTTTTGCTGACAGTTTTTACAATGGCTTTGATATAGACACGGAAAATGTAGTGGAAGACATTGAAAAACAATTTTTTCAGTTTTGGAAAAGGCTTTTTTTTATTTTTCCTCCCAAAAAGTTTTTGTCCAAAAATGTTGACTGGCTAGTTTGTATTGTCTTATGGAGTCTGTACGTTCAGTGGTATGTGTCAGCACAGATATGCTGGATGTATGCGCATAGCTGTAGTATGCCTTGTGTTTTTAAAGAGTCTGTGTATGTATGTAGTATAATGTGCTTCTCTTTATATGTCTATACTGCAGATATGTCTCTGGTGGGGAGCTCTTTGCAATAGGGATGGTCTCTTCCTATGTGTTCATACAGCAGACACAACAGGGCACCAATCCTGATGGGAGCCCTATGGCAGTTCAGACAGGGCCTGCTCCTGCCACCTGTATTCATGCTGATTAATACCTGACTTTGTGCTTGTCTGACCATAACCTATGGGGCTACTTGTGGAATATGAGATCCTACTCAATGGGAGGAAGGCTGGCAAAATCCAACCTAGAATTAGAGCTGATTGAAAACCTTCTGCCTCTGCATTTATCCTCATAGCAAAATGGCTTTTTGCCAGAATAGAAAAATTTACATTTTTTGTCAAAAATATTCAGGTGTTTGTCAAAAAGTTGAAATTTTATGGTTTTAGTTTAAATGGAAAAATTAAAAAAAAGGAGAAGATACTGAAAATTTTGGTTGACATTTTTCAGGGTAAAAAAAAATATTTCCTGACCCATTCCATTACCAACAACAATAATTATGATTGATGTGTGCTTGGATTTAATGAAGTCTACTTGAGTTTGTGGGCAAGGTTGTGTTTTTAAGCAGTGTGAGAGTGCAGGATCTGTTGCAGCCCCCAGTTTCTTTGATAATATTGTCCCAGTTGCACAGAGCCCTTGTGAAGGTCTAGATGTGAGTGAGACATCTCTCTAAATTGTATCAAAATGTAGCCTATTTAGTTATTTATTCTCTCATCGAAAAAAACAAGGGAACTTCTGGACCAAAAAAACCCTTCTCAATTCAAACTTCGTTGAAACCGACACGTCTCCATTAAATGCTTTGGCTTTGACTAAATGAAATTTCATCCAAACAGTGCTGACCACCTCCAAGGATGTCTGAGTGGCCGTGTTGCAGGAATACAGGTTTGCAATAACTCGGGGGGAAGGAGCCTGTTGGCAGTGTGTGTGTGTTTTGAGCGTCTCTTGCACGTGTGCTTGTGGCTAATTTGTGTTTTGGTGTGTATCTTTGTGTTTAATGGAGTGTATGTATGTTTGTTTAATGACTTGACTGCGGGTGTGTGACACACATCCCTGCATGCCCGTGGTAGCAATAGCAGGCCTTAGTTAGCCAGCGCTGGCCTGGTCAGTAAATCATTGTACAGTTTGTTTGTTCCATCTTGGACTCCATAGAGAATCAGACAGACTGTGCTGAACTGGTCCCATCTGCACGCTACCCGGACAGCAGCTTTATCTTGCCTTGTAAAACTGCAGAGCCTGTGACAAAAGAGTTAATCTCTGCCTTTGTTTCTCTTCCTCTCTCTCCTCTCTTTTGCAGCAGGACTGAAAGGCAAGACGAGAGCAGATCCATCAATGTCAGCCGCTTTCGGCACATCAGCACTTTTGGGGGGTTTATTGGGGACTAGCCCATCAGCAGTGCTTCCAAACTGCAAACACACTGCAGGCGAGCCCCTCCTCCTGAGAAGCAGCCAGGCAGCCTGGAGAAGCAATGCCAAGACCCAGAGTGCTACTGACCAG
Source organism: Gopherus flavomarginatus (assembly GCF_025201925.1). Classification (NCBI taxonomy): domain Eukaryota; kingdom Metazoa; phylum Chordata; order Testudines; family Testudinidae; genus Gopherus; species Gopherus flavomarginatus. The sequence goes on along the minus strand of NC_066622.1, from coordinate 66,975,273 downwards.
TGACTGGGTGATAAATGATTCTGTGAAGCATCTCCTCTACTGGCAACGTCCGGAAGGGAGGCTGGATCCAAGCTCTGGGATAGACAGCAATGAAACGGCATTAATTTCTGGGCATGTTAGTGTGTGTGTGGGGGGGGGTACCCTGCTTCCCAACACATACACGCTTTTTTAAACAGAGCAATGTAGGTGCAAGACAGAGTGAGAGGGAGAGAGACAATGTGATTGACAGGTTAATGAAGCAATTCATAATAGTGATGTATATTATAACCATAGAAGCAGCTTGTAAATACTCAGTTGCTTCATACATATAAACACACAACTATATATAAGGTGTGTGTGTGTTTCTCTATATATTTTTGGCATATTTACATGAATGCAGTGTTAACATTGCACAGCAAAAGTAAAGGAAAAACGGGAAGTGCAAAAGTTAACGTTCATTAACTTAGCAGCATTGCACAGCACGTATCTTCGATTTACTTAGGAGTGGTACTTGCAGAAATGCCTATGAGACTTGGGTGCACAAATCTCAATGGCTTGTGCTCCTAAACTCTATAGGTGCTTTAGAAAATGCATTTTTATACACTAATTATCTTAGTTTCTGAGCATCTCACATGCCTCATGAAATCCTTGTGAGGGGGAAATGTGCCTATTTAGATGCCTCTGAATTCACTGTGTTGCTGTGCATTTGTCTGTGTTTTGTATGTGCATGTGGGAATTCACCAAAGCATTCTGAACTAGGGCAGTGATTTACCTGCAAGACCATTCTTTCTCTGTTGTGGTATTCATTTAAAAATACAAACTATAATGTATTAAGCTACTGTATATGGGTAGCAAAACCAGGGGCGGAAAATATGACATGCAAAGTGGCTGAATTCACACTGTTGTAGGGATCTTCCTTTTTGAATTTTGTGACTTGTTTTTATCTTTGGCCTATATGTGACACTAATACAGTGCTATGCACTTCTCTACCGCCCTGCCCCCGTCATAAACAGATAGTTAAGGGTTAATAGAACAGGAGTACTTCATATCTCTTTTGCCTGTAAAGGGTTAACAAGATCTGTGAGCCTGGCTGTCACCTGACCAGAGGACCAATCAGGGGACAGGATACTTTCAAATCTTGAGGGAGGGAAGTTTTTGTGTGTGCTGTTAGATTTTGGTTGTTGTTCACTCTGGGGGTTCAGAGGGACCAGACGTGCAACCAATCTCCCTGATACAGGTTCTTATGTGCTCAGAATAGTGAGTACTATGTAGATAAAGCAAGTTAGGCTTATGTTTGTTTTCTTTATTTGCAAATGTGTATTTGGCTGAAAGGAGTTCAAATTTATATTTTGCTGAAAGGATTTTAATTTGTACTTGTATACTTAGGCTGGGAGGGTATTCCCAGCGTCTATAGCTGAAAGACCCTGTACCTATTCCATCTTAAATTTACAAAGATAATTTTTACTGTTTTTCTTTCTTTAATTAAAAGCTTTTCTTGTTTAAGAACCTGATTTTTTTTTTCTGGTGAGACCCCAGGGGACTGGGTCTGGATTCACCAGGGAATTGGTGAGGAGAAAGGAGGGAAGGGGGAGAGAAAGGTTAATTTCTGTCTGTGTTAGGATTACTTTCTCTCTCAGGGAGAGTCTGGGAGGGGGAGAGAGAAGGAGGGGGGAAGGTGGATTTTCCTCTCTGTGTTAAGATTCAAGGAGTTTGAATCACAGTGATCTTCCAGGGTAACCCAGGGAGGGGAAGCCTGGAAGAGGCAACGGTGAGGGAAACGGTTTACTTTCCTTGTGTTAAGATCCAGAGGGACTGGGTTTTGGGGGTCCCCGGGCAAGGTTTTGGGGGGACCAGAGCGTACCAGGCACTGGAATTCCTGGTTGGTGGCAGCGCTACAAGTACTAAGCTGGTAATTGAGCTTAGAGGAATTCATGCTGGTACCCCATCTTTTGGACGCTAAGGTTCAGAGGGGGGAATTATACCATGACACCCCCCCATCCCAATTTATTTTAAAGGAAAGAGAGAAAACTAGGGGGAATGTAGCACTGTGAGACTCACCACCCTGGCGTCTCTTCTGGCGGTTCTGGGATTAGCTCAAGTCCTTCCACAGGGGGCCCTCCTCCAATAGTGTCTCACTCACCGGTTACTCCCATTTTGCTGTTTCCACCACTCTGAGACGTGAGATGCTCCCCAGACCACGGCGTCCCCTTCTAGGCACAGCCCTCTGGCTGTTCCCTGTCCATTGTCTCCCCCCATTTTGGGGGCACCAGCAGTCTATGGTCCAGCCATTCTCCTCAGAGGCCAGCTGCAGTCACCAGTCTAGTCCCTTGCTCCGGGGGCAAACTGCAGTTTGTGTTGGCCACTTCCCTCCAGGCAAATGGGAGCAGCCCTAGCCCCTTATCTGCCCTTCCTCCAGGGCCTCAGTCTGGCTGCACTCAGCCAGAAGCTCCTTCTGCTCTGCTACTCTGTCCAGCACTGCTCTAGCCATGGTACTCCTGGGCAGCCAGTCCTTCTCACTAACACCGCAGGAGAGACTCCCTTTGCTCTGTTGAGCATCCCTTTATATAAGGGCTCCTGCTGGCCCTGATTGGCCGCTGCAACAAGCTGCATCCCAATTGGCTCGCTTAGTGAACCCTCCTCTAATTGGAGGGTTCCGAGCAGGCTCCCTCTGGTCTGCTTTAACCCTTCCTCTTCCTGGTGTGGGGCAACTGCACCACTACAGGGAGATTTTGAAAGGCATAATGGACAGTTGGGCTCCCATCTTCCATTGAAAGTCATTTGGAACTGGGAACATGACTCGGTATTTGCCACCTATTGGGCAATTCAGTATTTTTCATTTGAAGTCCCAGCTCCTGGAGTCACGTGATTAGGTGAGAATTTTAGCTTGGTCTTTTTTAAGTGAAAGTTTCTGTTCCTCATGGTTGCAGAGAAAAGTGTGGCCTAAGGGCACCCTAAAGGCTCAAAAGCAAGGCAAATAAAAAGAACCCCAAATGTATATGTTTACTAAAACAGCCTCCCAATTTTAAAGATTAACGCCTGATTTTGGGAGGCCTGATTCAAAATTTCAGAGTGTTTGCGGTTGGCAACACTGCATTTATACCTCTGCATGTCTCCCCCTGAATGTGTGCAGTTAAGGTTCTTGCACATATGTATCAGTGCTTCTACAAGTGGTCACTTAGACTGCAGATCTGTTAATGGCGCAGTTAAACAGGCACAGATGGGATGTTTATAAAGATTTCCCATAGAACTTGAATAATACTTAGAGAAGTTGTAGAGATACTGGATCTAGATAGGAACCAGAATTTCTATTTCATGGGAAGGTCCATGATTTTGAAAGTTGTCTTTATTCCAAGTCAGAACAAAACTGAAAACCTTTGAAATTCCCTGCAGCACAAAATTTTTGAAAAAAAAAAATTATTCTGGGCAATCAAAATATTTCATTTCAATGAAATCAAAATATTTCTTTCTGATTTTGTCTTATTTTTTTTCCAAAACAAAATTGTTTTCAAACAAAAAATTGAAGCCTTCAGATAGCAAAATGATTCACAGTGACATCAGTAAAGTGCTTTATTTAGATTTTTTAATGAAATTTCATTGAAATTGACAAAATATTTTAATTTTGACAAAACGACATTTGCCATCTGAAAACTGTTCCACTGAAAACTTTCCGACCAACTCTAATAGATACACATATTAACCCATGCCTCTGCGAACCAACATACATACTTGTGAGTAGATAGACATACACACAGGCACTAGAGCTTTTACTAACTAGTGGTATTATGGTAGTACTTAAAGGCTGTGATCAGAAGCCCATTGTCCTATGATCTGTACCAATAGATAGCAATGAAGAGTCTCTGCCCTGAAGAGCTTACAGTCTGAACAAACAAATCACATAGAACTATGACCATTTTACAGATACAGAAATGAGGCAGAGACTAGACTAAGATATTGTGAAAAGGTGATACCGGAGCTGGGAATTGAACCCAGAATGCCAAGACCATCCTTTACCACTTGATCTGGAATCTCAATAATTCATAATGAGTAATTAAGCTGATTTATTTTGTCTCTTTTCATGTTTGAGAATAGTCTGAGACTATCTCTGTGTTCTTATTCACTTAATAATTTCTGCAATACTTCTTGGTCTGTAGATTGGTCACTGTAAGGCTCTGCTATTCAAAACTGGAATTGTTTTCATTGGAGATGCTGGTCACATGGTATGTTTCTGTCCCTTAATTGGATACCAACAACTCTTGCAATATGTTTTTTGAGGCCATATTTACTTTTGATTGTCATTTTGAATGTGGCTTTCTGCAAACACTCATTATTAGCTGTTCAGTGAATATTCTTCCCAGGGAACTTAGTTGCTAGGTGCTCACAGAAACAGCTTCAAATCAGATCCGTGCAGCACCGATTCAGTTCAGAACAGGCTTGTGAATGTTTCTTTTTGAGAACAGGGTTCAGAGAACAAGATCACTGACCCTAACATTTCAAAGGGCCTGTGGTTCAAACCTTTTCCAAAGGCCGAATCTCACTGCAAACTGCCAGGCAAGGATTAAGTTTGATGGGTGTGCACCTTTGCTAGGAGGGTGTTTGAAGGGTGTGGAATCATGGCTTTAGACTAGTGATGGGCAAAGAGTCCACTGTGCTGAACTGGAAGACAGTCATGTTGAACAGAACTGGACAGAAATTTTCCAGTAGAAAATGCCAGTTTGTCAAAATGGGAACATTCTGCGGAAACATTTTGATTGTAACAAAACATTCTACCTGATTTCTTGCCGCCATGATGCAAAGGATTCCAGGGCACACCTACATTGCAAACCAAAAACCCCAGCAGCAAATCTCAGAGCCTGGGTCGACTTAACTCAGGTTGGCAGGACTTGTGTTCCAGGGATAAAAACAGCAGCATCAATGTTTAGACTTGAGCTGCAGCCCAGGCTCTGAAAACTGGTGATGGGGTGGGTCTCAGAGACCAGGCTCCAGCCAGAGTGGGAGGCTCTATGCTGCTATTTTCAGCTCTATAGCATGAGCCTGAGTCAGTTGACCCAGACTGTGAGACTTGCTGGTTGTTTGGAGGGGTTGGTTTTTGTGGTGTAGCTGTGCCCCCAGGCCCAGGGTTCCACAGCAGTCTCCTTGGTAAGTTGTCACAGAGCCTGGTGCCCAACGAGCTGGGACTGGACATTGCCATAAAATCCTGTTGAATTTCTCCTTTGGCCAATCTCCCTCCTATGGGACACTCTGCCTCTTCTGCTTTCCATGCCGATTTGGAACGAATATTTTTCAGAAATTCAAAATTCTTCCTGAGTAGGAAATTCTGGTTCTCTCACAGGTCTGTTATCTAGAGCTCCTCATTTTCAGAGGGCTTTTGGACTTCTAAATATAAACATCATCCAATCCGGCATCCTCCATCACTGCCTGGCCTTCCCAGCTGCCAGCTGCCTCCATCCCAGGGCAGGCTCCAGGCCCCAGCGCGCCAAGCACGTGCTTGGGGCGGCATGCCGTGGGGGGCGCTCTGCTCGTTGCCTGGAGGATGGCAGGCGGCTCCGGTGGACCTCCCGCAAGAGTGCATGTGGAGGGTCCGCTGGTCCCGCAGCTCTGGTGGAGCATCAGCAGGAGCATCCTGCCTGCAGGAGGTCCACTGGAGCCGCGGCACCAGCAGGGACGCCTGCGGGAGGTCCACCGGAGCCGCGGGACTGGCGAGCGGCAGAGCACCCCCCGCGGCGTGCCAGCCTGCTTGGGGCGGCGAAATGGTTAGAGCCGGCCCTGCTCCACCCCATTTGATGTTGGGTGGGAAGTGGCTGTTGACAAGCCTTCTCATCCCCCTCCCATGGTGGATTAAGAGTAGACTCAGGCCCAGGCCTGGGAGGGAGACTGGGATAGATAAACACAGATCTGTAGCTGGGAAAGAGCAGGGGTTCTGGGCCTGAATTTGTGGCTCCAATGATTTATCCTTAATTCTCTCTAGGGAGTGCTGCTAGGGTTTGGGCAGACTGGTGCTGGCCATATAATTGTCCCCCCTACCCAGGAGAAGGAGAGATCTCTGCTCCCTTCACCTGGTGCAATAGGGTGGGGAGTGGTGGGTTTGTGTTCTCTCTTCCCCTCCCTCCCTTCAGTGGCAGGTAGGAAGAGGGAGCCTGGCTCTGACATCAGAAGTTCTGATACTACCTGCCATCCAGTCCAGAGACACAAATCTAGGAGCCCCCCCCTCACCCGCCCCCGCATCAGTGCTGCTAGCTCAGCTTTGCTGCTGTCAGCACTGCTGAGCGCAGAAGACGGGGATGGGTGAATCCGGATAGCACGGATATTGGCTAGAAATGGTCTACCATATCCGGGTGGCTGGTTTTGGCTGATATTCATGCTCTTTGGAAAATTAATTATTCCATTCATCCGTCCCGCGGTGTGGGAGGGTCACCTGTTAATGCTGAGTGCTCATCCAACACAGTCAGGGCATGTGTGGGCACCTGTGTGCTTATTAGTGTGTGTGTTCATATGGCCGTGTGTGTGCCTTTATGGGCTGGGAGAGATTGTGTGTGTCTGCAGGCGTGTGAGGGAATGGTTGGGTATGTAATGGGGAACGGGGGCAGGAGGGGCAGGAGTCTGTATCTTTCCTTGTGTGTTAGTGATACCCCTGAGGTGTCTGTGTGGGGAATACTGGGAATTCCATCTCAGTAAGTGGGTGACATGCCTAGAGTCCAGGGGGATCTGACCGATACCTATGTGTATAGAGGGGGGGACGATGTAGGTATGGTGCGAGTGTGGGTGCTCTGTGTATGAGGCCTAAGAGTGTGTGTCCTGCACCCCTGTAAGACAAACACACACTTAGGCATACTGCACACACAGTTATGCCGGCCAAACTGAAGCAGTTAATTTGGGCAATAAATACATGGGGTATGTGTGAGAGAGTGTTTCTGTGTGTATGTTTGTGCGCTTCTGTGTATGTGGAATGCCTGGATGTATGTGTGTGCACATGAGTTTGTGTGCGACTTGCTTGTGCAGGGAAAGAGACTAATACGTCATATGCCTATTGGGTGTAGAAGGGAGCTGTGTGTGTGTATGTGTGTGTGTCAGAGAGAGAGAATGCTCCAGCGTGCGTGTGATTTTGGACACAGTTAGATCTAACTATTGCCCTCAGCATCATGGCTCTGATTCTATTCTCACTTACACCTGTTATACACCAATCTAACACCACTGGCTTCAATGGGGCTACTCCCAATTTACACCAGTGTAACTGAAGGCAGGATCAGACCTGGTGTGGCCTTTTTAAAACACCTCTTCTTGCACCGATTCCTGCTCCTTGCTCTGCCGTAGCATCGGGGCCATAGCTCTGACATGGGGTGGGATGTCTTGTCGGCTATGCAGGTGGCTTGTGGGGCTTTCGTACTTGATACATTCAGCAGGGAAGACCAGGGCTCCTTAAGAGGAAGCCTCTAATTGCAGCCTGAATCAGGAAGGTCCTGATTGGCTTCGTTAGGCAGCACAGCGCTGACACTCAGGCTGGAGGTAATCTTGGAAATTTGTGTTATTAATTTAAAGCTTATTAATGGCAAACACAGGATGACATTTTACATGGTTTAGTTATGTTCTGCAAGTCACTGGTACAAAGCAGCCTCAGCCACAGGGCAAGGAAGCTCTGCCGTCACCATTTGCTGCTGTAGCTGATAACAGAGGAGTAAAAACCAATGTGGTTCCCTCCAGGCTGGTCCTGGGACATCCCTGGCAAATCTCCTGGGTGGCACTTGAGGTCCAGTAGAAACGGAAAGGCTCAGAGAGAAGGAGATTTATCCACAAAGAGGAGAAACTTACACAATCCTGAGTGGGGGAAAACTTGGGTTGTCCAAATTGCTGGGCTCTTGGCTTAAAATTCAGATGGTCCCATCTCTGTGGAGTGAGGAAGCCACCAGCACAATATCAAGTCAGTATCCTACCACCAAAAGCCAGTAAAACTACAATCAAACCTTGACATCCAAATCTCACCGCCAGCAGTTTTCAGTGACTATGTCCTGTGGAGTGAGACTTTGGGTCATGCTGACCAAATGTCTGCCCGGAACTATGCCCTTTACAACCCCACTGAAGTCCAAGAACACTGGGCTTCCAAGTAGCCAGAACAGTCACAGGGGACTCAGCACCACCACAGACTGATAGGTGCTTTCCCCTGGTTTTGAACCCGTTCACATGACCACTGTAAATCCAGAGTGACGGAACTGATTTATGCACTGAAGTCGGCGCAGTGACTCTAGAGTTGCACAGGTACAACTGGCCAGGGTTTTCTCACATGGTGGGTGATTTAGGGGCCTCCATTTCTCAGTGTCCAGCTTCAGACACCTATAGCACCCAAAATCACTGGTCACTTTTGCCCATTGTAGCCATTGAGGGCATGTTCTGACCCCTGGAGTTACTGGTGGAGGACGGGAAAGTGGAGCATCATGCCAGAGTTTGGCTCAAAGTTTTTCTGTTCCTAAAACCCTCCAGAAACCTTCCTTTGCTAAAGTCCCACAGCCACATCCTCAGATTGCCACTGCCAAGTAGGCCAAAATTTGACCCATCTTTATCCTATCCTATCCAGTCTTGTGGCTACTGTCCTTTAGGGTATAAATATCCACCAAAGAAACCAAAGAAAGCAGCATAGCTACTACTGGGGGGGGGGAGACACCGCTGCTATGGCACCATCTAGTCAGTGTAGGGCAGGCCAACCCATCTCCCAGATCTCTGCAGATCTGGGGCCAAACCCAGAGCCCAGGGTAGTCATGTCCTTCTCACCCGCTTGCCATTTGATCACTACCTCCCAATTCAGAAAGGAAGAAGGAGGTTGGATTCCTTGTCAGTGCCATGAAGGGCCAGCCATGAGTGTGGGGATCTCCAGGGTGTGAATGCCTGGAGGGACAGGGCTGCAAACCTCAGAAGACAGGTAAAGACCTCGAAGCATAACTGACTCTCTAACACAGCCCTCTCTTAAAGGGAGAGGGTCTCAGAGGTGGGTGCCAGCAGTGAAATCCCTGACTCTGCAGCTCCAGGGAGCTGTACTGCCCAGTGGACAGGGCAGAGTCACAGGGGGCCCGCCATCAGTGCAGGCCAACAGGACCTTTCCCATGCATTTCCCTTTTGCCCCCATAGATCTCCCATGGCTGTGGGGCTTGTGGGATGAACCCCATGTTTCTTCATGCAAGAAATTTGAGGAAGGGAATGGTGGCTCCTAATTTGGACATGGGGCACAACCTGGCCCTACTCCCACTGACCTCACTGGGAGCAGGTGCTGAGCACAACTGCATCAAGGATCAGTCCCCAGTGCATAGAGGTGACAGGGCCAGCCATGTTGGCTCATGCCCATAAGCGAACATACAGACAAACGTTCCCAGTCTCCAGGGGAGGAAGGTAGGAAAGGATCACTATTTCCACCCAGGCTGCACCAACAGCAGGGAATTCCAGACCAACCGCTCCAACTCTTCCACCCATATTTAAAAAGAGCCCCACAGCTGCGGCTCACCCGATGCCAGCAAAGCCAACCAGATGGAGTGCATGGATGGCACCTGGCCAAGTTGGGATGGATAGTACACAATGCCATCCTGCCTTAATGGACTGCTGGAAGATGATGCGCAGGCAGGCTGGGATTAAAAGCACCTCTGGCAGTGAAGCGCCCCCTAGTGCAATATGGAGGTGTGGGGAGATGAAAACCCCTGGTTAGGTTGGAAAAGCAATGCCGGTGGCTGACAGCCATGGCTAACATCATGCTGAAGCAGTGGAGATGGCACAGCTGGCCCAGCCTAGCTAGGAGGGCACTTCCTAACCTAGTGAGTTGCTAGGGAAATGGAACTCGTCCAGGGAACGGCAGTTCAAACAGGACTTTCGGACTCCCATTCTAGCATGGACCATATTTGGCTTCTGAAGGTTAACACTTCCGGCACCAGAGTGCCCCCTAGCAGTGTGGTGGTGTGTTGAGATGCAGCACAGCCTTGTTATCAAGGACACACCTCCAGCAGCACGCTGAGTTAATACAAGGTGGAGCATGGCTGGGATATAAAGCTCGATGTTCCTTGGCACCATACAAGCATGTGCAGGCTCTGAATGATTGCTCCTCCAGCAGCACCACCCTGGTTATCACTACCTGCTCCTTGCATTACATTGGCATCTAGAACCGAGGTCAGGGCTAGGTGCCGTACATATGAATAGTGAGAGGCAGTCCCTGTCCAGTTACATAAGCAAGACAGCCAAGGAAGTATTACCCCCATTTTGGTCCAGAAAGATTAAGTAACGTGCCCAAGATCACATAGGGCATCTGTGACAGAGCAGGGAACTGAACCCAGGTCTGTCCCTGTCCAGCACCTTAATTACAAGAATGTCTCTCTCTGTAGACCCCCAGTACCACTGCATCCCCCCAATGGCACACTGCGATGGAGTCTTCCAGGTGGGAAAGGCTACCTCCTCCCACAGACCACCTCCCTAGCACCATGCTAAGCTGCTGGGTGATGGTATTTGTCTGCTTAGAACAATAGGCTGGAGGCATCAGGTGGTGCCCTGCTCAGCCATGCTGGGCTGTGGGCAGAGGGAGCAGCGTAGTTCATGAAGGTGCTGCTGCCTAGAAGCATCATATTGTGATGGTATGAGTTGGAAGGATTCGTGTGCAGATAACAGGTACGCGCAAACTAAATAACACCGGCCATCTCTTGGGAGAGTCCTTGCCATGCTTGCCATGATATTTATGGCTGCAAGGATGTCTGCCCTTCCTCCAGGTATGATTGCCACCTCTCCCTTTACCCTCATCCCTCTATCCTCCCATCCTTGAAACAGCCCTGATTGGTTACAGTCGAATGTTACTGTGGCCAACCTGCCTAGAGAGCGCCAAAGAAAGTTAATGTGGAGTTCTGGTCTACTCCCAGGATGCATTTGGGCTGCAGCCCATAATGATATGTATAATTGCAAAGGCCTGCCAAAAAAAGCAGGCTGGATTTAATTGAGTCAACACACTGCTATTAATAATAAAATGGCAGAGGCTTTGCTATTAATCACTCGTGCTGGCTTTATCACAGGCAGTCTCGGCTATCTGGCTACCAAACAAGACCTTTAAAAAAAAACAAAAAACCAAACGGTGCAGCGGAAAACTTACTAGGGGAAATACACCTGCTAACAAAATAAACCTTGCGAACCAAATGCTCCTTTTACAGGACTATACTTTCTGGATGGATACCCCCTTTGGCGGGCAGATCAAGAATATATCAATTAAAAGTATATATCCTGTGGTAGACTGTATCTGTTATAGGAAAGTGTCAGCTAGGGGATGCATTCATGAAAAGAATACATCTTATAAGAGGTTATACTTAATAAAAGGGCTGTGTTTGGGATAGGAATACGTGGGGGAAGTGAATATTCCACAGGAGAGAAAAATAATTGCTGGAGGAATATACAGCACAACAGAGAGGAAGGCATCCGTGACTAGGAAATGGAAGACACAGTATTTGGGAATGGAATTGGGCATAAAGAGAAATACAAAATTAATAATTACCTGACATTTAAATTGCACTCTTCATCCTGGTGGATCTCAAGGCATCTTATAAATGATGGTACACATGTAGAGGAATAACTGGGTTTGGTACACAGAGCCTGATTTCTCAAGCAGGCATGAAGCTGTCCACCCAAAACTGCAAGTGCAATTTTCTGCCTAGTTGGCATGCATCATCACTTCATTGCACAGGCAGCCTAGGGTATTTGAATGCACAAACAACCAGTTGGATGCAAATGTGTCACTTTGCACATGCAGTTACCAGGCAACATGAAAGATGCATGCATGAATTAGGTACACATTTTTTGCGCACATATTTATACATCTAACTTTAAAAAAAAAGTCATGCTTCTAGTGATGGCTATATCTGGGAATGGATTATGTCATAGCAGTGGTCTGAGCCTCCAGTAGGAAAGGAATTCATCAGTTAGAACAATACACCTGGCCTGGGAACACATTGCATCTGTACGTAAAGCCAAAGTATACACAATAGAGCAGGTAGGGAAACCAAACGCTGAAAGAATAGACACATCATGTGGCAAATAGTGTAAAAAAACTGCAATGCTTCATGGAACAAAGGGGGAAATTGGCATCTGACAAGCATTTGGAGGGAAAACAAGCAAATAAACCTGGAAATGCTAAAGGGAATCAACCTTTTCTTTGTGGTCTCTTCCCCTCTTGCAAGATTCTGTGTGCAAAGGCATAGATTTTCTGTGCACCAAAGCAAATAATCTACATGCAGCTAAACCCTCTTAGACCAAACAGCTGAACAGAATAAATCATTTAACAGAATAAAAGGCCTCTCTCTGCTGTGAGTTAAGCAGGGTTCTTGAGTCAGTGGAAACATTATCCCTCTTTAAAAAAAAAAAGAATGAAAGAAAATAAAAACAACAATCAACCCTCCACCCCCACCCGCAAAAATCCATCCACTTCCTTGCCGTTTTCCTTTCCTCCGCATAGAGTGAGTGCCTTATTCTCTGAGAAATTCACTTCATTGTTAGAAATAGACGAAATTGGCTTGCAACTAGTAAAGATGCCAAGAATTTGCACCTTGCTCTGTGACCTAAAGCAAAAATGACATGAACATTGACAAATTTGACAAGGAAATTTGTGCAAAAAACAACTTCTATTTGGCTAGCCAAGCAGCAAATATGTCGGATGATATGCTTTATTAAGCAATCCATTTTTCAGCAATAGCTGCGCCATCTGCAAAGGTTAGTGTGCATCAGGCTTTCCACAGAATTTCATCTGCGTCTGCAGCTAGGTGCAACACACGACCACATTTTTCATGTACATACAATTTTGGATGCAAATAGAATACTTGATGAAAGAGGTGACCTTCCAGATTGACTTCCTCCATGCAGTAAAGTCACAGGCGCAGAAACAGCTGAGAGAAAGAGATCTCTGCTGGGGGCTGGGGGGGGAGAGAGAGAGAGGCATGGTAGGCCAGCCAGGGAATGGGGGTTGAAGAGAGTAGAAGGAAAAACTTCAGGAAAAAGTGCTTCCAAAGTGAATGCTCCAGGATATTATATTGCATTTCAGTGAAAAGGAGGGGGATAAATCTTAAACTCTCTTGGCTATGCTAGTGTAAATCTGGAGTAACTCCACTGAAACAAATACAGCGATTCTAGGTATACTCCAGCTTGTTTATGTAGCTGCCATTATCTTTAAGTTGGTCTTATCTATCTATCTATCGATATATCTATCCCCATACACCCAATCTATCCATCTATCTATCCCCATACATCCCATCTATCTAGCCCCAAACAATCTATCTATCTATCTATCTATCTATTTTTGTAGCGCACCCATTGCCATATATCTAAACATTTGTCCTTGTTAATTTTTCTCTGTCCTTTAACGTTCCTCCTTGCATCTTTTGACTTCCAGATATCCAACCCCAAGAAGGGAGGGTCTGTTTCCCTAAAGTTTGGATGTCCCTGAGTAAAGGAAAAAGCTGCTGTATTACTCCCAGGCAGTCTTATCTCCCTGGGGAGGGGGTGGCATCTACCCCTGTAACTCTCCTATGCAAGGTAAAGCGTTGCTCTTTCAGACGCAGCACATTTCCTCTTCCCTGGATCAATAGTTAGAGACATCCCCGTTCCCTACATTTTAAATTTGTCCTTCATTTGGCACAATGTTCCTGGCTTGAATGCCAAACACCCCTTTCTTCGGGATACTTTTGTATCCTGACTGCCCTCCATTCGGTGGAATGTCCCAGAGCCAGTCCTTGATCGCCTTCCCCAAGCGTATGCAGCCTACGTGGCTCCCTACACCTCATCACTGTTGCAGGTTATAAATTCATGTGCTCCATCTCAAATCTGCTCTGCAGAAGTTGGACTCCATCCCAGTGCCTCGCAACTGTCCCTGGTCCAGTGGCAAGTTTAATCTGCCAGTTCATGGCATGTCAGCCTATGGGAAGAGTTCAATTTAGTGCAGTTCCACACTGCATAGAGAGAAACTCATTAGCAGGACAGGGTTGTATCTGATGACACTGAGCTCCAAGAAGGCCTCATTAGGCAGAAAATGTTTTCTGCCACTCTGAGGTTTCCTGGTAACTTCAGAGATTCAGCTGGAGATACCACTGGGTGAAAATGAAGGGGGAAAGGAGATGTATTCAGCAAGGACTGTCTCCCATCCACATGCTCTGGAGGCAGCGGTGACTTGGACACACCCTTGAATTCCTTCAATCATCTCCATCAGAAGATAAATGGGATAGGCCAGCCTTGGCAAAGGCTCTCTCCCCTGGTTGGCTGCTAAGTGGTGTTAAGTGATGAATGTTAAACTTAACAAGGGGACTTACAGATTTACGTAAGGATTTTACTGCCTGCCAGGTATAAATGATGGAACTGCTTTGATCTTCAGGGGTATCAGTGCTGGAAGTGATTTAAACTAATCAGAGTGCCTAAAACTGTATTTGCAGTCCCAAGGCTTGGAAAGCCCAGGTGGTCACTTTAGTGCTCTAACTAAAGCCTATTAACATTTACTAGGGAGATGAAATCTTGACAGAGGCAATGGGATTTCCAACAGTAAAATACATGGCATCCTCTAGTATTCCTAGAAGTGGTATGATGTGGTGATTTCCTGCAGAGCCCCTGGTATTTCAGTGGTTTCCTCATTTTTCAGACACTTCACACTGTGGCAGGACCACTTCCACAGATCCCTTCACTACTATCTGGAACACTGAATGCTTCTATTGTTGCTTTTGTCTTTCGACATACCACCATGTTTCCTCTACTGTGTTTGCCATTTATCCACCAATATCTCTGCACCATGGACCCCATGGTATGTCGAATTGCTGGTGAACTGATAAAGTCTGGCGTTACTTCCACTGAATTCAACAGCATTCATAAACACGGCATCAATGAGTCTGTTATTCTACTAGTATTTTATTGGATCTGCCCTGTTTTTTAACTAGTGGCCTTTAAAGTAAAACCACTAATGACCTTTCCAAAGGGGGAACTGTAAAGTAGACTTATGGGTCCTATGATATGTCCTGTGATATTTGTTCCAATAGACACTATGGTGATTGCTAAAGTTCTCCAACTTGTTCATGCATTCCAGTGGCCTGTTTCTATAGGTCCTATGAAAATCGTCTGCATCCCAGAGTACTATCATAATCTGCGTTATTTGTCATAGATTCTCTCTTGATATTTTCACTGAGCCTTGCCATAGTATTGCCATAAATTCTCTGGGCTCAATCCAGTATGAACTGTAGTGTAAGCTTCCCATTGTGGTTAGATGTTTGGCTGCGGGTGTGTGTTCTCCGTGTGCATTGCCCCAGCTCTGCGCAGACAGCTGGCTCAGCAGACCTTGAGCAAACCGCCCAATGATCACAAGGTCCATTAAGGTACGAAGTTACCAGGCCAGGGCTATTGTCTACAAAGCACAGCAATAGAACCTGGCAGACTCCACAAGGTCCTGTCTCATACCAGGCCTTTAATATAAGGCCTTATGTCTCAGGCTCTTTTCCCCCTACACCCATATGAGGTATACTTGTCAGACATGAGTGTAAAAGGCAAATGAGGCTTAACTTGCTCCAATCTAGGGTGAAATCCTGGCTCCATTGAAATCAATGGGAACTTGACCGTTGATTTCAATGGGGCCAGAATTTCAATCCTGTCATCTAGTGGGGGTGCCAACAAGTGTAATTATGGCAATCAGATATTGGAGGAGGACAAAATTCAGCCACTAGCATCAGTGAATGCAATTCCCTTGGATGTTTCTGGGAGTTGTGTGTATTTATACCAATGATTAATTTGGCCCTGGGGTGCTGGATGATGCAGGTAAGTTAAAGTATATTTGGGGTGGAGCACATGGGGATTCTTTACCTTGCCCTCTCCTGATGTGTTGCCAACTCTTGTAATTGTACTGCAAGTCTTACGATATTGGGTATTTTTTTTCTGGAGTCCTGGGATTACGAGAGAGCCTTGGTTTTCTTATAAAATAATTTTCTAGCCTTGTGGATGGCAGAGAAAAATGTGAAAATGTGATTGCCCTAGAGGCTCAGAATTCAGGCAACAAATGAAAAGAACCCCAAATGTATAATTAACAATAATAATAATAATAATAAACCCTCACAATTTCAAAGTCAAATGTTAAGATATTGAGTGGGGGAGCGGCAAGTCATCTGACTCACGATTTTTTAAGACTTGAGATTGGCAGTGTTGCTTCTTTAGTGTCCACTGAAAGAGTCACTTTCTCTTAACACTGAACAAGGAATGCTACAGCTGCTCTGTTTCTCTGCAGAGCTTCTGTCTAAAACCTACCTCACTCCTCCAAGCCCCCCAGAAACCTAGCTCACTCCTCCAATCCACCCAGTCTACTTTCCTGCTACAATTTAAAGAAACAGTACACATATATCCTCACTCAGAGCCCATACAACAGACACATCACTGATTTCACTAAGCTAGTTTCTAAATCCAGTTAGTTAAATTGATACAATTTCTTTGCAGGGACACTCTCTTAAATTCGTTTCAGAAAGTCTTATCTTGAAAGGGTAACATATCACATGGCATTTCCGCAGACCTCTGTATTACTATGAATGAAACTGACCTGGCAAAGTTATAACTGATTAAAGGGAATGCTTCTTCACGCAACATACAACTAACCTGTCACAAGGTTTTGTTGAACAACGTCTTAGAAAGATTCAAAAAAAAGACTCCACTTTTATATGGATAACCAGAACATCTAGAGGTATAAGGAATTCAATAAATAAACAAGAGCTTGGAAAGGGATCTAAACTTCTCAGTTTCAGGGCAGGAGCTGACCTCACACCACTGGGAGCAATGAGGAAACTTTCCCTGTGGCCAGGTTATCTGATAACAGCCTTCTGCAGGGGGTTTTCTCTGAAGCTTCCGGTCCTGGCCACTCTCAGGGACAAGCTTCTGGGCGAGCTAGACCTTGGGTCTGAGCTGATCTGGCAATTCCAATGTTCCTATTTCTGTGGCAGGCCCTAATGCGCTCCTGTCTGTGGCTCTGCTATGGCATTTCCATGGAGCTCACTGAGATTTTCCATTACAGTTTTTCTGTGACACGCGGGTCTGGGGATAGGGATTTCCATTTACAACCTCCGTCGGCATTTCCGTAAGCCATGTGGCCTGTTCCACAGACCTCCACAGCATTGTGCTAGCTTCCATGGGAGTGATTCTCTCTACACCAGTGCAAATTCAGAATACCCTGTGGAAATCGATGGTATTAAAATGGCACCACACTGGTTTAAATGAAAGGAGAATCAGGCGCCTTGCTGTTTCCATCATGTCCCTTTTATAGACTCCTTTTCATGGTATTTCTCCTGCATTTCCAGAGTTTCCTCCATGTTGCTTGTGCAGAAGTCCTGATGCTAATTTTATGTAGCTGGTGAGGGTTTTGCTGGTGGATTTTTGTGTGCTGTCCTGTATTTTTATTACATGACAGGGGATGGGCGAGTGGGCTCAGACAACAGAAGAAACACTGCACTCTGAATTCACACCGACTCAACCCACAGTTGTGTTTTTATTCAGCAAGGTTCAAAACATGTGGGCTCATTTGTGTTCTTCTAGTTTCTGCCTTTCCCTGCCCTATCATGGGTCTAATGGTACGGCCATAGGGCCCGAGTCTGAAAGCCTTACTCACTCTAAGTTGTGGCTTACTCCTCATTGAAAGGCTGTGGGAGTCAGGCATGTCACTGCCTTGAGTTGTTCTGACCACTTGAGCCTTAGCTCTCAGCACATTTCTGCTCCTGATCACCAGCCGTTGGGGTATGCAGCACTAAAGGAGTGTCTGAGATAAATAGGAGCTGTCCCATTGAACTCATGGTGCTATGCTGATTTACACCAGCTGAGGATTCATCAGCAGCACTGCAGCATCTCCACTGAATGTCCATTTAAAATAAATTGCTGCCAGGTCTCTGTCATCTATTCCAGCCCAATCAGCTGGACAGGCAATTATGGCTCCTGCTACAGAGCAAAACCAGTTTTTCCAAAGGACACCGGTAGCAACCTCTTAAGAAAGGAGCCGTGGCCCCTCCCAAGTGACCTTTCCTTGTCAAATGCTACATGCTGTGATGTTCCTACACAATAGAGAACACTCTGGTCTCTGTGTACTTGGCAAAGGAAGAAATGGCTTTTTTAATCTCATTGCATGAATTATTGGCAAAACGTTTGAAGTGGATCCAAGATTTTTCTCTGAGTGACTTGCATTTTCTCAGGAGATTTGTGTAGTTTTGGGGTTTGGAACATGTAACTGAGTAACTCAGAGAAGGCATTTATTACCTTTGAAAGTCTGCTGTGTCCTCTCTGGAAACCACTTAATCTTCCGCCTTCTGAATGAGGCCATGGCTTGTTGGGGTGAGAAACCCTGACTCATCACCACCCACAGAACACGACTTCCTCCTTAGGTTGTCCTGTTCATGTACCTGGTGAGAAGGTATCAGGAGCCAGGAGACATTCCACTATCCAGCCTCTGACCTGTTCTTATGATTACGACACAGGCTAGATGCCCTGACCGAGGTCAGGATCCCATTGAACCAGCCCATCACATAATGTGAGACGACACTTGCCCTGAAGAGCTTACTGTCTAGGCAAAAGAAAATAGAGGGACTGAGACTCACACATCAAGAAACTGACAAAGCCAGGAATTGCACCCAGGTCTCCTGAGGGCCAGGGCAGTACCCAATCCATTAGGCCAACACTGTCTCCCGCTGTCCTAAACCCTCCTATTCTCCATGCTATCATCAGATGACAGCACCCTATGAGGGCAGCCACTTCTATCATCAGTACTCTCCTCTCCCACTGTGCCTTCTTGCATGGCTCCACCTTGGGCCCAGCGTGCACTCAGTGACGCCAGTGCAAATCCAGAAGGTGTCCATTCACATTGCCAGAGTCACTCTGGATTTCAGCCACTGTAAGCGGGAGCAGAACATGCCCTCCAGAGGCGCTGCCATCTCCCTCACTGAGGCACTCCCCTCATTCAGTTCAGGGCCTCTCTGAGAGGAGATCAAAGCCGTGAAAGCGTGCCAGAGCCTGCCAAACTGCTGCCGCAGAGACTGACGGAGAGTGACAGAGCCTGAAACTGGCTGGCAGACTGTTCGTTTAATGGGGGAAAATGTTTTCCTGACACTGGACAGCAAACAACGTCAATACCACACGGTCTCTCACCAGCATGGCCCATGGAGGCCTTCCCACTTCTGTCCCTTATTACCAGATTCCATCAGTGCCCAGGATTCCAGCCAGTCAGCTGCCACCAACCCCTGGCTGATTAGCCAGTCCCAACGTCCAATGAGAGAGTGACCATGCCACCAGGGCAATGATCCCTGACCATCTGACAGAGCGGCACTATTGGTGAGAAGGGAGCAGAATCACAATGGCTCCATTCTTCACCCGCCGCCCCCGCCCACCCACCCACCGTCCCCACCTCAAAGGCCTATTTTCAACTTTGAGTCACCAGTTCTGCAAAGTGGAAAATGAATTGGCGCTGAGCCACATGGTAGCCTGCTGTCACTTGGTGTCATTTTTATTTTCCAGTCTGAAATGGCCCCGGAATATTGGCAGCTCTGAAATCAAAAGGATATCTAATCAGGTGATTTATGCCGGGAGGCCTTTGACCAAGAGCCAGAAATCAATGGTCAGATCATCCCAACTCCCTAGCCGGGAAAGAAGCTCCCATTTTTTTGCACCTGCCGTGGTCGCCTTTTAGCCCCGTTTCTGCTCGTCATAAAGCCACGACCTCAGCTTCCCCACCCCATCCCAAGCGTCGGAGCCAGTAAATAATTACCTTCCCCACCCGCCCTGGAATGCGTACATAAACAGGCCCGGGCTACCAATGGCCACCTGCTTTGTTGTAAGTCCTAAATAAAGCTAAAAAAGGATTAA
Organism: Gopherus flavomarginatus; assembly: GCF_025201925.1. NCBI lineage: Eukaryota > Metazoa > Chordata > Testudines > Testudinidae > Gopherus > Gopherus flavomarginatus. The sequence continues at coordinate 66,955,452 of NC_066622.1, read as the reverse complement.
TAGCCTTTTGTGATACAACATTAAAAAAAAAAAAAAGAATTAGACGGCAGTTTGTCTTGCACTCCATCACCTTCGGACCCAATGAGGGAGAGCGTGGAGTGGCTGCCGCTCTAAACTGCACCCACGGTGCACGCTACAGTAACCAAGAATGTGTATTTCTGCAGATGATTAAATCAATACAATTTTGACAAGACTTGTTGGAACATGCTTCTTTATTTTACGCAATTCCTTCCCCTTCGTCGGGGGCATTTATCACCCTGCCTGCCTGTCAGCTAATGGAGATTGCTCTTAGTCCATACTTGATAGAAGGACGTGGTTATGATGCATGCCAATAGTTCGGCTCAGACTCTACGGTGGGAACAAAGAGCCAGGCTGAGGGCTGGCGGCCTTTAACCAGAGGGATGTTTTCCTGGCTGAGAAGCCACAATAATCATAATAATTAAACAAACCCAACCCTATTTCTCCCCTGCCCCAACTAATTCTTTCCCCTGCAGACATATGGGAGCGACGCTGGGGGAGGGAGGCCAGTAGGGGGCAGAAGGAGGGGGGCGAGGCCTTAGGTAAAGAATAGCAAAAGTATTTATTAATATTATGTGTATTGTGGGGGGTGCCTAAAGCCCAGCCAGATCGCAGCCGCACTGTCCAGGTGCTGTACAACATAGACTAAATTACAGTCCCAAAGTGCTAAGGACTAGGCCCGAGCCGCAAAGGCATTCCCTGGGAATGGAAGGCAGAAGCCTACATACCTGTGAGGATCTGGCCCTCAGAGTTATTTTCTGAGCCCTGTTACATTGGAATAACTCCATTGGCTCCAATGGGAACCAGAGCAGAATCCAGCCCTGAATCTTCATCCTAGAATGTGGGAATATTGGATTAGGGGGTTCCTATGCAACCCCACCCAGCCCTGCCCATGTCTCTCTTTTTCCTCAGCAACACTGTGTGAATTGTGCCATTGGTAGCCAGCACCCACGCACTTCATCTCATGGTGGTTGTGTGAGGAGGGTGTGGGATGGGGGCAGATAGGGAGGTGGGGCCCTGGGCTTTCAGTGCAAATAGGTTTAGCTGGAGAAAGTGCTCTGGACCCTGCTCCCGCCCCCCAAGGCATCAACAGCCACCAACACCGGATACAATAACACAGTGGGCGGGGTTAGGGGAGGTTGGAGTGAAACTGGCGTCTGTACTGCTGTATACTTTGGCTTGGTATGGGAAAGGGGTGTTTTGGGGCCTTTAAACTAAGCCTGGATATTCCAAAAACCCCAATAGCCAGGAACTGGTGGCAGATGTGCGAGCTCTAAGATGGCTGATACCCAGTCCCTGTAAATAAATCCGTCCACTGGCCCCCTCTGAGCGAGCAAATCCTGCCAGGGTTTCAGTCCAGCACAGGCCAAATGTCATAATGAATAAAAGGTGACATGCATGTCACGAGCTTGGCGGGTCTCAGCTCTGCACTGACACGGGTGCATGGCCTGATAGGCGAGGAGAGGGGGTGGCAGCTTAGGGAAGGGTCAGATTTAAGACATGCTCCCCCACCCCTGGCAGCAGGGGACAGAGGAGGAGGGGGAGCAGAGCCCACCTCAGTTAAACAGAAACCCTGAAATGTCCCATGACCTGAGCACTGATGTGTGTTTGCTTAAAAAAAAAAAAAAAAAAGAATCCCCGCCTCCCAAGATCCTCTTCATCACTGTCTCCTCTCTCCTTAATGAGCACTTAGGGGGGAAATTTAATGGCCAGTATGAAGGTTCTGCTCTTAGGGACACAGCGAAGGTGGGATGCTGCAGGAAGGGAAAGGAGGAATAATAATAATAAAAAGAAAAAAGGCCAGGAGAGAGAAAACTAATGACAGGTGGAGCTGTAAATGGTTCTTTCTGCATAGGCTGATTGCAGCTTCGCAGCTGTTCGCTCGGCCATGACTTTACAACTAATCCTGTTTGTAAGTTATTATTTATCTTCAGGAAAGTTTGTCAAACTTGGGCTTTGATTTTTCCCCCTGATTTCCCTCTTGTGGCACGCTCTCACACATGCTCCCCATATAATTTATGACTGCCTCTGGTCCTGATGACAGATTATTAAAAGTAGAATTAGTTTTTCGCGCAGAATTTTTCCACTGGGAATTGGGAAGGCAGTGCTCTCTGCGGAAGGTCTCTGGCGAGGTCTCCATTACTAATAGAAGTTTTTTGATGGGGTGAGGAGACTAATGATTTGAATTTACTGTGGCAGCAGTCACGTGGGCTGGAAGGCATCAGCCGAAGAGACAAGAGGTTAACTTTCTCCCTGTGGAGAGGTTTATTGGATTGTTTAGCAGCCGAAGGATAATGTTTTTGTCATAGACTGCTGGTGCTGCTATGCAGTAACACGGCAGCCAGCTCGGAGAATAGAGAGGAGAAAGGGAGACAGAAAGAGAAGGGCAAGATGAGGAAGCGGACAGGAAAAAGAGAATGTGAGAGAATAAAGAGGAAGGTGGAGGGGAAAGGATCAACACAGAGGTTTTGCAGGCATGTTGTTTGTTGATGCAATGGTCGAAATTAGCTGCGGAGACTTTACAAGACTGTGAGCCATACCAGGACTCCATAAAAAAGAGAGGGGGGGCGGAGGGGAAGAAGGGGGGTGGGGGTATAGGAAAAAAATGAGCTGTTAGCAGTATTCACCTGGTTGTCCGTTTGGAACTTGTACTCCCAGCATGCCTTTACAACATGGGAACCGGAGGGGAGTCGCAGCGCAGCTGAGAGTCTCGGCTTAATCTTATGCACCATTAAGCACTCAGCAGCAAGCCAGTACTGTTCATATACATCATCCACGCTTAATAAACATAATGATGACATAAGATGTAATTCTAGATGAATTTTCATTTTATAGGGAAATGGAGAATTCCTGTAGAAGGGAAAAAAAAAGTAAATTATCTGGGAAGTGCAAAATAAATGATGTTTCTCCCAGAGATGAATAGAGGTGTTAGTGTAAAAAAAAAAAGGGAGCAAGAAGAGGTTTGAGGGAGAAATGTGTGTGTGGATGGAAGGAAGGAGTGGAGGTAAAAAATGAAGGAGAGAGAGGAGAAAGGAAGAGGAAGAGTGGGCTGGGGCAGGAATAGGCCAGCCCTGTTTGTTTGGTAATGGTGGGCTGTGATGGACAGGCTCAGAGACCCCGCGTGGGCTCATCCATCAAGAGGAGAAGAAATCATGAGCAGTTTGGCTGGTGTTAACTTACTGGGAGGAAATTGAATTCTGATGAAAGTACGAGAGGAAATTGGCACAAAGCATCAGAAAGGGCAGGAGAGGCCATGGGAGGGCAAACAATGAGAGTAATAGCCAAGTTCCCAGTGCTTGAAATTAGCAAAGGGGAGGGGAGCAAAGGGGGCTGGAAAGTGCCACTCATAAACCCTCTAGACAAACATCCCGCCCCCAACACTTCCTGCTTGGATGGTGAGGCTGGAACGCTATCCTCCTCCCCTACTCCCCAAAGCCAGATCTGACGGAGCCCATCCAGGGAAGGGAAAGGCTGCCCTCGCGGACTGGACCCACACGTGCTGCTCTGAGCATGCTTGGGAGCAGAGACAGTGTTCTGTGGCCATAGGGAGGGATGACTATTTCAAAGACGCAGGGCTGCTGATGCCACTGGCTCCCCTTTCACTGCTCATCTCCGCTTCATGTGCACCCAGATCCTTGTTGGTATGCCCGTCATTGGGCAGTGGACAAGGAGGGGACTATATGGAACATGGGGTGACAGCATGTCGGGTCAAGGATGGGAGAAAGGCAAGGGGCAGCCAAGCCACCAGCCTAGCAGCTCAATTCCAGGCCAGATTGCTGGTGAAAAGGCAACAGAAACAGTGAAGCTTTGACCAGTGCAGTACAAGAGTGGTCTGCTAATGCACCTCACCTCTGGCCTAGAGGAGCCCTCCTCTCAGAGAGGTTGGGGAACTTGGTCTTTAGATCCTGTTCAGTCCATGGCCTTGTTATCCAAATATTTGCCCTTCTTGCATGTAGCCCAGAACTTGACAGTACTACAGTCAGCCATTTTGTATGTTCAGCCTCTGTCAGCTGAAAACCAAATACCACCTAATGAGGAATATAATCTTAGGCCTTTGTGAGGCAAGGTCACAAAACTGCATACTTGCAGTTTGCTAATCAGAATGGGTGGATGGGTCAGAAAGTTATCAAAGAGAATGAGCAACATTGGTTTTAGCTGCCCCAAAATATTGTTGTTATGGCTAGAAATACTAGACATGTTTTGAGATGAGTAGTTGAAATTAGAATTGGTGACCCAGTAGAGGTTATTATGTTGAACACTAGGAGTCACTGTAGTTTATGTGCTTTATTAGCGTTAGCAATAAAATATTAGCTAAAAGTAAATTCCTTGGAGCAGTCTGAGGGAGCTTTTCTTGGGCAAGGAGCTGACATTGGTCTAGATAATGCTTGGTCATGCCATAAGTGCAAGGGACTGGACTAGATGACCTCTTGAAGTCCCTTCCAGTCCTACACTTCTATCATTCTATGACATCTAAACTCCCCATCAGCCGGCTGGAATGAGGACCCCTGGAAGCCAGGCTGGTGATCTCGCAAAACCATCTGAGACTGTGAGTAACTATATCTGAGAGGTCCTAAACCTATTGCGTGTGTATATGTGTGTGCTTAAAATCTAATAAATAGTAGTTTTAGATAAGCGCATGCTTATATCAATCATTTATCAGACGGATGAGCTGTGCCCTCTATTGATTTATTCCTGACACCGCCTGGAGAGAAACAGTTAAGTTTCCACTGCTCTGGGTTCTAGAAACCCTGGGTAACAGCGTCTCCTCTAAGACTGCCTCTGTTATGGCTAATTGTATGATGAAAGCACTAAGGGCCAGGCCCCCACATGCTAGATACTGTACATTCACACAGGAAGAGTCACACTGACCTATGGCTGGATTTGAAGTGGGACTTAAAGGTGAAAAGCTCTATGTCCCATCACCAGTCTGCTGAACACAGCTCTCAATCACAGAGGTATCCCAGGGTAAATTGGAGAGACACGCTTTTGGTCCATCTCCTTGCACAATGAAGTCTCCTTACCTTTTGTGTTTGTTTCCCCAGAGTAAGTAAATTCTTTGCAACCATCAGTTCCCAAGGAAGAAGTTGATTTCTTCCTACCATATCCTGGATGAACAAGGATGTTTCTATTATTGCTTATTATTTCAGTGCACACAATGTACATTTAACTTTGAAGCATGAATGTATTATTTATGCTTTGCTTCCGGCTAAGCTTCTCTAAGGAGTGGATAGGTACCACAGTCTCTGGGGACACTGTTCTCTGTTTAATGTTCAGACAACAATGCGCTAGTCTCTTTGTATTGCAAAAGCGCAGAGAGGCCCCAGCTGAGATCGGGGTCCCCTTAAGGGTTGTGCATAGGCAGAGTGTCAGTCATTGCCCCAGAGAGCTCAGGGTCTAAACAGAGAAGATGACAAAGGGTGGAATAGGGAAAAGGAAGGATTTTTATCTTTATTTTATAGACTGGAATGAGGCAGAGAGCTTAACTGACTTGCCCAAGATCGTACAGGGCCAGGGATTGAATCCAGAACTCCGGGTTCCAAGCCAGTGCTTTGACCACCAGACCTTGCTTCCTTTACAAAGATCGAAAAACGCTGAGTGATGCAGAAGTGAGTGGAATGCAGCTGGGGAGGTCTGAACCTCCTCAGGGCCCTCTCAACTTTGCTAGTATCCAAGAACCTAGAGGTCTGCTGGAGAGAGTGGGAGTTGCTCCCAAGAGGCTAAACAAAGATGCTGAGGCCTGGTCTACACTTAAAACTAAGGTCAACTAAGCTACATCGCTAAGGGCTGTGAAAATTTCACACCCTGAAACACAGTGAAGTCAATCTAACTCCCTCTGTAGACACAGCTAGGTCAACAGAAGAATTCTTCCATTGACTTGGCTACCACCTTTCGGAGAGGTGGAAAAGCTACATCAATGAAAAAAACAAAAAAAACAAAAACAACTTCCATTGATGTAGGAAGCATCTACAGTACAAATGTAGCTCTATAGCTATGCTGCTGTAGTGAAGAAGTACCCTGAGGTGACTAGGTTGAGAATGCTCCTTTGGGCTGGTCTACACTACGGGGGGAAATCGATCTTAGATACTCAACTTCAGCTACGTGAATAACATAGCTGAAGTCGAATATCTAAGATCGTATTACTCACCCGTCCTCACCGCGCGGGATCGATGTCTGCGGCTCCCCCTGTCGATTCCGCAACTCCGTTGGGGTTGGTGGAGTTCCGGAATCGATATAAGCGCGCTCGGGGATCGATATATCGCGTCTAGATGAGACACTATACATCGATCCCTGAGCAATCGATTTTAACCTGCCGATACGGCAGGTAGTCTAGACGTAGCCTTACATTCAACTGAACACTCGGGAGTAATGCGGGGAGTCAACATAGAGGCTGAATTCTTTGTTTTTCCAGGCGTTTTTTCCAGGTCAGGAGTGGGGTGGGGTGGGGTGGGAATCCATGAGTGGCTCAATAGAGAAGAAAGCTCTGGTGGGAGTAGGCTTGATGATAGATGTTCCTCTCCCACTCCAAGAGAGGGTGTGCCTTTCAGGCCAGGCTTTGGGGCAACAGGTCTGTGGATTTCATGATGGTGTCAGGCAACTTAGCACGGCTCTGAGTAGGACTTTCTGGGTGCTGTCCATGTATTTATCTGTCAGGTCACTGTGCTAATAGGGTGGGGAGCCTGGGGACTGACTTAATTACAGCAATCCAATCTCTCACATCTCCACCGTCCATTGAAACTCGAACCCACCTTCATGTGCTCCCCCTTTCACAGAGAGCCGCCTATCAGGCATCTAAACAAACAAGTGGGTAAGACAGAAAGGAGCTTGTTTCCCAGGGCTGTGTCTGCGAGGGAGGAGTGGCAATTAATGCAGGAGGGACCGAGGTGAAACCCAACATCAAAGGCAAGAGGCTGTCAGCACATTTAACTTTAGAGAAACTCTTCTCCTAATAAAAAAGGAATGACCTCGTTACTGCGGACACTAACAGTTCCCAAGGGAACCCCAGAAGGCTGCTGCCTGCACTTTTAATATTCGCTTTACAAACAAATGGCAAACCCTGGAATTATTTCAGTGTTGTTCTTGGCAATTTGTTACAATGTTGTGGCCTTATAAAAAATCATTGAAGAATTTATGTAGTGTGAGTTTACTTTTCATCGGCCTCTTTTCCTTCCTATCAATCTCTCTCGCACTCCTGGAATCTGAGTCATCCTCAGAAGGAATGGCAAATGGGGATGAAGGGCCATTCACTGCTGCTGCAGTCCAGCAGGAGGTGCTGTATGAAATGGTGTACAGGCACAGGCTGTAGGAGAGCTCACTGCTCCTGCAGTCCCAGCTGGAGGCACTGTATGGGCTGGTTTTGTAGCACAGGGTGGGTGGATTCATAGCTACTGTAGTCCCAGCTTCTCCAGACAGAAACTACTGTAGCAGTGATGTCAGAAATGCTAGCTGTGACTGAATTTGCAGCTATGCCATTCCTATATAAAAGCCAAAGGGAAAGAGAGGATGGACGGAGGGAGGGGGAGAAGGTTGCTGTTAATAGAAAGAGGACCTGAAAAGTAAGAGCACAGAATGATTCTATACAGTCAGCTAAATAACTCTAAACTGTACTAACCTTCTCTTCTCAACAATTAACCCTTTTCCCCAAATTACCATATTTGGGTCACACAGAAATCTGCTGGCATGCTTTCTTGGTGTTAAATTCTTGGTGTGATACACAAGAGTTACAGACACAGTTTTGTTTCTTGTTGGCAGTATATGCACTGCACTGAAAGTACCCCCTCTGGTCAAGTATCTTGAGCACTTGGACAATGACCCACAAACTTGCATGCACTTTCCCAGCATGCATGGATGAACAAATATGTGGGCACACCTAGACACATATATGCACACACTGCAAGACTCCCCCCACCTCCAGTTCACACATGCACATGTAAACATATTTGCATATCTATATATGCAACACCTAGCTGCCTAACTGTGCTGATTTGCGTGTGCGCACTGCCAGATGTATGTACCTCCATGCATACATATGAGTACATATATCCTCAATCACACAGGGTCATGCATAGTACATACATGCTGCCAACTACTGTACACATGCCACAGGGCAGAATCAGAGACGCTAAGGCGTGGATCAAGCCAATGTGGAGGTCTTCCTGGGTGGTGTCATGACACAGGACTTTCAACTAAGAGACTGAAATCCTGCATTCTATTCCCAACTCTGTTGTTAACTTGCTGAGTGACTTTACACAAGCCACTTAACTTATCTGTGCTTCACTTTCCCTTCTGTAAAAGGGATAATAATGCCTTGGAATGAAAAATTCTGTACTTTTTTCACGTGTTATTATATACTCAGCCTCTTTTCACCCCCGGATTGGGCCAAGGGAGCCAAAGGCTTTTGACTTTTAGTTTGAAGGCTCAGTGTATGGCCCATCTAGTCCCTTGGGCTTTGGCATGTGAGGCTGGGGTGAGAGAGAGGAGAAGATGGGGGTTCAGACTGGGCCAGGCCAGGTGTATGGTTTACAGCTGAGCGGAGTCTATCAGACTTCTGATGGCTGGGGGTTTTCAGACGATGATGGTGTCCCATTTTAGACATTCTAGATGAAATAAATAGTTGCCAAGAGCGAGGACTGGCAGCTGACCTCACTCAGGTATATGAACCTGGAGCCCCAGCCGTGAGCTGGCCTTTGCATTAGTAAGCTAGGCAGGAGAGATGGGCCAAAGGGAGCCTGTTCGTTCCCTGACCCTCCTTCTGATACCTAACAGAGCAGGATTTTCCACTCTGAAGGATCTTCCGCTCTGAAGTGCATGCTATCTGGGTCAGGTCTAAGGCCCAATCAAGCCCCCAACTAACTAGCACACGGGATGCGACCAAAGAAGCTGGAAGGAGGACCCAACAACACATACCTGCTTCCCCCACCCAATCCACCAAGAGCCATCCTTCCCTGTGCCAGCAGGTTGGCTCCACTGCTGGATATGTAACTGGTACCACTTGCCTGTCTGCACTCCCATCTCCTCTGCATAGTCACATCAGGGCATGGCTTCACTCACAGAAACCCTCCGGAGAGCTCAAACCAGAAGTGAGCTGAATGAATGGCTTAGCAGTAACACTGTGTGCTCCCATGCCACCAGCTGGGGTTCAGGCTTTCAGGAGAAGGTGGGTTTTGTCTCATGGCAGTAGCACTCCTGCCTGGGGAATCAAGGACTCTCCATATGTTTCGATGCAGGCATCTCAGCCAGGTGCAGGGAAGTGATCCACAGCATTAAAAAAAAAGAGGAGGAGTAAAGGGTAATCTGGAGTTAAAATTAGCATTCTACACAGGTGAAAAGGAGGCCCTGAGACTTGGGCCTGGGATTCTGCTTGTTCCCAACTAGCCTAATACAGGCCATGTGGCCAGTAGTGACCTCAGAGGATCTAAAGAGGGGGTTTGCGGAGGCTTAAGAAACTGTACACTGGGTAATTTAAAAGCAAATGCCCCTTTATAGTAGTGCACTCAGTGTGTCACCCGAGACACTCAGATCATGCCTACCACACATGCCTGAAGAACACAGAACACACATGCAGACTCTCAGGGCAATTCACACACGCAGGAACCAATGTACTATACCTGCTGGCCCATGCACAGCACTCCCAGCCCTGATGGGGAACTTGCAGCCATGCAACAATGGGCCCCATTCTCACATATGTTAAGACCCCTTTGTGCTCCTCTTACAAATTTAAGGGGGCTTAAAGGGAGAGAAATGGCCTCTGGGGAATCCTTCTGCACAGGGGGCTTCCCTGGTTGGTGGAGAGTGGTGTATATGGAGTCTGCACTGGCCCTGCTGCCAGTCACTGCCATAGAGGGAATGGCACAAGGCGGACGGTGGCAGGAAGGGGCGGGCAGAAGGGAAAGGCAAGGCCAGAGTACATCACACTATGGGGATTCTCAGCCAGCTTGGGTCCCTGATGCATTTGGAAATGTCACCCTTGTCTTTGTTTCCCAAAGATCACAATGACCCGGTTGCTGTTTTTCACACAGTTTCATATTTTTGACAGAAATATTTATTAGCACCATTGCCAACATTTTTCACTGACTGAAAAAACTGTTTTTCTTTTGTTTAAAAAACTCCCAAGATCAGCTCACAGGAAATGCTGTGCCAAGTACTGCTCCCTGTTTGGGGAAAGGATTCATTTTTGAAAAAAGGCTCTTTTTTTATACCACCAGTGAAAAACATTTAGCGCCAAAACCACATGCCCAGCTGGAGCGCTGCGTGGTTCCTGGAGCTGCAGGGCATCTTGTAGGCTTGGACTCAGACAGAGCTAATAAAGTAGGGTCTGATTTTGCATCACTGACTTTGTGTGACTTCAGTAGCAGGACTGAGCCCTCAGTGAAGGAGTTATACAATACAGGTACAGAAACAGGCCCTGAGCCTGTAAGTGCAGCCATAGAGACAGAATCTAGTCCCCACACAGAGCCCATCTAACTTCACCGTCGCCATCATGCATGCAGAGAGGATTGCCAGCATGGGCACAGCTGTATGCTATGGTGGTGGGAGCTAGGGAAATGCCTAGCTAGAGAAGTAGGTAGATAGGTGAGCGGCGCTCAGTGGAGCGGGCCCTGTCCTGGGACTCAGGGGGCTTGGGAGCTAATTTGACCCCTGCATGACCTTCGTTTCTGGGCCTCAGTTTTTCCCATGTGTAAAATGGGGCTTACCTCCCTGGTCAAGTGCTTTGAGATCTCTGGCTGCAGAGTGCTAGATTAGAGCCACCTGTTACTACAGAGCAACAGACTGGGGCCAATTTCTATCTCTTGTACCAATGCAAGGTCAGTTTTGGAATGGCAGCTGTTCCTGGGGCTTAGTGTAACTTCGAAGTCTTGTCGCCCTTGCACTGGTGTCCTCGTTCCCAGCCCTGAGCAGGCAGAGTTGGGCTTCACAATTCAATGTCCCCAATCTCCCTGCAATCTGGAGGGAGGTAGACTGTGGAGGTTCCTGCTGTAGTCTAAGAAGTGGAGTGGGACTGAGTGCAAGGTGTGCCTTTTAGCCATTGTTCAGCCATTGAAATGCATGCCACTGAATCTGCTCCTGGTCAGTGTGCCAAATAAGCAAAGGTGCCATTTATCAAGGTGCCTGTACAATGGAGCTGAATATACTCACCTCAGGCTGCTTGTTGAGCTGTTGTGGCACTTTCATTTATTCTGGCTGTCTGTCATGGTGTACGTGGGCTGACGCTGATTTACTCCCATTTCAACGCACTATGGAACTTTTAGTGCATGGCAGCAGGGTCCCCATGGCCGGTTAGTGTGTGGCACGCTAGTGCTTTGTAGATTTACACACCAGCTTGCCATGCACCAGCTCTCCATCCAGACAAGCGCTCAGATGCATACTGTGCATGTGAGCACATACCCATTCTCAAGCGAATTCCGGAGCAGAAGCAGTCTCATGCCATCAGTCAGACCCTCAGTTGTGATGAGTGAAAATGGGGACCTTGTTTTTCCCCGCCCTCACCCACAAATATTCAGCTTGTCATGGGCCAACCTGCAGCCCGGAATGTTGCTTTACATGTGCTGTCGGTTTCACACTGAGCTTGGGCTGAACAAAATTTTCCATTTGTTAATGTGAAATAGGTGGGGAGGAGTGTTCCTCTAAGTGAGGACAGTCCCTGCCCCAGTGAGCTTCCATGCTAAGTAGACAGGACAGACAAGGAAGGGAGGGGATCCAGAAGCACAGTGTGGGTAAATACTACATTAATGGGGCAATATAAGCACTTACGCTAGAGAAGCAGAGCCAGGAACAGAATCCAAGTTCCTGATTCCTAATCAAGTATATGATCTACTAGACCATGCTGCCTTTCAAGTGAGAGCCTTCTTCTGCTAGAGAGAGAGAGAGAGAAAGAGAGAGAGAGAGAGAGTGTGTGTGTGTGTGTGTGTGTGTGTGCGTGTGCGTGCGCACTAACACCCACACCCAGGGCTGCACTGCAAACTTAGCCATTTCCTACGGGTTTGATCCCACAGCTGATGACTAAGGTTTGTCCGTTGTTCATGGCCGAGCTGAAGCAGTTTAGTGACAGGACAGAGACTGGTCTCATGTGTAGGGAGCTTGCAGGACCTGGGCCTTTGTTAGAAGGTTGGGGCCTGCGGCCCTGCAGTTATCAAGTGACTTCAAAGTCTCATGACACTTGCAGTGTCTCAGTTGCCAGCCTGGAGCCTGCGGAAGTAGGCCTCACCATTCAGCGACCCCGTCCCCCACCTCTGTAGTCTGGAGGGAGCCAGGCTGGTGGTCATTGCTGCTGTGGCGTGAGGAGTGGCATAGGAGAGGGTGTGAAGAGGAGAGGGAGAGAAGGGAAGAAGAGGCTGTAGGAGGAAATGAGAGCAGCGATGGAGGAAGGGGTGAGGTTGCGCTGGGCCTTGAAGTTGAGGCTGAAGAGGCCGTGGCTTGATTTCTGCATTAGGCCTGTGGGGCCCAGAACAGAGCAGCAGGAGACCTGATCCAGCACTGGCAGCAGTCTGAGTCCTCCCAACCTGACGCAGGTGTAATCGGGACAAGCCTTGTGCATTTCCAGGTTGCAGAGTGTGGCCTCTTTAACCCCATCCCTGGATCAGTGCTCCCCAGCTGGTGTACCAACCCCACCTGCATTAAACACGCTCCTTGTGACTCCTCTCCCACTTGGCCTGGTGCCTGCATCCCCTCCTCATCCCTCTCCCCTGAAGCCCCCTGCTTGTGGGATCCTTGATATTTTCCAGTCCTTCCCTAATGAGCACTGCAGAATTACAGCTAATTAAGGATGTAAATGATGCTGGAGAGCGAGGGGATGGGAAGGGGGGGTTGCTACTTGCTGTGTGCAACTCTGCAGTAAAGTGTCTCCTACCTCAGCAGAAAAGTTATCATGGGAGACAATGTCAACTTTATGGGAGGGGGAGGGCCCTTTCGCCCGCACCAGCCCTGCCTGTAATCACGGCTGCCTCGCTTTTATGTGTCAACTCTGCAGATGCTTCTGCCCTGCCTCCCAAATGCTGCTTCGTCAGCTGGCACTTTTGCAGCGCCTTGGGTCTCTCGTGCTTTCCCTGTCATTCTCCTCGTCTTGCATTCTGGGTAGAGAGGGGATCAAAGATTCAGAGCCAGCTCTGGAAGACACCAAGGCCCCGGTGGGGCTGGCGTTTGGTCCAGTTCAGTGTAATGACCATGCCCTCTGTGAGATTTGGATCCATTCCGAATGCCTCTGGCTGCTCGCAGGGGTTGGGGTCTGATCTGGGAGCTGGGGTGGAGATCTGTGCTCAGGAAGGGGCTAGCGCAGGCTGCAGCGCTGCTAGGAGCCAGGAAGCCTGCCAGGAAATTTGGAGAGAGGCAGATGCTGCGTTTGACTCTTACTTTGCGCTATCTCGAGGAAGTAGGGCTGGTTCCACTATCTTGGCAGAGATGAAGGTGACGTTAGGAGGCGCTCCACGGCCGGTGACACACACTCGCAGCCAGAGCTGACAGCTCACTCCATGTGGCTGTAAGACACATAAATAAAAGGGCTGAGCACCCTGGCCCGACCATTGCTTTGCTGTCTGTGCATTCTACCTTTATTTATCATCACTGGCTGTGGAGTATCCTGACCCTTTCAGGAGAGAGCTGTCCCATAAAGCTGGACCAGACAACAAGGGGTGGGACGCAACTCCCCTAGCACAGCACTTCGATGCCGGTTGACACCCTAGGGCAGCTCCATACGAGAGGCCAAATTCATTGCTGGCCTAACTCAACTGACTTGGGCCCTTGTGTCAGTGAGGGCCGCAGCTCAGCCACCCTGAGCCCCATGGACAATATTCTCCTCTGTGCCCCTTTGTTTTGGAGCTAGCCAGCCTAGGGCTGTTGTGTAGGCTGGTGAGTGGGACCCTACTTTTCTCACTTGGGCATGAGCATGTGCCAGGCCTAGTGCTCTGGCCTGTGTATTCTGCAGCATGGAGTGACTGGGAGGTGTGAATCCTGGGACTTGTGCAGTCCTCTGCTCTGCAGGCTGGGAGCCCTGAGACCATGAGCACTCGGCCACGCGGTTCCTTCATGCACTCCGACACTGGGAGCTGGCATCCTGGTAGCAGCACCTGGGGATGTGGATCCTACAGCACTGAGCAGCTGTTTGAATCCATGCCAGCCTCGCTCGGTCCTCCTGAGTTGCATTTCAAAGCACTTGGAGTCCCTGTTGGTGTATTTCTCCACACATGGCCCAGCCAAACGAATTGTGAAGGCATGTTTGTCCTGGCCCTGAGTTCAGTCTGTCTGTCCCAGCGTAAGCAGGACTGGACCCCTGATGGTCGAGCCAGGAAGCTCTCTGGCTGTTGTTGTGAGTTTCGTTGTTGTTGTCTCCCCAGATCGCTGTGCAATATATTCCGATTTTTTTTCTTGTCATTAAGCTAGTGCCTGGGAGATGATGATGCAGTCCCTATGTGGGCCGCAGAAAGCACTTTGAGCCGTGCTGGAGTCGTGCTGGGTGGCTCTGATAGCAGAGCTAATGGGAGCGAATGGGATGCAACGAGCTGTTCTAATGACACCAGCCAGGGAAGAGACAACAGTAAGAATAAATAAATGTTAACTATTTTCCTCTGCCAGACATTTGCATCTATTGCCATTAAGTTCATTTAAATAAGAGAGAGAGGGAGAGAGAAGGGGAAACTTACTACCACTCTTAATAACGAGTATCTAAAAATAAATTAGGATGCTGGGATGCACTTAAGGCATTTTAAAAATAAGTCAGATTTTTTTCCCCTTCTATTTTTTTAAAGTGTTGGAGGGTTTTAATTTGGGCCGAGTAATTTTGGTGCAAACGCTTGGGCGCCTTTCGTTGGGAAATTGGGAGGAATGCAAACAAGATTTCACTTCATTAAACAGGGGCAAACAGTAGAGAAATTGCACTTACTTATGGAAATGACTTTTAAACATGAACAGCATTTACTTGCATTGCCTTGCGCTGAAATTTTTTTTCCAAAAGATTATACATGTGAATAATTCACTGCGGGCCAATTAGATGATGGCTTCATTTCTAACCTCTCGCTTTCTTTCCACCACCCTGGCTATCTCCCTCATCACAATTTCCACCCACTTCCTGCCAATAAATAAATAAATAAAGATCAAATATTAGACACTCACACTGGTTTCCTGAGAAATAGATGCAGAGAAAGTGTGAGGGAACAAAGATCAGGGACTGCCATCTAATTCCAGAGATGCTGGCACAAAACAGGAGTAATGTCATTGAGTTTATTCCACATTTACACTGGCGTTACTGAGAGCAGAATCTGACCCACAGGCTTGAAATGGAGGGAAAGAAAGAGGGGATGACATGAAAGGGAAAAGGAGACAGAGGGGGAGAGACATGCACGCCAATCGCTGGCAACATCAAGCCTTGGACTTTGACAAAGTGGGTTTGGATTCATCTGGTTTAATTCCATGGGCTGCAGTGGGGTCACGTCAGGGATGTTGGAGTGGCAAAGTTCAGAATCATGCCCGCTGAAGTGAGTAGGAATGGCACATGCAGATACAGGGGCAGAATCTGAACCAGATGAGTGTAAAATTGAAGAGGAAAGGAAGATAGAGGAGATGAGAGGGGAGTAAGGTGTCCCCTGAGCCTTTGGCATGGGGTCTTTGGTGAATGCTCCCTCTAGCAAGAAGGTTCACATGTATAGATAGTGCTCCAGGGGGTTCCCTGTCTTTCTCCCTGTAGCAAATCATATGAAAATTCTCCTGTTCTGCACTCAGCACTGTCATAAACCTCAGAGCCTGGGGATTTTCCTGACCGGATATGGACAGCCAACATGCAGCGTTTGGTGCCACCAGGCTGTGATGAACCTTACGGGGTGTTTGGAGGATTGGATCTTCGTTTCCATCTTTGTCCGTTTCCAGTAGGTGCATTTCATCAGTCACTTACCAGATTCAAATTAGAAGTGGGGGAATTCAGGACTACAAACCCCAGTCACTTTCTTACATGGTCCTTGAAGAGTCATCTTCAAAATGCTTTACAAATGTCAATGGACTGAATCAGTGCCTATCCATTGCTCTAATTAAACTATACAATTCAAAGAATAAAATCCACCAAAAGCATCTCTTAAATGACCAAGCCAGATTAGATTCATAGATTCACAGTTTTGCATCACAGAGATACATCTAGTCTGATCTCCTTTATAACAGAGGCCATAGGACTTCCCCCAAAATAATTCCTGGCTCACATCCTAATTGATAACCCTACCAGGGATAGGTTGAGGGGAATGGGTTGTTGTACTGAACTAGATGCTGGTTTTAATTCTTGTCTAGCAAAGATAAAGAGGGTGTGTGTTGTGAGGGAAAAGATGGCAGAAGCATGAACAAATATGGAAACCTCAGACTTCCCTTCATCTTGGACTAGATCCCACAAAAGGATCGGCATAGGCATAACCCTATGAACGCTTTGGCAGAGTCTAGCCCCCAGATTCCACATGGCAAGCTCCTCTGCTTATCTCTCCCTTTCCTCATACTTGGTCCAGGCTCATCTGAGAGGAAGCCATTTGTACAGATGATGTCTTCCTCTTCTAGGCTCATTCCCAGTAGGATGGGTGACTAGGTGGAAATAAGGGAAGCTCAAACCAAACCTCTCTGAAAACTCAGAAGAGTTTGCTTATGTGTGTCTATTGTTGCCTGTACACACTCATCTATCTCTCTTTCCATCTGTCCATCACTGAGGTACCTGAGCTCTGCACTGAGGCCTGGCTAGTCCTCACTCTATCTGGAAGCAGAAAGCATGAAACATCACAAGTGAGGCTGCCCTTGTGGATACAGGCAGCAAGACCTAGGGGTCTGAGCATCAGGCCAACTCCAGACACTCCTGAGTCCCATCCCTAGACCTGCCACCAACACACTTTCTGACCTTGGACAAAGTCACTTCCCCACTCTGAGTCTCAGTGTCCCCATCTGTGACCTGGGATAAAGATACTTCCCTCCACACACATGGGGTGTGGTGATGGCTAAAGCACACTCTGCTCCCAACAATGTCAAACAACAAAATTCCTGGGGGCAGTTGGTGTCTCTCCAGCACTTTGATGCCATCTAACTGCTGAGTGTTGTTACTCCCAGCCTGGCTACAGAAGGGGTAACTGGAACCTTACAGGCAGGCCTGTGCTAAGACACTTCCAGTCCTATTTTGCAGAAGCAGGAGGTTCAGACACATAGAATGTCCATCCCAGGCCCCTCCTGGGCAGGTCCAGCGGACACAAAGTGGGGGCCTCGGGATGTGAACTCCTTTCCAGTTGCTAGAAAGATCCCTTCCCTCGCTGCTAGGAACAGAATCACAGTCCTGAAAGTGCAGCACAAGACTTTTCCATTAACCCCTTCTCTGCGTGGCTTGCTGGGCGACTCCTGGGTCCTGCCTGCACTGAGGTTTCTGCTGCGCTAAGGGACAACAAAGGTAGCCCCTGCCGTGCTTAAAACACACGTCTGTGCTGCTGTGTCAGTGGGACTGGCCAGTATCCAAAACATGTTCCTGAATGGCGCCACTGTCTTGCAAAAATCCAAGAAACAAATTCAGGGTGGAAAGAAGCCTGAGCTCATGGGCCATACACCTTTCTGGCCCCTCCTCTCACACCTGCTGACACATTCCCCTCGGGATGGATCCCTTTGGCGATAGCACAGCTCAGGGATACTGTGTGCTCCCACCTGAATGAATCATCTTCCAGCTGCACTGGGGGATGATTATATTGTAGGCAGGTCCCCCCCATACAGTAGATGAACCCTACCAAGCACCGTCCACCAACGTGTCAATTCTGCCACACCTTTGCAGTCCCCCTGCTATTCACATGCTGCCCCTGTCATTGCTGGGTTGTACTGCTGCGGCCCACAGCCTAGGGGATATAGTCTAAATGAGGGGAACAAGGGAAGAGTCCTGCTTTCCCTGATTGCCTGACTTGCTTCCTCTGGGAGCTCCCCCCCTCCCCGCCGGCTGTCTTCCCAGCATACTAGCTCTGAACTGTTTCCCAGGGTATTTCATGCTCATTTTGCCAAAATGTTTCCTTTCTCGTTATGTTAGTCAACCCACCTCCTGGCCTTTCACAGCTCCAATCCTTGGTGCTTTTACAGCCGCCGAACTGATTACACTTTTATTGGGTTGCAAGTGATGACCTGAGAGTTTCAGGGATGGAAGGAACAAGAAAACTCCTGCTGGGAGCAGCTCATTTTAGAGCCACCATGTCAATTATGGTCTCGAATGGCACCTTGCCTCTTTATTTATTTACCCTGGAGGACCCTGCTATGCCCTCTCCAGCTTCCACTCCTGACTGATTGACGGGCTGAGCAATGAGCTGAAGATTTCTCAAGGACCTTCTATAAATACATTTGAAACCAAGTCAGGCCCCTCCACCCCACCCCGCTGAAAATTCAAGCCTTATCAGAAAAGCTTCCTAACCAAGCAGAAAATGGAGTATTTAGGCCATGTACATGAGGCTGCTCTAAGTTACACTGGTGGTTCAGCAGCTGCAGCCAGAATACAAGAGGTGCTAAGGTACACTGAGCCCAGTTTGGCTGGAACAGAGGATGTGGATGAGCGGCATTAGCCCAGATTGACACCAGTGGATATGAGTCCAAAGAATGGTGCTGTTGGAGTCAGGGATAGGGAACCAACCAGAACTATTCAACCAGTGTGAGGCCTTTCAGCTTGGGAACATTTGGGAAGACATGGTGTGTATTGTCTGGGGTTGGTTCTGGGGACCTATGCTCTGGGATGGAGAGGTGTAAAGAGTCTGGGCTCCTTTCTTTGGAACATAACAGGAAGGAAAGAAGGGCAAGGACGGGGAGCCAACGCCAAACTGGTTAACACAAGGCACACTTAGCCTGTGGAACTCATTGCCACAGGATACCATCAAGGACAAGAGCTCAGTATGATTCTGAAAAGGATTAGACATGTATATGGATAACTGGAACAGCCAGAGTTATAACGATAAAGATTACAAAACAACCTAGAGTTTGGGAAGGGACTTAAACCTTCCTGCTTCAGGCCAGATGCTGACCTTTAATGACTGGGAGCAGGATATTCCATCCATAACTGCCTCCTGCAGGGGTTCTTGTATCTTCCTCTGAAGCAGCTAGTGCTGACCACTCTCAGGGATGAGCTACTGGAATAGATGGGCACGTGGTCTGATCTAGTCTGGCAATTCATATATTCCTAGGACGTGGGGTAGAGAAGCTCAGAAAATGGTATTTGTGCAAAGTCATCAGGAAAATATGCAAGTAAAACAAGATAAGCAGATGTGTTTTTGCATCTGTATGTGCAGTCTCAAACAGCATATTAACTATTAAGGCAAGGGGCAAGGACGACTAGGGACATGTAGAAAGGCACAGAGACAGGTCATTATTAACTCGGTATCATGCTGTATCTCCAAACATCCTAGCAACAGAAACAAACCTAAGGGCCTCATTGAACAGTGGAATCGTATCAGATCTGAGTGTCTGCCCCCACTGCAACCTCACCGTGGGCTGCACTCACAGATCTGAGCATCTGCCCCCTCCACAACCTGCTGCACACAGAGATCTGAGCGTCTGCCCCACTGTGCCCCCTAGTCTGCTGCACAGTCACAGATCAGAGGTGCTTCTGCACTCTACTTCACGCTGCCTTGCTGCTGCGTAAGAGTTCTGAGCTTCTTCCACCACTGGTCTTCTTATGTAAGTGGATCCTGATTGCATAGAGAGCATGTTGTGTGTCTCGATATCAGACTGTAGGAGACACTCTCATTTCTATATATCCCCTTGATGTTGCTGCTGGATTTCTAACTCTATGGACTTTATAGGGCTTATACCTGGGCAAGGTCAGACCTGCATGTCTGCATGGTTTCCTAGTTTATTCTAGTCCAATGGCCTTGTGCACTAGGCAGACACACACACACTGCTTAGATGTCAGCTCTCTGGGGCAGGGATTGTCTTTCTATTTGGTGTGTGTCCAGTGCCTGGCACAGAGGGATCCTGGGCCATGCCGGGGGCTGCATGGTGCTACCTCCGTACAAATAATAAATAATCCCAGTACATGATCCAGCAGTTGCTCAGCTTCTTTACCAGGCTCTGCAGCTCCTCCTGGCTCAGAGGCTGGACAGGAAGGGACCTGAGCTCTTCTCCCTGGCGTGGTGCTCAGCTGCATTGCAATGGGGAGGGCTGTTATTGATATATCTGATGCCAAAACGAGCCTCATTCTTTTCTGCAGCCGCCTCATGACAGACCTTGTCTCTGGGCAGCAAATCCACCCCTCAAGGCTGAGGTGAGCAAGTGCCAGCCGCTTGTATTGACATTTCCACTGACACAGCTCCACAAGGTACCACGGTGCTCAGGGCTGCAGCCGGCTATGTGGGGGAGCTCTGTTTAGTTATCAGTGCATGGGGGTGTAGGGCTGAAGAGCTACTGGAGTCAAGCGGTGGGACTTCCCACAAAGTGCCTCGGGCTTCCCTTTTTTATGAGTATCTGGTGTGCACGGAAGTCACCTCTGAGCTGGACTCAGCAGCACAACTTGCATGGTGCATCTGTCAAGCCAAAGAAGGTCATTGCCTCAAACTGGCTTCCCAGTGGGGCTGACCACTGCTGGGCTGTGTGTGGACGCTAGAAAGACACTGCTTGTGTTGGCTGGTGCTGGTGGGGCATTGCCACAAGCAAGATCACGCTGCTAGGGACTCAGCCAGCATCTGCAGGGCATATTACTGCTTCCTGAGCCCTTGCTGGTGTCAACACTCCATTGGGCTGAGCACAACGCTGCTGTTCCAGCCCTCACTGTCACCAACTAGAACCTCTTGAAAAATGAGTGATTTTCCCCAGGGAACGTCCTGCTAGTATTTGATGTGAAGGTGGTTTTTGTCCACACTGGCTGTGGAAATTTTCATTTAAAAATGAAATTCACTCCCCAAATGTTCACTGTGCAAAAGCCATTTTTTGGCTTAGAAAATACTTTGAGTTTTGAACGACAAAAACGTCCGTTTTCAACAATTTCTGAATTTTTGGTTTTGGCCCAGTCCCACTTGTTTCTGGTAAATGTCTTTCAATTGCCTGGTCTTGGGGTCCAGAAATGGGACTGTTTTGACCGAAATGAAAAAAGTTCATGCTGGTGGAAAAGTTATTTTTTGTCCAAAAGAAATATGGTTTTAGGGGAGGGAAAATAATTAATTATTACGCACAACTGCTGCTGCTCAACCTGCCTTTAATGCAGCTGGGTGCACACATTACATTTGTTTCTCCAATGCAAGGGGCAAATGCTTGAGCCCCATATGGCTGCTGTGCTCTTTGGGATCAGGCAAAGACATTCTCTTTCTGTCTGCTGTCTGTGTGGCCCACTCTCTCGTTCTAGCAATGACTGGGCCATGAAGGCAGGTTGTGCTTACATTGAAAAAGTCTTTACAAACTTCAGTTAATTTTGCATCCAAGCCCCCAGGCCCATTATTATCCTCATTTTACAGACGAAGAAACTGAGGCACAGAGCAAAGCCTTGCCTTTCTGAGGATCACAAACTGAGTCAGCGTGAAAGCAAAGCATGGAAGCCAAGGGCCAGCCCCTCAGCTGCTGAGAACAGGCATTGCTCCATGGTACCAGGTCAGGACTTGTTCTCCCCACGGTGGCTCTCCCAGTTCAGTACCTCAACACGACACTGTCCCTCAGATCCACTATCCTCTTGCCAAATGTCCCCACTGTCTCCTCTGCCAACAAGCCAGAGAAAAGCATGGAGAGGAAGGGAGAACCCAGTCCCCATCTGCCTGTAGCACAGGCAGTGAAGTCCCTGGGGAGATGGGATTTGGGAATGGAGTGCAATGGGGACTGATGCTTCCCCCACTAGTCAGGTCTTGCTGTAAGTGTGTTCCTGGTCGTGGTTCAATGCTCCATTCCCCCTAAGAACGCATCTCTGGCCGAGCAGGAGCCCAAAGACCAGGTAACAGATGGATGAATTCAATGACTGTGCTACTGCTTGGGGACTGAGGGTGAGGTGGCCCTGGCTAACTGGGGTGGAGAGGTAGCCAAGGGCATGGGGTGGCTGGGAAATGACTGTGAATCCTGCCTATCCAGCCTCCCCCAGGTTGGTTTTCCCACTGTGTAGGATCCCCCTGTCCCTCCTAGGAATGTAGGGAGAAGCTGCTAGGGAGAATAAGTCAGCAATGGAGGTGGGGCTGGGAGGCCAGTGAGTTATAATCAGAGGCTTACAGTATTATTGCCTGCAAAGCCATTCATGGGAAATGACTCCCCCCATCTCAACCCCTGTGACTCCCCCCTACCCGTCCCCACTTTCTCGGTTCTGCAATAACAATAACAGAAATGCCCCCAGGAGCCTTTTCTGCTCAGAACAGGGGCAGAGGGCTGCAAAGGAGCCGCTTTCACCCCACCTCCTCTTTCTTCCTTCTCTGCACCGTGCCTCCCCGCCCACCCCCTGCACATACCACCACTCCAGCCCAGCCACTGCCCCTCCCTCCCCAGTTGCAGGATTTAAAAAAAAAAATAAAAATAATAATAGGGGTAATAAGAGAGGAGGTAATGGAACGTTCTCCAACTGGGCACATGTCAGAAGCCATTATATGTGGTGCAGATTTGCATAATTCAAGAAGCATCAAATTAAATTTGCATAATTCCTTTGATTACACTTGTTATTAAATGTAAGTGACATTGATTTACAAAATGGCCCAATATAAGGTTAATAGCGAATGTCACCTTCCAGGAGGGTGAAGAGGGTGTGTGGGGGGAGGGGTTTGGGGAGTAGGGAGCAATTGATTCCTCTCCTCTCTCTGTCTTAAAGGGCTCAAGTCTCCTTTCCGAGGTGCCCTCAGCTTTCGCCAGGCTGCTCTTGGGTTTCACATGGACAAGATGTAATTAGGATCGCCTGCCAAGTGGAGTTAATACCATGATTCTATTACCTCCCAGCTCCGGCACTAAGCTGCGGCAGGCCCCCTCGGCACCGGCTCAGGGCTCCGTCAGGCAAAGCGCCTGAAGGGAATCGGGACACGGCAGGGTGGGGAGGAACGTGGCCTTGCTAGGTATGCTGCATGCCACAAAGCTCTGCTCAGAGGCAAGGAAGACCGAACGTGAGCCCTGGGCCAGAATCATGGCTCTCGCCAGATACCTCTCACAGAGGTGATTAAACCACCACATACACAGGGTGGACCTGAGCAGTTATCCATGGCCAAGATGTGCCATGTGCATCTGACAGGACACTATGCTGAGAGAGCAAGTGTGGCCCAGAAAAACCCTGGGGCACAAGTGATGGGGCAAGGGGAAGGGGGAGAGGATTGTGGTGCCTAAAATCCTGGGAAATGAAAGAACCTATGGTGTAATATAGATCCCCAGTGGTTATAACAGGGACTATCAGGTACATATAGATCCACTGGTAATTACAACAGGATGTAGGGGTACATATAGATCCACAAGTGACAATGACAGGGCCTAAGGGGATACATATAGCTCCATAGTTGAGAATGAAAGAGTCTATAGGGTACATATAGATCCACAGTGGTTATGATAGGGCCTGTGGGGTACGTATAGCTCTACAGGTGATTACGACAGGGCCTAAGGAGTACATGGAGATCCTAGGATAACAATAACTTAACCTCATTTTGCCAAGAGGTGCCCAAGCACCACCTTGATCACTTGCCTTGTGTGTGGGATCCCCTCCCCCACAATCTGTCTGTCCTGCCACTGCAGGCTTCTTAGGGCAGGGATCAAGCTTGTCCAGACAGTGACTAGCAGTTTGTGTGCACTACCAAAAAATGATGGCCATAAAATGCATAATAATGATGATACATGAACTCACAACCCCCCAGAGCCCATTTCTATGGATAGGTAAACAGAGGTGTCCAGGAACATGCAGCAAGTCAGTGGCAGAGCTGAGGGTGGAAGGCAGGAGTCCCGATCGTTAATCTTCTGCTCTAACCACAAGACAATGATGATGTTTAATGGCAGAAATGATATAAAGATAATGGGACATTCTAGGCAGAGCTGGACGGGGGTGTGGGGAGGAGACCTGATGTGCTATATATACAGTCCTGGGCTATGGTACGGGGTGGGGGATATTTACAAAACACTGTGTGATAATGACAGAGCCTGCAAGCTAGATGCATAACCTGGGCCTGGGTCAAAACCTATTGACCTTAGTGGAAAGACTCACGCTGACTCCCATGCGCTTTGCCTCTTGCCTCCTGAACTGATAAAGGCTGGACCCTAGGGCATGAATGACAGTGGCTTTGGAGTATATACAGAATCTGGTATGAAGTGAGCCTTGGTGATGGCAAAAGCTGTGTAACCCGGACCAGGTGCAGAGCGAATACACACCTGGGGCAGGGTTACCTAGTGCCAGGGCAGAGAGAAGCTCTTTTTTGTGTAACAAGCACAGTGACCCTGGTTGTGGGTTATAGAATCATAGAATCATAGACTATTAGGGTTGGAAGGGACCTCAGGAGGTCATCTAGTCCAACCCCCTGCTCCAAGCAGGACCAATCCCCAGGATTTGGTTATACACAAATCCTGGGTATTCATAAGGGAAAGTCAGAGTTTCCAAACCTGTTGCATAAAGTGAGGCTCCTAAATCCCTACTTAGTTTCTAAGGGGCTGATTTTCAAAAGCCCCAAGCTCCCTCGACAGTCCCTTGAAGTGCACGTGCCTGAGGTGCAGCCATTTCTGAGACTCAGGGCCATAGGCCATGGTGTGGTTGTGGATCCCAAAGGACTAATGGGAAGCCAGGTGTGGTAATATAGGTTGTGGGCCGAACCTGGCCTAGCTATTAACAGAGCTGTAAGGGATACGTTACAGCACATCAGGTTATAACGAGAGGAGCTGTAGGGAGGATACAATTTTACTATTACACCTACTGCACAGGAGGTTTCCTGGCCAACCATATAAACTCCACTGAGTGGCGTGGAGCTTCTGCATAGCAGGCCAAGAGTCTCAAAAGGGACTCGAGATTTTTGGGTGCCCGGCTTGAGATAACTTAAAGAGACCAGATTTGTCAGGAAATGCTAAGTACGCCTCTCGAAGGTTTCTCACGTTGGGCTCCCCAAAATCACTAGTCCCTGCTCAGAATCCTGGGCCTGAACTGCTGACAGATCCAGGGCAAGAAGATGAAGAGGAAGCATGCACAGTTGCTGTTGTGATGATGGAGTTGGGGGATTCAGACACTTCTTGTGGGCAGTTAGACTTTATTGCAGACTTACTAAATTGCCTAATAAAAGGCATGAGAGACATTTTCTGCATGATACCAGGGAACCATTTTGATTTAACATATTTGTAACTTAAAAGCAAGTGCTGTGCTTTTTGAGTGGCATTGTTCTGCAGTGCACAGTGCACTGGGCTGGGACTCTGGAGACATGAGGTCTATTCCTGGCTCTGCCGCTGGCCATGGCAAAGTCACTTCCCCTCTCTGTGCCTCTCATCCTTTGCCCACCTTGTCCACTTCGACCATGAACTCTGGGTATATATTAGTGCTCACAGCTATCTGCACCCTGCTCCTACCCTCCTCTCCTCCCTGACACTTTTCTCATGCAGCGTATCTGCAGCACATTTTGCCACCCTTGGGCATTCCAAAATCCCAAGTCCTCCCCCCACCATAAACAATGAGACTGGCTTCAATTCCATGAGTTTTTTACAGAAGAAGAAAGGTTGGGTTCATTTTCTGTGCCTTTGGGTTTGGAGGCCTTTCTGAGGCCATGGTGCCATGCTTTTCTCCGCAGCCAGCAGGGCTGGACACTCACTTCATGTTTTTAAGAGCAGTCGAGAGCCTCACGTACTTTAACGGAAACACAGGTCAGAGGTGGCATTTTAAGAGCTCTTTAGTGCGGGAAACTGTTCCTGTCCCTTTTCCAGGGAAGCGGGTCACTCGTATCCATGCCTCTGTCCCCCTGGAGCCCAGTCGGGCTGCTGAAGAGCCCCCTTGTGTCTGGGAGAGTAGAGCCCCAAAGTGCCAGTGGAGCGGCTGGGTGATTAGGCAGAGAAGAGGTTCTTATTAAGGGGAAACCTGGCGTTGGCTGACAATTGCTGACATCGTCATATTTAGCACCCGCACGCAGTGAGCCTGAGCCGCTCGCGCGCCGGGTGAGCCGAGCTCAGCAACTGCAAATTAATCGTCAGTTCATTACTGCTCGGTGCCTTTCATCCTGACAGCAGCCTTTCAAACGCAGGCATAATTGGAAGGGCTCATGCAGCAGGAATTTGGTGAGGGCTGGGAGCTGAGGTCTCTCTCTGGCGCTTGGTGTGTAGTTCTGGGAACAAGCAGCAAGGCCTGGCCTGGCCTGTGGAGGAAATATATCACTCTGCCCCCTGTCTAAGGCCCCTGCCAGCCCTACTGACATACACACAGGTCCTAGTGCCACAGTACCTGTTCACATTCTTCAAGGAACTTCCCTTGAGCCATAACTGCCCACAGCTTGCAAACACAATGTGCAGAATAACAGGGTTTTCTGTAACACTTTCAGGCATTTATTATTAAGTATTATGATGAATATTTGTATTCTGCTAGGCGCCCTAGTTATGGACCAGGAGCCCATTGTGTTGGGTGCTGTACAAGCACAGAACAAAAAGCTGGTCCCTCGTGGTGGCATGTTACCTGGTGGAAGGATGGTTATGTGACAGTGGGGATGCAAACTGGGGATTAGAATCCAAGTGGTGCGGGGTACAAAGGGCTCCCAAAATCTCCCATTAATCTACATCCTGTGATGGAGAATCGGGGACAGGGGTTTTGTGCCCGCCTAGCTGTATGACCTTGGGGAAACTTCCCTGTCCCTCACTTTCCCATTGGTAAAGTTGACATAACACACCCTATCCAATGAGGAGCAGGGAAGTTAAATTAATGAATGCTTGTCCAGTGCCAGGAGATCCTAGGATGTGGTAAGTCTGAAAGAACATAGGCTCACAGATTATAAAGTAGGATGGAACTATTGTGATCATGTAGTCTGACCTCCTGTGTAACAGGCCATAGGACTTCCCTGAATTAATTATTGTTTAATCTAGAACAGAGGTGGGCAAACTATAGCCCATGGGCCACATCCGGCCCACGGGACCCTCTTGCCCGGTTCCTGAGTTCCTGGCCCGGGAGGCTAGGCCCCGGCCCCTCTCCTGTTGTTCCACCTCCTCCGCAGTCTCAGCTTTGGGCGGCGGGGCTGTGAGGTCCTGGGGCAGTGCAGCCATGTGTGGTGGCATGGCTGGCTCCAGATGGGTGGCACAGCTGTAGCACCACCAGTCACCAGTGCTCCAGGCAGCATGGTAAGGGGGGCAGGGAGCGGGGGGATGGGGGTGTTGGATATAGGGCAGGGGAGCTCGGGGGGGGGTGTCAGGGTGTGTGGATAGGGGTTGAGGTGGTCAGAGGGCGTGGACCAGGGGTGGCTCCAGGCACCAGCATGCCAAGCGTGTGCCTGGGGCGGCAAGCCACGGGGGGCGCTCTGCCAGTTGCCACGAGGGCAGCAGGCAGGTTGCCTTCAGCGGCATGCTGGTCCCGCGGCTTCGGTTGACCTCCCGCAGGCTTGCCACCAAATCCACGGAACTGGGGACCTCCCACAGGCAAGCCGCCAAAGGCAGCCTGCCTGCTATGCTTGGGGCGGCAAAATACCTAGAGCAGCCCCTGGCATGGATAGGGGGGTTGAATGGGAGCAGGAGTCCTCAGGGGGCAGTCAGGAAGGAGAGGAAGGGTTGGATGGGGCAGCAGGGGGCAGTCAGGGGTAGGGATTCCAGGGGCAGTCAGGAAACAGGGAGAAGGGGTGGTGGGATGGGGCGGAGTCCCAGGTGGGCCATCAGGAATGAGAGAAGGGGTTGAATGGGGCAGCAGGGGGCAGTCAGGTGTGGGGGTTCCAGGGGCGATCAGGTGACAGGCAGTTTTGGGGGGATGGATGGGGCAGAGGTCTGGGGGTGGGCCGTCAGGGGACGGGGGTGTAGGATATGGCAGGAGTCCCGGGGTGGGGGGCGAATAGGGGGGTGGGGAGTAGCCATGCCCCCTCCCTTAACTGGCCCTCCATACAATTTCTGAAACCAAATGTGGCCCTCAGACCAAAAAGTATGCCCGCCCCTGAACTAGAGCATACATCCATGACAACTCTTGGTAAATTGGTCCAATGGTTAATTAGCTTCATGGTTAGAAATTTACGCCAGCTAGAACTGCCTGGCATTCCCAGTACCAAAAGTTGTCTTTTCTGTTATTGATGAAAAATGGCCTTTTTTATAAAAACTAAATCAAAACTCCTCGCCACAGCTGAACTGTTCCGTTTTTCGCCACATTTCCCCCGGGATTTTTCAATTAAAATCATTCTAGACATTTGCATTTCTCCAAAATCTGGCTAGGCAGGTAGGAAATGGGATTTCCAATAAATGGAAAATTAAAAAACCACTTTTGACAACAAAAAAATGTTATGACAAATGGGTTCATTCTGAGCTCGGCTAAACTGAAACAACTTTGGAATTTTCCACAAAAATCGGTCTCCTGTTCCTGGACCAACACTCACCATGACTGGTGGCCATTCTGCTTCCTTTTTTCTCTAGCTTGGCAATGTCCAGGAACCAACCTCGCACCAATCTTGTCCAGTCTGTCCCATCCCCAGAAGTCTATCCCTGAGTGAGAGCTAGACTCAGATACAACAGCACCAATGCAACGGATCACTTCTTCTCCACTGTGTGTTTCTAATCAGTGACTATTGCTAGCCACCAACATGGAGGTCTGTGGATGCATATTTTTCTCCTGGCCTGTTTCTCAGTTTAAGGGAGTTGGCCTGCCACGAGGACAGGAAGGGTTAAGCATTTCCTACAACCTGTTTTGCTGCTGCCTGAGATGTGTTAATTTGTTTCCCTGAATGGCCTGAAGGATGTGGCCTCCATGCATCTTAAGGAGGCAGAGGGAGCCCGTCTCTGTGAATATTTCCCTTCCTCTGTCCCCCCCGCCCCCACTCCTCCTGTGTAAAAGTTATTGTCGTATTCCGTGGAGGCTCAGGTAGGCAGATGAATGGGAAATGTTCCTCTCCATTACTAGCTGCACTTGACTGGAGTCTCATTACATTACTATGGCGCTTTAGCAGGCGAATGGGCCTTGCGTCTGGGTTCCGAGCACCCCTCATACCTCCCTGATAACGTAAATTACCCTTCGCCTCATTGCCTCAAATGATCAAACATCAAATTGCTAGTAAAAAAAAAAAAAGAAAGAAAAGGGAGAGCGAGGGGGGAAAGGAGAAAAGCTGAACAGAACCATGGGTTGAATCTAGATGGTTTGTCAGCAACAGAGACGAGTCAGTGGCTGTTAAGCACTCGCTAAAGATGAATCCATTGAAGGCTTTGAGCACAGTAATTTCCCTGACATTAAAGTACACCTGAAAAACCCAAACAATGCTCTGTAACTCCAGATTACACCCATCAGGGAGCGATTCTTCCAAGCGCCCTTGTTTCTTTTGTTCAGGGAGGGGGATGCACCCGTCGTTGATCCTTCTCCATCGTCAGACTTCGGTACAGCCACTTGAGATAAATGGCGTCGATTTTTGTTGTTGTTGTTGAACAACGCAGCCGGCTGCTGCTCCCCAGATGAAAAATCCCTCAACTGTGCCGAATCCTTCTAACCTGAACAAAGCGGGAGAGAGCTGTCAGGGTGGGGGGCGAGGGTTCATGTGTGTGAAGGGACAGTCAGCTCCATGTAGAGAAATATGGATCTAGGGAGGGTAACGAGGCGCAGTGGAAAGTCGAGGCTGTATGTCTTTTCCCAGTATTTAAACGTGTGCTTAATGTGATGCTCAGTGGAATGTTTAATCTGATAATGCTGGTTGTGTTTGCTGTAGTACTCAGAGAAATGTTTACTGCAGTATTTCATGGGGATTGTGTTCTGGATGGCACAAAAGGAGGAATCGCTGTAGCGTACACGGAAATGTTCATTGCAAAATATACTGGAATATTAAGAGGTTTATTTAGTGGCGTACTTAGTATAATATGAAAAGAACTAAGTACAGGGTGTTTTATTAATATTTTTGGGGTGGGGATGAGGTTTAATGCTCAGGAAGGTTATGGATAAGTAATTCTGGCTAGAGATGGTCATATTCACAGATTTATAGATTTTAAAGCCATAACGGATAATTATGATAATATAATCTGACCTCTTGCATCGCACCAGTATATACGTCTTGTACCATAGTTCCTGATTCAGCAAAGCGCTTATGCACATGCTTGATTTTAAGCATGTGACTAGCCCCTCTGAAGTCCCATTGAAGGGCTACTCATGAGCTCAAAGTTAAGCATGTGCTTCAGTGTTTACTGAATTGGGACCATAGGAGGGTAATGAAGCCAGGTGAATAATTCATAGCAAATCATTTAGCCAACAGATTTTGCCTCCTTTTCTGCTTGAGGATTCTTCCTGAGCTGATTATTTTTTTCTTAGATGTAGTCATTGTTTGAAATCATTCATTGAATAATTTCAGACAGTGAAAAGTTCTTGGTCTGTAAATTGTTTGGGAGCAGCTCACTGTGAATACTGGAGAGTCCAGGCCAGATCCTCAGCTGTGGGAAACAGGTGTAACTCCACTGATGTCCGGGGAACTGTGCTGAGTTGCTGATTTACACTAGCTGAGAATCTGGCCTTCCTACCTGAAGTTGTATTGCTTTTGTTTTGATTGGAACTGGCAATCACATGGTATTATTTCTGTTCCCTGATTGGGCAAATATAATTCCTATAAGCTGGTTTCCAATGCAAATATTTGCATTTAGGATTTCAAAATTCTCTCCAATATTCACTTTAAAGGTGCTGTTTCGGTGCAATTCTTGCCCGTCAAGTGATTTTGCTAGAATATTCACAAGAAGCAAAATGGACTGAGGTGCAAAAGCAGCCAAGGTGAATTTAATGCAGCATCACAGTGTGTTTTTAAATGGATCGTCCCCTTTGTCTATATTTTTTTTGAATTAGCAAATTGTTTATGAACCAATTCTAATTAGGGATTTGTCAAAATAATTGGACTGAATACATTTCAGACTAGACTGTGGGTTGTTTGCAAACAGTTCATGATGTGTGATTGGTCATCTAAGTCACATGGCATAGTCTGTAAGCATGAAAATAACAAATAACATGGAATTACATTAGAGACTCTTAATGGGAGGGATTATATTTGCATAGTGCCCAATTTGATCAGGCCCCAATCCTGTTAGGGAACTCTGGCTGTTACCACAACATGCATAATATTAATAACATAGTAATAGGGCACTTGCGGTACAAATTTTCAGATGCTAAAATTTGTGAAAATTCTAGGCTTCGCTAATATTTTCACCAATACCCAGCAGTGATCTGGATGTTCGTGGATAACAAAGGCCATGAACCTTTGAAACTAGTGACCTTCCATTCACGAAAATGCTTTCACATGTTTTTTTCTATATTATTTGGATCAGCACTAGACCGAGCTGTATCTAATGGAACATTGGGAGTGTGCTTTGTACAGTCTCAGAACAGGGATGTTTCACGTAGCAGTGGTAGGCTCTTTAGTGCAATATAAGATGATGAGTTAAGATTTTCAAGTGACCCGTAACTGTGTGTGTCATCATTTCTGGGTGCTCAAACATAGATATCTTAAAGGGTCATTTTCAGAGGATGGGTGCTCAGCACTCTCTCTCTAGGTGTCACCAGTTGGGCTGCTAACAATGGAGGCAACCAAAAGCACCAGTCCCTTTGAAAATCGCATCCACTGTGCTTAATTCAGTGTTCAAGCAATTTTTAGCCCCGCGGGAATGATTTCCTTGGTGTGAGGTTGGAGATGTAGCTCACCTGTTGAGAGAGGGGTGTAGCACCTGGCTGCAGGGTCAAGAGGAAGGGATGGCTTCTAAAGAAGGGTGGGAGCTTCCGGCCATCTGGCTGATGGGAAGGCTGGCCTCTCAGGTCAGGAAAGCGTGATGTGAAATATTGCTGATGCAGTGTCAGGGGAAGTTTGTGTGGAGTTATTTTAGAGCAAGTTTTGTTGCTACAGTTGTTTGTTGTGGTGTCAAAAGAGGGTTGTTTGATGTAAATGCAACCCACTGGTGAGTGTGTGTTAAGGGTCCCCCTCTGTACCGATCTGCAGAGGATAGGAGTTGTTACAATCCCTAGCTGTAGTGGCTTATGCCTGTAGCTCTGGAGATTCCAGTTACAGTCCTGGTGTGTTGGCCAACATGGTGGCCAACAACGGTGGAGGCAGGTTGGTTGTTGCATGGTGCCAGCAGGTTGATTCAGAGAAGGGTCGCTGGATGGGGAATCAGAGATGTTGTCAAGGAGTGTGTATGTCTTCCCCTGAGCTAGCACAGCACCTAATACAATGGAGCCTCGCTATAGTAATGAGGAGGATTGGTTCCCAGGCCACCAGCAGTGTAGTGTAGGGCAAGGATGTGTGTATACCATGGCACAGTTTTATTTACACAGTGGCTCAGTTGTGTTCAGTCCTATGTAGGTTCAGATGCTTTTTTAATGGAAGGTTTACTACCTGCATGAGCAAAATAATAATTTCTCGATGCTTTATTTGGCAGTGTAGCCCCTTGAGTTATCTCAATTAAATGTCTTTTCAGGCCTAACAAGACAGGGTCAAAATTTTTCCATCTAAAATTACTGTGGATGAAAACTGGGCTTTTTTGAAAATGAAAATATTCGGTGAAAATTCTCCTTGGGTTCAAAATGTACCATTTTTCTCTGTGAAAAACCAAAACCTGAAAAATCTGTGATTTCTTGCAACAAAAAACTGAAAATTTTTAGTGAAAACTGAATTTTTTTTTTTTACATTTCCCATAGAAAAATATGGAGAACTTATGCAGGAAACCCATTGTCATTGCTTTCTGAATTCTTCAAAGAAAAAAACTTACAATTTTTCAGCAAGTTCTAGGCCTCACTTTGAGCAGATGCTAGAATATTTGGGGTGCGGTTTGGAGATTCTTCTTTATAAACATCCCTTTGTAACTTCAGTTTGGATGAAATGCAAAATCAGGTCCTGCAAGATGTGGTCATTAAGGATTCTGTGGCATGTTTTGAAACAGGAAGGCTGTTAGCCTCAGTGTCTTGGCCATAGGCCAGCTTGGGTAATTACTTTCTGCTGGCCTGTATTCCACCCTGCAGTTCAAATGGAAACATTATTCTCCACTTGCCTTCCTAAAAACACTGCTGCACGGCGGGTTGCAGAATGGCTGACACATTTCCACCCCAGAAGTAGCTGCATTTCAGTGACGGAGGAAGCGTCACCCGTGTGTGTTAACATTGGTCATGCAGTTTGGATGAAAGGTACTATGGCAACGTACCTGATATGATTACTGGAACAGATTTTGGCTGGCGTAAATCAGCAGAGCTCTCACTGACTGCAAGCGAGCTGGGCCGATTTCCACCAGCTAAGAATCTGGCCCTTGGTCAGCTTTTGGTCCTGTAAAGAGGTGCTGGGTCTAGTGGTGCCATGATGAATGCAGCCATGGATTGGAGCTGTTTTATCCTTTCAGCAGCATGAGCGCAGTGCAGGGAGGAAGGGGCGAGCGGGGAGGGAAGAGCTGTGTGGGCTCCACAGAGCTGGCACCGACAAGAAGAGGGAGGACTTGCTGGCAGGCTTGACCCGTGCATGTAATTTGTAAAGAGCAGTTTTTACTCCAGATCGATGCTTTCCTCGGCACTTTAATGCACCCCATTGGTGTCCTTAAACTCTAATGATGCAGTCTGTGAGAAGCTGCCATTTATTTCCCACAGATGGGGTGATAATTATTGACAAGATTGTAACTAATAATTAAACCCATTTGCTCCTTTAAACAAGGTGGTGTGAATTATTTCCAGGGGATCTTTCGCAGGGCTGTGGTCACCCTCTTCTGGGGGTTGGAATTCTAATGCTGCCGAGAGCTAGGCCAGGTGAAGGGCACTCTCTGGGATTCCCAGGTCCTTTGCCGGGCCTGGGACCTGCTCCCCCAGCAATGGGATCCCCCACCGACCCCATTTGTGGGGTTGGTCTCTACCCTTCCAGGCTGTCACTGTGCAGTTCCATTGCTCTGACCCTCGAGGGCTGGTTGTCGCCTCCTATCCCAGGGATGGATCTGGCCCTAGCTGACTCAAGTCAAAAGGCTGCCCCAAAATTCAATCCCCTGTCCCCCTGCACTACAATTGCTGCTGCTTTCCCCCTCCCTGCAAGAAGGCAATGTGGTCTAGTGGATAGGACACTGGGATGGGACTTAGGAGACCTGGTCCCAGCTTGGTCACTGAGTGATCTTGAGCAAGTCACTTTGACACCCTGTGCCTCAGTTTCCCCACATGTAAAATGAGGATAATGATATTTCCCTCACATGCAAAGTGCTTTGAGATCTAGTGATGAAAAGAGCTTGGAGCTATTAGCATTATACCCCTTCCCCTAGGACAATGAAGCCCATGGAATGCATCAGGAAGCGAATTGTGATTCAGAGAACCACAAACTGCTCCCAGGTTCCCCCTTGCACCAGAGGGAAGTAATATACCTTGTGCAGCTCACTGCCCTCTCTGAACCAGCCCAGCTGGGGCACTGGGTATGTGGGGAGAGAGTCTGCCACACCTCACCCCTTGCTTCCCACTTCCTGTTCACCGGCTCACTCCACGATGCACAGATCAGCGGAAGGGGTAGCCAATACACAGGAGCACGGGACTCCAGATGTACCTGTGCTCCCCTGTGCAAACATACAAGGCAGCTCATGATTGTCATTTTTTGCACATACATGTCACATTTTGCATATATGTCACATGTACATCTAGGAATTGTAATACGTGACAGGGACCACTTTCATATTAGCTCCCATTGGCATCAGCGCATGATCTCACCTCTGGTTCAGTGTCAGAAACCAGCTCCAGTACTTATTCCAATCCCCCTCCTAGGGCCCAATAGGGCAAAGGGCTGTGGGTAGATCTCTAATCTCAAGCAAAACCTCTCTCTTAGGCTAATCTTGCAGGTTGGAAAGAGCTTTACAGGTGAAAGCCACCTATAACCTGCTAAATACTATTCTGTCCCCCCCAGCTGCCACTTAGCTAAGCAGTACAGAAGCAGTTTTTCTCACAGGCACCGTTAGTCAAACATTTACAAAATTTAGTTTTGGGATGAAAATTTTTGTTGACATTTTAAATTTCAAGAGGAAGCGGAAAAAACACAAAAAAACTATTGAAGGATTTTTCATAGTTTTGTGTCTATCTCATTTTGACCAGCAAATGAGCTGCTTGACATGTTTGGAACTGAGACATTTTGATGAAAATTTGTCTGAATTTTGACAAAAGCAATGTACAAATATTTTTTTCAACTAAATGAATTTATGCCCCAGAGCATTTTCTTCCTCCTCTTGATTTCCACTCCAGTTCACTGACATTTTCCAGGCTATGCCGTGTCAAGAGATGAACACAATATTTGCACCAGTACACTGATAATGCCTGTTGTCTCCCTGCTCTTTGAGAGACTGCCTCATCTGCTGCATTGTCGCATCACAAATTCATGTCTAACTTGCTGTCCACGTTTATCCCCAAGTCCCTTTCAGAAAGGGCAAGTTTCACAGGTCACCCAAGCAATGCAAACGATTCCATCCCAAAAGTACTATGCTGAGTTGGAGAGGGAGGATGGTCCAGTGGTTAGAGCAGTACATTAAGCTTTAACACCAACTTCCTGCATGGCTTGGGCAAATCATTTTGTATCTCAGGCCTGGTCCACACTACGCTGTTAAACTGATTTTAACAGCGTTAAATCGATTTAATGCTGCACCCGTCCACACTACACTGCTCTTTATATCGATTAAAAGGGCTCTTTAAATCGATTTCTGAACTCCTACAAAACGAGAGGAGTAACGCTAAAATCGATATTACTATATCTATTTAGGATTAGTGTGGACGCAAATCGATGTTATTGGCCTCATTATTTTACAGGAGCTACTCACAGTGCACCGCTCCAGAAATCGACGCTAGCCTCAGGCCATGTCTACGCTACAGCATAAAATCGAAATTATTAAAACCGGTTTTATAAAACTGGTTTTATAAAATCGATTTTACGCGTCCACACTAGGGCACATTAATTCGGTGGTGTGCGTCCATGGTCCTAGGCTACCATCGATTTCCAGAGCGGTGCACTCTGGGTAGCTCAGTAAAAGAATGAGACCAATAACTTTGATTTCCGTCCACACTAACCCTAAATCGATATAGTAATATCGATTTTAGGGTTACTCCTCTCGTTGGGGAGGAGTACAGAAATCGATTTTAAGAGCCCTTAAAATCAATTTAAAGTGCCTTGTAGTGTGGACAGGTACAGCGTTAAATCGATTTAATGCTGTTTAAATCGATTTAACGCTGTAGTGTGGACCAGGCCTCAGACCACGGACGCACACCACCGAATTAATGTGCCTAGTGTGGACGCGCACAATCGACTTTATAATATCTGTTTTATAAAATCGGTTTAAGCTAATTCGAATTTATCCTGTAGTGTAGACGTACCCTCAGTGTCTCTGTTTTCCCATCTATAAAATAGAGGGAAGCAGTTCCCTACTCCCAGCGGTGTTGTGAAGGTGAATGAATACATTAAAGATTGCGAGATGCTCAGATCCTTCAGTAATGGCACCTGTAGATGTGCCATAGCTAGACTGCATCTGTCTGTTTGTGTTTATTCACGTTCACCATGCCTCTATGGAGCCACCTACCCACACATGTTTATCTGGAGACCAAGCTGAAAAGTTTTGGGTCTAAGGCGGAATTTCCCCAATGTTTAGGGCTGTTCAGAGTTGGGGTTTTGCTCCAGCCACTTCCTACTTAGTATATACAAATTTGCTCATGGACAGAACCCAGCACAAACTCCTCCACCCCAAAGGCTGCTCTTCAGTTTCACTGCTCCCTG
The DNA here is from genome assembly GCF_025201925.1 of Gopherus flavomarginatus. Classification (NCBI taxonomy): domain Eukaryota; kingdom Metazoa; phylum Chordata; order Testudines; family Testudinidae; genus Gopherus; species Gopherus flavomarginatus. The sequence goes on along the minus strand of NC_066622.1, from coordinate 66,918,703 downwards.
GCTGTGGGATACCCAGGGTGCACACTGCAATTATGGCGTGTTTCATGGCTTCAGTGGGGGCAACCCTAGAAGTAATTTGGCAGAGTGACGGAAAGGTTGGCACAGCCTGTGCTCAAGTTAACTCGAGTACATCTAGATGAGCTGCAGTCCTCCTTGGGATTGCAGTATAGACATTCCCCAGTCACAGAGGTGCCACACTGTCCCACACTCCCCATCTACGCACAACTCCCATTATGTGTGGAGCACTGCATGTGTAACCCACGCACCTTCTGGATGTGGTGTTCTGTCACAGCTAGTGGCGCTGAGACCACTTAGAGATATAAAATGAGTCCGATCTAAAGCCTTAGCTAACAGCCAGTTGGCTTTTAGTTCATGTAATAGAGGCTTATGCGCTAAGCTCCAGAGGTCCCAGGTTTGGTCCTGCCTACCAACTGAAGGGCCCTTAAAGAGAAACTGTAAAATTCCTGTAAACGGGGCATGCGCTGAGTGTTGGGGAGAAGGGGTGCACTCCCTCTCCAGGGCTAGATTGTTGGACACCTTACTCAGTCACATGGGGGAAGGGAATAAAGCCCCCTCACTCCCCTGCTCAGTTAGTGACGTTGGCCACGGCATAGGTGCCGGAAGGAATTACCCCCCTGCAAACGAGCTGGTTGGGAGGGATTGAAGAGGGGCAGGTTGTAGAGGGAGCCCTGACTCCGTGTCTGCCCCCATCGCCCATTTGCCAGTTAGAATAGTTGGTGGTGGATAAGCTACTCCATGAAAAAGGTGAAAAACCGTCCCCCCTGCCCCAGAGCTAGGGGGATGGGCAGGGAGGGAAGTTAGTGCCTGTGAGGGACAGTGTTAAGTGAGGTCTCATTTAGCACTTAATGACTTTAGTGAGGGCCCTCTGGGTGGGGAGTGAGTATCTCCAGGAGGTGGGTCGATACTCACAGAGAATCTGTGCTTTCATAATGCAGGGGGTTGGGCATGGAGATCGTGTCTGGGGGTGCCAGTCTGGTCACTGTCAGCAAAGAGCTATGGGCAAAGCCAAAAGCACTGGGGTCCTTCCTGCACTGGGAATGCAGGGCAGGGCATTTGGGCATGGGATGGCACGTGCCCAGATCAGCACTGAGGGGCAGGTTGGGCAGCGAGGAGCAGGGGCTGCAGCACAGTGATGTTCAGTGGCCTGGCAGGGAGAGCTCCTTTTGCCTGGTGTATGCTTCCAGGGAAGTTGTAAATCTAATCTCCATGCCAGGGTCCATTGGCGTTACAGGGGAGTACTGGCTATGCACTCATTCCCCCCTGCCTCCTGGATGACAGTGTACACCCCTCTGCTGTCCCCTGCAGGGCACAAAGGAGGCTGCACAAGCATTCTGCAGCGTCAGCGTATAACAACCTCATAAGTCAAGGGACCCTCCGCAAATCTGTGAGCGGATTTTTACAGTAAGAAACACACCCCATGGATGTGCCTATAATTATTAGTGTCTCTCTTAGGGTGTGTCTACACTGCAGTCCAAGGTGACCAGCACTAGCTTGAATCTAGCTAGAATGGCTAAAAGGAGTAAAGAAGCTGCGGCAGCACGGGCAGAACGCGGGCTGTGTAGGCTGGTACGTACTTGCATTGCTGGCCTGCACCGGGGCTTGTGCCCTCACATCTTCACTGCTATTTTAAACCATGCTAATGAGATTAAAAAACACATAGATATGCCTAACTGAGTGGCAATCAACTCTCCTATTGCAATGTAAACATATTAGTTTTGCCTCTGGTGCAATAATATCTCTGGCTTTTGACTTGATCTGGTCTTTCCCCCATCAAACTGGCATGACTCCAGAGGCTTATGACCTACACCTGTGCAAGGAAATCAGAATTAGGCTGTTAGACTCCATATCTGTCTGTCTATCTACCTGTCTGAAGGGCCTGACTGTGGAATAAAGGGTTTATTAGCATGTGTTTGGGATGGCAGCATTAGTCGTCAGCGAAGCATACAATTGTCCCCAATATGTGTCAACATAATCATAAAACCCTTGGGCCACCTCACACCATCCTGTATCAGGTATGTGCAATAAATATTAACAACATGGATTTTATCTTGAAATGTCCTGGCATTATTTTTCTATCTTCCCAACTGTAAAGCAGGGCTCCTTTAGAGCCCTGAGTTGAGCAGTACAGGCCATGGAGAGAAAGGAAAACAAAACCTCTAAAACATACCTAAAATGGCTTGCCTGCTGATTTGTCCTTATCTTACTCACTGTGCATATTGTACGTTCATCTTCTTCCTTGACAAAGTATGTGGGAGTTCCAAAAGCCAAATATTTCCGCATTCTGGGCTCTCTTTATTCGCTCTCTCTGTTTCTTTCAACCTCTTCCCCCAAGAAATTCCACTTAAAATGTTACAATAACAGACGGTTGCTTTACATAAGCAAGCCCTCACCTCAGCTGTCTTAAATCAACTCAGCCAGCAAAGACTTACTCATGTGCTTAACTTTAAGCATCCCAATGAACTCAAAGGGACTACTCACAAGTTAGTTGTACACATACATCTTTGCAGGGTCATGGCTATTTAGTGAAACAACTCAAAAATGGCTGAAGTGAAGCCTGGCTAGTTTTGTACATCTTACTTAGAAATCAAGTTTTGGGAAATCAGTCCATTTGTTTAAAAGAGCACTTACAGTAATTCCTTAACAAATCCAGGTTTAGCTGGAAGGTGCTTTGCAAATATCTCCTTAAAGAAAATTTCAAAACAAAACAAAATTCAAATGAACATGTTGAATTTCACTTTAGACATTGTTAAAAATATTGAGCTAATTTTGGCCAAATCTGGATTGATTTTTAACAGATTAAGGAACATCTAAAAACAACACTTCTAACTTGAGGGTTTGTGGGGTTTTTTTAAAGTTATCCAAGCTTATCAATTCTGATTGGAACATACTGGCAAAGTGTAAGCCTTCCTCATAAGTGGCTTAATCAATTCCACTGAAATTTGCAAATAGAATCACCATCAGGCCAAGACCAAGCCTGGAAAATGCCAGCCAGAAAGGAATCCATTTGAGACAGTTAAGAGTAGCTGGAGAACAGAATTAGAAAGGAAGCTGGAATTATTCTAGTGGGTGTTCGTGATCATCTGGCATATCTGGCAACAGGGGTTCTCAAACTTTTTCATGGGATGAACCACATCTTAATAGAGAGATTGTCCTGTGGACATCTCTACTGGCCTTCTCAATTGTGCAGACTATCCGCCCATCCATAGGCACAACAGAATATGCCATCTTGTTGGTTACTATAGCAATTACTTACATGAAAATGTAATATTAGGAAAGCAATTGATGTATTTTTTTGCTTCTATTCTAAAGCAGTTTAGCAGGTAGGATTTCCAGCACCAGCTCTTCGCAGGGCAGTGGCAAGGGCTCTGTAGGCCCCCAGTGGTCCACAGGCCAGTTTCAGAAGCAACGTGCTATAATAATGTATCCCTAACCATGCTTTATACCAATAAGTAGGCTATAACCCTGTCAAGGTGTGCTGGTGACTCTATAAACCATGAGACCTGAATGGTCAATGGTCGAGTGGTTTAACACTGTCACCAGAATACTGAGATAGCCTTATAAGCCTTGTGCTGCATGGCTGGGGATACATTATTCACTATAATATATGGTAAGAAATACCTGCGCAGGGTTTGAAATGAACTGCTTTAGCCACTAGCCAGCATGGCTGATAGGTGCATGGGAATCCGCCAGCATTTCAGTGTGCAACGGGAGGCTGAAGTAGAAATGCACAGAGGGAAATTCACCTCCCTGCAACAAGTAATTAGATTTTGTGCAGGAAATGTATGCAGGGCAGTTGGGGGAAAGAATCTGACTCTGCCCCAGATGTCAGGCAGAGCATGGGGCATCTGGGTAGCCCCTCAGTATCACCACACTAGGCTGGGAATGTGGGACCTGACTCCTGTGGTCTGTGGTTTATGGATAGGTGCCATCACAGATTCAGGAACCAACCTTGCTGCTTCAGCACTTTCTGCCCTCCTCCTCCCATGTGTCCTGTGCAAAGCTGGTGCATAGATAGATAGATAGATAGATAGATAGATAGATAGATAGATAGATAGATAGATAGATAGATAGATAATGTGGAGATGGATAGCTAACCAGGCTAGTTCACTAGGATCTAGGAGGACAGATAGATAGAGATGCCATCTTTACTCATAGAACTTTATTCTGTGATTTGTAAGTTTGTCAGAATCTCATAATGTCCAGAAAGCCTGTGTCTATTTCTATCTGTCACCAGTTCCAGAACTTGTCGAACGGCTTCTCCGGAAGTCGTATGTGCACGCGGCAGGAGGATGGATCTCAGAAAGAGAGACGAGAGGATGAGTTGGATCGAATGGCTGCTAAACAGATGAATGTACACGAATTCTGGAGAGGTTATGGCCTGGTGAGGGGTGGAGGGCTAAGTCCCTATAGCCGCTAACCTTTCTAAATAAAATATTTCCTGTCCCGGTAACATATGCCACCACTACTGTAGACTATGCCCATGTGAGCACCATGGGAGTGGGGTGGGGGCATGAGGAGGGTTTGGGGGATTTCATTAGGACCCAGAGAGGGAGGAGGAATAAACAATAGATGAATCTCAAATTGCCTAAAGGGTTTGGTTGAGTTAAAAAAACAACTTGATTGGTCTTTATCAGAAAAGGACCCAGGGGTATCTTTTCACATTGAAATGGTCTAGAGACAATAGCATTGCTGGGGAAGCTATTAGGGAAGACACGGGCCCTGGGATCAGGCATGCTCCCGCCTGGGCTCAGTATCTGGGCGACGGAGCGCCGGAGCTGCGGAATCTGGAGCTATAATGACAGCCGGACTGGCCTTCCCCGCCTCTCTCTGTTCTGGTGAGAGCCCCTGCCCTGGAGCAGTGGTTGTGCAGCACATTCACAACAGAGGGGCCTGCTTTCTGAATGCAAGCCACTCGGCATCCTTCTGTTCTCCATATGGATACATTGTCTGGCCTTTGCCTGACAGGCCCCCTGCCTCCGAGCTGCTCTCCTCTCCCTGCTGTGCTCACATAAACTGTTAGTTTCTCTTTTTATTAAACCCCCGGAGTGGACAGTGGGGCTGCGGGCACGAACAATTTGTGAAGGACGGAGAAGGAACAAGTTTCTGTTGTGGAGCAGAAGCTCCGGTCTTCCCCAGTCCCTCCTGAGCAGGACCTGACTGTGTGCACGGACAAAGGGAGGAGACAGTGCGCGTGCTTTGGGGATCCCAACCCGAGGCCAGGGGAGTGCTTCCCAGAGCCCTGTCAATGACATCGCTGGATGGCACTGTGGCGCAGCTCTCCCCACTTGAGAAACACAGCCACTGTGCAACACCAACCATACACTGAAACTCTGGCTGTGTATAGCACTTCTTTATCACGCCCATCTCATTGTAACGTCCACTGCTGACTGTAACTGTATAAAGCACTCCTCTATAACGATCACCCCAATGTAACAGCCAATCATAGGCTGTAATTCCAATTGTATAAAGCACTTGTATAGAACACCCACTCCTCTGTAACACCCATTGCAGATTATCACTCCAGTTGTGTAAAGTGCTCTACAACACATCACTGTAACATCATTGCAGACTGTAACTCTGATTGTGTAATGAGCTCCTTTACCACCCATCTCATTGTGATACACATTGTAACTCTGATGGTGCCAAGAGGACTATCTGAGTGATCCCCACTTTAGGTGAGTCCATAGACATTCAAATCAGGAATGGACTATCTAAGCTAACCTATCAACTCATACAATGTCAAAGTCCATCATTTCTAGGTTCCAATCAGGTTTGGATAAAATAAGAGGCTGACTGACCTTTAGTCCAAAACACAGAATGAATCTGAACTGACCCAGCTTTAAGTCTGAAAAACCATAGTTAACTTCTCCTTTTCATGTTTGTGTTTTTCTCTGTTACCTGCCAAAATATCCCCGAAAAAGTTCCTCATAGTATCTTCTGCCAGACCAGGGCCAAGATGTGCCGGAAAGCTTATGAGAAAGCCTTTCTTCTTATGAACTTTTTTTGTTCAGCACTGAATATGCTGTCTGCACTCAGTGGATGGTTACGTATTAATTTCAAGCCTGATTATTGGTCAGAAGAGCTTTGCATAAACTAGATCACTCTTCAGAGAGGAAGGATGGCCCAGTGGTGCCCACATGCTAGCCTGCGATTCAGGAGACCTGGATAAAAAATCTTGTTCTGCCACAGACTTTCTGTGTGACATTGGGCGAGCCACTTAGTCTTTCTGTGCCTCAGTTCCCCAGCTGTACAATGCGGATAACAGCCCTGTACTTCACAGGATGCTGTGAAGCTCAATACATTAAAGGCTGTGAGGCGCTCAGATACTACAGTGATGAGGGCCACATAAGTACCATGTAGACATCCAGGTTCTTTGGCACTTATCTAAGACTTTTAGAGAACTTCCTGCAGCTTGCCCATCATCTCCTTCAAACATAGATCCTTGATCTCTGCTTTGAATACCTTAAAGAAAAGCCAGCTGCAGCTAGGGGCCAACTTCAAGTAATGGAGGCCAGGGGCAGATTTATCTAAAATATCCATCCCAAGCAAATACCAGGCAATTCCATACAACCTTCTCTTACAAAATACAAATCTGAACACATCTGCAAGTCATTACTTCAGCCAGATTTCTATTGCTCTGAGTTGCATAAGACTGGGTCTGCATTATAAACATTTGCCAGAATAGCTGTGTGAGTCAGGGATGTGACAGGGTCTGGTTTGTGACCAATACAGCCATGCTGGCCCAGTGCAGCTTCACCAATAGAAGCTGAGGCCACACTAGGAGCTTTGTTGGTATAGCTACAATAGGAAAGTGTTCCTCCTGTACGCATGGCCTAAATCACAAGAGTTATTTTAATGCATTTGGAATCACCTTATTTGGATAATCCATTTTGCCGCCCTCTGGGAAATTCGCATACAGACGTCATCGTTCTAGTCACTTCTGCTGCCTGGGCCCCCTGCTGTCGCATAGAGATCTCAGGAATCAACACGCACCTAACAGGAGGCATGCTCTGGACACCGGAAACAATGGATGGCTTATTCTCCACCTCATCAGCCTGGGTCTAAGGCAATGGACCCAACGTGATTTCCTTCATTTCGAGCTCCTCACTCTTTCATTCCATGCGATGATTTTCGCTCGGCAGAGTGGTGTAGAGTTTAGGGCCTGGGAATCACAACTCCTGGCTGCTGTTCCTGATTTCTGCCATTAGCATTCTGGGCCATCTTGGCTGAACAACCTAACGTCTCTGCACTTGAGTTCTCTCTTCTGTGAAAGGAGGATAAAATGAGGAAATGGAGAGGCGGATTGTGAGTTGGAGTGGGTCATGGTGGGAAAGAATGGGGTCAGAGTAACAACCGGTCTTAGTCTTCATCTCACACCCTTTTGGAAGCCGGAGAACTGCAAGTGACATTTATTCTTGTGACTTTAGGTTGTCTCCCTGGTGTCGGGTGGTTCTGGAAGTGAAAGAACAAAAACGCCATGAGAACCAAGAAGCACTGTAAATCTTCTTCTTGTGAGATCTTCAACTCCAAGAGGTTCCGGTGACCTCTGGCTGCACATCCAGGGGCTGATTCATCACTTGCTTTACTTGACTTTTTTGCCAGTGTCCCTAGAACTGGTTGTGAAGTTTTTGATGACAGGCTTATCGTTGGAAAATTCTGTTTGATCAAAACCAAGACTGTTTGCAGGGAAAGAATCAGTTTTGACAAAATTTCCATTGTGAAAAAATTCTGTTTTTCTGTTCAAAACCACTTTTCATTTTGAAATATAAGTTAATTGATGGGGTGGGGAAGGAAAAAGAAAAAAGGTTGAGACTGAAACAAAATGTTTTGAAATTATCAAAACAAAACATTAAGATTGACATGATGTGATGTTTGGAGGTGCGGGGGTGATATTTGGTTTGCAAAACTTTCCAGGGTTTTGACTTTTCCTCCTGATGCAAGACAGGAAAGATTCTTGAAAATTCTTCAGGAAAGAAAAACAATTTCTGACCAGCTCCTGTTTATCTCCAGATTTCTGATTTCAATGCTTGCGTGAATCTGGATAATACAGTGAACAAACAGGCCCAGAAAATTTTGGATGCCTAACTTTTGAGGTTTTCCCATCATGAGTGAACATACACCTGTTGTTTCTTTGAAGAAGATGTAATCTGAAAAAGAAGCCCTGTGAAAAACTCCTTCAAGCCCGATGAAAATATTGCATCATTCCTAAGAGGTATTTTGAGATCAATCAAGAAGTAGAGGATGCCTGTCCCTTAGACCACTGGTTTTTAATTGATCATCTATAGCCAATTTAGTGCTGGTAGAGAGTGATGGCATGATAATCCTAGATATTACATCCTTTGATGTCCACAAACCAGGCTGGAATCACGCAATCTACCTAACAATTGTCAGCACTGCACTGACGACACCACTGCTGTGGAGTACAGTCTCCAGGCCCATTCAGCCTTTCTGCTGGGTTTGATATCAGGATGTTGCTATTCTGGAGGGTGGAGACAGCTGGTCATGGGTCACTCAACTTATTTGGGCAAAGAGACCATCATACTCCTTCCGCCTACTCCACCAAACAGTCATCGGGCATCAGCCTGAGCTCCTAACCCCACAAGGATACGTGTCACTCCCCAGTGATGTCAGGAGCCAAGACTGGGGTCAAACTGGACACCTTGGTGTGATACCCACTGCAGCCCATTACTAATCCCCTGAGCCATCCCATGGCTAATGGGACAGCGATGGGGATCAAAGCTTTGTCTTGTTGGGGGAGGACCATGAGGGTGAAATGAGAATCAGACACAAAAGCTGCTGGTATAAATTGTTGCTTTCAGCAGAGCTGTGTCGATAGACAAAAGCGGAGGATCAGGCCCCAGATTCCCATCCTGGGTCTCAGGCCGAGTACCACTTTGTTCCCCAAATAGTCTTGTTGGCTTCCCTGGGTGCAGCAGGCTGCCCTGCCCACTGAGAAAGGCTATCGTAACCTGCCTCTCAATCAGCCCCGAGAATCTCTGACTCTCAGCGTAATCACCCACTGCACACTCCTCTTTCAAAGGGGACGATTTCCTCCTCCACATCCCGGTGCTTGGCTGGGAAGTGGAGAGTGCTTTATAGCCAGGATCTGAAGATGCCTGTTTGAATGTAGCATGCGCAGGGGTGGGAGGATGAGGGTGGGAGAGTGGAGAGGTACCGACACAGCACTCCTTGGCAGTGATTTATAGACTGGGTCAGGCACAAATTGACTCGTATGCAAGAAATGTAAATGGAATTGAGACTTTTGATGGAGAAGCTCATTTTCAGACTTAAACGCTTTAGATTAAACACACTCGCACACAAATGCTGGCGAGGAGGGTGTTTTATATAATTTACATTACAAATCAATTCATTATCCACACAGGCAGGTTGCACTGATTTTCAAGGATCGGAGATTTGATGAAGAGGATTCATTTCAAGAAATAAACCTTTTAAATTAACCACAAGATGAGGGAAATTTCTTTATTTAAAAAAATGTGCCAGCCCTTCTTTGTTGCTTTTATTATTATTAATATTATTTTCAGTCTGGTTTTGGATCATTAAGGAGGGTCCAGGAGTCACCGATTGTCTTTCGGAGGGATGAGAGCTGAGAGCTTAGGATGCTGTGAATTTCATCGGGCTTCAAATTCATCATTTACTGCAACACAATTTGTTACCCAAGGTGGGCTTTGTGCCCCATTGCAGGTGGGGGAGTGCTCAGGATTAAATGAATATGGACTATCTTCTCCTTTTTGGACCAGGATGGTTACACAGTCCATTGCAGGACACTAGGGCAGGACTGAAGGTTGAATGAGGGTGGAATCTGGATTCCTGTCTCCCTCCGGCAGCATGGGTGAGGGCCATCCAGGGCCTGGGTGAGGTGCACTGGCAGAGTGCATGGTGGAGGAGTTCAGGATAGAGTAGCTACTGGTCCTAGGAGAGGGTGATTCTTCTCGGGCACATTTCTGATCCAATGGTAGAGGTGGGGGGGGAAACTCAAGACTGAATGAACATGGGTCCTGGCTTCTTTTCTCTTCCTAGGAGAGATCTGGCCCTCTGGAGCATAGTTGTTGAGGCTCCATATTGGAGAGAGGAAGGCAAAGCTCAAGAATGAATAAATGCTGACAGTAAATTCCTCCCTCATGCCAGGAGACCATAGTTCTTCATGGACAGGGTTTCAGCATACAGTCTTGGGTGTGGATCCCTGGTCTTCTTTCAAAACCTTGAAGGCTTCAGTTGTTTTTCAACATCAGGAAGAAGTGGCCCCTTGGGCTCCATGCTCTCCCGACTCCCAATGACAGTCCCCTGGAAAGCCCAGTGGCCTGGCTGAAAATACAGCCTTAAGTCCCTCCAGCATCCTTTCCACACAGTTCCGGTTACAGAAAGGAGGGAAATTGCCCCAAGGGAAGTCTCATAGACTCATAGGTCAGAAGGGACCAATCTGATCATCTAGTCTGACCTCCTGCACAAGGCAGGCCACAGAACCCCACCCATCCAATTTTATAACAACCCCTATCCCAGGACCGAGTTATTGAAATTCTCAAAAATGGTTTGAAGACCTCAAGCAGGGGGCATGCACATCAAGATTCTCCTTTCTAGCTACTTCTGTAACAAGAACTAAACAGCTGGGCTCTGTTCTTGCTGGTTTCAGACACCTACCTGTTTGACCAAGAACCTACCCATGTAACAGTATTGAGAGATGCTCAGTATAATGGCAGATCACCTGCATGCCTTCCAGCACCAGACCACCTTCAGTCTATTGCCCGCTGCTTTTATAATAATTATATTATAATTGTCATTTATTATTTTATTAAGGCTGCAGTGCAGATGGGGATCCCATTGTGCTAGAGGCACCTAATAAGAAACAGCTTTACCAACTATACACAAACTACATGCAGAGAGACTCATTTCAGCCACCACTGAAGTGCAGCCACCTCGGGGGAGGAATGTGGCAGCTGTTTCACAGCAACACGCTCTGGTATTTTAGGACAGGAAGTGAAGACTCTTGTATCTCGCTGAAAATGCAGGTGGAATAGAAGTAAGCAGAATGTAATTACCTGAGTTGGAATTTGGCCAAGATATCAGGGTTAACAACCCTAATCTTGCAAAAAATGCCACGGGATCTTTAATGACCACAGCCGGCCAAGACCTTCGTTTTACATCTCTTCCACAAGGCGACTGTGCACATTTTAACACAGTTTTTTTTTCACTCTCATGCTGCTAGCATGGCCAATTCTGTGTCCTCTCTTAGGTGCTTACAAACCTGGCCAGCACAAACATGGGGAAGAAAATCCTAAAACACAATCGACCTTCAAAACTTTTCTTTACAGACCAACAAGCAAAAACCCTGAAGGAATTTAACTGAGTTTGTCCAAAGCAACGCTTGCAACTTCATTCAATATTTGCCTGCAAAAAAAAAAAAAAAAATGCCATTTATTGGGAGACAGTCCTGGCTGGGCATCAATAGGCAGCCAGGTGTGAGAAGTTGAAGAGAAATACATCTCATTAATGTGGAATTGTTTTTAGGTTAATAATCTTGCGTTAATTTTCCTTTAAAATATTGTCTTTGACCGTTAAACGCTTGCACTGTTATAAAAAGAACGTAATAAATGATCTTGAAGCAAATTCTCCTGCCAAATGTCATAATTTATTTGCATAATTAGCTCTTAATTTTAATTCAATATGCAAATCCATGCTTCCTTTAAATTGCAGCAGCCTGTTTCCCGGCCCTGGCTGCCATGAATTTATTGTGACGCGGCTGCTGGAGAAAGCAGCTTTGCTGCCTTCTGGGGATGGCTGAGTGGGGGAGGGGCCCTGCCTGCCACTGGGTTGAGGCACTTTTGGGGTTTGGTTTTGTGGGTTTCCTTCCCCTTAGGTTGGACCCCAGCCTCCCGTGAGTCCTTGTCTCCTTCGTCTTCTTCTTCCTTCACTTCCTCTCCGCTTTCCTTCCCCCTTTCTCTCGCAGTGTTCTCTGCTCCCCAGAGGTTCTGGCTAAGGGCAACTGCTCCCTTGACTGCCTCTCTCTCTGCATGCTTCAGCCCCCTTTGCATGCACTTCTCCTCCTCCTGGATGGAGCGGACTGGTGGGAGGGGGCGCGGGACAGGTCTGGAGCATGGGTTCAGTTCGGAGAAGCACTCACTACACATCTGAACTCAAAGCCCACAGAAGTCAAAGGGAGTCTTTCCACTCCTCAATGGGCTTTGGATCAGGTCCTGTTGGAACTCCAGAAGGGCCACAACAGAACCCTCCAGCCTGAATCCAGCGTGGTGCTTATCTCAATAGTGACCCAATCCAAGCCATGAAAGACACACAGCCCTAGCCCCGAATGGGTTCCACACCCAATGTCACAGCTCTGCAATGAGCTACTCATCACTCTCCCAGGCCCAGACTGGAACCCTTTCCTCAACCTTTCCATCTCTTCTCACCCCGTCACACCCAGGTTATTAGCATGGCCCCGGGGGCACAGAGCAGGGCTGGGCGAGATGGTGAAAGGCCAGGGGAAATTGGTTTGTGTAGCAGAAAGGAGGGCACCGGCAGGCGGGGGAGCAGGTGGAGTCATGGAGAGGGCATCTCTCTTCTGAGGCAGCCTGTGGAGAGCTGATTTGGTGGCGTTCGAAGGGTGAAGTGGGGAGGAGGAGGCTGGAATTAGCTGTGGGAGATGAAGGACAGAGTGTTTAACCTGGTGAAGGAGCGAGGGGCATGGTGGGTGAAGGTCGAGCTGGATCTTCTGTGGCAAAGGAAGGTAACTAGGTTTATGAAATGGCAGGGCAAGGCAGACTGTGTGTGGACTGGTCAAAGGAGGCGGGAGATATACTAGAAGGGGTTAAGGGTGAGTACACAAAGAGGGCAGATAGGTGTGTTTAGGGGAGGGGTTGGGTTTAGGGGAGGAGGGCTGGGCACATGGGATGGGTTTGGGGCAGTGACTTAAAATAGACCCCAGCTGGGGTGCATGCACTGCTTCAGGATTAGCATTTGGCATCTTGTCTCCCCCAGGCCAGGGGAGAGCAGACATTTCTCCTTCACCAGCTGGAGCTGGAGTCTCCAGGGTTTGTACCAAACCCTTCCATTCACACAGCACTAAGGTGGAGAGAGGATGTCCTGGATGTCACACTGCACCTAAGCACAACGGGCAGTGCTTGTCTAATGCCCTTACCTGCCCAGTTAGCTGGCATGGGAAACCATTGATCCTTTCCTCTCTCCTTAACAATGAGGGCTCCAGGGAATTCTGCTTCCCCCTAAAATTATTAACATACAATAATTAAAAATAAATCCCAGCTGGTCTGAAACCCCAGCCAGCTAGTTTTGACACTAGAGCGAGTGTTTGTGTCCTCGGGGCGAGAGTCTGCTGGGCCAAACCAGTAAATCGGTACTGCTGCATTCAAGTGAGCTGAGGGTCTGGCCCACAGGCTCCAGTGGAGTCACTCTTGGTATAGTCTGGTGTGACTGGGATCGGAGTCTGACCCATATGGTTAAGTCCCTTGGACAATGGGGGAGCAGCCAGGGGCTATACAGGGAACCCTGCCATTGTGTTTTGAACCACCAAGAGGGGAGTCTGAAAGCCTCCTTAAAGAGGGGAATAGGCGAAGTGGGTGATGGAGTAATCTGAGCCCAGGGCTTAGCACACAGGCTAGGGAATTCACTGAAAGGGACAAATTAGCTTAGACAATACCAGATCTTTTTCACCAGGGGGATAATTAAATGTTGCTTCATCAAAGGCGACAGTTTGCAAGCTGCTCTCCCCTGTAACCCTATCGCGTTCACCTCCCGAGCTGGACGTTCAGCACTGGCACTTCTGTCCCTTCTATCACTATCTGGTGCATTTGATCACCACGGCCAGGGAGGGCTAAGGTTATATACCTCAGGATGAGCCATGGCAGTAGAGGGGTGACAAGTTGGGGGCCTTGCTTGGGAGGAAAAGCTGGCTGGCTGGATGTTTAGGGATGGGGGTTGCAGGAAGGAAATTCATAGAGGCTCTGATATCTTATTACAGTCCAGGCGGCCTTAGATCTCTGGAGGGGAAAAAAAAAAAACCAACCCCAAACCACAGGCCTTTGTTAGAGCTGAAGTCACTCTCAAGAAATACTGATAACCAAAGACAAAAAGGGAACCGCTCAAATTCAGCCTTAAATAATTAAAACTTGCAAAGAAACTGCCCTCACCTGCTTCCAAAACAGGGCTGGACAGAACAACCTCCTTCCAGGAGCCGCTCTAGGAACAAAGTCAGCACAGTGAATGTCGCAATGCCTGGGGGGAGGCTTGGCCTCAATGGGGCAGCTTGGCCACTACAGCTGGGAGCCCCCATTATAACAGGGAAGTACGGGGCTCCTTTGCCCTCTGCTCTGCTCTCTGGAAGCTTTGGGATAGCCAGGCCAATGAGAGGAGCAGAGAGAGGATTTCAGCACGGGCTTGTTACTGTGTTCATGCCCAAACACACGGCACACCGCTCGCACCTGCAAAACTAGGTGTTTGCAGTAAGCCCCTGTATGTACCTGCTCTTCCACTATGGATTTCTGCCTGGCCAGAGTGTGTATGCCGGCTTATGCAGATAAGGGAAGCTGAGTGCTTGTGCCTTTGTGTACAGCTGTGCAGGTGGGGCAGTATAAGCGTGGGCATGGTTGCACCAGGACATGCACATGTGTGCATCATGTGCTGTGCATGCATTAGGTACAGCTGCACTGGTACGATGTGTTCTGCGCATGTGTCTGGGTCCGGAGTGGATGTGGGGCTGCATTGTGTGTGTGGGTTAAAGTAACATCTGTGGGTGCGCATGGGCACAGACATGCCAAAATCTATACACGCAGAAGCCATTAGTCCATCCAGCTCCTTTCTCCTTTGTACTGGATTCTAACAAGGGGGCAGACTGGTTCCCCCTGATCCCAACCCCATTCAAACAGCAAGGCTGAAAAGTTTGACCTGAGCCTCCCAGAGTTTGTGTCTCTAGGAGAGACTGGGAAAAACGGGCCAGGGAGAAACTCACGACTGCAGGAACCCCTGGGGCGGATCTTGCCACTGTCAATGGAGCTACATTGATCTACATCGGCTGAGGATCTGGCCAAGTGTCTATAGCAGCATACAGGGGGCACCCATTTTCACCCACCTAGCCTTGGTGGTTCTTCCCCCAGTATATAACACATGCTTGTTAGGCACAGAAAAACAGATCCCCAGAAATCAAATCACCCTTGAGGGGAAGGAAACAGTGGGTTTAAATTACAGGGGAATTAGGATACAAGAGTCCAAGCTCCTCCAAAATATTGGTGAGGCTCACAGATCTGCCACACTGGACTCCAGGTCCTTCAACCCTCTTAACTCTTGAGCCACCCTCTGGGCTGCTTCTGCTCTAGTTAACCCTCAAACCCCTCCCTTGCCTCCACCAAACCCTGCACGTGAGGAGGGGCTAAGACTTTGTTTTCACTGGACTATCAGTCCCTGAAATTGGGCAAGCCCCTAGTGTAGATCCTACTTACACCAGAGCACAGCTGTGCAAGCTCTACTCTGGTTGAAATCCCAGTGCAGGGAAGCCCCCGTGAGCCAGAAGTGCCAGCAGGAGCCACCGGGGGGGAAGCGGGGGAGAGGAGAGTTTAAGAGTGACACGCCTGCATTCTCTTCCCTACCTTCAGAGTCTGAGGGTGTCACCTTCCTCCTGCTGCCACTGGACACTCATCTCCAGATCTCCTGCACAGCAGTCTGCTGTGTCTTTACAAAGTCAGTTGGAGCAGAGGACATTCAGAACCTCACAGGAGCAGGTTGATTGCACCCGGGCCCATGGAGTGATGTCCATTCACAACAGCTAAGGACCTAGGCCATGAATACTAGTATCCATGCACACCCTAACCAGAGCAGATGCGCGCTCACTCTCTCAGTCTCTCTCTCACACACAGATGAACTGCGGCTGGCATAACACCAAGAGCTGTGAGAAATCAAGACCTCAGGAAGTGGATCCATATTTCCCCACTTCTCGGTTTGTAAATGTGGTGTTTCTGTTCCCAAGGAGACAGGAGAGGCCCTGGTCTGACTCATAAAAGCTGAGCCCTCTGGGAGGAAAGAAACAAGCTTCCAGGGAAGAAGTCACCCTATGGCCCATGGTATTCAGTCTCATTTGGTGACGTATTGAGCACCTTCATCTCCCATTGATCTCAGTGGGAGTTGAGGATGCTCAGCCCATCACAGGTTGGGCCCTTATTCAGAGAATCCAAGGCCAGAAGGGACCATTGTGAGCATCTCGTCTGTTTCTTCTTTCCACCAGGAACCATCGTTAGAGTCATTTCCACCATTCACCCTGGTGAGAACAGTTTCTGCTCTTCATGACCTCATGATGATAGCATGGGATAGGGCCCCAGGACAGCTGGGCTCTCTTCCTGGTTCGGAAACACAACCCCTATATGGCTTTGGACAATACATGAAATTGCTCTTCCGTGCCTCAGTTTCCCCATGCTTAAAATGGGGATAACACACTTCTCTTCCTCCTAGAGTGTTGGGCAAGTTTCATTCATTAACATTAGAAAAGTTCTTTCAGAGGCGTGAATGACAGACTCAAATGAAGTGCGTGGTATTATCAGTTGTATTCTGAGCCAGTTGTCATGGCTAGAATGAATTTTGCTCTCTGCCATATGTCACTGAATCATTTCTGCTTTTTGATGTACTCTCTGGTTCCCAGCTACCAAACTGAGATCCAGATTTCAAACCTTGCAACATTTGGGGGTGCTGAGACCCTGGGCTTCTGGTCAGTGCACCACAGAGATAGGAGTTGTGCTGAATTCACGGTCAGGGGTATTTGCATAGCAGGTTTTACTTTGGCCTCATGTCTACTGGAATAATGCTGGCTGTGATAATAATATTAGCATAGCTCAAA
Organism: Gopherus flavomarginatus; assembly: GCF_025201925.1. Lineage (NCBI taxonomy): Eukaryota > Metazoa > Chordata > Testudines > Testudinidae > Gopherus > Gopherus flavomarginatus. The sequence goes on along the minus strand of NC_066622.1, from coordinate 66,901,836 downwards.
GCACTTTACAAAGGAGGGCAGGATCATCATCCACATTTTGTAGGAGGGAAAACTGAGCATGAAGGTGACGTGACTTGTCCAAGGAACCCAGCAGGCCAGGGGAAGAATTAGGAACAGTCCCCAGACTCTCAGTCCTGTGCTCTATCCACTAGGCCACCTGCCTCTGTATATGGTAAACCCCTCTCAAGCTCCCTCGGTGTCACTCACACTCTCACAACTTTATTGCGCGTTGTGTGCTGTTTGATGTGTTCTTAAAGCCCTAGCCCCTGGGGCCACATGCTTTCCTGGGACAAGAAAAAGGCATTTTGAGCCCTCCTGGCTGCAGTGACAAGCCCAAAAACATGAACCCTCAAGGCTCCAAACCCAGAGGGCAAATAAAAAGGACCCTGCATTTATTATTCCTTTTTAAATCTCATAATTTTGAAACCAACGCTCTCAGGATTTTGGGGACCTGACCTGACTCATGAGTTCTGAACACTTGGGGCGGCCATGATTTTCCTAATCAGGAACGCCTAGTGGATAGACCACTGGACTGGAGCCGGGGAACTGGGTCGTAGCCTTGCTGCATTCCTCCGAGCAGTTTCTAGCCCTATTCAGAAGTGCTTCTAGGAGTTTCTTTAGATCAGTCAAAGTTAAAGAGAAACAACGGTCTCCACCTAGTCCTCTTGGAGCAGCCCACTGCAAGAGGCAGCATTCAATGTGGTTGGAGTCCTCTGTTTATTCAGACTTCGAGGGCTAGGGAAATCCAGCCAGTCGCGCAATTGGATTGCCTTCACACGCCTTAGTGCTTTATAATATCTGCCATTCTCCATGCTTGAGTCTGTTTCTGATGCTTGCCATATTCGGCGGCTATACTGCCATGCTTTCCCGGGTCCTTGCGATAAATGCTGCCTTCTGTCTTGCTTAGTTAATGGTTAAAGCAGTTGCCATGGCCTGCCAATGCTCTTTGGTTGTACCTTTCTCTTTGCCATGGCTGCAGCATGCGTTCCCCTCGGAGCCACCTCTGGCCCCTGGCACACGTTCCACCCAACGCCTGTGGAAGTGTACAAAATGTCAACCTCAGCGTAGTTTTTAACCTGGAGTGATAGCTTTACTGATTTGCCACTTTACTACTCTTGTTAATGAATTTTTAATCTTCTTAATGACATTAAACACAGAAAGTAATTAAGGAAAACAAGTTTGAAACTGCTGACTTAAACCCTTTATTCAGAACTATTTAATGTAGAATTAATTTGATTTTGCCCATTATTCAAATGAACGCGTTACCTTCCCATGCATTGGCCTCTTTTTTATTATTATTTTTTGTCTTGTTTTATTACATATATCATATAGAGGGTTTGTCCTTTCTCTGGGACACAACCCGAAGGGTTCTACTTCCTGTTGATGGGAAGGGCCAGCCTGGGGCATCACTCATGGGTCCTGTAAAGACTCGGTGTATTAGGGAGTCATTGGTGATTCGTAGCCAAGGTAACACATGCAAAATACCAAGTCACTGCCAACTGTTTGCCTCGCAGGGAGAAGCTCGGATTCAGAATTAGCTCAGCTCTGCTGAAATCAGCAAAGCTGATTCACACCAGCTGAGGATCTGGTCCATTCTTTACAAACCACTGGGCCTCCCCTCAAGAGGCAATATATGTCAAAAGCATCTGACATGTACCAGCTATAGAGACTGAGCTGTAGTATTCTCTCTCCAAAGATCAGGCACATGCTCCTTGAACCCTTGTAGACACCAGGAGCCAGAATCGCAGTCTCACCAGAATCAACCCTTCAGTGACACTAATGCAGGGGTGGGCAAACTACAGCCCATGGGCCACTTCCAGCCCATCCGACATTTATACCCGGCCCTTGAGCTCCTGCCAGGGAGCAGGGGCTTTCCCTGCTCCACCTGTCTGGCACTCCCACTGGGGAGCAGCGTCAGGGGCTTGCCCCACTCCGCCTGCCCAGTGCTCCATAGCCCTTGACTCACAATTCCCTTGATGAGCACCATATTAGGGCATGCAGAGCCACACTGCACCGGTGTGACTTCACCGTGCTATTTCCGGGATTGGAACCCCACCCCCACGGAGCAGCATGCCCCAACTTCAAGAGCCTTGAAACCGCCCAGGACTGCACCCATCCCAGCTAGGGTGCCTCTGCCCGTGGCGGTGCCTGGTATGGATGCCTTGGTATCACTGCCAGCAGGGATCCTAGGAGTTCCTGGTACTGCCCCTGTAGACCCCTCCCCCTGCCCCACAACCGAAATGTCCCCCATCCCCCTACCTTGGTAACATTCCTTATAGAGCCCCCCCCATGCTACACTCCATACAGCCCCCTCCCCCAACCAGGCATTCATGGTCCGTCATACAATTTCCATACCCAGATGTGGCCCTCAGGCCAAAAAGTTTGCCCACTCCTGCACTAAAGGAATTATGCAGAGGTCAGAATCTAGCTTGACACTGCCATACAGCTGATCTTTCCTTTTTCCATCTTGGCTTTTCTGGACCTACATAATTGTGGGACTCGAATACATTGCTGCCCCTTTGGCATAAATGATTCGCCAAAATTCAGGCCTTGCAGGGCTGTTTCTGTTAGGATGAAAAATCGGTGCTAGGAGACAGGTCTGTTCTCTGTGTCACCTTGTTTATTTGCAAAAAAGAGACACAAAGCTCTGTTTCCCCAAACACTGTAGAAAAAAACAGCAGCAGAGTTTCCTTGCTCAGAAATCCCCATGTCTGCCACTCCAGCAAGTTCTGTCCCCAAGAAGCCCGGCTTCCTTCCAGAATCACACTCCTAATCCTTCTTTGGCTTTCTGCCTCCAATAGGCTCAGCCTGCAGCTGATAATCTAGCCCCTGCACTTGCAACCAGGGTAACCACTCCATCCATACGGCTTTGCTCTGACTTGCTACGTGGCCTAGTGCCTCAGGCAGCAGCCCCACTGTCCCCAGCTGGTTCTGCTACATAAAGGGTCTTGGTTGCTCCATCTCTTGAGGATACTTGGGACATCTATTGGCTTTAATGAGGTCTGCAATTGCCTTTGGATCCAAGTTTCACCTCATGGCAGCCAGTAGCACCTTTCACCTTGCACTTAATAGAAGAGCACCCTCTTAAGCAGTGCTCAAGATTCACTGATCCACTTGACGTGGAAAGAATCAAAAAGATGAAGAATCGTAACAGAAATACACACCCAGCCCTCCATCAGATTTGAGCATGACTGGATATGGGAACTGAAATGTAATGCAGTGGTGGTGTTGTAAGGCAGATAGTTTACCTGCAACCAATGCAGATAGCTAGGCAGGTGCTACAGGTGTTTAATAGTTGCCATCAGAAGACTCCCTGAATAGAATTGAAACATCCTGAGAACTGCATGGAAAATGTTCGTTAAAATTATATCTGTCTCCAAAATGTTCCTCAGACTGATTTATTCAGGAATCTACATCTTTAATGTTCTATGGAGGCATCTGTACCATGGCATGGCCATCACAGGGGATCAGACCTGTAGCACCAAACACTAGATACTCTGCCACTTGTGCTAAAGGAACAGAAACTCTGCTAGTGACCCTGTCAGCCTCTCTGGAGTTTGCCACTAGAAGGAGACATAGTTACATTCTCTAAGAGACTGATTCAACAGCCAATGAAATTAACAAGACCCTTTCTATGGATTTGGATGTGTGCCGGATCAGGCACAAGCCAGGGTGTTAAAACTTACCTGCAGAATGTAAAACCTGCTTTAACTCACCATGTGCTTTTGCTTCTTTAGCTGATGTGATAAAAAACAAGGAGGAACAGTGAATATTTGGCTACATTTGGGCCATAAAATGCTCCACAAATATCGCCTCTACCCTCAGATGATTTATTCCCATCTGATATCAGAGTGACCAGATCTGTGCAAGAATTTTTGAGATGATATCCATATTCTTCTGTGCAGGAGCTTAGATAGCCCTCATGACCATAGTAACTATCCACCTCATAGTCAATAGCAGTCTAGCTTAACACTACTCCCAAGGGGCAGGGAGCACTGGTTTCCCCAAGTAATGGTAAACTGAGGGGGTAGCTAAAGGGATTCACCAAAAGTTGCACAACAGCCAACTTGGGAAAAGAACCAAAGACTCCAGAGTGCCTAGGTACCAGCCCCTCCTTCTTCATCCCCTCCAGCCTGTACCAATGGTAAAAGCTGCATTCTTGCCCTCATGCAACTCAAAGTCACTCCAGTACCTTTGTGTGTGTGTGTGTGTGCGTGCGTGTGCGCGCGCACACACGCACACACATACACACACACACACACACAAAGGTACTGTAGTGACTTTGAGTCATCAGCATCAGAGTTTCCTGCAGTCTCAAAGCACTGCCCAGTCTGTTCTTACCCAGCAGTGGAACTTCAGTAACTTGTAACCCAATGGGACAGCACAGTTCCATATTTCTTTTAATGCCCTTTCATCAGAGGTCGACCCACCTCTGACACGTCTATTTTGTGGGCCTGCTCTGCACCCCTTTGCCACCCAGCCTACTTAATCCTTGCCCATATGTGCAGCGTTGACAAAATAGTCTCACTGCATGTCTGGCATTCAGCTTCTACCCATGCTGCTGTGCTGGAGGGGCAGGGGATGCATGGCCATGATCTATGCCGTGCCCTGCAAAGACACAAAGCAAGGCAGAGGAGAGAAGGAGAAAGAAATGGGGCCTTCCAGGAGACATGAACAAAGAGGAGCTGGTCCCCAGAGCTGAGAGAAGGATAGCTATGAAGATATATTGGGAGACATGGGGGCTGGGCTGGGTGTTTCTGTGAGCATCAGAACGAGAAATATGCTCAAAATCCATGTACAGCAACACCTTTCATGCATGTGCTGGGTTTGTGTTCCCCATGGAGGAGCTCTGTGTGAGTGCCCCATCTGGGGGTGCTGGGTGAGCTACGTCTGTCTCATACATGTGCCCTGTCTGCCTTCAGTGTTTGTGCCATGTGTGTTGCATTTGCCATGGCAGCAACACACACTGTCTGCTGTGTGTGATGTGTCTGCTGAGTGCATGGTGGAGGTGTCACATCTGCAGGGGGTGCCGAATGCTCTGCTGTATTCATGCATCAGCCATGAGCCAGGTATGTAGTCCTTATGGTCTGCAATGTGTGTGGCAAGTCTGTTGCATGTGCCAGGTTTCTGCTACATGTGGGTAACGTGTGCATCATGTTTACTGTTTGCACACATGATGCATACCATTCCCAATGCGCTGATGTGACTACGTGCATTGTCTGCTCTATGTGCCTCGTTTGTACCACGCATGCACATCTATTTGACTTGTACATACTGTGTGTGTTACTTGTGTACATGCTCTCTACCTGCCACATGGGCCTCATGTCAATTGCAGGTGCTGTGCGGGCTTCCCTTTATATATCCCATGCCCACCCCATGTATTTGTTTCATGTGTGTCATGCATGTACCTTCTGTGCTGCTCCTGCCATGAGTGCTGCTTGCTTGCTCTTTGTCTAATGTATGTTACATGTCCACCCTCCATCCGTGTCAGGTCTTCCATGTGCCAGGAGGGTAGCGAGTACCCTGTGCTGGATCCATTGAGTGTGCTCCAGGTATGCTGTGTACCCCCATGAGCCTGCTGTCTGCACTGGTAGTTCACTCTCACCTGCAGCTTTATAGCATCATTCTCTAAACCTGGGCCTGGCCCCTACCATGTTGATGCCAAGAGCTCTCTGGAAATCTATGCAGCCAGCGGAAAGACAGGGCCATGGATTCTCTCTCACACATTCATCCTTTGCCCTAGGAGACGGGCTGACCTGAGACAAGTTAGGCAATTCCATTCAGGGCAGGGGCATGGCTGGGACTCTCTGGGAACTATTCAGTGCCAGGTTCTGGGGGAAGGATGCCAGTATGCTCAGATAAGCGCTCGCCATGGTAGAGTTAACTGGGGGGGGGGGAACACCTGGGGAAGGGAGAGAAGGATGAAGGTGAGGGAAGGGGCCAGACCAACGGGGCTACTGCAACTGTCTAGCCATTGCCTGGGCCTGCAAAGGTGCCCTGCTGCTCCAAGGGCATGAGCCTGCACTCTGTCTCCAGCATGCCTTGTTTGAAAGAATAACCCTCCCTCCATCCTGGGCGCCGATAAAAGAGGAAGCTCTGCAGGCAGCACTCAGCTGTGGCAAGCTGCCGACTTCCATTTCTTTTTACTACTGACTTTGTCTCTCTCTCGCCCCTTCCTCCCATTCTGGGGACTTTATGGGCTGAGATGCCAGAAAGCGGGGGCTGGCACCAACCAGAAATCCCAGGAAATTCCCGGGGTTCTCTCTGGAACCAGGACAACTCACACAAACGCCAGCAGCATCCAACACAATTCGAATAGAGATACTGAAGCCTTGCTACACACCAGATACACACTGCCTGTCACTGCCATGAGAAGGCACTGTCACCCCACCACACCCCTGATACACACTGCCTGTCACTGCCATGAGGAGGTGCTGTCATCCCACCACACACCAGACACACACTGCCTGTCACTGCCATGAAGAGGCGCTGTCACCCCACCAGACACCAGATACACACTGCCTGTGGCTGCCATGAGGAGGCGCTGTCACTCCACCATACCCCAGATACACACTGCCTGTCACTGCCATGAGGAGGCACTGTCACCCTACCAGATACACACTGCCTGTCATAGCCATGAAAAGACGCTGTCACCCCACCACACACTAGATTCACACTGCCTGTCTCTGCCAGGGGGTGGCTCCGTCACCCCACTACACACCCAAATACACTGCCCATCGCTGCCAGGGAAAGGCGTTGTCACCCCACCACACACCCGATAGACACTGCCCATCGCTGCCATGGGAAGGCACTGTCACCGCACTATACACCCGATACACACTGCCTGTTGCTGCCATGGGGAGATGCCATCAGCCCACCACATACACTTCCTGTCACTGCCATGGGGTGGCGCTGTCACCCCACCACATACCTGATATACACTGCCCATCGCTGCTAGGGGGAGGTGCTATCACCCCACCACACACCAGATACACACCGCCAACCACTGCCATGGGGAGGTGCTATCACGCCATAACCCTAGTTTAGGCAGTTGCAGTTCCATAGACCCAGTTATACCAGGTCTGAAGTGCGTCCTAAGACTGGAAGGAAGTTATGGACTTCCCTTACTAAGCTGTCATGCTAGCTCTGCTACAGAGTCTTAGGCGAATGTAGGTGATTTCATTTCTTTGAAACCCCAATTTTCAATGGAAAAAATCCCAATGGAAAAATTTTAACAAGCCGTTGCGCAAACTCCGGTTCCCACGAACACCCAGGAACCTCTGCAAGGAACAGCTGCTCCCCAAACATTTACACAAACCTCCTTTGCCCAGTTGTCAATTTTTCCAGCAATCATGTTTGTGCTTTGTTCTGTGCAGTGCCTTATGCATGGAAGGAGTGTCCCCTAAAAAATTCAGCACAGTGTCCTTCAGCACCCTCTCTAAAATTCACCTCTGCCATGATGCCCACAGACTATTCAATGATGCTCCGCCCGCCAGTTTGTGGTGCCTTCTAGAACTGGTTGAGAATTATTCAATGAAATGTTTTGGAATCAGAAAATGCCAGTTTGTCAAAACTGAAATTTTTCACAGGAGTCAGTTTCAATTAATTTCCTGTTTCAAAATAATTGTGGAGAAAAAGTTTCAAAAATCAAAGCAAAGTTCTGGTTTTGGTTTGAAATGATTTGTTGTTTCAAAATTCAACCTAATTTATAGTAAAAAAAAAATAATCTAAACAATTGTAAAAGGTCCAAAATCAGCCCAAAACAGTTTGAAAGTATCAAAAGGAAACATTTCTATTAACCAGATTTTATTTTCCAGGATGATAAAAATGTTTCAACTATTCAGCTCAATTAGAGAAGGGAAAATTTTTCAAAATCTCAAATATTTTCCTAACACAGCTAATCCATTTCTCACCCTGCTCTATCCCCCTCATGTTTCTCCTCTCTTAATTAGATTGTAAACTCTTTGGGATAGAGACCATCAGTTTGTTATATGTTTGTACAGCTCCTAGCACAATTGGCTTGGGTTCTCCTAAGTGCTACTGTAATAAATAATAATAATAAACAAACATTTCTCTAACATCTGCCACTCAAGGACTTCAAAGCATTTGTAAACATGAAGCAGTAGCACTGCTTAAGGGTAGGTAAGAACTATTGTTCCCATTGAACAGATAGGGAAACTGAAGCACAGAGCGGTTAACTGATTTGCTAGAGGTCATGAAGTAACTTAGTGGGTGGTAGATCCAGGAAGAGGACGCACTTCTCTAGACTCCCCTTCCGGTGCTTCAGCCCATCAGAAAGCCTTCCCGCACAGCAAAGCAAACAGAAATGAATCAATATTGGCTGCATTGGGTGAGAGGTGACTGATTTGTGCAGGCATTGCAGCAGGGCCGGTGTTGAAATGTCTGAATGATCACTCCCTTCTAGAGGCTTGAAGTGTGAAGGAGTATGATGTCAGGGCCAAAACCTTTCCTGGCAAGCGCAAGCAGGACCACCACTAACCCTCTGATGGGCTGGCAGAGCTACCACTTTGGGGACCCAAAGGCTTTCGGGTCAGGTTTGAGCTTGGAGAGCTTCCTCATGAAGACAAACACCAAAGCCATTAGCTCCAAGTCCCTTGTAGCCCCAGTCTGCCCTTGTCCTTGGGCATGAGTCCCTGGGGGGACCGTTCTGTCACGCACTCACATGGTCCTGAGAAATCACATTTTGAATTTGCATATGTATTCATCCAGTCAGGACACAGAAATATTAGCTTGTGACTTCTCTGACCAATCCCAGCTAACCAACACAACTCGGTGGAGAACTTGCAGCATGGACTGAGCTTGGCGGACCTGGCACTAGCCTAGAATCAAGTTCTTTTCCTGGCTCTGCCACTGATCTGCTGGGTGATCATGGGCAAGTCACTTTGCCTTTCTTTTGCTTCTCACATGTCAGCTATTTAGATTGTGAGCTCTTTGGAGGCAGGGACTGTCTCTTACCATGTGGCTACACAGACCCCTGCACAATGGGGTCCAGATGTCAATTGAGGCCTCTAGGTGCTACCATTAAATACAAACAACAATAATACCAAAGCGTGAATAGCTGCTAGTGAGTACCTGACACTCACAGAGAACACTTTGAGCTCAGTTGATGGAGTAAATAAAATCCAACCTCACTGAATAATTCCAAAGTAACAAACACCTTTGAGGAACTTACAATCTGCCTACAGACATTCCCTGAGAGGAGCCAGAGGCTGAATTTGATCTGATCAATTATTAGTTGCAAATTATTGACTCCCCTCTAATTACCTTCCCAAATCAGGAGCTGCTACAGTCCCACCTAGGTCCCACCAGCACACACATGTGCATGCATTTTATGTTCCTGTATGATATGATACACACGTGTTTTATGACATAAATGTGTTTAATTTATGACACATGCACATATTACATCAAGTTTCTGTATTATGACATATGTACATATATTTTCTGACATATTGCATGAATCCTATATTTGTGCATGTGCTTTACAGTACACACAATTATGTATATTTGTCTGCACATATACACCTGCACATATTCTATGACATACATATGCATGTATTCTACAACACCCATATGTATGGATTTTATGACAAAAATGTTCATGTATATTTTGGCACACTCCTGCATGTATTCTATGACAAAGACATGCATGTATTCTAGGATACACATGTTCCTGTTGTTATGACACAGGTATGCATGTATTCTAGGACACATACATGTTCCTGTAGTCTATAACACATATGCATGTATTTTTATATCCATGTGCACTTATCTATTTTGATGTTTGCTACTGAATTGGCCTCTTTCCTTTGCGGGGTTACCAGTGAATAGATGAGTAGCGAAACAGGATGGCAGATCACACCAGGAAACCAAACATATTGGTATCTGTGTTTGTGTTTCGTCTTCATGGGCCTCGTTTTGCCTCAAGGGGCCACTTGTGGGGCTGAAATACTGCAAGATCTGATCTCCTCTTGGTATTTCTACCAGCCAGGCAGTGAAATACCCTGAGCAGAACAGCTCTCACATTATTTCAGCTCCACAGAGTGCTCCCTAAGGCATACATGAAAACACACTCAGCTACAAAGACACACAATAACTTGTGACACAGATGCAAATAACAGACCCCACATAGGGAATGATCCTACAGCCCTTATGTACAGGACCAACCCTGATCAGCAGCCTGATTCTGCCACCCAGTATCACATCAGGCAGCATTTTAACACACAAGCAATGGGAACTGCTTTGGGCAGAAAGGTGCTAACCAAACTGAGTGAGGCTGGGAGAACTGAGCAGGGTCTAGGCAGGTTGCAGTAGCTGGACTGCTTTTCTGAGGAAGGGTTTGCACATCTAGGCCTTCGTAGCACACAAATGATGGATAAATATCAAACTCATCCATTCCCGGAGGTGTAAAAGAAAGAGAGAGATTCTGTTCTCATTTACAACAGTGCTACCCTAGAGCAGTGGTTTTCAACCTGTGGGCTGTGGATGCCAGGGGTCCAGAGACTAGATCTAAGATTTACAGAAGGGCCCGCACCTCCATTTGAAATATTTTAGGGGTCTGCAAATGAAAAAAGATTGAAAACCACTGCCCTAGAGCAATTCCATTGCTTTCAATGAAGTCATGCCAGACTGAAGCTGGTATAATGGATAGCAGAATTTGGCCCATACATTGAGTCCAGCTGCTACAGATCCTGTTCAAATTTACATTCTCAGCTGGTGTAAACTGGCATAGCTCAATTGACTTCACTGGTGCTACACTGGTGCGTGCTAGCTGAGAATCTGGCCCTCTGATCCTTTTCCTTGAGCCGTGCATTTGTTTCATATGGGTCATATGGCTTCCAGTGTCAGGTTATTCATAGCCGGCTTGCAGGAGGAGAGAATGCCTAATGCTCTGTCCATGTGCAGGTGATCTCCCATACACCTAGCGCTGTCATTTAATTAGTTTAATATGTGGAACAGTGGTATCTACCACCCTCAGTGCCTTTCAGCTGCATGAACTATAGACATCATCATAATGCACGCAGAAGCTAGCCAAGTCCCATCAAACGCAACTGGCAGCAAAACTCCCTGCCCCAATGACAATGGCACCATCGTGCACTCCCTCCCCCAAAGCTAGAGTGAACATACAAGGCTTGGAGCCTGTCCTCAAGGTGAAGGACTTAGTCTAGATCAGAGGTAGGCAAACTTTCAGAAGTGGTGTACCGAGTCTTCATTTAGTCACTCTAATTTAAAGTTTTGTGTGCCAGTAATACATTTTAACGTTTCTATAACTCTATAAGAAATAACTAAACGTTTGTTGTATGTAAAGTAAATAAGGTTTTTAAAATGTATAAGAAGCTTCATTTAAATTAAATTAAAATGCAGAACCCCCCTGGACTGGAGGCCAGCAGTGTGAGTGCCACTGAAAATAAGCTCATGCCATAGGCTGCGTACCCCTGGTGTAGATTGTTCCAAGGGCGGGTTAAGTTCCCAAACCAGGAGCCTTTCACAGAGAATATTCTACTGCCAGCGCTCTCTCTTAAATCCAGAGTGAGCCAGCCCCAGCAGCTTTATGAGAGCTGGAGGGAAATCTAGTCTTTATTTTCTGTAGGAAAAAATGCATAGAAAGCAAAAATATTTCATTTTCACCTAATTTTTTCATGGACTTTATATTAAAAAAAACACAAAAAGTTTTGAGTTTTGTTTGTCAAAACCTGAACATTCTGTGTATTCTATGAAAATCAGAACTTTTGACAAAAACAAAACTTTTCCCATGACAAGTTTCTTTTTCATCAAAACATTGGGTCAAAAAACTAACGCCAGTGTAAAATTTGCAACCAGGTCTAGCCATTGCTGACCATAATACAACATGCAGGCCAGAGGCTCTCCGCTAGGCAGGCCACAAGCCATTTTGGGTTTCCTAAATCAAATCTAGCTCCTTAAGCGCCATCCAGGCAGGCATCCAGTGCAAATCTCAGAGCACCGGTGTCATGTGCTCTGCCCAGGACACAGACACATCACTTAACTGATATGTTGTGAACCAGCTAGTTGCCAGATTGTCTGATGATGTCACCCCATGTAGAGCATACAGCTACTTTCAAAAATTTCCAGCAAAACAGTTTTCTGCCAAAAGTGCCATTTTGCTGAAACTAAAGGTTTTTTTGCTAAAATTACTGTAGAAAAAATATTTTTGAAAAATGCATTACATAAAATTTTGTTTACGAAAACTGGAAATTGCATTTCAAAATGTGATTGTTGGTTCAAAATTTTCAAAAATTTTTTTTATCTTTTTCTTTTATTATTTCATGACATGTCTGTAATAGTAATGAATAACATGGCATATCACGTCAAGTCATGTCAACTTGTCATATTATGCATTACTAATACAGACAAGTCGCCACGCAATATGATATAATGTATCATTATGTACTACTACTGAAAGGGTATTTTATTTTAAAAATCATTAAGGGCAGCTGCTACTTAGCACTGATTGAAGCATTTTATCTTATTTTCAAATAAAAGTATCTCCTATTACTGTTTTGATTAAATGGTTTGACACATTGTCCAAGACAAGAAGATTAGCGCTCTGGGTCCTAATTAGAGGAGACTCTATTTTGAATATCCTAGAAAAAGGATTCCACAAACAGGAGTAGCTGTAGCCATGTCGGTCCCAGGATATTAGAAAGACAAAGTGGGTAAGGTAGTATTTTGTATTGGACCAATTTCTGTTGGTGAGAGAAACCAGCTTTCAAACTTACACAGGGCTCTTCTTGAAGAAACATTCCCCCTAAATTGGACTTTCATTGTGAGGGATTAGACAACAACAGAATAGAGTAGCTAGAGCAGCCTAGAACTCTCAAGCCCAGAGTAGAGCAGCCTAGAACGCTATAGTTTAGAGTAGAGCAGCCCAGAATGCTATAGCCTAGTCTAGATCTACACCCTACAGCAGAACATCCTACAACGCTATAACCTAGGGTATCTATCCACCCTATAGCAGAGCTGTACAGAACACTGTTACCTTTATGCTCCTGCTTAAATAGTCAACAAAGTAACATAGAAATGCCATTAAATGCTGTGATATTGATACCAGGCTGGGCACTCTCTCCCCTCCTCTCGGCTCTCTCTTTCTTCTCCCTTTTTCTCTCTTGATCACTCTCCCTTCTTTTTCTTCCCAACCCTTTTCACCCCAGTCCCCCTGTCCCTGGGAATAAAATGTTGACCCGTCTCCAGGCCTATATGTCCACAGATCATTGCCCCATTGCTCCTGGGCCCTATCCAGCCCCCAAGTCACCATGGTTCTACTGCAAGGGGAAGGGAGGGAAATCAGTTCCTTCCAAGGCCTGGCTTGTCCTTTCTGTCTTATCCATAGCTCTAGGCTCCAGTTGTTCAATATGGAACCATCCTAAACCTGCCCTTCCTGTGACACAAGAGGCAGCCCCTAGTTGGATCCAACCCTTCCCCACCACTCTACGCACAAACGGCATTTCATCAGAAACAAAGAGATGAATTAATCTGTTCAGGCTGCAAATAAAGGAACCAATGGAAAAAAGAGTGAGAGAGAGAGAAATTATATTTTTCTCCTCCAGCAAAAGGGGCATGTTGGGGTGGCGGGCTTGGGGGGAGGGGAAGGAAGGTTGCTTTATTTTATTGATTTTAAAAAAACCACACACATACACACATATCCCAGAGGCGCCAAAAAGCACAGGGCAATGATTAATGTCCCCTCAGAAAAAGAAATTATATAGAATAAATTAAACTACTGTGGCAGCAAATTGAAAAATAAGGATGTAAATGAGGTTTGAATACTTAATATCTGAGAAGGAGAAGCTAGTCCAGGGCATGGTGAGAATGATGAGAAATTGTCACAGACCCTAGGTATTAACTCCAGGGGGAGACATTCGCTTGCCCAGTCCAGGAAACTCCTCCAGCAGCACCAGGCAGCATGCCAATAGCTAAAACCCATTAAGGAACAGGGCATAGATCAGACACTAGGGAGGAGCCAGCTGCCCCGCAGGCCTGATTCTGCTTCATATCCCTGTAATGCTACTGAGGGCAGTGGGGTTCCTAGCACGCCAGTGAGAGACCCGAATCAGGCCCAGGCATTTGAGATGGGAGTCCAGCCACAGTGGGAAAATTCCAGCCCATGCTCAAGGTGCTCTGGGCTAAAATTGGGAAGGAATTAACAGGAGGGGGCTGAGGTGCAGGAGCATACTCCAGCCCAGTCCAGACATGCCAAACCCACAAAAAAAGATTGCAGAAATTGGGCTTATTTTTGGCTTAATTGGCTTGTGAGTTGCTTGTTGGCTAGTTTTTGGCTTGTAGCTTGTTGTAGCTTGTTGCTTCTCTTTTTTGATCGGCTCCCGGTAAGCAGGGGCAAGGGCGGGACAAGCAGGGGCAAGGGGGGGAGAGAGTCGGGTTGCACAGTGGGCCCACCACAATCCCAGACTGCACGCCAGGGGGATCTAGGCACACAGAGTGTTGGGGTTCTTAGGGACTGGCTTGTTTTGGCCTTGTTTTGAAATGGGATTAGCTTGAATTTGGGCTTATTGTGAAAGTCAGGGTGTTTATTTACCACGTGAAAGTTGGCAACTGTGCCCCAGTCCTACAAATGTATGCGAGTGTGGGGACCTAGCCACACTGAGCCCATGGGGCCTTGCATGTGTGCCTGGGGCTCACTGGAGGAGTGGGGGCTACCTGGGTGGGACTCCACTTTGGACATAGCTCCATCAGAAACGGATGCTAGTGGTAGCAGCCACTGTACTGCACCAGCAGGTTGCATGTTTGGGTGCATAATTTTGTCTCTTGGCATCTGCTCCAGTGTATCTGGGTTGCACAGCTCTAGGTGCTGCTCTGATCAACAGCCTGGTGTTAGGCAGCAAGGAATGTCTTTCCCCAGGGATCTATTAGGAGGAACTTTGCTTCCATCCATCACCTACACCAAGGCAGGCGTCTCATGATCCAAACTTGTTCCAGACACAGGCTAACTCAGCTTACTCCAGGAATGGCCAACCAGTGTGGACGGAGCATAGCTGAGTGTAAATTACAGCTATACTGGGGGCCAGGTCCTTGGCTGGTGCAAATCGGGCTAGATCCATTGACTTTATGGCTACATCGATCTATATCAGAGGTTGGATCTGGCCCTAAGTAGGGAAACCATGCAGTACCAATGTCACTGGAAGCCATCAACACGTTAACTGGCAGATACTGCCCCAAGCTAAGAGTTGTTTAGAAGAAGGAACCCTGGGCCATAAACCCAGCTGGTGTATATCAATGTAGCTCCACTGACCCACCCAGCTGAGTCATTTGTCAATAATCCCCATGAAGGAAGCAGCTTGTCTACTATGTAGGGAGCTGGACTGAGGAGCCAGCTGCAGTGCATTACAACACCTTTACTGAACCTGTTAACTTAGGAACAATGCTGAATATCCCTATATGCTAGTAGGTGGCGCACTCTCTATTAAGTAACTATGGGTGTTTGTACTGGTATCTATCCACAGATCTGGCATGGGTCTGGGAGTGAGACCTTGGGTTTGGTCCCAGCTCACTGAGTGAATCTCCGCAGCGCCTTGGGCCAGTCACTTCGCTGCTCTCTCCTCCATGCTGAGAAGGGAACCAATCTACTGATCTTCCTTTGTAAGGTGCTTAAAGATCTACGGCTAGACAGCACTAGGGAGGTGCTAAATAGTATTAGTATTTATCAGCACCTTGTTACTGGCTGGCAAGGATTAGCCTGAATGGGGAGGTAAGCGGAACTGTATTGCTTCTATTATTCAGTGCCACATACAGCCAATGCTCAGTTTGTTTGCCATGGTGTAAGGCGCAGATGAGAGATCCTGACTGGGGGTAAAAAAAGAAAAAGACCCAGCAAAAGACTCCATTGCAACTCAAGCAGCAGCTTTCCTTCCAACAGGGCTCAGGAACAAGGCTCCACTGGGGAGCTCAGAGAGCAAGAGTTGTTGAACCTGAGGACAACAAAGAGCCAGTGTGGTGGCCGGGTTGGACCAGGGCCATGTTTCTGTTCCCTGGGATGCTGATGGGAGGAGCGGTGGGGTGTGAAGGAGGAGAACCCCAGGAACCAGGGAGAGAAGAAATGAGAAGAGATTGAAATGAGAGAAGCCAAGCTGGTTAAAGCTCTGTGACCCCATTATTTGTACTACAGGAGCAGCACAGAGCTCTCATCAGGCCCAGGCCCCCTTGGTACTAGGTGCTGTACAAACACAGAACAAGACCCTGGTCCCTATTCCCAAGAGCTTGACACTGATTAACACCAAATGAAGATCCAGCTCCTTGCGGAGCTTACCCAACCAACGAGGCAGAAAAAGGGGTCAATCACTGCCCAAAGAGGGCTCGTGGGGTTTGATTGAGGGGAGAAATTGAGAAAAGCTCCTTCCCCTGACCTTTTAGCTTCTTAACCTCAGGCACGGCCATTAACCTGACCTGGACTAGATGGGCTGAATATTCCCCAAATTGCCAGAGAGCTGCTAGTTCCAGCTTGTTTTCTTTCCATCTGGCCAGGGTGGAGGAGAGGCTCTCCTCAGCTCACAGCTCAGCTGCTCTCTCTCTTCTCCATCTCCCATCCCTTCAGTCTCTCTCCCCCGTCCACTCTCCGCCTGACTCGGTCTGCGTGTGTCCCTCGCTCTCCCCTTCTGTCGGTTTTGTTCATATATATTTAGTATTTATTTACAAGCTTGATTTTTTTCCCCTGGGAGTGAAGCCAGGCATGCCCAGAAATCCTTAAGATGCTATAAAGCCGCTGAGGTATAAAATGGAAAGTGCTTAGCCTGCCTGTACAGAAATATCTCACTGCGCCGCACTGGAAGCCACCGAAGCTAGGCACTGTAAATCTCATAGAGTTTAGCTTGTTTGTTTACGGCATGACGAGGAACTAAAGAGGAAGAGAGACGCTCTCGACTCCCCATCAGGCCCCTGCACACAGTCCCCTTGCCCCAGCCCATTTACTGGGCCTCGCACACACAGCATGGTGCAGACTCCCAGGAGGCACAAGGCCAGCGGGCTTTGCTCCTCAGCCCATTCGTGTACAATGGCGTCGGCCACCGGTGTCTGTGATGCGCTGCTCCTCTGGTCCCCCTGCCCCAACAGTGCACAGCAAGGCAGGGCCGCCCGGGCGGGGGGGAGTGGGGCACTTTGCCCCGGGCCCCACAGGGACCCCCATGAGAGTTTTTTGAGGCCCCTGGAGCAGGGTCCTTCACTTGCTCCGGGGACCCCAGAAAACTCTCGTGGGGCCCAGGCCCCTGGAGCTTCTTCCGCTCCGGGGCTTCGGCGGCAATTCGGTGGCGGGGACCCCCACCGCCAAAGACCCCAGGCCCCCTGAATCCTCTGGGCGGCCCTGCAGCAAGGCAGGTTCTAGTAGCCCCGGGGCAGGCCTCAGAAGGGCTGAAAGGATCACCTGTCTTTGGGACTGAGGGAAATGTCCTCTTCTTTCTAGGGTTAGCAGAGGGTCCCCTCTTATCCTTGTCCCTCAGAGTCGGCTCAGGGAACGCTCCTTCTTGGGTCGCCACCTTTCTGATAGATGGTAACCAGACCCCCGAGGCCCCAACCCCTTCTCCACCTCTTCCCCAAAAGCCCCGCCCCCTTTTCCTCTTCTCCCTGAGCCCCCACTCCCTTCTTCACTTCTTTGATCTCGCAGATTAAAAAAAATGGACTTCAGGGCTTGTCAAATGGCTTCCAAACACACAAGCCGAAACCTAGACTGTCCGGGTGAAAACCAGGCAGAGGCAACACCTAGCTCTGTGGCATCAGCCGCCTTCTGGGCAGACACGGGCTTACCAGAAATAACAGGCCAAGGCACCCCTGGACTTTAAGGAAGTCTCATCGGTGGTTTTAAACTACTCTGTAATTGGGCCCCACCCAGATCCAAACTCCTGGTGGTTGGATCTTCAAGGCCTGGTTCTGAATTCAAACTTGGCTCGTCTTGACAGTGGGCCTGCCCCAGCCCCCGGGATGCAGCTCCTACTCCTGCATTCTGGTAGAGCTCCAGTTCAGACCTGATCAGAACCTTCCATGTGGGCCCAGCTGTGCTTCAGAAAGCACCTCTGGTTCACTGTCGTTGCTGCAAATCACTGGGATCCATGAGCCAGTTCTTGTGCCTCCATCTACTGGCTGAGAGACTGGAAAACTGAGTATGATCCAGACTCCTTTATCTTAGGGTAGGTGTTGCACAGGCGGCTGAGGGAATTAGGCTCCCAGATGCCACTGATATCCAATGGTGCCTAACTCTCTTAAGTCCCTCTCAAAATCCCTGTCTGATTTCCTGAGAATTCCCTTGTTGGACTCTGGCCTGTCATGGTTCATGGAGCAAGCAGGGAGGTGGAAAAGCATAGGACCATCACCTCTGCCAGATCATTGCCCCCCTCACAGCTGATGCTCTGCCTCAGACATGGCCAACACCTGCGGGCTTCAGAAGAAAAAGAAAGAGGTAGTAACTCAAATAGGATCCCAGGATTAGGCCTCAGAGACAATTCTAGGCCACATGCTCCTTCCACAGCTGCAGCCCTGAGAGCTGGAAACACCATGCTTCTCCTCATGGCCTGCTGCTCCTGGGTAGCTCTGCTGGCTCCCATGGAAGGGGAACCCCCTTGGAATGGGGGATGCTACTTACACGGCAAAGCAGGGATAAGGATGTACGAACAGCCATACTGGGTCAGACCCATGGCCCATCTAGTTCAGTGTCCTGTCTTCAAACAGTGGCCAATGTCATGTGCTTTGGAGGGAGTGAATAGAACAGGGCAAATATCTAGTGATCTATCCCTTGTCTTCCACTCCCAGATTCTGACAAACAGAGGCTAGGGACACCCACAGCCTGGGGCTGCATCCCTGACCATCCTGGCTAATAGCCATTAATAGACCTTCCTCCAGGAACTTCTCTCAATCTTTTTTGAACCCAGTTATACTCTTTTCAATCTCCGTCACCTCCACCACTACAGCTTCTTTAGAGTGGGCTGGAGCCCATGTGCTGGGGAGGTTGATGGGACTCAGTGGGCTAGCAGTGTCCTCCCTCTGCATGGAAGGAGTGGGAGCCTAGTCGAGATTGGAGGATGTTCCTCCCACCATGCTGGAGCAAAGGATGATGCAGAGCTGGTGGCATCCTCTGCTACATATAGAGCCTTAGAGAGTCAAAGATTCCCAGGCCACTGGGATCACCCTGTCTGACCTCCTGTGTAACACAGGCCAGCAACTGCTTCATAGTAATTCCTGTTGAATTAGACCATACACTTTAAAATGAAAAGAGGGTGGAGGACAGGGAGAATCACATGCGAGAAAGATGGTTGTCTCCTGTTAGAATCAGCCAGGGGAAGGAGCCAGGGCAAGGTGGGGTGTGGGCTCTCCACTGCCATCGCCATAGAGAAAATGCTAGATACAGAGTCTCTGCCAGGGGCATCTAGTGCGGGTAACACCATCAATGAAGTCTGGGGGGCTGGGCCCTGGGGCAAGCTCTGAGGGCTTGTCTCATGGCTTCCCCATGACTGTAGAAGCAGGCATGTGAGGTGCCCACAAGGCACCAGGGCAACTGTGCAGTGATGGGCAAAGGAGCAAAAATACTTTCTGACCTCCGTGGCAATCAGCTGATGGCCTGAAGCATGGGAGCAGGAGGGACAGTAGACTAAAACAACAGGGAGAATCATTTCCTAAAAGCATCAGGAGGCTCCTCCCCTGATCTCCAGCAGGAAAAATAACCCTGAGCTCCTGCCACATCCCCATCCCCCAAACCAGAATGTCTTAGGGAGACCTTCCCCAGGACATGGCAGGACATTCTGCTTCCGATTGTAGCCAGCAGCCTGAACAGTTCTTTTAGGTGCCTGCTGGGAGAAGAATGGGGGGGATATGGCATTTGTTGCTGTTCTCTGACCTGCTCATGGAGGATTGACTGCCAGGATTTCTCTGTTTGCTAGACACAGTGATTTCCATCCTGAGCAAAAGATGTAGCAGCAGCGAACCCTTACAGAGCACCTTCCCCGAGCCAGATAATTAACAAGATGGGTTTATGCTGCATGGAGATGGGAGGGGGAAAGGAAAATATAATTTTTCTGATGCAGAGATTATTTATATCACAGTAGCATCTGGAGACCCCAACCCAGCTCGGAGTCCCATGATGCAAGGCCAAATAAAAACACATAGTGAGACACATCCCTTCCCTACAGAGTTTACAGTCAAAAGGCAGAATAATTACCCCCAATTTACAGATGGTGAATTGAGGCCCAGAAAGGTGGAGTGGCTGGGCCAAGGTAAACCAGACATTTTGTAGCAGCACTGAGAATGGAACCCAGAGTTCCTGAAGTGCAGACAGTACCTTAGCCACAAGCCCAGCATTCCTCACTCACTGGGCCCGGCCACTTGGAAATAAAAGTGTTGGTGGCCATGAGGAGTTTTGCTGAACACCAGGCAGGCTGGAGAGGTGGTCACAGGTCTCTTTGCACCTGATGACCGGCCAGCAGGTGAAGTGGATTCAGGGGCAGCTCTATGTTTTTTGCCACCCCAAGCACGGCAGTCAGGCAGCCTTCGGCGGCAGTTCTGCAGGTGATCTGCTGGTCCCACGACATCGGCGTACCCACCTCCTAATTTCCGCCAAAGCCGTGGGACTGGTGGGCCTCCCACAGAAATGTGGCCGAAGGCTGCCTGACTGGCCGCCCCCCCCCCCCCCCCCCCCCACGACCGGCAGGCCGCCACCCCCCACACACACACCCGGGCTTGCCATCCCAGGCACGTGCTTGCTGCGCTGGTGCCTGGAGCTGCCCCTAAGTGGAATGAGATAAGAGGAATTTTTGGGTCCCACATACAGAGACATTAGAGGGTTTTGTAGGGGACATGCAGGAGAAGGTCCCAAGCAACAAACCAGGGATTCTGCTGCAACTCTACGTAACCAAAATGTCACCATGGAGCTTCCCCGGAGCCCCGGGCCAGGTCTCCTCTGCATAAATTGAGTCTGCTGCAGGCCCCTGTGGTTGGAACTGGACGGTGCAGCCCCTAGAGATGATAGCTCCAAACATGCAAGGCAGTCTGGAGGCTCATCTGGAGGAAGTATTGCATGCTGGGCGTAGTCCTCTCCACATTCTGTTCCACCCTGTGGCAGATGAAGTGACCACAGCCTACACTATAGAAATCCGTGGTGCACACACGGCCAAGTGTGGTTATTGGAGTCCATAACCCAGCTGATCAGATTCTTTCCTTAGAACAGGAGTATTCATGTGCTGTGAGGCCAATGCAGCTAGCACTGGCTAGGAAGACTATGGAAACTATTTCATTGCCATCACCAAAAACCCTAGGAAAGGTCATTCTTAGTCCCCAGCGGAGCAGGAGAATTCTCTAGTTATATGGATTGTTCAGATGTAACTATGCACTAAAGCACTGTAAGAAGACAGC
This sequence comes from Gopherus flavomarginatus, assembly GCF_025201925.1. Classification (NCBI taxonomy): domain Eukaryota; kingdom Metazoa; phylum Chordata; order Testudines; family Testudinidae; genus Gopherus; species Gopherus flavomarginatus. The sequence continues at coordinate 66,880,458 of NC_066622.1, read as the reverse complement.
ATTTATCTATTGCACCAACCAGTGTGTTTGCATTCCCTCCCTTACCCACATAGATCTAGGGAGATAGGTCCATTTATCCCTCTCTCCAGATATGTGAACAGGGAGCGAATAACTCACTATGAACAGTGGTGGATTCAAACCCTTCCGTTGCATGTTATTTTCAGAAGCCCTTTTAGGCTTGCAAGACAAGAGGGAAGGAAATGGGAGAAATACGTGAGAATCATCTATAGGGGGTGCCAGCTGGCCAGCAAAGCAGCCTTTAGGACAACACTGAGGTATGCAAGAGTGCGCCCTGCAGGAACATAGTTGTTCCACAGATCTAAGGTGGGTCAGATGTACTAACCGCTGACCCTTTTGCCAAAGGAAGCAGAGAGAATACAAACCTGAAGTCCAAGTTGTGAAGGCATCTTTGCACCTATGTACATTGGCAGGAATGGAGGCTTTTTCTAGGACCCGTGGAATTACAAAGGAAAGGCACCTTTTTGTCCTGACCCATGTGAGTATAAAGAAGGGCTCCCCAGCGTCTCTCGAGGGGAACCCAAGCCCAGCCACCAGGATAACACCCTCCCACACTGCACGGAGGGGTTATTGCCTTGGCATCTTTCCTTTTTTCTCATGACAACTTCCTGGCCTTCTCTTTCAGGGGGCAAGGAAGGTGCTGGCATGAGGAGCCGGGCCTGAGACAGCTGCAGTAAAAGGGATGCTGCAATCCTAAATGCCTTGTGCGCTCTACATATTGTGGGAAAAGCTGTTGCATTCATCAATGTCAGACCCAGAGTTTGAATAAATTTGAATGCACTCAAGCGTGCTGCCTGCAGTTTTTTATAATATCACTTTCCAGTTTGAATATTTCTCTGACTTCTTTCAAATTTCTTTTTATCCACCAGTTTTTCCTCCCTTGCCTCTCCCCATCCTCCCCCATCATTGTGCCCCATCCTCCCACATCCACAGCACAGGCACCCAGGTCGCAAGGCCGACTTGCGAGCTTCCTTGCAGCAGTGCCCAGCTGGGATCTTGGCATTGTGAGCTCTTTCCTGCTAAGCCAGTGAGCCCGCAAGACATGGGAATCGGATTCTGGTACGAGCAGAAACAAAGGCTCAGGTTCGCTGGTGGGCAGTAGGTACAGTGCGCCATGACTGACAGGAACTTAGAACCCACCTTCCATTCTGCCAGTCACATCAGCCAAGCATGGCGGGGCACCATCCTGTTGGGTTGAACAGAGTAGGGAGATGTGTTCATTAGCCAGTGTTACAATGGGTATTTTGGGAGTGGGGTCTAGTGGTTGGAGCTGGAAGGTAGGGGAGTGGATTCTGATCCCACAATGGCTTCCCATGGAATTATTCCTGATTTGCACCAGTATAAATGAGATCAGAATCAGGATTGCTTTCTATCCCTGGCTCCCCGTGCAGACTTGGGCCTCTGTTTCTCCCACCTGTAATCTGGGGGCGATACTGAGAAAAGAATTAAGCAGTGCTTTGAGATCCTTGAGCGAAAGGAGGTAGGAAGGCACAACACATTGTTAGTTACTGTATGCATCAAGCCATGAGAAAGAGCCATCGTTTGTAACCCATCTTTGGCCACCTCATTTTGGGGTTGTTTCCTTGTATTTTTGGTGGGCAAACAGAAAATAGCTTGAAATGATCACAAATGGAGGTGGCACCAGGCAGAAGCAATTACCTGCTCTAGCCCTTTGCCCAGGACTCTGGTATCCCAGGGAGAAAAGCGGGGGATGTGTGTGTTTGTGGGACAAGGAAGGGGAGGAAGGTGTCTGGGGCAGCAGGGAGTGAAGGGATCTGGCTGCTGGTATTGAGAATTCACTTCTCTCCCTTGTAGTGAAAACTCTATGATCTTGCGACTAACCACTTTCCCCTTTCACTGTTTTTGATTTATATCCCATTACTTCGCCTGTTTGTGCCTCGCAGACATGAATTTTTTCCCTGACATCTTCTATGCAGCAGCCACGTCAAATGCCTTTGATAAAATAATAGTGGTAAGACGTTTGCATGGCTGTTTTTATGTTTCCAGGGATATAGACATCAATTAAAACTCTTCATACAATCTGATCTGTCGTTATTAAAGGCATTAATACCGGCCCGCCCCTCAGATTAGGGGCTGCTCACCGGGCGATGTGGGAAAGCTGATAACATTGTCCGTACATGTCCCCTTTCCACTCAGCACCCCGAGGGACACTGCCCAGAACACGGCTGGCGTGGGCCATTTAAAGCCATCATCAGCAATGATTCCATGCTGCGCCAAACTGGTTCACAGGGGAGCAGACAAAAAGGGGTGCAGACAGCAGCAAAGCACAATAAAGCCGTATCAGTTGCAGTAGTGTGTCCTTAAGTAATAATAATAATAATAATAAATATTAGCTCTGCCACTAACCTGCTGTGTGTGACCTTGAAATAAATAGTAACAATAAAAAATAATAATAATGATTGTACTGCTGCTTATCTGCTGCGTGACCTTGAATAATAATAGTAAAGCATTACTGTTAGCGTTTAATATGTGCATTGTGGAAGCCATAGAGGGCCCGATTGAGATCAAGGCTTCATTGCGCTAGGTGCTGTATGTATGCATAATAAAAGTGTGCACAGTCCCCACTTCAAAGGGTTAACAATCTGAATAGACATGCCAGACAAGAAGTGTGTGTGTGTGGGGGGGGGAAACTGGGGCACAGAGAGAAGAAAGCATGACCTTGGGCAAGTCTCTGCAGGTCAGAAGCAGAGACTATTATTATTTAGATATAATATTGCTATTACTAATTTTGATAACAACTTCACACCTATGGAGCGTTTTTCATCCAAAGATCACAGAGCAAAGACAGTACCATTTCTCATTGACACATGGGGAAACAGAGACATTTTGGAAGCAGGCTCATTGTGGAGCAGCCGCTGCGAGCCAGCATATGTTGTTATCTCCAGTATGCCACACCACCAACCCGAGCGCAGGAAGGAATCACTCTGCACAGGCTCAGTGATATTAAAAGGCTGATGCTGTTGTGTTTCCCCACTGTATGGGCATTTCGCAGAGTAGATGAGTTTCCTCCCAGAGTAAGGACAACAAGGACCAAGCACAGAACAAATGTCAAGTTTCCTCCCAGAGAAAGAGCCTTACTCCCAGGGCCACATTCTGCAGCTGAGCTGGGACACAAAGAGGCAGCTTCCCCACAGCCCTGTCCCACCCAAGCTGGAATGGAGCAGTACACAGGGACGACGTGCCCTTTCAGCTACTAATGACGTGTCCCAAAGGCACCAAAATTCACTTTGTGCTGCACTTACATGGAACCCATTCATATGTGATGCCGCAGGACTCCCTGGTATAGAGGGGAAGCTGATAAAGTCTAAACTAATGCTATGATTCCCCTTGGTACGGCAAGTTCTAGATCTGGATACACTTTCCTTCCAACCAATATTGTTTTTAATTTATAACCTCTCCTGCTAGGGAAACCTGGACTGGGGTACACTATCCCTACAGTATCTCCATACAGCCACTACTCCTGCTCCATTCCCTATATCCCCAGGGCTTCTGCTCCATTCCCCGCAGTGCCTCCTGCTGGGAGAGATGGGGACTGGAGTAGCTGTGAATTCCCAGCTCCCCACAGACCTTTCCACTACCCCCTTTGCTACAGGACCCCCACGACAGCCAGTATTCTTGCTCTATTTCCTATAGCATTCTCCTGCTGGGAATGGCCACACCTGGGGTAGCTGTGATCTCCCCCTAGCTAATACTCCTGCACCATTGCTCTGAGGAGAGCCTGGGATGGGAGAGAAAAGCCAGTCTTCGGAAGGAAATCTCATTTCTCTGCATCTCCATTTGGCTTGGCGATGGGATTTGGGAAACTTCATTTAATAGGTGTTGCTTTTCAGGCTACTGCTGCCTCCACTGGGTTTACTTTAGTTCGGGCATTTCCTCTCCCCACCCACGAGCAGCAAAACTCAAAATGATCCTTTTTCTGGTTTGAGGACAGCTTCTGTGCCCTGAGAATCAGCCGTAGCCGCCAGCCTCCTGGATCAGCCATGCCAATGCCACTTTTCTGTCCTCCAAAGGCGTATAGAGGGCTGGTAAGCCAGGGCTTGGATTGGGAGTCCCAGAAAGAAAGGAAAGTGGGTAGAGGTCAGGGAATAACGCCCCCAGCCCACCCTCATATTAGAGAAATCCCTCTGCAGAAAGGCAGCGCTGCAATTGGTGGGGGTCTTGGGTGGAATCAACCTGGGAGCTACCTCCGATGGGTAAAGGTAAAACCAGGGTCCGTAACACCACAGCTCCCTGATCACCCCTCGCGTGCCTTGTGCTTGAGACAGACACTGGCAGAGACAAACAGCCCCCACCCCCTTCCCCCAAGGAGGAAGCAGGTGGGGCGGGTATGTGGACTGGAGTGGCTCCTACTTTGTGGTGTCTATTTTTGAGACCCGGTTTCCCTTGCTCAGGGGAAGCTGGGGGGAAGCTGTATCTCTGTGGCGCACAGCAGCCCTGGCTGGGTAACGGTGCAGAACGTAAAGTGTTGTCTATTAGGTAGGAGACTGGTTAATACAAAGAGTTGTTGGTAATAACAATGTCCTTTCAGCAGTGACAGAGACAAAGTACCTGCGAGTGGCGTCTCCCACTGCGTGCAGCGCCTGATGGGCGCAGGGAAGCTTTGGAGAGCATTTGAATTGCACATCCAGGGAGAGTCGGCCTATCATTAAAAACCCCTAATTTCAGTGTCAGGTGGAGTTCCAGGTAATCGATCATGGTGTCAGCTGGCACAGGCTCTTCCCGGCCCCCTCAGCAGCCTTGGCTTTTCCAATTAAACTTGTTGCTGGGATCCGGCAAGGGATGGGAGAAGGAGCTGGGGGAGATAAAGGGGGTACGCATACCTCCAGGGGGGTAAGGGGTGGATCGGGGAGGGGGATGAGAAGGAAGCAAATGGCTAATACAGAGGTGGGTGCAGAGAGGATGGCAAATCGGGCAGGGGGGATATCAGGGAGAGAGATGGGTGGTCTATGGGGGGTGGAGAGGGAAGCAAAATCCCCATTGCCCTGCATTGCCTCCACCCACTCACTGCCCCCCCATTCTCACTGTGCCCCCACATCTCAAGTCCAACAGTCACTGCCACTGGCCCCCTACCCTTAACCCCCCCTAAAGCCAGTCCTTCTGCCTGCTCCAATCCAGCACTCCCCCTGCCCCGGCCCTGCAGCCCATGTCACTCAGCTGGGCTTCTACACAGGATGGAGAACTGGGCAACAATTTTAGCAAGAGATTTTTCATCACAACTCCCCCACCCCGCCCCCGCAAACCCAACTTTGCATGACGAATGGTTGACGTCCATGAAATTTCCCATGAAATGTTCTGCAAACATTTGTTATCGAATTTTTTTTTAAACACATTTTATTGTAAACAAGGGTTTCGACCTATGAGGTGGTTTTGGAAAAGGATTCTGGCTAAATGAAAAAAATGGCAAACACTTTTCCAAAGCCCAGGAAACTGATCCATTTCAAACTCTGCTAAATGGAGGCCGCTCTGATATCTCAGCCATTTTACAATCATGTTTGCCCATTTTTCAATTCTGCTGAATACTGACTATTCTGTAGTGGAGAATGCACTGTGGGAGGTCTGAATTGTACCCAAGGGCCTGACTGAAGTGCAGCAAATAAGTTCTCCTCATGACTTTATTATTAATAGCTCAGAAGCTTTACAGACCCCCACTGAGCTCAGGGCCCCGTTGTGCAATCACAGAATGGGAGACAGTCTCTGCCCTCAAAGAGTTTACAATCAGCGGCAAGAAAAGTCCTATCATTCCCATTTTAACCATTGAGAACAGGCACAGAGAGATTACGGGACCTGCCCAGAGCTGGAAAGAGAACCCAGCTTCCCCCTAGCCTTCCTCCAGCAACTTCATCCTAGACCATCCCCCAGCGCCATCAGACACCCGTGATCTAAAACATATGCCTTGTGCCAGTATTTCAGTCACAATAGGCTCCAAAGCAGCTGGTGATAGCCAGAAGATTCCAGTTCTGGGAAAGACACTAAGAACAGGAGATGGTAGTCTCACACTTGGTGGCAGCCAACGAGAGCCACTGAACATCATGAGCTTGATGTGTTGTGTGGAATGACTTCCTCTGAGACAGACTTGTCTGCCCCCTGCACAGTGAGGCAGAACATAAGGGCCCATTGTCTCAGCCTATATTCACTGAACCAGCAGCAGTGGAAATCTCTGTGTCTGTGGAAATCATCGCAAAGGACTCCAAAAGCAATGAACAAATCAACTAAGATGCACTAGATAATGGCAGAGTTCTTAAGTGAAATGTCGGATACTTGGGAACACACCCAATCCACCAGGGAGTCCTTCAGGAACGAAGGTAGCATACTGGGTTTTTTTCTGTTTTGAATATATATATATTTATCCTGACTTTTTGTCAAAAGCCTTAAAACTGAAAAAAAAAATCCATTGTGGGGTTTAGTTCACCCCCTTTATTTTTCTTGTGTCCCTATTTTTACAGTGGCCAGATGGAAGAAAAGGAGAGAAAAAATGCAAAAATGTAGACAAAGGAAAACACTGAGGTTTTTTTAATCCAAATATCTGAAAAATTAGGAGGGGAAATTTCCGGAATCTGGCTCAGAGAGAACTCAGGAGGAAAAGGCACCGTGAGTCCCATGTATTCCCACAGGGCCACTCACACTGCAAGGCTCTGCTCAGTGCAGGTCAGGCGGCCCGAGCTGGTCCTAGTTCAGAGTCTTTGCATGGAGTTTGGATGACTCCATTTTCAGAAGCAGCCTGTTTTCAGCTGGAAGGGGGCCCAGGAGCTGCAGTATCACTCAGCAGTGTTGTGATTCTGTCACCAAGGTCATAATATTTGGGGGTTTCCTGAAAGCCCCAGCTCCTGAAGTCGTGGGATTGGGCAAGACTCTCAGCTTCCATTTAAATCAAGTAAAAGGAGAAAGCATTGAAAAACATGAGCTCCAGCAACTCAGAAGGCAAAGACCAAGACCATCTTTTTATTTATTTAAACCCACCACCACTTAACAGTCTCATGGTTTGGGGCCTGACTCACGAGTGCATGGGGTTGGCCATGCCACATTAGATACTGTGGAACATAGCAAGATCAGCCACCTTCCTTTGGCTGGCAAACCATGAAGAAGAGCAGTGAGTGCCTAGGTAGGTGGAACTCCACAGAAGAACAGCTAGATTGCCAGTACTTGTGGTGCAAGGCAACAGCCCATCTAGGTGGAGCTCTCTGTGATGGATAAGACCTGAGTGACTCAGCAAGGAATCCACCTCCTGGCAAGAGGTAAAGCAGGTGTAAGTGCACTGTTGAAAAAACAGGCTGTCTGTTTTCATGGGAGGACAGGGCAGTAATGCTTAACCATGAAGCTGGCCAAATGCTGCAAGGTGAGGACAGCACCTTGCACAAGCAAACCAAAGGGCAAAGTGGATCTGGAATATTTAAAGACAGGAATTTGGTCATCCGTCACACATAGCAAAGAGGCAGCACCTGTTGTGCCAGGGTTAGAGAATGGCAGTGACCCGAATCTGTGGCACGTTCAGAGCAGCTATAAAATCCACTGCTGAATGATACCCACATGAGAATCTCTTTGCTGCTTTAGCTAGTGGGGAGGTCAAAGATAAGTGAAATTTACCCATGCCCAGATTAATTACAGATATAGGCAAAGAAGAAACTCCAGGAGTTTAACAATTATCATGCACACAGGGATTCATCAATACCTCTGTTTCTGTATGTGCTGGGATAACACCAGCATTGCTCTGCCTAGAGAAGGCTAGAGACTAGGTTTGGAGCAGAGTGCCAGGAATACAGCTGCCTACAATTATCCAAGTGGCCATCTCTAGAATCCAGGTGCCGTCTTGCCATGACTGGAAGCTCATGGGCTGATGCAGCAACAGGTATTAATTCTTCCAGCTCTCCAGAGAGCTTTGAGGCTGTGTACTCGCTGGCAGCACAAGGGCCAAAGAAAGGTGATGGCCAAAGTGACAGCCTTAGTTCCCAGAAGCGTGAGCCAGTTCCTTTCTCTTCTCTTCTCTCTGTTGCATAGACACTTCAGTTCCTCTCTGGCGGAGGGACTGGGTCCTTTTGATGATCTCCTCACCCTACCTCCTCACCCTACCAAGGTGACACCCTTGTTGCTAGCCCCCGAGACGTTAACACATTTTGATCCGGATTTGCCAGGACAGTTGGAGTCTGATGCATCTGGTGTGGAGCTGGGAGAACTTGCATTCTCCATGCTGCCGAGAGGAGAAGAGATACCAATTGCCTTTGCTTCAAGGGCACTAAGCAAAGCATATAGAAACTATGCACAAATTGAAAGGGAAACATTAGGAAATATCTTCGGAGAAAGCACGTTTCATCAGCACTTGCACGGACTAAGATTGAGACATCCTACTTCAACGTCGCCGATCTATCTTGCACCTCACATGGATGTTTCAGCTGCCAGCAGAATGCAAAGGCAGCTTCTGTTGATACCTGCCCACACCTGTGATCTCCATTACAGAGCAGCCAGCAATGGAAACTGCTTGGCTAGATTACCTTTGCCATTCAGACACTCAAAGACTTATGGACAAGCCACCATGACAGATGTACAGGACTAAGCTAACTGCACACATAAAGCTCTAGGGACTTGGGGCTAGATCCTCAGGCCCAGTTATGGCCCCTTCACTTGACTGATGGGGGACGGAGGCCCTACAGCAGCCATCTGAGGATTTCCCTAGCACATGGGGGACAGGGAAGTGAAGATACCACCCTCCATTATGGCCTCAGTGTAGGGAGCATCAGGGGTGTTGCCAAAAAAGGGAACACGACCACAGTGGCACTGAACTCCAACAGTCCCCAGCTTGGAAAAGACCCCTTAGTTAGTTAGAACCATAGATGTTTGGGATGGAAGGGAGAGGTCACCTAGTCTCCAGCCCTCTGCGCTGGGACAGGACCACGTAAAAGTAGACCAGCCCTGACAGGTGTTTGTCCAGGCTGTTCTTAAAAACCTCCAGTGATGGGGATTCTCCACCCATCCTTGGTTTCCTGTTCCAGAGCCTAACTAACCTTACAGCTAGAAAGAGTTTTTGCTAATATCCAACCTATAATTGCAGCAAGGGCGATCAAACTGCTTTCTTTTTGTCCTGCCTTCAGTGGACATGGAAAACAGTCCTTGTCATAGCAGTCCTTAACATGTTTGAAAATTGTTATCACATCCTCCCTCAGGCTTCTTTTCTCAAAGCTAAACATGTCTAGTTATTTTAACCTTTCCTCACAGGTCAGGTTTTCTAAACTTTTGATCATTTTTGTTGCTCTCCTCTGGACTCTCTCCAATTTGTCCACATCTTTCCTAAAGTGTGGCACCCAGAACTGGACACGGTACTCCAGCTGAGGCCTCACCAGTGCTGAGTAGAGCACACAATTACCTCCTGTGTCTTACATCTGACACCCCAGAATGATATTAACCTTTTTCACAGCTGCATCCCATTGTTGAATCACAATTTGTGATCCACTGTAACCCTGAGATCGTTTCCAGCAGTTTCACCACCCAGCCAATTATCCCCCATTTGGTAGTTGTGCATTCGATTTTTCCTTCCTCAGAGAAGTACTTTACACTTGTCTTTATTGGAGTCTGTCGGCTACAATTCATCAAGGCCATTTTGAATTCTAATCCTGTTTGCCAAAGTTGTAAAAACAGGGATAATAACACTTCCTTTCATCTGACTTGCCTATTTAGATTGCAAGTTCTCCAGGGCTAGGATTGCCCCTTGCGGGGAGTTTGTACAGCACCCAGCACAATAGGGCCCTGTAATCTTAATAATTCGGGTGTAGCATACTGCTGTGAAGGAGGCACCTAAGGCTCTCCCAAGCTGATGGTAACAGTGACAAATCTCGCATTGTTTTGTTCCGGCCTCTCCTGGCACTTCCCTTTAAATGGAATTTAGCATGGTGCAGTGGGCTTTTTTCCACGTTAATGTCTGTCGGCTCCAATTTGTTCAAACGACCTTCCTTGGCTCGGGGGAATTTTAAAAAGAAAGAAAGAAAGGCCTGCTGGAGCTGTTAGGGAGATTTCACCTGACAGCCAATGATAGAGACACCTTATAGCCCATGCAGCCGCGGGACCTCGGGGAGCGATCGGTGGGAAATGGGCTGATTAGAGAAAGATTCTGGGCTCGCAGGGATGCTGGCTGATTGAAAGGAAAGGTGGGGACTGCAGTCACATATGGGCTTCCAGGCAAAGTGACATTGACCATGTATACCCTCTGCTCCCTGAGCTGTCAGGGCCCTGGATTCCCTTCTGTAGCCAGACTGTCCCTTACTTAGCATGCAGGTGAGTGAAGGAGGGCACAGATTTGTGTAAGACTCACCCACAGGAGGTAACAGAGTGCTCTGAAGATCTCCTATAGGAAGGAGACCCTCTTGCTTTAGATTTACCCTAGAAGTTGGCTCCACGTGTTCGCATCATTGGGCCTCCCACTGAACGGGAGCCTTTCCAATGACTCGGCTCCTTGATTCTTAGCTGGGATTTTGCTACAGGAGGGCAAAGTCATTTTGCCCAATTTTGAACCCAGCCAGATGTTCAGAGCTAGCTAGATGGATGGAAACGTTGATGCTGTTGCAGTTCATGTTCTTCCCAGGGGCCAAGAGAGGAGAAAAATCCAGTGGAAAAATAGGGGCAGAGAAATGGAGAGAAAGGGGCTGAGTGAAAAGCAAATACAGGGAGCAGATAGAGAATCCAAGGAATAAATGGGTTACATGCCTTCTATTGGGCCTGTGCTAATGCAGGCAGCATTGCTAGTGGATGGGGCTTTGGGTTGGGACTCAGAAAGCTGGGCTCCTGGCTCTACAGGGACCTGCTGGTGTGATCTGACAAGTCACTGTGCCTTTGTTTAGGCTGCAAGTTTTAAGGCAGAGGAACTGTCTTATGTATGTGTACAGCAGGTCCCTTAGTACTGCAAGTGACAGTAGTACCAGCTGGGTTCTTAGGGGATTCTTCTATCCCAAACGCCACACAAACCGCCCTGGAGCTGGGGGAAAAAGGGATTTAATATGATTAATTCATGAGGGTTTAAGAGGGAAAGTCATGGCCTTAAAGTACAGGGAATACGTTGGGAAAGTTGAATTAGTTTTGCAACCCCCTCCCCCGCCATCATAAGCAGCTGTCAATCTCCAACTCCAGGAGCAGTCTGGGTAATCCTTCCTCTCACCCATGGTTACAGCACTACCCTGGGTGATGGGAGATCAGGGCTTAATTCCTGCTCTGCCACAAATACCCTGGGCAAGTTACTAAGGGTGCGTCCAACTGCAGCTGGGAAGTGTAGATCTCAGTGGGGGCAGACATAGCCCCACTAGCTTTGATTGACTTCACAGGCTAATCAAGAAAATAGCACGTGGCTGGGACAACTCAGCCCAGCCAGCCAAGGACGTCCCTAGAATCTCGGGCCAAATGGTACCCAGGCAGCCGGCCCAGCCAGACACCCATGGCAATGCTGCTACTTTTAGCATCCTGGCTCAGTACATCTATCCGAGCTGGAAGTTACCCCTCCCACTGCAGTATAGATGGCCCCTTGGGTGCCTAACTCCTCAGGGAGTTAGGCACCTAAATACCTTTATATATCCAGGATTTCAGCTCTCTGTTTACAATCAGGAATGACAGCATTTCCCTCCCTCCCGGGGTGCTGGCAGGATAGATCCATTCAAGATTGTGAAATGCTCAGATACCCTGCTGCTGGGGGCCTTGGCTAGATGGGCATCTCTGAGCGGAACAGAGCAGTGCCCTGTCTCTGACCGTGGCCAGTAGCAGCTGCACCAGAGGCAGATACAAGAACCGCTGCAGATAACCTGGCCTCGTCAGCATTTCCTCCTGCCCCTCCGCCCCAGGAGTTGGCTATTGGCTGAAGCAGGAGTGCTCGAATCCCTTGGCAGTCTCAAGAGTTAGTTAACGCTGACCGTTATGACTCTGATGGACTTGTGAGCCCTAGAAATAGCCAGGCCTTTTCGTAATCCTGGCCTCAGTTAAATGAGATCTTCCTCTCCCAGCACTCATTTGCTTTAGCACCTTGATTCCCACCCCACGCCCCACCCCCCAGTGTCGTGTGGCCGGCAGGGAGCAGAAGCACACTGCAGATTATATCCCACAGCAGCTGTTGGTTTGACTGAGGCCTTGAAGAGGCGACTTGCCTGCCCTGTGTTAATATGAGAGATCCCCCTGCCATTTTGCATAACAGCCTAGGCTGGGATTGTTAATGACACCTATGGGAGTTAGGCACTGAAATTTCACTGGCCATAAGGTGCCTAACTCCCTTGAGCTCCTTCAAACATTTTAGCCTTAGTGCTTATATGGGGCTTTTTACACACCAGAGTTGGGGTTTTTTTATTCAGGACCTGGGCCAAAGCAAGCCCCCTTTCCATCCTGTCGTGCCATAAACTGCATGCTAGTTGAGGTTATTAATTTATATTGTGGTAGCACCTGGGAGCGCAAGTCGTGGCCCAGGGCCCTATGGTGCTTGGCGCTGTACAAACTCAGGGTAAAGAGATAGCCCTGGCCCCAAAGAGCCAACAATCTAGGTAATGTGCTTGCTGGATACCCTTCACCCCACATGTGGCTGCATCTCAAGGGCCCTGCAGATGCCCCCTTCCTGCCCACTATTCCTGGTGGGTGGGCCTGTGCTCCCAGCCAGAAACTATAGGAGTCGGTGCCCAGCATGAGTGCAGGAACCTACCCACAAAGAGCAGTGTGTGGGATCAGGGCCACAGCGCTTGGCAAGTGCTTTGGAGTAAATGGTGCTGTGTAAATGTGAGTTATCATGTCAACCCTCAGCCACACCCATGAGACCAAGTATTGCTAGCCCGAGCAGCACAGCAGTGGAGACCTTTCCAAGCACCCTGAATACACCCCTGGCTCGCAGGGCATGCTCCCGGAGCCTGGTCACAGCTGGGGAGGAAGCTGAATGGAGCCCTGCGCTAGGATCTTGCAAAATTTGTAAAGGATTGCCAGCACAGAGCCCCGGCATGGCATCAGCAGCTTTGGTGCCGGCCACGCTTTGGGCTGTTGTCTCAGGATACTGAGCCAGTCACTAAATCACGTGTCTCAGCTGGGGAAGATCATGCGAACCCTCACAGAAGAGTAGACTCACTGCTGAAGCAGCCCTCCGTGGCTGGCTGTGGTGGCTCAGTGGATTGTCTCCTCTCCAGTGCCACCGGCAAGTGGTCACTCCAGGCCTGTGGCAGCAGCCCTACAGCCAGGTCACCTTAAAGTCTCTCCTCTTCCGGGTATCAACGTCCCGCATGGACAGAGTCCCATTAGACACTAGCCATTGATAGGACATCTTCAAGGGCTCCTCTTCCACGCCACTCTTCTGGCAGAGTCACAGTTCCAGGGTAGGGTTGCCAACTTTCTAATCACACAAAACACCTGTGTCCTGCCCCCTGCCCCTTCTCCGAGGCCCTGTCCATGCTTGCACCATGCCCACCTTCCTCCATCACTCACTCTTCCTCACACTCACTTTCACCGGCGGGTGGCAGGGGATTGGGGTGCAGAAGAGGATAGGGGCTCTGGGCTGGGGGTGCAGGCTCTGGAGTGGAACCAGGAATGAGGTGTTTGGGGGGCTGGAGTGGACTCCAGAATGGGCCAGGGGCTGGTGTGCAGGGGTCGTGAGGACTTTTGCTGGCGGTGGAGCTGGGAGGGTTGGGGTGCAGGAGAGGGCTCCAGGCTGGGCCAGGGGGTTAGGGTGCAGGGGGAAGTGAGGGGTCCCAGCAGCGCTTACCACGGCTCCGAGGAAGCAGCCATCAGGTCCCTGTAGCCTCTAGGCGTATGGGTGGCCAGGCGGCTCTGCATGGTGCACGCTGGCTTTGTGCCCGCAGGCAACACCCTCTGCAACTCTCATTGGTTGCGGTTCCTGGCCAATGGAAGCTGGAGAACCAGCATTCAGGGCAGCTGCTTCCGGGAGCCATGTGGAGCCAGGGCAGGTAGGGAGCCTGCCTTGGCCCCGGCCCCCTGCTGCGCCGCCAACCGGACTTTTAATGGCACAGTCAGTGGGACCAACCAGAGCTACCAGGGTCCCTTTTCGACAGGGCATTCCGGTCAAAAACTGAAAGTATGGCAACCCTACTCCAGGGCTTTTCCCTGGAGTCCCTCACCCAAATAAACTACGTTACAGTAGCGCCCAGTCCAAAGGGACCAACCGTACAAATGCACAGTGGGATAGTTCCTGGGTCTGAAACCTCACATTCTAACCAAAGGCACAGTGACTGTGAGTTAGGACTCAGGAGAGTCAGGCCTCTGGCTCCGCAGGGATCTTCCCCAGGCTTGGGCTCACCCTAGGTGCTCTCCAGCTCTTCCTGAGCCTGCAGAAAACTGACTACCAGGGGTTATCTCTAGTGTGGATCCTCTACTCCAGTCTTGTACCTGGGGATTGGCCTTCCCTGAGACCCCTCCCAGGGTCTTAGTCATCCCTACTACCATCTCCCACCAGGGTGTAAACTCCCTCCCGACACTTCTTCACTTGTCACTCCACAATGAGGGACTGCAGATTACTCTCCCTGCAGCCACCTTCTGCTCTGCACTTCCTATCTTTATGGAAACCACCCAGCTCCTTCCCCCTACTGGGACTCATTTTTAATTGGGCTTGGCCTGCCCTCCAGGTGCAACCAGTTGTGTTCATTGGTCTCTGAGGCCCACATTAACTCTTTCGCTGCCTGTGTGGGGTAAACACGCCATCACAACCCTTAGTGTTTGATTCCTGGGACACCCTCTGGGGCAATAACGAGGCTAGGGACATTGTTGTGCTGCTTTGCTAGAATTGCAGCATTATTGCAAAGCCATTTGAATGTACTCCCCCGAAGGGCCATGTTTTCCAAATCATTTGTTCTCCCACCATAGGTGCACAGAATGAGCAGTTGCACAGGTCTAATGAATAATTGCACATGCAAAACTGCAGTCTTGATTAGTTTTTATCTGAATCATGTTGCAAATGAATTAGCATATTTAATGTCTGCAATTACCTGTCTGCACCAACATGTGTATCTTTGGAGGGGTAAATTAGGAGTCCATTTTTGAATATTTAGCCTTGGGCAGTCTCCAGTTCTGCAGCCAAGGAGTTTACCACAAGATCCACATCTTGCCACAAAACTGTGCTCTAAAAATCTAACTTTTTTGTATTAAATTTTTTTTACCATAATGATTCTTAAGAAACCTTAAAAAGCTGAATTGAACATAAGCTGCTACAGTATGTCTGCCTGAGTTGACAGACAGGGTGAAACAGTAGCTTAGAAATGTGTGAACTATCCCGTGTAGCACACTGTGTTGACTCTAGAACCTACTGATGACAATTGAAATGTCAATGTTGTTAACTCACTGCAGCTGATTTGAACAGAAACTGTCAGCTGATGTGATTACCTCACGATCCCATTCACTCCTCCAAAGGTGTCAAAATGCCACTCTGCCCTCCTCCCACTGTGCCAAACCCTCCAACTTCCAATCGCCAGCAACTTCTCCCATGCAGCCCTATGTGCTCAGTTCAAAACTGTGCGAGAGTTCAAAGAGATGGAGCAGCGTGAAATAAACGGAATTTAATATCAACAACAAAGGTTGTTTTGGAATGAGTGTATTATTCATGTTGATATTGAATTCATCTTGCCCGGAGTATAAATCAGCCCGCAGTGCTGTCTGTGTGTGTCCTCATACCCTGACTGCAGTGTGATATAGAGTGAGAATCAGATGAGCTGAGCGGATATCTGCAGTGTTGTCTGTGTATCTGGCCTTACCCTTCTAGTATATATCACACTGCAGGGATGAATGTGTGGCTCTGTTTGCACTGACTCTGTATGTCACACTGCCAGAGCGACTGTGCATGTCACATTGACCTGTCTGTGTGTCACAGCAACACAGCCATGGCTGGACTCAGATACCTGATGCTGTCCAGGCGTGAGAGAGAGGAGCTGTGATTCCCGGGCTGTGCTGCCAGGGGCGCTGGGCAGTTTTCGCTGAAAGAAGCCAGAGTTCAGGATTTTGATTTTGAATTTAGTTTTTGCTGCTGAGGACAAATTTTACAAACTTAAATGACTAAAGTGTCCCTCCTCCCCCATTATCACCAATGTAACGTCTGTCAGAGTCTGCACAGAGCCTGACACAATTCCCATCCTCCAGCATGCTCACCTTCCCCCACATACCCACTTCCACTTCACGCCAAATCCAATGCATCCGTCACTATGCTCTCAGCTGCATTTCTTACCATCATGCCCATCCTGGTCTGTGCCCCAAACTCTCATCTCTGCTCATGAACAAAGAGGAATAGGCCCATTTGATCTATCTATCTATCTATCTATTTATCCAGCTGTATCTGAAAGCCTCTCCAGTATTTAAAAATCAAAATAAGAATAACAGTAACAATCTGTCTCTCATCGCCCTGTGTTACACAAATACAGATAACCTCAGTTAGGGGCGTCCTTTTCCATGGCATGATCATTTACACACGCTACCCCCATCTTCTCCCCATCTGAAGAGCCCAGATCTGTAGGGGCACCAGCAGGGAGTGCAGCAAGGAGGGGCTGGAGTGTGTGTCTCATGGAAAGGTTGGTGTCAAGCGTTTTCCTCCTCTTTCTCCTGCCATTGTGCTTCCTTCTGGGGAGCCGGTCTGGCAGATCAGAGCCCGCTGCCCTCCCTCCCCCGTGGCCCCCAGTTGGCTGGAGAGAGCAGCCTGGCTGGAGAGCCTTTCTCCAGCATGCCGCACTATGACAGATGATTGACTCGAAACAATATCTAAGGCGATCAGGATAAAGTACCGACCATTTCAAGGCTCAGCAGAATTCAAATTCTAATTAGACTTCTCACCACATTCCAAATAAAAATTGTTCCCCTGATATCCTTTTTGCCTATCAGGTGTCTCTCCCTGATCGCTGGAACAAAACGCATAAAGAAAGTGATTAAAGCCATAACAAAGGCATAAAATTGAAATTATCACTGGCATCACATCTGGGAGCAGAGTGTGTCACCACACTGCTCCCCCTGCCCGAGACCGCCCTCCCCAAATACACACACGCCGTGCCCCACCATAGCTCTGAGCTGGAACATGAGTGATGGGCTGCAGGGGGGCTTCAGGGACAGAAGCTGGTCTCAGGTTTGAGTGCGCCCTGGTCCCAGCATTGGAGTCCCTCTTCCTCAGTAATAGGGACAGGGAAAGCATCCTTCACCAGTAAACCTGGACCGTGATCCCCTCCCAACATACATACTGCCTCCCTGCTCAACCTGGGGCTGGGCCAGGCTCTCAGCTAGGGGAAATTGGCTTAGCTCCACCAAATTTACACCACCTGAGGATCTGGCTCCTGGCATCCGCAGATCCAAACGCAAACACACACACATGCTGGCAGAATGTACACAGATAGGCAGACAGGAGGACACACAAAGCTACAGTCATGCTTCCAAGCACTATCTTCCCAATGAACAGCCACTCAGCCCCTTCCCCATATGCCTCGCCTGCACCCCCCCGTACACACACACACACACACACACACACACACACACACACCAGAACACTCAGCATGCACACACACAGCCCAAGGGATGTTTTCTCTGTCCAGCCACAGAGAGTATATCACGGGCAAACTCCCACACACAAAAAATACATACACATCCCATGTACTCCCAAAGCATTGGCTCCCTGCTCAATATACACCCAATGCAACGCAACACACCTATGCAGACAAGAGACAGGCCAAGCATAGCGCACACCTCCGGTCATTCTTGCATAGCTGCAGCCATGCCTGAGTGACATATGCAGTGCACGCAAAGACATAGCTTCGTACACGCCCATCTGCCATCACTGTCACCAACAGGCATGGCCCAGAACACACAGACGCACACACAACTAAGTGCATCAGCTCATGTGTGCATGGAGTGACCACTTTGATCCAGACCAGCACTCCTTCAGACCAAGGAAAACACATGTGCACACAGGAATGGTCTTGGGGACAGCCCCCAACCACCCTGTGTCGCTTTTGCACTGATGCGACTCCATTGGCATATGTGGCCCCGCTCCTGATGGCCACCGGTGGAAGTGAGAGCAGAATCCGACATGTGATGTCTGGCACTGAGGGCTTGTGATGGACACACCCATACTACTTATCATTAGCAGTGTCCCGATCGATCTTTGGGTCCCTTTTGCCCCCTCTGCCCCTTTTCCCTTTTTGAATACCTGCCCTGAACCCACTCTGCCCAGAATGGCTCCTGGATGGTCCATTTCGCTTTTCAACTGCATGAGAGGCTACTCCAGAAGAGAGTTAAAAGAGAGGGGGGGGACTAAAGCGATGTAAAATTAAAAGGTAAAAAGCAAGAACGCAAATGGGAGAGAGCTCTTTCAGCTTTCACATTATTAATGACTCTTCAAAAAATCGGCGAGTTTTCCAATCTTCTCCGAGAAGCGCTTGAAGGAGCTCACAGATGAAACTGACCTTCAAAATGTTCTTTGGTCTTTAGTTAAGAAATTCGCTCGCCATTATGGCATCATTAGGGAAACAAGGATAAAATTACTCCATGGTTAATGACCTATAGTATCTCCCCACCAAAATTTGTTTCAGATCTAATAAAACTGTGCTTAACACACTCGGATGAGTTATGAGGACTGTTCTGCAGGGTATTAAAATGTGGAAAATAGATTTTCCGAAGCTGGGGGGACTGGACTTTTCGAATCAGATAGCAGAATGGAATTTTCTGGGCAATAAATTCTTCCATGTCTCAATTTCATCTCGCTCTCTCTCTCTCTCTCTCTTCCTGAAATGCTAAAGCAACATGGAAATCTTTAAAGTGCAAATGCTTATACAAACTTTAAAAAAATTGGAATCACCCCCACACCCCACGTTTATGCTATTTGTCTTTCCTCTGGGAAGGAGGTGTTGTTTACAGGGTTGATTCAGTTGTGAGGGCCTTTTAGTGTCAAAATTGGATTTTACATTAGCCCAGCGTGCTGCCAGAATCAGCTCACTGAGGCTGGCATGTCAATTGGGGGTGGGGGAAAGAGGACATAGGGTTTATCTACAGAGGACATGTGTACATAGCAGAGATCCATCCTATTTGCCCATTCATGGGGGTTTGGCAGGCAGCCATGTTGCGTGCTCTACTAGTGACCTCTGAGACATCCACTACCATGCTTTTTGCAAAAGGGCATGATCCAGCCATGGCTTTGCACATGGCTACATGTTTGCACACGTGTGTTTGCCCTGTTGGGGGGGCATGAATGCATGGACTTCTATTTAGGCGGGTGTGCGCATCTGCTCATGAACTGCACATAAAAACCACATCCTTCCGTGCAGGCGGGTCACCCGGAGCCCAGAGATGGGCAGCTGTGGGGGGGAGCAAAGTTGGAGGGGGGGACAAATGAGCCCAGCCTAATCTGTCGATGCCTGAAGCAGAAGCCAGGGACTCCAGTGGTGCTTTTAGGTTAGTGAGGGCTAGTTACTGCCGCTGAGAGAGGTGGCTTGCGAGGTAATGGCATTTTGCTCTCTTTAAACTTTAATCTTTCCTATTAATTCCCTGCAACTGGAGAATGTATGAGAGTTAATGTTCCATGAACGTGTTTCTCAGCCGACAGTCTCTTCGAGCTAATTACCTTCAGGTGCTAAATGGAGGGAAATTGCAATCCATTTGGATGTGAAAAAATTTCGCCTTTCCAATCCCCTGTGAAACATTCTTTTTCCTGAGTGTTGCAGAAAGAATGCACTTGGTTTTTTTCAAATGTTTTCCTCCCCCATCGCCCCCCCTCCCATTCCGCTGCCAGCCCTCCTTCTCTCAAAGACTCCAAGTTCTTTGGGACTCCGCAGGCAGCCCAGTGGAGGGAAGAACGTGGTCACGTGGGATGGCACACCAGCCAGAAGAAGGGGAGACAAAAATAAAGATGTGAAACCCCAATGCATGGCAAAACGTGGAGGAGAAACCAGATTCTGAGACGGCAAATGGCTTTCTTTGGAGGGCTGGAGGAAAAGTGTATTTACACACTTAATAACACGCTTATTACAGCCATTTCCTAGTTGTTGAGTTTTGAATACAGAGATAATAGAATTTTACAAGCTGCATCAGGCCATTATGCTTTGGACACTGAGCTGGGGAGGAAGTGGGGTCTGACCCACTGATATCAGAGAGGGTAGGCGATCCAGATCCAGGTGGGAAATGTAAGATCCAAGAAGCCTTCCACACAAATGCAGACAGGGCCTGAAACTAGGTAGCTTCCTATGCGGTGGGCATGTGGTCCAGCCTGGAACTAGCCATTCTGAGTGCCTGGGACTAGCACATAAATGCAGGATTGGGACATCCAGTGTCGACTTGAAATGCACCCCAGTGTCCATCAGGAAGTCTCAGGCCTTCTGTCTCTGGTTGCCTGGACTTCCAGACTACCCTACAAAGCTCCATGGATGCTGATAGCTTGTATGGCCAACTCCATCCAATGGTGATCCAGCACCAATGGTGCCATAGAGCCCAATCCAAAAAAAAAACCATTGAAATCAATGGAAAGACTCCAATTGAGTTCAGTGGATATTGGATCATAGAATCATAGAATATCAGGATTGGAAGGGACCTCAGGAGGTCATCTAGTCCACTCCCCTGCTCAAAGCAGGATCAGTCCCCAACTAAATCATCCCAGCCAGGGCTTTGTCAAGCCTGACCTTAAAAACATCTAAGGAAGAAGATTCCACCACCTCCCTAGGTAACCCTTTCCAGTGCTTCATCACCCTCCAAGTGAAAAAGGTTTTCCTAATATCCAACCTAAACCTCCCCACTGCAACTTGAGACCATTACTCCTTGTTCTGTCATCTGATACCACTGAGAACAGTCTAGAGCCACCCTCTTTGGAACCCCCTTTCAGGTAGTTGAAAGCAGCTATCAAATCAGTTCCAGAGCTGGTCTAAAATTAGGATAATCTAATCTCAGTGGCATTGATGATACACCAATCTCCATAATATCCTGGTGCCTCTTTGCTACCTCATCTCAGAATTAACTACCGCTCCCCAGCCAAAGCAGCATTTAACATTAGCCAAGAGTTTACCGGTAATAATCCAGATACACGCCAACTGGGACTGAGGCCTCTTGAGAAACACTTGGGAGCTCCTTTGAAGCATTCCTGCCAGACCATTGAAGTGCACCATTATTACGACTTTGCTTCTAGTCCTGATGCCATGAAAGAGACAGATAAATCTGCAGTTTTTGCATTTTGATTTACATTTAAGAAATCTATAAATCTTTGTATGCGAAAAAACGTGCTGCATTCTCCTAACATCATTAGAACCATTAGCAAATGCAGGTTCCTTTGAGCTAAAATAGTGCAGGTGGTTTGATATTCCTAGCTCTGGTTCCCTGTATAGATACTTCAGTCCCTGCGCTGGTACAGGGAATGTTTCTATTGACCCAGTCATGGTGCAATTTCAAAACCTCCTTCAAGTCTGCTCAAGGCCTCCTCTTTTTTAGTGATAATCAGCCACTCCTCCAGCTGTACTACGCCCCCTCTAGGCATGTTATGGTGGTTTGCACCGCCCTCCCACACAGATGCAATGAAGGAGATGAAAGGGCCTGTGCAGAGATATCCTGGGGATAGTCAAGCATGCACTGTCAGAGTTGGGTTGAAATCTGGCTCACTGCCACCAGGCTGAAGTTGTGTGATGTCACCTGGGCTGAGGAGAAGTGATGCAGCAGCACAGGATGTGAAATTGACCTTCTGGTCCCAGAGACACTTATTTTCATTTGGGAAGTTTATTCACTATCTTTGATTTGAGGCCTCATTTTTAGAAAAATACCTAGGGTCCATTACCTTTGCAGTTAGGATGCATTCACAGGGCCATTGCACCATTCATCCATCTATCCATCCATCAGTCATTCCATTTACCCAACTCGTGTGTCCATTTATTCATATACCCCACCCACCCATCCACCTACCTACCTACCTAGCCATCCATTCATGCACTCACTCCAAATATACCCATATCTGTTTATCCACCTGCCTATCCATCTGAATATCCATTCAAAAATTGGCCTATCCATCCATCCGCCCATCCACCGCTCAGTCAGTTCATCAGTCAATTGGCTTTTCCGTTTTTCAGTGACACCCTGAATATTTTTCATCAAAATGGAATGTTTTTCATGAAAATTTCCATTCAGGAAAAAAGCAAATTTTCATTTATAAGAAGTTTAAATATATGATCAGCAATATAATGGGGCTCTGATCTCAGCAGGGGGTCACTAGGTTTAATAAGATTAATGATAATAAAAGCATTGAATAAACTCCAGTGTTCATCAATCAGAAAATGTTCGTCTGAATTAATTGGCTAGAAAAACACTTCACGGTTGCTTCCAGCAGGTTCAGATCATGGGGTAGGTGAAAATCAGCTTAGTTCCATTGACTGATGGAGCTGATTTTTCCCAGCTGAGGATGTGGCCCATGAAGTTGTTTGTACATGGTATTAAAAAGCCAACGGTTACCGGCTTTATCGGTGGCTTTGCCAAACAACAGACATGAACTCCAGGTGGGAATGAGCCAACACATGCATCCCACTTCCATCTTGGCTAAAAGCCTTGAGTGAATTTTGCCCCATGTAACCTGGCTAGAGATGCACTGATCTTCCCATATCGGGAGGAGGGTGTCTTGCTTTCTGACCTAACTGCCAAAACATTCAACTGTAGTCACTTGTGCTGGGGAAAGGACTTTGTCAAAATACCGCTTGGGCAGCTCTCTGCAAAAAGTCCTCTTGCTTCCTAGTCTCTTTACTCACCCTTTCTTTCCTTCCTTCCTTCCTTTTTCTATTCTCGCTCTCAGATTTTCACACACCTCCTTTTTTTTATTCTTTCTTTTCAGCTTCTCTCTCTAGCTCTCTCCATATTTACTTTCTTCTTTTTTTCTTCTCTCTCACTTTTCAACTACTCTTTTTCTTCCCTCGCTTTCTCCCCAGCTGGTGTGTTCTCCTGTCCACCCCTCCCCAGCATGCACTGGCCAAGACTGAAACAAGAGCCCTAAGAAGAGCAATGATGCCTTCAGAGGTCACTGCGGGGTTAACAGGTGCCACTGCTTCACAACTCTTTGAGCCATATGAATCATTTAAAGGCCACTTTTAATAGCTGAACATGGGCAGGTGTGTCAGCTGCTGCTCAAAGCTACAGAACTCTACATCTGTTCAGTGCAACTGCCTATGGAGGACACACTATATGTGAAACGAAGACCTACAGCGATCCAGCGTTTCTGTTAAAGCCATCAAATATTTTCCTTCTAAATAGTTTTTTGACAGAAAATACAGTTTCCACAAAATCAAAAATTTTCCAGTTAGGGTTGGGTTTTTTTGGATTTTGTTGATTTCCTGGTGGAAAATCAAAAGAGAATATTCTAATTTCCACAAGACTTTTGTTTCTATCTAATTGTTCCTAGAAGTGTTAACAAAATTAACTTGAAACGTTTTTAGATGAAAAATGGCTTTTTAAAAAATAATAAAAATTTACCTTCAAGCTTTTTTTTTAATGTTCTGAGGTTTTGTTAAAATCTTAAATTTTGCAAATTTGCAAATTAGAAAATATATAATTTGAATGGTTGGGGTTCCCCTACCACTGCCCCTTTTCATTTACTCAGTCAATAGGAGGAATGATATCTGATTGTTTGCTCACTTTTTCCCTTTTGCCACTCTGTAACTTGCCCAAAGTCAAGAAAGTGTAGAAAAGTGGCAGAGTCACGGGGTTTAATTTTTCCTTTTGCCACTCTGAACTTTTCAGAAGTCGGAAAAGTTCTGAAAAGTTGCATAGTAGTGGAAGGAAAAATATTAAAAAACGCAAAAGTAAAAAACAAAATCTCAAAAAAATGTTTATGCAATGATGTTGTAGCCAGGGCTCTGTGTATGCTTGAAAGCTTGTCCTTCTCACCAATAGAAGTGGGTCCAATAAAAGATATTACCTCATGCACAAAAAATACTTGACATTAATCATTTTATTTCACTCAGTGAAAAGAAAAGAAAAGAAAAGAAAAGAAAAGAAGAAAATCCTCCAGTGACAGGGATTCCATGACCTTTATTGGAAGCCTATTCCAGAGCTTAACTACCTTTATCATTAGAAAGCTTTCCTTGGTATCTGGCCTAAATCTCCCTTGCTGCAGATGAAACCCATTATTTCTTGTCCTATCTTCAGTGGACATGGAGAACAATTGATCACCGTCCTCTTTATAACAGCCTTTAGCATATTGGCAGACTGTTATCATGTCTGCTCTTCAGTCTTCTTTTCTCATGGCCAGTTTTTTCAACCTTTCCTTACAGGTCAGGTTTTCTAAACCTTTTGTCATTTTTGTTGCTCTCCGCTGGACTCTTTCCAAGTTGTCCACATCCTTCCTAAAGTGTGGTGTCCAGAATTGGAACTGGGGCCACATCAGTGCCGAGTAGAGTGGGATAATTACCTCCTGTGTCTTACATTTGTCAATCCTGTTACTACATCCCAGAATCATTTTAGCCTTGCCTGCATTTGTGCCACATTGATGACTCATATTCAACTTGTGAAGTACGATCAGGTCCAGCTCCTTTTCAGCAGTATGGCCACCTAGCTAGTTATTCCCCATTTTGTAATTGTCTGTTTGATTTTTCCTTCCAAAAAGAAGTACTTTGCACTTGTCTTTATTGAATTTCATCTTGTTGAATTCAGACCAATTCTCCAATTTGTCAAGGTCATTTTGAATTTTAATCCTGCACTGGTGTTCTGGACTGGTGTTTGGTACTCTGCAGTGGTGTTCTGACAGGATAGTCATCCTCAGATTTCAAAGTGATGTACAGTCATCAATTCAGTCAGAGTAATAACACTCCTGTGAGACAGACAGGTATTGCAGTACCCATGCTGCAGATGGACACACAGGCTGGCAAGGAGAGATTAAGTGACTTGCCCAATGTCATATAAGTCAGTGACAAGGCTGAGACTAGAATTCAGAAATTTTGACTCCCAGGCCCCTGTACTAAACATTAAACAATGCTGCTTCCCACGACTGTTAGAGAGGGCACCAGTTCAATCTCCTGTACTTGCTGGAGTTATGAAATTCACCCTTTGCAAAGGATGCTGTACCTCTTCATTCTAAGGGCTTATGTGACATTTAAGTAGTATCTAGGGTGTGAGTTGGCTCACAGCACAGGGGGGAGTTTCATCCTTATAACATACATATAAGGCTGAGGAAGATTTGTTTGGATCTAGGCTTGTACATAGTATACTATAGCAGTTATAGCCTGAATGGGATAAATGAGGTCTAACTCCACTGAGTTCAGGTGTGTTACACCAGGAACAGGAATTTATTACAGTCACGCCCGGCTCAATCAAGCGTGATGAAAAGAAGCAGGAGCAGGAACCAGTGTTGTGTCGATCCCAATGCTGTTTGGTTTGAGGGTTTTGGACCCAGAATTTCCAAGCTGTCCCAGTTCTGTTTAGCACCAGCAAAAGGACATAAGCAGTATGACATAGAATATCAGAGTTGGAAGGGACCCCAGGAGGCCATCTGCTCTAACCTGCTGCTCAAAGCAGGACCACTCCCCAGACAGATTTTTGCCCCAGATCCCTAAATGGCCCTCTCAAGGATTGAGCTTACAACCCTGGGTTTAGTAAGCCAATACTCAAACCACTGAGCTATCCCTCCCCCCCATTTGGGATTGGTTTGAACATCAGGTGACTTGCTCATTAATTTCATATATAAATCATGTTCCTGTTTTTAAAACGGGCAGGTTAATTAAATACAAAGTAAAAGGGGCCAGACAGAGGGAAAATGTTTTCAGAGACCATGTCATGGGAACAAAATAAAATACAAAATTTAAAAACCCAAATAGTGGGAATATAACAACCCACTCACAAGGGTCATCAGCAGGGACTGAGATCTTCAGTATTACAGCACAACTGCTACTGCTTGAGCAAAAGTGACTACGCTAGGTGGTAACAAACTTCTATCCAAACTGGAACCACCTATCCACCACTGAAATGCAGCCACCTCTGAGGGCAACTCAGCATCTTTTAAATGGTGCACAGCAACACCATATGGCCTGACACAGCAAAGCACTGGCGCATATGCTATATGTTAAGCTCCTGTTTACATCCATCTCTATTTGGCAAAGCACTTAAGCATGTGACCCAGGTTTTAGGTTCAGCCCATAATACAAATATAAGACATTTGCAAATATACGATTCCCCTTCTAAATGTTGAAAGAGTTTGGCTCCGGCCCACCTCTGGTCAGAAGGAGCAGGTAGATATGTGTTAAAGGGATGCTAGACAGATCATTGTTTATATTCTTTACCTGTGTTACTACCAGCACCTCAAATAAGTAACTGGAGGCGATGCTAAAACCCAATTGACTCTTAACGTCTTGCCATGTTTGTTTGGATTTTTTGCATTTTGTTCAGCTGGCGGGAGAAACTAACCTGGTTCATTGCACTTTCTGTTCCTCATCTATTTCATCTCCACAATCCTGGGCACCGAGATAATGCTGTAGAGTTTGTTGCTGGTGGAGAATATTTAAATTCAAAAGAAACCAAAACCCAGGTATTAATGAAAGATTATTATTGCTATTATTATTCTAGTCATGGTATGTTTGGCAAAAATCCTTAGAGAGTGAAATTTGGGGCCTAAACTGATTGATAATACAAAACATGGATTTATATATAGCATCTTTAATATAAAATGTTCTGCATATAAAAATGCATTATCAAGTTGATGACAGCCTGAGACCATCGCCTATCATGCTTACCAATACTGTCTCACTGTTTCCTTGTACTCCCATCTGGCTGGCTCCATCTGTTGTCTCTTGTCTTATACTTTGATTGTTAGTTCTTTGCGGCCGGGAGCATAAGAATGGCCATACTGGTCTGACCAATGGTCCATCTAGCCCTCAGTTCTCTCCAACAATGGCCAGTGTCAGAGCTTAAGGGGCATTGTACAGAACAGGGCAATTTTGGAGCGCTGCATCCCAGCCTTCCCCTCCCAGCTTCTGGCAGTCAAAGCTTTACGGTCTCCCTGAGCAGGGCCGGCTCCAGGCACCAGTGTAGGAAGCAAGTGCTTGGGGCGGCCAATTTGAAGGGACAGCACTCTGTCCGGTATCAGGATGGCACATCTGAGTCTGCGCAGCAATTCGACGGCGAATCCCTCATTCCTTCTCGTCCTCTTTGAGCTGCTGCTGAAGAGGAAGAGAGGGAGGACCCGCCGCCAAAGTGCCACCAAAGCAGCGGCGCGATTTAGCTGCTGCCGAAGTGCCACTGCTCATCTTTTTTTGGTTTTTTTTTGCCACTTGGGGTGGCAGAAAAGCTGAAGCTGGCCCTGTCCCTGGACATGGGGTTACATCCCTGACTGCCTTGGCTAATAGCTGTTGATTGGCCTATCCTCCATGAACTTACCTATTTCTTTTTTTAAAGCCAGTTCTACTTTTGGCCACCACAGCATCCACTAGCAATGAGTTCCACAGGCTAATTGTGTGTTGTGTGAAAAATGCTTCCTCTTGCCTGTATTAAACCTGCAGTCTATTAATTCCATCAGGTGACCCCTGGTTTTTGTATTGTGGGAAAGGATAAATAAAACTTCTCTGTTCACCTGTTCCACACCAGTCATGATTTTCGAGACCTCATTCATATCCCCCCTTAGTCAACTCTTTTCTAAGCTGAACAGCCCTAATCCTTTTAGTCTTTCCTTATTTGGAAGCTGTTCCAGACCCTGGATCCCTTCTCCTAACCTTTTCCGGTTCCATTATCTCCAGAACTGGACACAGTACTCCAGGTGTGGGTGTAGCGGTGACATTATGACCATCTTTTGTAGGGTGACCAGACAGCAAATGAGAAAAATCAGGACAAGGGGTGGGGGGTAATAGGAGCCTGTATAAGAAAAAGACCCAAAAATCAGGACTGTCCTGATAAAATCGAGACATCTGGTCACCCTAATCTTTTGATTCTATGCTTATGCAGCAACTAGCGCAATGGGGTCCTGGCCCAGAGCTGGGCTCCTTGGCACTGCCATAAAACAAATAAATAACAGTACTAAGCTATAGTGAGAGAGTCACTATGCCCAGAATTTTTAAACCAGCTCAGCACTCATTTAGGCACCTAAACAAAGGCAGAATCTTCAGAGGTGCTCAGGACCCACAGCCAAAAGCATGGGTGCACACTGGCCACTCAGCCCTTTTGGAGAGCAGGCCAGAGGCATCCCAATAAGAGCTGCTGGGTTGCAGACACTCAGAAGCCTCCCTGGAAGAACTGGCCCTGTGAGCTCTAGGCAAAGGAGAAACCAGGTTTCCAGGTGGTATTTGAAGAGA
The DNA here is from genome assembly GCF_025201925.1 of Gopherus flavomarginatus. NCBI lineage: Eukaryota > Metazoa > Chordata > Testudines > Testudinidae > Gopherus > Gopherus flavomarginatus. Next base: position 66,852,223 of record NC_066622.1, on the reverse strand, counting down.
GGTGGAGAATGGATGAGGTGGACGGCTACAGAGAAGCCATTCTAGATGGCAGGAGCTGTGGCAGAGAAGGCTCTGGCACCTGCAGCTCAGACTATGTGATGGGACATTGAAGAGGCTGATGTGAGGCATGGTAGAGGCAGTGGGGTGTGGGAAGGGACTGAAGCAAGGTCCTGGAGCATTTGGCAAACGTGGGAGGCCTGCCTGGGCCAGATCCTGAGATGGAAAGGGAGTGGGTGGAGCTTTCAGAGGATGGGAGCAGCGTGGCTGTGTCAGGAGGCCCAGTGAAGGATGCTCTCCCATCACTGGCACAGACACAGACCTTCCTCTGGTCTGACTCAGTTTGGTTTGGTTTTGCCCAAGGAGCATCTCAGCTCCATCGTCCTGCTGCTGAGAGCAGGGGACCTTCACTTGGCTAGCTTGTGGCAGATGCTCAGGGCTGAGGGTGGCAGGTGGAGGAAAGGAATTCCTAGGACCGAACGGAGATGGAAGGTGCAAGGAGAGGAGATTGTCATAGGAGGCAGTTTCTGTGATGTGAAAATGTCTCCAAAGTGCCTGGCAGGTGAGCCAGAATGGTCGGAGGAGGCTTCGAACCGGGCACCTGAAGGAGATGCTGGCTGATCGCGAGTTTGCTCTCCCAAACAGCAAGGAGCGCGCGCGTGCGTACGTGCGTGTGTGTGTCTCCCTTCAGACACACCACTCCTCTCTGTCAGCAAAGTAGGCCAGGGGCTGCCATCACAGCCTATGCCAATGGCTGTCTCCTCGCCAGCTGGCAGGGGCAGGATGGGCAGAGGTGACTGCCTCCTTCCAGAGATGGAACGGCTAAATGTGACACCTCCACAAACAGAGAGGATGCAGTTTCCAGCATCAGCCAGGGTAGTCGTTGCTGTGAGAAAGGGACAGGCTCAATGGGTTACCACTTCCAGGCCACCATAACTGACTCTGAGAGCAGCCAGGAGCAAAGTACAACAGACAAATGCAATCCCTGCTTGCAATCTGTAGGGCTGGATCCTGGCCTGGTGTCGATGGCATCTCTCCGGTGACTGCAATGCAGCTGCATTGCCCCAGCTCTGAATCCATCCCCTAGGCTCTTCATTCCTGCCTGAGAACAGGGCAGCACTTTGGGATGCAGGAGTGGGTGCTGTGTCCAGGGGTGCAGAAGAGGCAGCACTCCTTCCAGGTGCAGTACAGGTGTGATCATAGCCAGTGATTTTATCTGGAGCAGAATCAGCCAGGGAGGGCAAAATTGATTATTATTTATTTGTATTACCCAGGCCTAGGGGCCTTGGTCATGGCCCAGGACCTGCTGCTGCTAGGTGCTGTACAAACACAGCTTCCACTCTAAATGGGATCATAGAAATAGGCCTGGCTGAGTTGACCTTCTAAGGTTTGAAATCCCCGGGCTCTCTCGAACCATAACGATGAACCATCTCCTAAGACAGACATGCACATTTCCAATCCATTGAATATGGGTGAGTTTTGTGGATGACACCAAAGATCTCATGTTACTGTGTGTAACAGCAAGAGGTTTGGATCAACATTCCTCTTTCCTCTCGGGCTACCTGTTGCCCTCCTCCCCAGATGCAGCTGCAATTCAGCTTATATTCAGATGGTGTATGAGAGAGACAGAAAGAGACAGACAGACAGACAGACAGAAATCCATCTCATATTTCTTGAGCATCTTTCATCCCAACATGCAGGCCAAATTCTGAAATCCTCGTTTGGCTGTCACTTTGTCCTTGCTCCAGCAAAACTCCCACTGAACTCAAGCAGGGGATTTATACCGGCTCACAGTTTATAAAGGGCTTTGGGATGAAAGAGGCTATAGGAATGGGAAACACTGTTTCCCATAGGTTTGCAGAGGGAGAGAAGGAATCTTTTGGGTTTATGTGTCAGTAATGGAGGACTGTGCATTTATGGCATTAGCAAACAGAGGCCCAGTTTTCTTCATGAATTCGTCTGTATCTTGGACTCAGCATGGTGCTAAAACCAGGGTTTTCTTTTGGCTACGGGGATGGGAATTAAAAATACATTTCTTGATCTCTCTGTGTCTGTTTCCACCACCACCTCCACCTGCGCCAGACAGTGCAGGCTGCAGACACACTGTGTTGATGTGTACGTGCACCACTCTGTACGATTCCTGCTTCCTTGCCAAAACACCTCCTGCTGTTTATTTATTTATTTCTCTCTGATAACGGAGGGGATCGCATTTCCGGAAGAGCGCCAGCAGATGATACGAGCCTGAGACTGATACTGCCAGCAAGCCCCTGCCAGCCCTTTCTGCTGGAAAAATTTCATTTTTTCCAGAAGGAAGCCATGAGTGCGAAGTGGAATCCAAATCCGATTTCTCGGCACTTTTTGTTATCGCACAGCAGCCCACCAGGTGGGGCAATGGAGGGCGCTCACTCAGCTGCAACTCAGTGCCTTAATCCAATTTACAGCTTCTCTCAGAGAGATAATTACAGCCCTGAAACCAGTTAGCGCTGTACAAAACAGCTCTCACACCAAAGACCTGAGCCTGTCTTTCAAATTTCCACCTAGAGTGTCAGCGATTCTTACGGGGGTGGGTAAGATTTGAGCTAAGCCATTGTGAAAAAGCAAGTGTGTAGCTTAGTGACCCCACACCCATGTGCTCTTCCTCCTCCTCCACACAGGCACAGCCACCATCTCTCCAACTTAAGGCCAGAAGGAAATGAAAGGGACGACTTTTAACACAGAGCTTTTCCAGCCCTGGATGGCAGGGCTGTAAAGGACCACCACATCAGGATGCTGCAGGTCCACAGAGCAGCTATTCCGGGAAGATGGATGCAGGTGGCTAGCAGCACATTTAGCCCAAGGGCTAGATCCTGATCTCCATCCCATGGGTGTGGAGTCTGGAATCCTTTGTCGGTAATGGAATTTGAATCTGAGTATTTGAGTAGCGCAGCATGCAAATAGTCCTGTGAGACGGGGCAAAGGGAACGGCGAAGGCAAGAGCTAGGGTTGCTTAGTGGTGGGGGAAGGGAGCTACTTAGGTGACTCACTGCTCAGTGTGCGTTCTGGGTGCCCTGCTGTGCCCAAGCCAAGCCTGACACAGCCCCACCAAGACAGCCTGGCTCTTCAGCCCAAGCTGTGGAGGTCCTCAGTTCACCTCCCACTGTGTCAGCCAAGATGGCAGCCTATGCACAGCAGAAGCAAGCCAATGCTTGCCCACCCTGCCCCCTCAATGCATCCTAGGAGGACCAGTTATGAGGGGAAAGGGCTTCAGGTGTGGGGTTCATTTTGGGCCCAATCCAGGAGAGCACTTAAGCACATACCTAATGTTATGCACGTGATTGAGTCCCATTAACTTCAGAAAAGCACTTCAGCATGGGCTGGAGCATGCAGAGCTGTGCTCATCCAGATGGTTTTGTGACTTGGGATCTGAGCCGTGGTCCCATCAGGCTGCGATGGCTTGTAATCTGAGGCCATGGGGGTTGGAGACAGAGGAATCCACCCACTAGGAACTGGGCCCAGCCCCACCAACTCCACTCTCCCTCCCAGTGGGCCTCATGATCACCCTGAGTACCTGAGTGCGGTTATCAGCAGCGAAGAAGCTCTCCTCTCTGCTCAGATATGGGACACGCTATTTCAGCTCTGGGGCTATTTTGTTCTTTGGCATGATTATTTTAGGAAAGCAGAGCTGGAAAGACGGGGCCTTACTGTTCAGGTCCTGAATGTGGAGAGGTGATGGGAAAGCCTCCACTCTGGCACAAGGGGGTTCTATACCGGAGCGTTGGCTTCTGAGAACGTTTTGTTCCCAGCTCTCACAAGCTTCGCCCTACTTGCTGATACTTTCATTGTCTCCAGTGACCATAGTTGACAGGGCAGCACCAGATCTTGGAGTGCCTGGGGGGTCTTTGAGGTAGCTGAGGCCCTGTCCACTGAGGGTTTCATTCTTGACTAGGAACTGGATTTGGGACTTGATGGGGAGCCAGTGATGGAGCAAACAGTGGGTAAGGACCTAAATTCCCAGAGATGGTGTGCCATTGTAAGCAAGGCCGGAGGAGAACAATGTATGGATAGCTGTGGTCAGATCCTCGTTTCTCAGGGTGCCTCCTGCCCGGATGAAAGTGGGATGAGGCACTTTTAGAAGCTGTGGCTAACTGGGTGTCAAACAGCATTAAGGAATCCAGGATGTACCCCAGATGAACGCCATCGGCCAGCAGATGTCCCCAATAGCAGGAGATGTCATGGTGCAGGCCAGTTCCTCAAAAATATTTTCCTTCTTCCCACCAACATGGCTCCATCGTCCCTGGCTTGCATGTCAGTTAGCTCCTCTTCACCCAGGTGCTGAGATGCCTGGCCAGAGCTGTTAGCTGCACTGATTAAGAAGAGCCAATGAGCTGGGTACCTTGCTGACACTGGAGTCCATGTTGTTTCACCCTACCTGCCAATGGTTTTATATGGCCCTGAGCAGCCATCAGACTGCAGCAGCAGCAACCTGAAGGGAGAGTCACTGATTTGAGAGCCATCCAGCCTCTTTTCAGAATTAAGAGAGTTAATAGAAGGGAAGTAACCCGATAGGAATGAGGACAGCCAATGCCCTGCAGCTACAAGTGCACGGGCATTGAGCCACTACTCCCAGGAGCTCCCCAAGCCAGGAGCCTTGTGGTCTGAGATTTACAAAGCCACCTAGGGGACCTGGAGGCCAATTCCCATTAATCTGCATGGGAACTAAGCATTCAACCCCACAGGCAGCTTTGAAAGTGTCAGCTTGAATGCATGCATCGTTGTATGTCCAGTCACTGAGCATGGTCTGAAGAGACACATTAGTAGTGGGAGGTTCTCCAGAAGTTCAGAGGTTTGGTTCCCGTGGGAGAAGTAGCTGGATAGATGCTGATTGGAGTTTTTCTAAATGACAAAACCTCATGAATGGGGTTGGCTCTCTCACATAAATTTCCAGTTCTGTCAGTTTCCAGGCAGGCCAAAAATATCATCAGAACAGTCTTCCTTGAAGTACTACAGGATTTCTGCCTCCAGCCCTGGGCAGAACTCAGCCCTTAGGAGCCCTGGCTCCACACGACTATGACAATAATAAAGACAACAACCTTTGAAAAATTTAACACAATTATTTTTAAATCTCAAAATATTTTGCTTCAGGTTTTGAGCAAAAGCTTGGATGCCACTGTGGGCTAGTGGACAGGACACTGACTGGGAATCAGGAGCCATGGCTCATATTCCCAGCTCTGCCACTTAGCTGCAGGCTGATCTTGGACAAGTCATGTCACCTCTCTTTTGCTCTTTCTTTCTTGCTCCCTTTGTAGAGTGTAAGCAGTTTGGGCCAGGGACTGTCACTACGTGTTTGTAGCGTGTCCAGTGGACTGAGGCTGTGTTGGGGTTACTGGAATATAACCAATAATATTTTACCAAAACTTGTTCACACACACCTAGCCGACCCCTTGGGTCACACTTAATCCCTTGAGGTCCAATCTGTTTCCACTGTGGAGTTTTAAATTGCCCAGCAGGGAAGGTGGGGAGACCGTGGATGTCATGAACAGAGAGATACCCAATTCAGAACACCCTTAACCTTTGGAAAGTTTGGATTGATATCTAATCTATGCAGCTCAAGACCAGCACTAGTAATCAGAATTCACAAACCGTTTGCCAGAGGCTCATGCATGCAATCAGGTTTCTGAACCCTTGCCCAGTTTGGTGGCTTGTCCTCCTAGCATGACCTGCAGTCTGAGGACATTAAGCCCATGCCAAAACAGCCACTTTCTCTGTTTCCTAGGAGTGAAATAGTGTCTAATCCTCTTTCCTTCTTCCTCCCATTCAAATCAAACAGGTGAGTCCATTTTTTTTAAATACCAGCCTTCCTTTCATTTTGGCTCATGGCTTCTGAATTGATTCTCCAGCCGTGGAGCTCAGCTCTCCCATCAGCTGGCCCTGAGATGAGGGTGTGGTTAAAGGGTCCATGGAGCTTTCCTTACCATCAGTCATAGGGGCAAAGAGCCATCTGTGGCAAGCATGAGCAATAGCTCAAAGGAATGCTTCTTCTCGTGCTTCAAGACACCAGCATGCTTTTCAGTCATTCAGTGCCCACCAAAAGCAGCTGTCCTTTGAGTGTGTAATACCGATACGTTATCGGGGAACCTTTCAGCGGGCACAATCCCAAGGCACTTTACAAGCAAATTCTGCTCAAATGAAGGTTGTAGGGGCAAGCTGAAAGAGTTCCATGATCTAAGTTTATACAAAATCCTGTTTCATTTTCTGTCTGAATTTGGGATGTCACCAAGATTTGGATATTCAGGGCTGGCAAGTCTGGATTTCCCAGTATATAAGGGAACACTTCATCTATCATTGTAATGCAGTCGCCTCTGGGCCAGAATGTCGCTGCTAACAACACACAGAAGTGCTCCTCTGAAGTTCTGCAGCGAAGTGAAGAATATGACGCCAGATCATCAGGTGGGCAGAAGTTAATGGATGGATTTACACCAGCTCGGGATCTGGTGCAAATTCTTCATCTGAAAGCACAGAGGAATATTAGGTACACAGAATGAGCAGAGCTGATCTTCACAAGAGCCCCAGGATAAAAGCACCATGGGTTCATTAATGAACTCCACTGTCTAGCTGAAGTTTAATCGGCAGCAGAATGGCACCTTCTAACACCAAACTAAAGCATGGGGCTGCCTCACAGGGAAGAGCAGCAGCTGCCTTATCTCCAGATGGGAGTGCTGCATTCCTTCACAGTGATGCTCAGCTTGTGATGAGCGCTTGAAGGTGAATTCCTGTTCCCAAATTTACCGCAGACACTCGTCAGCACAGCGAATGCGGTGCAGCTGATTCAGAACTGAAACCCTCTATTGCCTTAGTATTTAATAGGGTAGGTAAAATACACTTCCCAAAGCATCTCTTCTAGACTGGATATCTTTCACTGAGCTGGAGAGAGTCAATAAGATGGTTGGGCCAATTGACGCATTAGATTTCATGACAATATCATGCTTCCTTATAGATGATCTGAGACAATGATCCTTAAACACTGATTTAAACACTAAATCCTAAAAACTTCTTCGATGGCAGAAGGAACACGGGCTCTTTCGCTCATATAAATATATACTTCACTGTAGGGGCCAGATCCTCAGCTGGAATAGATAAAGATAGTTCCAGTGAAGTCTGGGGAATTATGCCATTTATGCCAGTAAAGTACCTGGCACTATATTACACTTTTGGCAGGTTTTCACGGCATGATCCAGGTACCCTCAAGGGTATAGGCATTGGCTAGTTCACCATTCCTTGGTAACGATCTAATTAGCAATAGCAGGAGTTGGCAAGTCACTACCATGTTTGTACAGTGTAGATTCTAAGTCTGGTCAGACCATGCTATTGCCAGGAGAAGACAGTAATCTGTGGTCGTATCAAATGCTATTGTGTCAGTCACACGTTAACAAAGAGAAAGACCAAGAACTATGCAGAATCCACAGGCTCATTCTACAGCTGATTTCTTCTATTAGTTCTTGGCCAAATCCTAGATAGATAGACAACTCAAAAGAGTGATCATAATTTGTACGCTGGGACCAGCACTGGCTGTCAGAAGGGTCTTAAATATAATCCACTCTGCCTCATGCACTGCACTGGAGGGTGTTTGAGATGCTTAGAAAGCTTTCAACGAGGAGAAAGAATCAAGGGGGAGATTTTCATAAGAGCCTAAGGAATTTAGGAGCACTGAGTCAATGAGACGTGTGCGCCTTAGGCACTTCTGAAAATGTGTCCCCAAAAGAATTGCTTCCAATCTGATCCATGGAAAGTAATTACCCTGCCAGCCAATCAGGACTAGTAGGAAACATTGCTGGATGAGTGAGTGTTGATTAGTAGAGATACTTAGGCACTGAAACCAAACTCCACTTAAAGACATGGCAACATGAAAATGGACATTCAAACCTGAGCAAAGACTACCGTGCCATAGATAAAACTCCCAGTGAAATTTCAATATGCCCCAGCAGGCACTCAGCAGAGAGGCCATTCAAATCCGCATATAGGGAACTGGATCAGAACTCAGGAGCTCCAAATTCTATCCCTTGCTCCAACAATGACCTTGGCCAAGTCACTTCATCTCTCAGTGTTGCTGTTTCCCCTCTCACCCATTGTCGAATGAATTATAACATCTTCAGCCCAGGAATTGTCTTTTGCTATGTGGACATAGAATGCCCAGCACAAGTCAACCCTGATCTGAATTGTGACTGCTAAGAACAGCAGTAATATAACTATTATAATATACTAGAGAGTTTACTTCTTCTTGTGTTAGGCAGATACTGGAGGCCTTGTGCCTCGAAAATGCCACTAAAGTCTGAAGGTTTCGAGGTAAGAACCAGGACTTGAGGATTAGGTCCAGGGACTTGTACCAGTGCTGAGTGGATGCATAGCTAGGGGCAAATTGGATCATATAGGGTGGAAATATTCCCAAATGCTGCAGCCAGGTAACGTTTTAGTCCCACCTCTTCCAGAGTAACAAGAAGTCCAACAAATAACAGTTCATTGTCCTTATAAAAAGTCTTCTGCCCTGACTCTGGGCTCATGATCCTCACCCTTCTGCCAGGGATTTCAGCTGTCCTTAGCCCCTTCTCCAGGGCCTCATATCACTTTTCCTTGTGGCTGGTGGGGGGGCCCAGGCCCTCCCACTACACCGGGTTCCAGTCCGAGGCCCTATAACCAGCAGCCAAGATCTGTTCCATCAGATGCCTTGCTGCTGCCTCCCTGTATCCCTTTCTACTGCTACCTGTCACCAGGCCTCTCTAAGGCCTCCCTTCTCTCAGGTCTAGGACACCTCTTGGGCTCTTGGCAGACCAACGAAGGGTTGTGTCATCATCTCCCCTGCATTCCTGGGCACCTTAAATGCTCTTCTGCTCTGGCTCACAGCTGGGACACAACAGCCAGCAGTCAAGCATGGACTGAGTGTCTGTGATAAGCAGCCCTGATGCACCACCTCTGACTCCAGCAGCCTGCTTGTTACGTCCCATTCATGCTCTGGTTACACTTGGCAAAACGACCCCAGCCCAGACCCAAATCTCCCCAAACTATGTGCACTACCCAGGACCAGATTAAAGTTATGAGGAGCCTAAGGCTAATGGGAGGGAAGGGCTGAAGTATGAATTACATAATACACAAAAATTATGAAATCATCAAACATTTTTCTACATATGTATTTACATATTATTTATTTATGTAAAATTAACAAGTTTATTCTACTCTCACTACACTCAATTCTTCAAAGAAACCATTTCCCCTCTAACTTTAGCTGTGGCAAAGTCATGAACGATGTCATCATAATTCAAAGACCTGATGATTTCATTCTTAAGGCTCAAAAGGGACAAAGCACTGAGATGCTGTTGAGTCATGACAGATTTCAGAGTGGTAGCGAGGTTAGTCTGTATCAGCAAAAGCAACGAGGAGTCCTTATGGCACCTTAGAGACTAACCAATTTATTTGGGCATAAGCTTTCATGATGAAGTAGGTTAGTCTCTAAGGTGCCACAAGGATGCCTCGTTTTTGTTGAGTCACGGTGGATCGGAGGACATTTTTGACCCTTGTTAGAAGATAGAAGGAATGTTCTCCACTACAGCTAGTGATCATTAGTGACAAATACAGCTGTAATGCAGTTTCACCATTTGGGAAACATTCTATCACATCGGATTCAGTGATAACTCGGAACATCCAAATACATTTGCTTTCGTCATCTTTTCTCTCTATATCTGAGAGTGATGTGAATTCAACACATTGAAGAAATTCATTAGTCAAATCTACTGGGAGATCGTTTGGGTACTTCTGACACAGACATATGATAGCTTCACTGACTTTGGAACTTGAAATGTTAGGTGAAAAATTTGTCAGTACTCTAAAGGTTTTGTCAATATTTTCGTAAGCCTTGATCCGATGTTCTAATGAACTCTTCTGTTTGTCAATGATTGCGATGAAGGTATTAACTCTGAAGGCCTCCTTGTCACTGAATGAGTGGGCAGTTGCATCGTCGCATGTCTTCTGTCTTTTGCGGCATTTGGCTGACTTAGACTCATGGTTAGCAGTCCTTGCAGCCCCCTGAATTTTAAACTCATCAAAACTATCCTGCATTTGTTGAAGAACATTTCCAAGACTTCTCATTAGGTTTACAGCAGTAGAAAGGTCAATTTGAGCACTTTGCAAGCTTAGACTGCACCTGCTGAATGGCTGAAGTATATCATTCCAGACCTCACACAAAATACGAGTTTCCAAAGTGCATATTGCATCACTCGGGATCTTCACATCTTTTCTTATTGCTGATTTTTGAGATTCATCTTCCTTGACACTCTCTAGCACTTCAAGGCTGTTAGGGTATCCCAGAACAACTGTATTCACAGCTTCAGCATTGGCACTCCTCTGTGTCCCTGTGAGCAGTTTTGGCACTAAGTATCCCTTTGGTAATGAATCTCTAAGAATCATCCAATGACTGGTTGATGCAGAGAAAAAACTGTACAATTCTTGGACAAATCCAAAAAAAAGAAACTGCGTCAACACAATAATCCACAGCAGACTGGCCAACAAGGTTGAGTGAGTGTGCAGCACATGGTATGTAATCAACCAAAGCATTGCTCTCCTTTATCTTTGCCTGCGTCCCTGAATATTTGCCTCTCATATTACTTGCATTGTCATAGCTTTGGCCATGACAAAGGCTGATGTCAATCTCATTTTCGGTGAGGAAATCGAGTAGGTACAAGGCAAGTTTCTCCCTTGTGTGGCTGATGATGTCTAAGAAGGTCATGAAATGCTAAACTTGTCTGCTGGGTAGCATATAACGCAAGATGACAGTCAGCTGATCTACATGTGACACATCGACTGTGACACAATCAATGGAAAAATATCCCACATCTTTGATCTCATCTACAATGGCTGATAGTGTCTTTTTTGCCAGCAGTGCAATGAATTCATTACAAATAGTCTTTGATAGATATGATGCATGGCCTTTTCCATGATTTGCATGTTCATTGATGTGCTGAGCTAAGAAAGGGTCGTACTTAGCAATTAGCTCTAGAATGCCTAGGTAATTACCATGGTGTTTCGATCCAACAGTATCATCTGAGCCACGGAATGGCAGACCACGCTCAGCAAGAAACACTATGGCTTCAACTACGCATCTGAGAACGTTCTTCCAATAAGCATGTGCTTTGAAAAACTGGTTTTCCATTTGTGTATCAATTCTGCCACTAACTTTCTTTTGGGCATGGTAGCTGCTAACTGATAATATATGCTACTCACTCATTGCATGATTGATAATGTATGCAGTATTCTTCAAATCACTGAAGCCTTTGCAGGACATTCCCCACTTTTTGGTATCAGAAAACAGGCGGCAATAAAAACAGTACACTTTCTTCTTTGAAGGAGAATAGATGAGCCATTCTCACCTGCCAATCTGTTTGTTAGGCTTCACATATTCAGACATTTGTTTGGTCAGATAACAATTCTGATTGGTGTGCTCTCGCTTTGTCAATAAAAAGTCAGCATCTAGATTCTGGTATTTCTGTGGACGCTTCTCAGTCCAATATGCAATGAGATCTTGAAAAGTCATGTCCCACTCACCTGCATGGTTGGAGAAGGATATTTTTGTATTACTATCACTGGGAAACTCTTCAGAGGAGCGGGGTGAGACTGCAGCTAGTGAAGTCACAGGAAGCTGGTCCTTTTCATCAGGTGTTGGCGCAGCAGGTTCACTTGGGCTGGTATTCGCCTGGACTTCTTCACCACCAGGCTTAGTAGGAGGAAAAAATGCTAGGAGAGAAGGAGAACCTTTCAGCACTACATCTTGTCTTTGCCATCTTTCTTTGGCCTCCTTCAATTTCTGCCATCCTCCTTTCTTCGACATGGTTTCTGTTGTCCAGTGTAGGCCTACTGCAGGGGTGGCCAACCTGAGCCTGAGAAGTAGCCAGAATTTACCAATTTACATGCCAAAGAGCCACAGTAATATGTCAGCAGCCCCCCATCAGCTCCCCCACCCCACTCCCAGTGCCTCCCACCCACCAGCAGCCTTGCCAATCAGTGCCTCTCATCCCTCCCTGCATCTCCTGATCAGCTGTTTCTTGGCATGCAGGAGGCTCTGGGGAGAAGGAGTGAGGGCATGGCAGGCTCAGGGGAGGGGGTGGGAAGGGGTGAAGTGGGGGCAAGGCCTGTGGTAGAGCCAGGGGTTGAGCCGTGAGCACCACCCAGCACACTGGAAATTTGGCACCTGTAGCTCCAGCCCCAGAGTCTGTACCTATACAAGGAGCTGCATATTAACTTCTGAAGAGCCGCATGCGGCTTTGGAGCCACAGGGAGGCCACCCCTGGCCAACTGTGTACAGAGTTCAATATTACTTGGGCCGACAAACACTTACTTAGCCCACAAAGATAAAATCACAACCACCATAAATTGAATTTACAATCTTGATGGAGTAATTTGTACAAAGCAACATCCAATGAAACGAAACACTTCCAATGGCCTGTTACTGTCGCTCAGCTATTACTTCAATATGGAATGGAGGGCCTACAGTAGGGCCTAGAAATAAGAGGGCCTAAGCCTACACCCTTATTAGCCTATGGGTTAATCCAGCCCTGGCACTACCATGTCCAGCTCTTTCCTGGGCCATTCAGAGGAATAATAAGGTGTTTGCTCCTCTAAGGAGACCAAATGCACAGAATGTCCCCTTAACTGGAGTCAACAATCACTTGGATTCAGCTGCAGCACTGGGCTGGTTTTGATTAAAAGCAAAGCAAGCTTAGTAACAAAAGGAGAGAGGATTTTTATTGAGTTCAGGTATGAAGGGGAGAGTTAGACATGGCATGAAAAATGCTTTCCAGAAGCTCAGACTTAACCCAAGAAGCCCTGGCCTTTGTTCCAGAGAGTTTCCCACTTTCCATCATGATGGGTGAGTACCCTGTCAGGATCTACCACCAAGTCGAAAGAGCTTAGTTCCTTGGTCTGCTTAGGGGATGGATCACTTGGGGTTCTCCGCCCCTCTCTCTTATAGCCAGGGACCCTCTGCAATTGATTCTGCTGGAGGGGGTCCCCCAAAGCAAAGTTCATCTGGGCTGTGAGGAAGGTGATATGGAGTCTTCTGGTGAATGAGATTCCACACTGGCCTCTTCCCCTGTTGGGTTTGCTAAAATCCAAAGGAATGACACCTGACATGAGATTGCTAATCGACTCTGATGACACCTGAGTGGATGCATCAGCTGGCCCCATGGGCTGGGAGAAACCCATTTGCCCACTCCCCAGGCGTGTCTGGTAAATGCTCATTAGTTCCACATTTCCTTCATCTTTATACGGGCCCTTGGCTGTTCCCTGGACATACACCAGGCAAGAACGGCAGTGACCAGTGTGTTCTCAGTGTGCCAACGACACCTTACATCAGATCCAGCTGATGACACTAATGAACTGGGTCCCACTGAAATGGTCAGGCCAGCTGAAACGCATGACCAGCTACCAGTGAGCCCCTGGCCCTCTGGTACTGGGAGGCCGTTAGGGTCACAGCTCTTTCCCTGGAAGTCCATGCCTTGTCCTTTCATCAGGGCTCCTCACCATCAGAGCCTGCCCCACTCCCAGCAGCTGCTCCTGGTTTCTCCTGGTCTCCTGCCAAACTTCTCTACCCAGGAGAGGAGCTCAGAGCCAGCCCACACACTCACGCCTCCCTTACTCCCAGAGATGGGCTGCAAGACTCCTTCCCTCTAACCCACTTCTGTGGCACACTTCTACTCTTTGTACCACCCACCCAGCTCCTCCCCAGCTGGGATTCATCTTTAATTAAGCCTGGCTCATCCTCCAGGGGCAGCCAGGGGGTTGATTGCTCTCTCAGGCCCACTTTAACCCTTTCAGAGCCAGGATGGAGTATATAGCCCATCAAAGGGTTACTGCTGCTAGCCACACACCTTCTCTGCAGATGGAGCTGTCTAGTTACATCACACTAGGCTTAGTGATGGGGCATAAAACTTGGGGTGCACTTGCCCTGGAGAACATAAGCTGCTTCAAAAACAAGCTCTCTGAGAAATACTGGGACTCCGGGAGCTGTACACTATGCCCCACGGCCCTGCACCTGGCACAGCCCCTCCCACTAGAGCCCAGGGCAAAGTGGGGGCATAACATACCTATTCTGAACTGCAATCATCTCCCACCAGCTCAGCACTGGTGGGAACGGCCACACAAGAAGCAGAGTGACAGTGAGGATATCCCCCAAACACACACTCACACTGGTGTAAATCAAGAGTACTCCACTGATAACAGTGTAGCTACATCTCAGGAAGTTAGGGTACAGTACGGATCTCAGACCAGGGAAGGCTATACTCAGGGGTACAGTATGGATCCCAGGCTCAGAGTGGGTGCGCTAGACCCAGGGGTGCAGTATGGATCCCAGACTAGAAGCGGGTGGGCTAGACCCAAGGGTGCAGTATGGATCCCAGACTAGGAGCGGGTGGGCTAGACCCAGGGTGGGCTAGACCCAGGTACAGTACGGATCCCGGGCCAAGAGTGGGTGGATTACAGCCAGGGGTGCAGTATGGAGGGTGGCTGGATACACTATAGAAATCCCAGCTGTTCTCCAATACTGGCATGAATCTCATTGTGCCATGTCCCTTTGCCAGGTCATGCTGAGCGGGGAGAGCACTCAGCCATATAGACACCACAATTGGCCCTGGACACCCTGCCTCCAGCATCCCCCTGTGGCACACATCAGTTTCCAAGCCACGCAGTCACTGGGCAGGCCTGGTCTGGCCATGTGGCTGCTGCTGCGCTGGGTGGCTGGAGAGGTTCACACATTTCAGCAATTTGCCAGGCTGTGTGACAATTACTGCCACAGATGCTCCTGTGTCAATATGGGCTCTGCTCTCCGCTCTGGTACAGCAATGGGTGTGCCTGGCGCGGATGCCGCACGGCTCATTCCAGTAGAATTATGGGGTTGGGAGGAGGCCATTTTTGGATGGGATTGCTAGGAGATTGCAGCTTTCCACCTCACCCCCTGGCTTCTCTGCTCATCTCTCTAGCGCAGTCAGGGCTTGCAGCTGGGCTCCCCTCATCCAGATCTGTCAGGGCTTCAATGCCCAGTGCTAGCTTGGCCTTACTGCTTAGTCTGTGTTCAAGTGTGACATGGGGCAGGGGTCTGCTGGGAGGATGAGGGGAAACATGGGGCAGGTGGTCAGCATGAGGGGCGCATGCAATGTGGGGCAGTTGCACAGGGTGAGGATCACGTGCAACGTGGGGCAGATGCACAGGGTGAGGGGCACATACAATGTGGGGCAGCTGCACAGGGTGAGGGTCACGTGCAATGTGGGGCAGGTGCAA
Organism: Gopherus flavomarginatus; assembly: GCF_025201925.1. Classification (NCBI taxonomy): domain Eukaryota; kingdom Metazoa; phylum Chordata; order Testudines; family Testudinidae; genus Gopherus; species Gopherus flavomarginatus. Next base: position 66,836,935 of record NC_066622.1, on the reverse strand, counting down.
TGTGAGGTAGGGCCACATGCAATGTGGGACAGGTGCAATGTGGGATAGGGGCAGATGATATGTGGGGCAGATGCATGGGAAGAGGGGCATGTGCATCTATACTAGGACAAAGTGTAGTCTCCTTTGGTTCCCTAGATCACTAGGGTTCCATCCACTGGTGCTGAGACCGTTCCCTGGGCTTGTGGAATTGATTAGATGCAGCATTCGTCGCCTTACAGACAGAGAAATGCCATTGGACTGAGCAAAGTTTAGCTACATAGAGATTGCAGCCTGTAACACAGGTACCTTTCACTGCATACAGGCCCCCTGTGTAATGAAGGGGCTGCTACAGGATCTTGCCCTAAACCAACGTAGGTACTTACACAGCCTCATTGCTGGGGCGTCGAGGAGTTTTAAAGCACCTAGTGGCCTTGTCTAAACCAGGATAAAAGGGATGTTGCTAGCTAACACGTTCTAAACATGGAGTCCAGCCAAGGCAGCATGGACTGTGCACGGGCTAGGCTGGGTTGGCTGAATCCGAGGATCTGCGCTGGGCCGCAACTGGAGCATCTTAGCACCTGCTAATGGCACTAGCTATGTCCTCTCAGCAGCGTTAACTGACTTCATGGACACACAAGTGAGCCCAGCGAGAGCGAGAGTGCCACACTGTGAAATCACCCTGGAGCAGAGTGACTGGATTTCCCCCCCAGAGTGACTGTGGCAGCAGCGGAGGGTGATAACTCAAGCTGTGGCCTACACCCCACAATAGGCCGGCTATCTAGAGTACTAAGCCCAGTCACACTTGAGTTCAGGAGTTTTAGGTGTGGACAGGGCTTGGGTTCTAACACGAGTCAACTCTGCAACGAAGACACCGCACCCATGTGACTTGCGCACACTAGACTTAAAACGTGTTAGCACATGATCACCACATCTTTAAATCTTGGTCTAGACAAGGCCAGTGTTGGCCTAACTCTACTCTCGAAATGACGCCCTGACCCATGTCCTGTGGAGAGATCAGTGAGTGGGAAAGAGCCCCTTGCCAGCCACTGGCTTGCTTTACACCTCTCACGCCTGCAGATGTCTCCAACACAGCCCTCAGAGACAGTTCCTGTCCCTTTAAGTGCAGCACATTAAAAAAACCAACAACAACTGACAAGCTCCCTTGCTTTTAAAAGAGTGAGAAATTTTCATTGATTGATTTCTTCATGGCTTCTTAAACAGATAATTAATTCACCATGAACCTGCGGCCACATCGTAGTGAGTCGTTAATATTGTAAATTCAGATATACTTCGATAACCGCCTGACCCCCCCGTCACCCCGAAAACCAGATAGCTGTGCAGTGGAGGGTGGAGGGGGGCGGCAAATCAATTTTCGAAGACATGAAGGGATCACCCAGCAAAAGGAAGCTATTGATTCTCTCTTATAAGACACTGCTATAATATTTATTCTTTTGTAAACAGAATTAACCTGGCATCACGGGTCATTCCTATTGAACAGCACTCCTCTTGCGTGCTCAGTAGTATAGATTGTATCAGATGAGGTGGAAACATCCAAATCGTGCCACCTACCCCGTGCTGCATCCCAGAGCCTGCTCATCTCAGAGCTGTTGGCGACCACCTAGACCATATGTCAACTGGAGTGTCCCAGCTGGCTTGGAGGCTCCTTCCTGGATCTCTGGCAGAGAGGGTGTGTCAGGACAGGCGCAGATCACATTGCACTCCAGCAATTCACACCAGCATAACGAGCCCTTGGTGTTCGTGACAGGCCAGCACCCTTCAGCTGCTTTCTTGAGCTAGGGGCCAGTTTGGCCTCTGTCCAGGCCCAGGATTGCAGAGGGAGGAAAAGTGGCTTTATGCCACTGCCTCACCTCTGCTCAGCACTGTTTGTGGATGAGGCTTTAGCTCAGGGGTTCTCAAACAGGGGGTCATGAGATTATTACATGGGGGGTCGCAAGCTGTCAGCCTCCAACCTAAACTCCACTTTGCCTCCAGTGTTTATAATGGTGTTAAATAAAAAAACACGTGTTTTTACTTTGTAAGGGGGGTTGCACTCAGATGCTTGTTGTGTGAAAGGAGTCACCAGCAGAAAAGTCTGAGAGCCACTGGGCTCCTAAGGGGCTAGCTGTGTAGCACAAGCACAGCTGGTAGAGGGTGGGAGGAGGAGACAGAGGGGGATTGGCACCCATCAGAGGGGTGCTGCTAGCCCAGAAGCCATGTTAGTTAGGAGAGACCTTTGTGCTTCTACTCACAGGCCCCGGGAGGCTGCTGAGCCGCAGGTGACCTACTTCCAGCTCTGACATCTGACTTTAGGGACTGCAGTGACTCCTTAGGACAGGAGAGGCAGGCTGCTGGGGGTGATGAGTGTGTGTTGTCGAATAGCCCTCCGTACTGGCTATCTCTGCTGCAGAGCTAGGCCAACTCATGGAGGGCTTCTGAAGATCCCACCTTTAGCTTAATCCAGGCCATCCCCATTGGTGGAGCCAGTGAGATGCAGATGGGAGCTCTCAGGGTGGGATTCACCTTGTGCAGAGGCTCAGTGCAAGACCTATGTACCATGTAAAGCCCTTAATATAGGTGTAGTAGCATGGTCCAGGGTCTAGGACATTAGCCTGCCACTTGGGGAACCGATATGTGACCTTGGGCCAGATTCTTAATAGTTATTTAACACTGCCGAGCTCAGCATTGCAAAGCCAAGCCTAAATCTCCTCTTCACAAGGCTCTTCGGATATGAAATCCCATCAGCTGTCAATGGATTTTGGTTCCTAAATCCCTTTTGAAAATGAGATGCAGGCACCTAAAGCAATTAGGCGTTGCAGTGCTGAGCGCAGCAACACCTAGCTACCTTTCAGCTCAGTGTCTCTCCTATTTAGATTGCAAGCTCTCCAGGGCAGGGACGGCCTCTCATTCTGTGTGTGAAGAGAGCCCAGCACAATGAGGCCCTGTTCTCTGGAGGGGCCAATACGTTTTCCAAGGTTGGCCCAAGAGAATCTCTAGTAGGAGCAGAGAGGTTTGTTTTACTTCAATGTTTCACACTGGTCCGACTGCTGCTGGAATCCTGTGTCCAGTTCTGATGCCCACAATTCAAAGAGCCTAGACTAGACTAAAGCATATCTTTTAGAAAGACATCTAGTCTTAAAGCCCTCAAGTGATGGAGAATTCACCACATCCCTCGGTACATTTCTCCAGTGGTTAAGTTCATGCACTGCTAAAAATATGTCATTTCTGGGCTGAATTTGTCTAGCTTCATCTTCCAACCATTGGATTTTTTTTCCTGCTGGATTAAAGAGCTGTCTGCGCTCAAAAATTGCTTCCTCATATCAGGAATGGTTGCTCTCTTTGCCCTATCAAGGCTAATAAATTCGGAGAAATTCAAACAAGGATTGGAATCAGAACAGCAAAAGTTCATTTCTGGTAGAAGAGCACTGAAGAGCAGTTCCATTGAAATTAACCCTTATGTCAAGCTGAATTTGGCCCAGCAATTATCTTATCTTTTTCAGGAATGTCTAAGGCACACATCACCATGGTACTGATCTTAGAAAGACTAACAATCCTCATGCTTCAGGACACACTGAAAGATGATCAATAGCTGGGGTCAGGAAGACATCTCCCCCATAGTAAAATATCAGACAGTTAGCTGCATTAGGGATGCACCAGCCTCTAAAATTAAGTATGCAGCATTCACCACTGTTGGAGAGAGAATAATAAGCCAGCTGGAACTGTATCATCACAACTCCCACAACAATGAATGCAAAGAAATGTGGGGTTAGATACTAGACATGGAAAGGGCAGGACTGCAGGTGGAGAGAATGAGGAGCCAGCTGTCTGGAGATAAAGGGAACTATCATATAGGGTCCCTTTAGTGCTCTAGAACATGCCTCTGCAGCAGGAAAGGGGTACTGAAGTGTGTGTATATGAGAGAAGATGCAAACAAAAGCCCTAAATCCAAACATCCCTGACTTCTGGGGACATGTATAGATTCATCTCTGAATTTCCCAGCTGCGACCAATCCCATCATGAGTCAGGCCCCCAAAATCATGAGATTAAATAAAAATAATAATACATATTGGATTTTTATTATTGGCCTTCTAGATTTCGAGCCTTGAGGGCATCGCATTTGCTAGCTTTTCCATGTAACCAGGAGGACCAGAAATGTTCTTTGTCTTTTAAATGAGAGTTGAAATAATCACATAATCAAATGACTCCAGGAGCTGACGCTTTAAGGAATGCACCAAGTACCATGAGAGGTGTGATAAAAGCACAAAAGTGGGCAACACTGCATGGGCCAAACTCCAGATCGGAGCAGCCCTAAAGGCTGGAGAAGTTTGTAGCTAGCTCACTGAATATCTTTAACCCCAACGCAGTTCTCAGCACCCTGGAGCTTTGGCAACACTGAGATCCTGGATCTGAAATTCTCTGCTTTGTCCTGTTGGCAGCCTCCCCAGACTGAGATCCGGATGCTGTGGGCTCTGTTTGGGGAGTTTCCTTTAGTCCTTCCCCTGTCCTTGCCAGAGCCAGGAGGCGAGAGAGAGTGTTAAATTGTGGAAAAGAATTGAAAAGAGAGGGCGAGAGAGAGAAAAGCAGTGACGGCCTCGCGGGGAGCGGAAGCCCTAATTAAAAGACAGGCAGACAACAGCAAAGTCTCCCATTCAGAGGGATGACAATGGGATGGTCTGTGGAGCAGAACCAGGAGGGAATGAAAGGAGCGCGGGGCAGCGGAACAGCACCCCGGCATGGGAGAGGCCTGGCTGACCTGCGCTCAGCCCCTGAGCCAGGCACACACCTCGCTTTGGGGGCAGGGGACATGCATGGGGACGGGGAGATCATAACGCAGCAGGCGACTGGCTAAGCAATTTCTATTCTCTCCTCCTCTCTATTTTTTCCTCACTAGTTAAACTCCATTTGCCCCTGGCAAGATGCCTGGGGTCAGGTGAATGAAAGCTGCCTGGGGCAGGGGGGATGCAGTGCTTGTGGGGGGTCATTGACTGTACTGAAGAACTACCAGAATGGCTGACAAGTAGCGCTGCGGGGTGGGAGGGAAATACCAAGCCCTCTTGGGTCACCTCCCCCATCCGTGTGGCCAGACAGGGCCCGGGATGCTTGGCCTTTTCACTCCAGCAGTGCTCCTGAATGTGTTAATTAGCCACCAAGCCCCGCATGAGTCATATGACAGCCATGAGTGGCTTGGCCTCTGCCGTGGCTCACAAAGGTCGGGAGGAGGGAGCACCACATTCTTCCAACAGCGGCTTTGGTTGGCGGGATGGTGGGGGGCAGGTTGAGTGTGGCTGTTGCCTCTCTCTGGAGGGGAGGGCCCCGCTGGCTTGGGGGCTCCTCCTGCCCTGGATTGCTGGGAGATGTTACCTTTGATCTAGGGTTGAGGACAGGAGGGGCAGGGGGTGTCTGCCGAGTGCTGTTCTTTCTGGGAGTGGATACTATAAAAGGCCCCTAGAGAAGAACAAGAGGCCCAGAGCTTGTTGAAGGGCAGCCTACTACATCAGAATTAATTTGGGGCTCTTTCCGAAACAAAGGCCCTCTATGGCTTTCAATATGTTTACACAATAGTGCATAGAAAGAGCATCAAAGTGTCATCTCAAGGGCTCCCCTCCCCCTGCCTCTGGCCTCCTCGCCTTGCTTCCACCTTTTCCCACTCACTCAGCATGCCTCTCTTCTCCTCCACCTGCCCTGTCCTCCTTTGCTCTTTCTTCCTTTCAGCCAGATTCCTCTGCCCCTTCTGTTGGCTTGAAGCAGAATTCCTCTCCATCGTTCCACTTCCCTTGGCTTTTTGGAGACTATAGGATTAACCAAGAGGAGCTCACAGCTATTCCAGTCCCAGTCTCTCTCAGCAGGAAACACTGTAAGGAATGGAAGCTAGTAGGGACACTGGCTATGGGGTGCGCACAGTCTCTCCCAGCAGGAGGCGCTGCAGGGAATGGTGTAGTAGCACTGGGACTGGGGAGCTCACACGTCCCAATCTTTTTTGCTGTAGGGAACAGTGTGATGTGGTTGAGCATTGAGAGCAGTCCCTGAAGTACTAGCTTCTCTCAGCAAGGGCTACTGTAGTAGCTCTGTCTGTGGGGGAAGGTCACTATTACTCCAGTCCCACTGTCTCACACCAGGAGATGCTGTGCAGAGCTCACAGCTGCTATAGCCCTGGGTCCCTGCACTGCAGGTGCACATCTGCTTTAGCGCAGTGATTCTCAATCTTTCTGGGCTCAGGAGCCATTTGTAAATCTCACTGACCTGTTACAACCCAGTGAATAGTGTTAGTGCAAAAAACAGCTGGCTTGCTAGATGTTTCTGACCCCCGATATGTAACATGCACACTGTGCGGACCATACTGGCAGCTCCTGGCCTGCGGGACTTGGCTCGGCTCCCGGCAACGCCTGGGTCAAAGCATCACTATTATTGGCCAGGCCCACAACCCCCGGATAGGAGCCTGCTGGGGCAAATTTCTGTGAGTAGCCATGAAACCTGGCACACACTATCTCAAATTTGGTCCAGCTGCCTGTTATGATGATGGGGACAGGCTGGGCCAAACCTGAGCAGGGCTGTGACCATGCACTAGGTCACAACACCCTGCATGAGGAACCCAGCCAGCCCCATGGGACGGGCGCTGCAGGAGCCCCCAGAGAGCTCAGGTGGGCTCTGCAAACTCCCCCAGGACCTCTCCTTACCCAGTTCTCCGCACAACCCTTTGACACATTCTGGTGACCCAGCTCTGAGTTGCAGCTCACGGGGTGAAAAACTCTGCTAGAGAGGAGTTCACCTGACTTCTCCCACCAGCAGGAGAGTCTGTAGGCAACAGGGCAAATATTCTTACTGCCACGAGAGTCCTGTGCTGTTGATCAACCAGGAGTTATTGAGCCTGATCGAGGAATCACTGGGTGAAATTCTCTGGCCCGTGTCACACAGGAGGCCAGACTAGATGTGAGTAATCTCTGAGGTCACAGTTCCTCCGTCTCAGCTGGAGGTCCTGTAGAAGATGATGGCCGCAGAACAGCTCCCAGTCCAGCCTTTGATTGCTAAAACCTGTGCAGGAAAGGGACAGAAAGCGCTAAAGGCAGAGTCCTGGGGAGGAGCATGGCAGTGTGATCAGTGAAAGAGACAGCAAGGAACAATGCAAATGAGAGGAGTAAAGGGGCAAGCGAAAGAGGAGGTTTGTGGCTGCCAGGAGTCCCAGCGAAGGCCTGGTAGATGTCCAGACCAAACCTTCCTACCACAATCAGTCCTCAGCGTTAATGGAGACACATGCCAGAGCCTCGGCAAAGCCGTGGCCCAGCTGTCTGCGCTCCCCATCGAGTCACGGACACCGTGTGTACTGTAAATAACCGAGACACAGCTAATCACTTTTCCCAGCTCGCTTCTGCTGAGCAATAGAACCCAACACAGACAGCACCCACTACAGGTAGGCAGCAGCCAACCCATGCCTTGCAGTGCCCAGTGGATTCGGTCACAGGCCCAACGGCAGCTCTGTCCACATTCCCTGCGGTTTGGAGAGTGGGAGGTGCCTCAGGCAGTGTTTCAGTGCCAGCCTGTGGCGTGGGGTAACCTGAGGAGGTATATGCAGCTTGGGGGCCTAGGGGATGTGCTGAGGGGGTACCTTAACATCCCCCTTCGTTGTTCAGTTCCACGGTATGCGTGGTGCTTTGTACCCAAATGCTTGTGTGCGTGCGCCTGACACCGCCCTGTCCCCATCCTTTGTATCCGCAGACTACAAGAGGTCAGGGGCCTGATGGCATCACAGCTTTGGTCAAGTTTAGGTCAGGGTTCAGCAAATACCTGCCTGCTAAACCTGACCTCACCTAGGCCTTTGTCCTAGTGTAGATGCAGGGTAAGAGCGTTTGCTTCAATTAGCTGCTTGTGTTGGAAATGAGAGAGATACAGAGCCTCACAGGAACACAGCTGTTTTGTACATTCTCCTAGCACTACAACACACCTCGCAGACCTTCCTCCCTAATAGTGAGATCTAGTGGACAGGGCACTGAAGGAGGAGTCAGGAGACCTGGGTTCTTCTGTTCTTTTCTTTGCCACTGACCAGTTCTGTGACCTTGGGCAAGTCACCTTACCTCTAGTGTCCCTTCCCCTACTCTTTGTCTGCCTAGCTATTTCGATTGTGTGTGCTCTTTGGGGCAGGGATTGTTTCTCACTAGGTGTTTGTACAGCACCTAGCACGACACAGCCCTGATGGCAGTTGGGCCCCAACTGGCACACTACAGTGCCCAAAGTGCCTTTACAAGCATGCAAGCAATGCCAAAGCCCATGCCAGTCACCAGCCTTAGGTGTGTGAGCCAAGAAAACCTGGCTGGGGAAGACCTCGCAGACAACCTTGCCCACACGGGAGGGGACAAGGTGGCTTCAAACCTCGCAAGGCTCAGCCATAACATAGAGCAGGATGCAACATCAGCAGCAGGCCAGGCTCTCTGGAATCAGGCGATCCAAAAGGTGCACTCTACACTCGGCCAGCAGGAGAATGAATGAATGATGAATGAAAAAACCAAACTTGAGTTGGACAGTCTTGGCAGTGGCAGGACCACAAGCAGCTTCCAGGTCTGCAGTGTCTCTGGCAGGTGTTAGAGGGAGTAAAATGTCCTTCTGAGGCCGTCAGAGGAGCCGAATAGCCAGGGCAAGACTCATGGCCCCCACCACCAGGGCCGGGTCTAGCAATTTCACTGCCCCAAGCACGGCGGCACGCTGCGGGGGGCGTTCTGCCGCTCGCCGGTCCCGAGGCTCTGGTGGACCTCCCGCAGGCTTCCCTACGGGGGGTTCGGTGCTCCCACGGCTCCAGTGGACCTCCCGCAGGCATGCCTGCGGATGCTCCACCGGAGCCGCAGGACCAGCGGACCCTCCGCAGGCATGCCTGCGGGAGGTCCACCAGAGCCGCCTGCCGCCCTCCCGGCAACCGGCAGAGCGCCCCCCGCGGCGTGCCGCCCCAAGCACATGCTTGGCGCGCTGTGGCCTGGAGCTGGCCCTGCCCACCACAGAGGCAGCTGGCTTTCCACATCAGGAATAGCAGTTCATCTTACGCTTGCAACTTTTGGATTGATTGGATTCAAACTGGCGACGAGTCTGCAGGGAACCGCTGCCATTCAGACATCACAGCTGGCTACAGGTTCAAGGATGCATGCTTATTCAAATTTGCCTTAACTTTTTGTTAGTAGAGACTAATTGCTATTTGTCAAATACCTGCCAACCCCAAGCACTCAATCGTGAGCCAAGCCCCCCCAAAATCATGAGTTTGGCTTACAAATATTAAAATTTTGGGATCTTTCTTATTTGCCTTCTTGTTATTTAACAGATGGGGTCATGTTTTCTCTGCAATCTGAGAGCCTGAAACATACTTTTAAAAGCAAAAGGAAGCTGAGAGTCTCACTAATCACATGCCTCCAGGTGATGGGGCTTTAAAAAAAAACACCAGCTAGCATGGGAGTTGCAATAAAATGGTGACAGCTGCTACATTACAAAATAACCTTTGCATTTGGAAACCGATTCATCCATTCTAGTTTTTTGGAACTTGTAAATGGTTGGGCTTTAATTCCACTTTACTCATTCTATAGCACCTTCCATACCAGAGCCGCAAACCACTTTCAAAAGTTAATGAATGTTACCCTATGTGCGGTGGGTACATACAAATGTTCCCAATGTATAAGATGGGGAAACTGAGGCACAGAGAGTCGCTGGCCAGCAAGTTGCCTTCCCACAAACTGAAGTAAATGAAAATCTTGGCCTAACTGACTGGCCTACAGTCACACAGTGAGTTCACATCCCCCAGCCCTTTCCTTCACCTCCTAGATCATGCACAAAAATAATCAGGCTTCAGACTCAAAGCCGTTATGCCATGCCCATCAGCATCCTACCAACTTGACTTTAAGAGCCTGTTCATCTCCAGGCCAAGGAGTCGGGTGACCCCTGGGACTGGAGTCTATCTATCACCATATCCCAGAATTCTGTGTCCCCCTGGCATCATGGCTCTCACCAATCCCCTATACCCAGCATTGAAAACTTGCCCCATATCTCCCAGCATATCCCTGACACCACAAATGTACCTTTCCCCCCATCCCAGAGTTCTCTGCATCCCTGGTACCAGGAAGCTCCCCCTCGCCGCATCCCAGAGTTCTCTGTATCCCTGGCAACGTGATCCTGCCCCTCGCCACATCCCAGATTTGTATCCCTAGCAATGGGACCATGGCCTGCGCACCGTCCCAAAGTTCTCTGTATACCTGGTACCATGAATCTCCCGATTGCTGCATCCCAGAGTTCTCTGTATTACTGGCATCATGACCCTGACCCTCACCACATCCCAGAGTGCTGTGTATCCCTGGCTCTGTGACCCTGCCACTTACTGCATCCAAGAGTTCTCTGTATCCCTGGTACCACGAACTTCCCATTCACCGTATCCGAGACTTCTTTGTATCCATGGCACTGAGAACCTGCCCCTCGCCACATCCCAGTGTTCTACTTATTCCTGGCACCACCATCCTGCCCCTCGCCACATCCCAGAGTTCTCTATCCCGGCACTACAACCCTGCCACTCGCTGTATCCCAGATTTCTTTGTATACCTGGTACTGCGAATCTGCCCCTAGCCCCAGCCCAGAGTTCTCTGTATCCCTGGTACTACAACCCTGCCCATCACCACATCCCAGAATTCTCTGCATCCTTGGTACTCAGAACCTGCCCCATGCCACATCCCAGTGTTCTCCGTATCCCTGGTACTGTGAAGCCGCCGCTCATCCCATCCCATCGTTCCCTGTATCCCTGGCACCACGAACCTGTCCCTCGCCACATCACAGAGTTCTCTGTATCCCTGGCACTGCAAACTTCCCCATCACCATATCCTAGACTTCGTTGTAGACATGGCACTGTGAACTTGCCCCTTGTCACATCCCAGAGTTCAGTGTATTCCTGGCTCCATGACCCTGCCACTCACCGCATCCCAGAGTTCTTTGTATCCCTCGGTCCGTGACCCTGCCCATCGCCCTATCCCAGAGTTCTCTGCAACCCTGGCACTGTGAACCTGCTCCCTGCCGTCTCCCAGAGTTCTCTATATTCCTGGCACCATGATCCTGCCCCTCAGTACATCCCAGATTACGCTGTATCCCTGGCACCATGAACCTGCCACTCACTGTATCCCAGAGTTCTCTGTATCCCTGGCAGCACAACCCTGCCCCTTGCTACATCCCAGAGTTCTCTGCCTCCCTGGTATGGCAAACCTGCCCCTCACTGCATCCCAGAATTCTTTGCATCCCTGGTACCCAGAACCTGCCACACGCCACACCCCAGAGTTCTCTGCATCCCTGGCATCACAACAATACCCTCACTGCATCCCAGATTTCTCTATATTCCTGGCACCACGACCCTGTCGCTCACCACATCCCAGAGTTCTCTGCATCCCTGGTACCCAGAACATATGCCATGCCCCATCCCAGAGTTCTCCTTATCTGAACCTGCCCCTCGCCCCATCCCAGAGTTCTCTGTATCCCTGGCACCAAGACCCTGCCCCTCACCACATCCCAGAGCTCTCTGCATCCCTCACACAGCGAAGTGGCCCCTTGCCCCAGCCCAGTGTTCTCTGTATCCCTGGCACCACAACCATTACACTCGCTGTATCCCAGATTTCTCTGCATCCTTGGCACTGCAAACCTGCCCCTCGCCGCATCCCAGAGTTCTCTGCATCTCTGGTACCGTGAATGTGCACCTCACGGCATTCCAGAGTTCTCGATATCCCTGGCACCGTGACCCTGCCCCTTGCGCTATCCCAGAGTTTTCTGAATTCCTGGCACCATGAACCTGCCCCTCGTCACATCCCAGAGTTCTCTGTATCCCTGACACCACAACCCTTCCTCATCTCATCCCAGAGTTATCTGTATCCCTGGCACCATGAACCTGCCCCGCGCCACATCCAGGAGTTCTCTGTATCCTTTGCACTATGAATCTGCCCATTGCCCCATCCCAGAGTTCAATGTATCCCTGACACCACGACACTATCGCTTGCTGTATCGCAGATTTCTCTGCATTCCTGGAACAACGAACCTGCCCCTCACTGGGACACTCTGTACCTTAAGCCCAGCACCCCCATGTTCATCCTTGTAAAATGATTGTGTGGTATCCAATGCAAAGTTTGTCAAGTCAGGTGTCTTCAGAAGGCTTATGATGCACTGAGCATGGTTGTTCCAGTAATTTTATAGGTTATAATTTCATATATGTAGTTATAAGGCTGATAATGTGCCCTTGGGGTTTAAAATAAGCTCAGGCGAAAAACTTTCCAAGAGCAGAGAGGCAGTTCACATCTCATCAGGGCAGGTATGGGATAAACCCAGCCCAGCCTCACAGGAATAAAGGATGCTGGCCTAGGGAGCAACAAAAGGATCTCTTGGACTCTCGAGTGAGTCACTCTCCTTCCTTTGGCCAGTTTGGGACTGCGATGAGGTAATGCTCACCTGACTCTGAAGGGTGAGGCAAATCCAAGAAGGAAGAAAGAACATGATAAAAGGGAGAGACATTTGCCATGCTCTCTCTCTCTTCCACCTACATCTACTGACACAACACCAAGTAAATGAAGCTCTGATCAAAGGGGAGAGCCTGGCTCTGGAGCAACCAGCCAGCCTGTGGCGAGCAGCATCTAAGTTTGTAAGGGCATTGAAAGTGTTAAGATCAGCTTAGAATGCATTTTGCTTTCATTTCCTTTTACCAAATCTGACTTGTTATGCTTTGACTTATAATCACTTAAAATCTACCTATGTAGTTAATAAATCTGTTTGTTTTGCTTGAAGCATGTCAGAGACTCCTCTTGGGATAACAGACCTGATACATATCAATTTCTTTGTTAAACTGACAAATTTATATAAGTTTGCAGTGTCCAGCAGGCATAACTGGACACTGCAAGATGGAGGTTCCTTGGGTTGTGTCTGGAACCGGAGATATTGGGTACTGTCATTCTGTTGCACAATCCAAGGAGCAGCTTACATGCCAAGGGCTGTGCGTGAACAGCCCAGGAGTGGGGGTTCTCACAGCAGAGCAGGGTAAGGCTGGCTCCCAGAGCCAAGGATTGGGGTGACCTAGCAGATCACTGGTCCAGATAACACCAGGGGAACGTCACACTTACCACATCCCAGAGTACTCTGCTGCATTCCTGACACTACGACCCTGCCCTTCACCACATTCCACAGTATCTGCATCCCTCACACTGCAAACCTCCCCGTTGCCACATTCCAGAGTTCTCTATACCTCTCGCACTGCAGATCTGCCCCTCACCGTAGCCCAGAGTTCTCTGCATCCCTAGCACCGAGATGCTGCCCCTCACCACATCCCAGAGTTCTCTGCATCCCTGGCACTGTGACCCTGCCCATCGCCCTATCCCAGGATTCTCTGTAACCCTGGCATGATGAACCTCCACCTCACCGCACCCCCAGAGTTCTCTGTATCCCTGGCCCTGTGTCCATTCCCCTGGCCCTGGTGGGTGTTTTGAGGCACCCTGCCTTGCAACGGAGCTGCACTGCAAGATACTGAAGCAGATTGATCTGTTGGCCGACCCTGACTGCTACATTTTTGTGACATATTGATAAAGTGCATCTTCACTCCGTTAAAGATCTGATCTCACTCTCCTGATCCGCTATCAATAAGATATTAATCGCATGCCCGACCCAGCCTGCTCCCCGCCTGCCCACAAATCCAATAATCATTTCAGGATTCACAGCTGAACAGGGCACTCCCTTTAACCAATTAATATCAAGGGAGTCTCATTTATTTTCCCTGTAGCCCTCTCCCCCTCCCTGCACTCCCTCCACTTCCCTGCTGAAATTACTGCTCAGCACAGTCAAGGATGGCGAGTGTGACTTCCACAGGGAACCTGGCAGATCCCCTTGCATCTGCTGCTCCTTACAGCCGATCAGGCCACCCTTTTACCTACACACGGCTACTGCAAATGTCAGGCCAGATTCAGCCCTGGTCTGATGCCATAGACTTCAGCGGAGTTCCACAGATGATGAAATCCCCCACCCTCCGCCTCCCACCCAGTCAGTACCAGGTTTACAGTGGCACCATGGAGCCCCACCCATGCTCAGAAGGGCCCCAGCCTGCTCCACTTGTGCTGCACCCCGAGAACCCACCAGCCCACCGCCCACCATGGGGGCTCCTCTCTTCCCTCTGGCCAGACTCCAGTGCACCTGCAGTTCCGGGCAGTCTCTGCTTCCCACCACCTGTGGGGCCCCACCTGTCTACCCAGAGCTGAGCCACCTGGGACTGGTGCAAAAGCCTGGCCAGTCTCAGCCAGTTTGGGGGGACAGTGGGATGGGCTTGACTGGGCCCCTCCAGACAAGAGGGTCCTGAGGGAGTCTGGCAGGGGCAGGTCTGGCCTGACTGATCATGCCACCCCTGAGGGGCCAGAGCGATTTCCCCCCCCCCCCAATGCCCGGACCAGCCCTGGCTGTGCTGCTGGCTCAGCCCGGCAGACACAGTCGCCTCCCAGCAAGGCCAGTGAGTGCAGCCTGGAGGCAGGGAGTGGGTCTCTGGGGGGTCTGAGGGGCAGGGGTGCTGGGCTCTGAGGGAGCAGGGAAGATCTGTGTGTTGGGGCACTAGAGAGTGAGGGTTCTGTGTGGGGTTCTGGGCAGTTATGGTGGGGCTGTGGGCAGGGGGACACTAGGCAGGACTGGTGTTGTGCAAGGTACTGTGCATTTCTTGGGGAGGGTACTGTGCATAGTAGATCTGGGGGGGCTCTGGCCAAAGGGAGTCGGGGGGTCGGGGGGTGTTGCAGAGATGCTGACTTTCTGATTTCCCTGGGATGCTTGACCCCTTTGTGCCTCAGGCCCTGTCCCCACACCACCCTTTCCCCCAAGGCCTCACCCCACCACTTCCCACCCCGTTCCGCACCCTCCCCTGAGCACTCCTCCACCCTCGCTCCACCTCTTCCTGTCTCTGTTTCTCCCCCTCCGCCCACACAGTGCCTGCTGCCTGCTGCTGAGCACACACTATTTTTTTCTGTGGGTGCTCCAGCCCTGAAGCACCCACAGAAATGGCAGCTATGGGGTGTTGGGCAGGAGAGCTGTGTGGCATCGTATAGGCCCACCCCGGAGGGGAAGGGACATGCTGGCAGCACACAGCTGAGCGAGCCACTGTGCGTCTGACAACTGCTGGTTTGCAAATAGTGCCCTTGCACTGGGCGGGGCGGGGCCACCCCTGCCATACCATGCCCCATTGCCCTTGGCTGGCCCCTAGCTCCAGGGACCTGACCTCTCCACCCAATTCTGCATTGACTCCAGGGGGGTCCACAAATATGTTTGGCACCAGGCCCACAAAAGGTTACTCTGGCCCTCTCCCCATTGGAAAGGCTGGTCCCTTTTCCAAACACATTTGTACTGATCTCCCCAGCAGAGTGATCCATGCCTGGATCCTCGGTCACTAGGCATCATGGCCCAGTTAGCCAATGACATTGGGGAAACTCCAATAGGGACTTCTGTTAAGAGTCGCTGCAGGCCCCCACCCAAGTTGGTCCAATGCAGAGAGCCCAAGCCTGCACTGACAGCCTTCCAGATGGCCTCCCCTTGCTACAGACCCGCTATCGCTATTGGGTTGGTGCATGCTCCGGCAGATAGGGCAAGAGACTGGGGTTTAGGAAACCTATTCCTGGGTCCCCTTGAGTAAATCACTTCCCTTTTCTGCTTGCCCATCTCCAAAGCAGCATCCATGATATCTTGTTGCTGGTCATCCTTCGGGTTCGAAGATGACCTTGACGTCTGTCATAAACAGATAAGTAAGAGTTAATAGAACAGAAGTACTTCATATCTCCTTTGCCTGTAAAGGGTTAACAAGATTAGTGAGCCTGGCTGTCACCTGACCAGAGGACCAATCGGGGACAGGATACTTTCAAATCTTGAGGGAGGGAAGTTTGTATGTGTGCTGTAGAATTTGGTTTGTTGTTCACTCTGGGGGCTCAGAGGGACCAGACGTGCAACCAGGTTTCTCTCCAATCTCTTTGATACAGTCTCTTATATGTCCAGAATAGTGAGTACTAGGTAGATAAGGCGAGTTAGGCTTATGTTTGTTTTTTTTATTTGCAAATGTGTATTTGGCTGGAAGGAGTTCAAATTTGTATTTTGCTGAAAGGATTTTTATTTGTACTTGTATACTTACGCTGGGAGGGTATTCCCAGGGTCTATAGCTGAAAGACCCTGTAACATATTTCATCTTAAATTTACAAAGATAATTTTTACTGTTTTTCCCTCTTTAATTAAAAGCTTTTCTTGTTTAAGAATCTGATTTTTTTTTATTCTGGTGAGACCCCAGGGGACTGGGTCTGGATCCACCAGGGAATTGGTGGGGAGAAAGGAGGGAAGGGGGAGAGAAAGGTTAATTTTCTCTCTGTGTTAGGATTACTTTCTCTCTCAGGGAGAGTCTGGGAGGGAGAGAGAGAAGAAGGGGGGAAGGTGAATTTTCCTCTCTGTTTTAAGATTCAAGGAGTTTGAATCACAGTGATCTTCCAGGGTAACCCAGGGAGGGGAAGCCTGGGAGAGGCAACGGTGAGGGAAAGGGTTTACTTTCCTTGTGTTAAGATCCAGAGAGACTAGGTCTTGGGGGTCCCCGGGCAAGGTTTTGGGGAGACCAGAGTGTACCAGGCACTGGAATTCCTGGTTGGTGGCAGTGCTACAAGTACTAAGCTGGTAATTGAGCTTAGAGGAATTCATGCTGGTACCCCATCTTTTGGACACTAAGGTTCAGAGTGGGGAATTATACCATGACAACGTCACTGGCTGGTTTGGCTTCTGTGAACACATGAGTGGCTGATCGGGCCAATCTGAGCTTTGAACTGTCTGTGGCACACTGAACAAGAGATGCCGCTGTGGGTTACTTGATTAACAGCGGACATGCTGCTGTGGCGAGCTTAATACTGCTGATGCTTCTGCTCTGCCTCAGCAGTTCTCCTCTGCTCATAGACTAGCTCCAGTATGGCTGACACTTCACCAGGTAGAACGATCACGAGTGAGATCTTCCCAAAACTCAGTCAATGTTGAAATGCCCCGAAGATAACTTGAGGGAGTCCTTGAAACATTTCTTCTGGACGCCCCAAGAGCGCTTTCCCTCCTTTAGCTCATTGTAAAAGATCTTTGGCAGTCGATCACCTGGCATTCTGGTGACATGGCCTGCCCATCTCATCTGTGATTTCATCAACAGAGTATGGATGCTTGGAATGCCTACCTGTAGGAGAACCTCAGTATCTGGCACCTTGTCTTGCCACCTGATCCTCATCAGTTCCCTCACACAGATCATGGGAAAGTGATTCAGCTTCACAGCCTGGCATCTGGACACCATCCAGGTTTGCATACATCAGAGCTGGCATCACGATGGCTTTGCAGACCTTCCATTTTGTTTGTTGACTGATGCCTTTGCACTCCCACAGCAGATAAATAGTCCATACTATGTCAGACTCGGATTTGGCATTCAGGTTAGGGGGGCAGTAGGGATGCAGGGGTTATGAGTACAGGAGGGAGCCACAGGGGTTGGGGTGAAGGGGGAGCACAGGGTTTAGGATTGAAGGGGTGCAGGGCTTAAGAGTGCAGGAGGGGGAACACGGGTTTGGGTGCAGGACAGAGGCACAGGGGTTAGGTGTGTAGGAGGGGCACAGGAGTTAGGAATGAAGGGAGGAGTGCATTGATTAGGGGTGCAGAAGGGGGGTTGCAGGAGGGGGCACAGGGGTTAGCGATTAGGGATGCAGGAGGGGGCACAGGAGTAAGGGTTGAAGGGTGAGTGCAGGGGTTAGGCATGCAGTAGGGGGCATAGGGGTTAGAGTCACAGGAGGGGAGCACAGGGGTTGGGGTGCAGGAGGGGGTGCAGGGTTAGGAGTGAAGGGGGAGTACAGGAGTTAGAGTTGCAAGAGGGGAGTGCAGGGGCTAGGGGTGGAGGGAGGCAGAGTTAGAGGTTCAAGAGGAGAGCACAGGGGTTAGGGGTACAGGAGGAGGGCACAGGGGTTAGGGGTGCAGGAGGGGGCACAGGGGTAAGGGATGAAGGGGGAGTGGGGAGGCACCCCTGGAGGCCAGCGTTATGGCAGGGGCACTGAGCCCACAGGGGCGCCAAAATACAAGTTCAGCCAGGGCACCATTTTCCCTAAGGCCAGCCCTGGACATTGGCTAAACGACTCCAGAATTGACCGTCCTCTGACACCTTCCCACAATTCCCCCCACTCACCTGGCAGGAGAGAGAAGCTCTCCCATACCTGGGACAGGCTCACAGAGCAGTGCTAAGGGAACCATGGGATATGACCTCAGACGTCCTAGTGACGACCACCCACACTGCTGAATGCAGCGCCAGTGAGGACACAGTGAGCTGGGCAAGCTTTGCAGTGTGGCTGCTCACACCTGGGCAACCTAGGAGCTCATACCCTGGTGCCCATCGCCCATGTTAGTTCAGCTGGGCTGGCAGACAGACCCCTGCTGTGTGACCTCTGGCACAGGGGACTTCTACCACCCTAGCATGATGGAGCCCTGAATCTGATGCAGATCTCAGGGGTCACTGTAATATTGATAATCACAATTAGGACTGATTGGAAATTTTCCATTGAAACCTCTTTCTCAAATGGAAAATAGGAATTTTGAGTAAACAACAGTTTTCCTGGGCAGTGTCTGCGTCCCTAGAAAATGTTTGATTTTTCATCATAAACCTGAACATTTTCAGCAGAAAACCAAAACTGGAGGGGAGGGGGATGGTTTTCAGTTGTCAAAAAAGTTGATATGAAAGTTGACATTTTCCATAGCAAAACGAAGCATTTTCCAAGCAGCTCTACTGACAATCCCTTGCAAGATCCTGGGGAAGCTGAACTGGATAATAGTTACAGTGGATCACAAACTGAATAGGAGTCAACCATGTGATGCAGTTGCAAAAAAAGGCTAATATCATTCTGAGGTGTATTAACAGAAGCGTCATATGTAAATCAAAGGAGATAACTGTCCCACTCTACCCAGCACTGGTGAGGCCTCAGCTGGAGCCCTGTGTCCAAGTCTGCGTGTGCCATACTTCAGGAAAGAGGTGGACAAACTGGAGAGTCCAGAGGAGAGGAACAAAAATGATCAAAGGTTTAGAAAACCTGACTGTGAGGGAAGGTTAAAAAACTTGATGTGTTTAGTTTTGAGAAAAGAAGCCTGAGGGGAGACCTGGTAACTCTCTTCAAATATGTTAAGAGCTGTTTTAACAAGGATGATGATCAATTGTTCTCCATGTTCACTGAAGGCAGGACAAGAAGTAATGGGCTGAATCTGCACCATGGGAGATTTAGGTTGAATATTAGGAAAAACTTCCCAGTGATAAGGATAGTTGAGCTCTGGAACAGGCTTCCAAGGGAGGCCATAGAATCCCCATCACTGGAGGTTTTTAAGAGCAGGCTGGGATGGTCAGCGTGGTCTAGGTTTACTTGGCCCTGCCTCAGCACAGGGGGCTGGACATGGTAGCTTCTCAAAGTCCCTTCCAGATCCTCATTTCTGTCATTCTACGGTTCTGTAATCTAACTGGCTTTTTTCATCTCAGCCTTCTTCAGTCACTAGCCTCTCCTATCACGCTATCTGACTTTTTATCTATTCAGAAAACACTGTCCTTCTGGGCTGCTCCTGCTCCGATCTCTTACCCAAACTAGGAATGTAACTATTGGTTGAAAAAGTTAACCAGTTAAAGGATTGCAATTATATCATTAAACTGTTAACCGATGTCTCTCCGGTGGGCCAGCAGGCATGGGGCGTGGCAGGGGCTGGGGTCCTGCCGAGGCCGGGGCCGCTCCAGGTGGCTCAGCCCAACCCCTGGCCCAGTGTCCCACCCATCCAGCATGGCCGCTCCAGCCCCCAGCTGGCCCAAAGAAATTAATACTATTTTTTGATTGCAAGAAATAGTCATGGACAATGTTCAGCAGTTTTCAACCACTTCCAATGTGCCATGTCAATCTGGGCTCAATCCTGCAAGTTGCAGAGTACTCTGGGCCCGATCCAGCAAAGCACTTAAGCACATGAGCAGCTTATAGAGCTAGACATGCACTAGAGCAGAGCCCTAACGCCCAGCACCTGGCAGAGTCGAGCCCGTTCCTTAAAAACAAGTCTGCATTTCTTGAAAAAATTACAGGTTTTGTCATTTGTTTTTAAATACAACCTCAATGCGTGGCCTAAACTTGATGCCAATTTAACCCGCCCCTCTGCAGAAGGTTTTCCTAGCACAAGGGCCCATTGTCTATGGAGAGCTCACAGGAGGCAGCACCATAGGGCGATCTCTAAGCCCCTCCACACCAGTATCGGGAGCTAGCCTAGCTCCGCACTGCGCGTTCTGTATTCCTTTGAAACCTGAGCCGTGTTGATGGATATAGTTGCTGGATGCCTCCCTTCTCCTCTGGGCCCTGGGAGCTCAGCATGCCCTGTCTGGAGGCTCTGTGAGGGAGAGGGGTCTGGAGTTTAAGAGCGTTATTGTTACTGGAGGAAGGAATTTTTGGTCCTATAAATCAGAGACGGGGAGCATACTTGGAGTGTGTGAACAAACTTCATTTCCTGGGAGACTGGCCTTCAATCACCCTCCGTCACACCTCACTGATCAGAGGTGGACATGAGAGGAGTTCATTAAGGTGGAAGAAAAATAATATAATAGGTACTCTCCAATGCATGCACTATTCCCGACCCTTGTAGATGGCAAGACACCCCTATCCACTGCTATAAGAAGTTCCAACACACACACACAGGCTCGGTGTTCCTCTGTCTCAGCCAAGTCCTCTCGCAAATTGACACTCCGCAGAACAAAGATTTCCTCTTGCTGGTTTTAGCGATTCGGGTACACCTCGCCCCACCCCAGTCCCTTGCCCTGTGGTTCATGGCTACAAGATCAAACCCTCAGGACCAGAGAAGGTTGGAAAATGAAATGCCCCTGTTATCAAGAATTTCAAAATGTCCCAGACGTTTTCATTTCACAGGCTTCCAAAGGGCTGGAGCTGGGTTTTATTTGCTTTTTCAAAGTTTTTCACTAAGTTTCTTTCTCTCCTTCCAATACTTTTCACCGATCAATTTTCTTTTTAATTTCTGGTTTTATCTTCCTTTTCCTCTTTCCTTCCCCTGCCCCCTCTCCCTCAGTTATTTTTGAAAATATATCTTTCAACTTTTGAAAATAGCTAGGGGAACAAAAAAAGAGCAAATAAGAAAAAAGAAAAGAAGGGAAGATTAAACATAATACATCCAAAATGCAGGGAAATGTTGAGAAAAATTCATGAAAAAATTCAACAACAGAAAATTTTTTTGCTAAAATGTTCAATTTTTTTAAAAAGGCCATTTTCCAACAAAAATCCTGTTTTGCTTGAAAAGTTTCAGCCAGCTCTGTTCAGGAGCCAGTGGTTGCTCTTTCACTCAGACCTGATGTGTGAAACAGAAAGGGAAGAAGAAGCTGCCTGGTCCTGAAAGTTCAGCTGAGCTGGTGTGGTTATGGGATTGGCAGCTTGATAGTTTTGAGCAGCTTGGCCTAAGTGCCCTGGTCCTGGGCTGTTATGTAAAATCCTAGCTGGGGCTGAGGGAGATCTGGGGCCTATTTCACCTCTAAGGTCCTGGTTCCAATCCAGACTGCAGTTTTTAGAAACTGAGTGGTGTTACTAGCTCATGTCTGTTCAGTGACCCATGTGAAACAAGCCGGTGCCCTCTCAGGCCAGTTCTCAGAGCACAGAGATGTCCATATGCCAATGAGCCCCTTGCTGGCCATCTTAGCAGAGATGCCAGGGACAGAATGGATACCCAGTTATCCCTCTGGACTCTACTCTAAGGCTGGGGTGAAGCACAGGGGAAGTTACAATGCCACTGCCTGAAGTGTCTCTGTCCTGTGGATCCACTGAAGCCTTCTGTCTCCAGGGCTATCGATCTGCCACCTTCCAGCAGCACTACATCCATTTTAGCACCTGTGATCCCTGGAGAAGGACCTGAACTGAAACCTCAACCTGGGATGTGAATGATGGAGGCCATTCTGGTGAGTGCAGGCCACTGGGAAACAAAGCATGCTGCAGTTCTACAATATGCTATCAGATGGGGCACGCACTGACTGCACGTGGCGCTGCTGGAACTCGTGGGTGAAGAGATAGGGTACAGCCTGGCCACACCTGGATCTCTAGTGGCTTTCTCGAGCACAGATTCCACCTCAGAGTCCCCTAGCACTGCAAAGTCCCTGAGGGAAGTTGCAGCACAAGGCAGCCATTAGAGGGGCAATGCCAGGTAACCAGGGCCTGCCAGGAGGAGTGGTAAGAGCGGGGAGGGAAGTGGTGGGCTTAGGGCAGCTTAGCAATGCACAGATCCAAAGAACCTTGCTGCAGATTCCACCAAGGCAGTTTCTACGGCATGCCTAACCATGCTTGGCAGAGCCCCCAAGATGGGCAGCAGTGGACCCCCACAAAGGGACGAATCACCCCTTAGAAGCAGCAGACTTCTGCCGGCTCATGAAGTAGGAGCCATTGGCAACCCCTACATCAGTGGGTATGGAACTAGTCCAGGCTGAAGCTGGGTCATGAGGCAATATCAAATGCCTTCAGTCATCCTAGAAATGGCATTGGAGGATTTCTGCACACCCTGGAATCTCTCACTAGGGGACACTACTGGGTAGAAAACATCCAACTGTCTGGGATGTTGGAAAGGTCATGCTGCGGGAGCCAGGTAGGGCCATTGTGATCTCCCATCCCTTCAAAGATTTGTAAAGCTACTCATTGCTCCTCTCCCCACTTGGGAGCACCAAGTGTGGGGCTATGAACCCAGTTTAGCCCTACTTGTGTCTTGCTTCAGTTGTCCATTGACATGAGCAAACCCATAAAACCCAAGACTAGAATGGCTCTGGGTGACTATTGAAAGTCTGACTTTCTGTGCAAGAATAGGGGCTTGAGCAACCTGTTCCATCTCCACGGTGGTGCAGCTTGCTGTGCAGCAGGTGGGGGTCCCCTGCCACCCCAGCAATAGTTGCATGTCATTGGAAATAGAGCTGGGGAAGGGCTTTGGGAACTGTTCAGGATGAAAGATGCTGTAGGAATGTGAATGGTCCTCAAATACGGGGCTGGGGCTTAACTTACCTTTTAAACCAACAAATGTGAAATGTTTTGCAAACGATTTTCTTTAATGCTGGGAGTGCTCAGAGCCTCTGCTGGGGGAAATGAATGCAGCTCCATTGGTTTCAATGGTGTATCACCCATCTACACCAGCAGAGAATTTGGCACAGTGTGTGGCTAAGTGCCATAGAAATAGGGAGAATTAATTAATAAAATCAATGGAAATGTACAAACAGCAACAAAAAGAGAACGTGAAGGGGTAAGGTGTTGTAAGGTGTTGCTGAGACCCCCACATGGGGGAAGAGGAGACACCAGGGCTTGTGCTGGGGACACACAGGGTCATCCCCATGGAAGGGAGGAGACACATACAGATCTGGGGTACCCCCAGGTTCAGCGCAGAGACCCACCCCACCCATTTCAAAGCTTGGTTTGGGTCATTAGTGCTTCTTTTAATTTATTTAGTCAATTTTGTCCCTAGAAACACTTAGTGATTTACAACCCTTCCTAAGTGCACAGATTAATAAGCATTCTCACTTCCTCTAGAGACAATTATCATGTCCCCGTGATGGGGACCGACAGTGAGACGCCAAGTAAGTGCTACGTGGTGAGAGCCAGACATCAGAATAAATCCAGCCTGCTGACACCACTGCTTAAAAACTGGCACTCAGGGTAGGGCGTCACATGTGTGGGGGCTGAGAACAGAGCACAACGGCAATGACTCAAGGCCAGATCTCTCCCAGGGAGCGGCCCATGGTGCAAACCTGGCACGTGGGCCAGGAGGTTAAGAATGCAATGTCCTCACCAGTGCAAGAGAAAGAGGCAGGAGGCAGGATGGCTGGAGCAGCTGTTCTTAACCGTTTGGGGTTCAGGACCCATCTGTAAACCTTGAGGGCCTGTCACAACCCAGTCAATAGCTTTAGTGCAAAAAACATCTGGCTTGCTCTGTATTTCTTACCCACCATATACAATATACACATTCCCGTAACAAGCACACTGTGCATACCATAGCACAGCTCCTGTCCTGTGGGGCTGGCTGAGCTCAGCTCCCTGCTCCCTGCTTCAAGACTTCTGGAGTGAATGCGGGATGGGGAGCTGAGCCCAGCAGAATCGGAGCCGCAGGAGCTGCCACTGGGGGATGGGCTCTGCAACCTCCCCTCCTGTGCCTCCCACCCTCCTGAGGGCAGGACCTGGTCCCTGTCCCCAACCCTGGGCCTCCCACGTGACCCTTTGATACATTCTAGTTTTGGGTGGCAACCCAGGGGATGAGAAAGCCTGGGCTCAAGCACTGGTCTGGGCTCAGGAGAGGTAAGGATACTCCCTGCTCTGCTACTGGCCTGCTGGGTGACCAGGGACAGTCCCTTCCCCTGTTAAACCTGTGAGCTCTTGGGGGCAGGGACTTCTCTCACTCTCTGTGCAGCACCTCACACAATGGAGCCCTGGCCTCAGCTGGAACCTCCAGGTGCTGTTAATACTGAAGGCTGCTGTCCCCATTTTTCAAACTGACTCTAGAGCATATTTTTTTTCCAGTTTAGAGCTTTCAACAACATTATGCATTTCAAAATCAAGACTCTTCAAATCGGGGGGGGGAGGGGCTGGGAATGGCAAATTTCTTTCCTTTTCTTTAGCTCAGGGTGTTCTCTAGTTAATAGTCTCCTATTAGCACTTTAGGCCAGCGGAGTAATACCCAGCTCTCAGCCATACATCTCAAAGTGCTTTACAAAGGAGTTCGGTATTGTTATTCCCATTTTACAGAGAGGGGAAGTGATGTCTGGCGGAAGAGCAGGGACTAGAACCTAAGCATTGTTAGCGCTCACAGCTCCCTCAGACGATGGGCCCCCTTCACTTGCTCTCACCGCGGGTACCCTGTGGGGCGGGTGGGTCCTGGCAAGCGCCAGACGTAAGAGGGCAGGAACCTGGTGATCAGTTGTGGAGTGTGTGCTCGGATCTCTCTGCAGGGCTGGGCTATGGCGGTGCCTCCAGCAGCTGCCAGCCCTCCAGGGCAAGGCAGCAACCCCGAAGCACCGGGCATGCCCTGTAGCAGAGCAGAGTTACCCAACCACGAGTGAGCCACACCAAGGTGAGGAAAGGGGGTGTCCTGCTCGCCATCACTGCATTACTCTGTCACCTTGTGACACCCCCTGCTGTAACCACCCTTGGGCTCTCCGTGTTCCGAGAATCCCCAATCCACTTCCCTCCCTACAATTTGACTATGACTCGGGCTGGGCAGGACACGGGCTTCTGGCCAGCAAAACATTTCAAGATATCGAACAATTCTCCAGTCGCAAATTGGGACAAAAAATCCAACTCTCATAAATGTTTGCAAACCGAAAACCATGTCCTCTTCCCCCCCTTACCCCCCACCCCCTGGCAAACTTTCGTTTGGGCCAGTTGAAACATTTTGTTTGGAACATTTCAAGATGTTCAAGTTGCACCATTTTTTTAAAACTAGAATTAGTTTTAAAACTTCAATTCCTAAATGAAAAGACCTGGTGAGGGCTGTGAATTTGTTGTTGCATTTTTACCAGAAATCACAGAGCACTCATGGTAAATTTAGTAAAAGGCACCGGTTTCATGATTTTAGATAAAAAATACTGAGCAAGTGAGTCATCATCATCTCAGAGAGAGGAGGTGAGAAGAGACAAGCTCATCTCACACTCACTCAGCAGCAACTGTCCTGCAGCTTCTGTCCTGTGGGGCTGGGCCCGGCTCCTCGCTCCAGGCATTGCGACCTGGCACACAGGGTTGCAGGGCTGCCAGATTTGGCCCAGCCACCCTTTTAAGACAGGGGGGTGGCCAGGCCAAATTTGAGTTAGCAGCACTGCAACCCCATGTGCCAGGTCACAATGCCTGGAGCGGGAAACCAGGACCAGCCCTCCGGGACAGGAGCTTATTAAAATCACAGATGGAGAGAAGTCCTAAACAAACAGAAAATCCTGAGATCCAGGACATTTTTCCCACCATGACAAACCTGCAGCACTAGTCATTGTGAATGGAAAACCAGCATTTTGTGTTTCAAAAATGTCAAAATGTTTCAGAATTTGGTTTCCCTGTGTTTTTTTCAAGTCACAAGAGTGGGCAGAACCAGCCTGTTCACTATCTATCCAGCCAAAAAACCCCGACCAGCTCTACCCAGGAGGCTCTGGAGACCTGAGCTAAACCCAACATTCAAACAAGCCCTCCTCTCCTCTGCATTACTCCTTTCCTAGGGCAGCCCATCTTCGCGGCTCTCAGACTGGGGTAGGGACTGTGTCTGGTTCAGTGCCAGACACATGGTCATTGCTTAACAGTGTAATGGTAGTAATAGCCACCAGCACTTTACGATTCCTTCCCCCTGCAGGTGATCGCAGACTCTCTGGCTCCTCTTCCACTGGGAAATGCCTCAGTGCACATCCATAATCCCAGCACACAGCCATGCTTCTCATTCCCAGGGAACCATCTCTGCAGGTGCCCAAGTTCCCAAGAGCAGCCCTGCCATGACACCTCTGCCCCATGGAGCTATCTCTGTGTGAGTCCCCAGAACACTCATTGTGCATCTCTTTTTTGTAAGGGGGAGTCTCTCAATCCGCACATCACTTTACGGCTATTATGCAAACCTTGCCCAGAGCAGCATCTCCTGCTGGACTGCCTTTAGTGCCAGTCAGAGCTTTGTGTCTCCTAAGCTGGACCAGATCTTGCAAAGTTCCTTCCAAGGCCGTTCTCTTTGAATCCCTTTCTCCACAGCAGCCAGGAGACTTGATGCTGTTGGCAGATGCAAATAGTCTGTCAAGTAGATGATCAGCTGGGGACAAAGAGGAGTCTGACTTGCTGGTGTAACTCTGCTGAGTGGGTTGCCTTTCCTACTCTCTGGGCCTAGCCTGGCTGACAGACATTAGGTTGTGGGAGGCTGAAACATGCTGGAGCCTTTAACATAAAGGGAGTTCTCTCCCCGCCTTCACATCAATCAACATTTAAACTTATTTGTGCTTATCTGATACTTCTTAAGCAGGGAAAATAAAAGCTGGGTTTAGGAGAGTGCAAATATTTAACAATAAAATAACCACATTAATTTACTCTTTTTCATTTCTACAGAAGGAACCTTTAATGGAGTCATGTGACTCTTATTCTAAGTGATAAACCACAGGTCATAAACCACCACTTTATCACTCTGCACAAGCAGTATAAATAACAGCTATTACCCAACCTCACTCCATCTGATAAGCTCAGAGGTTTTCTAATATACATTTCTGATTTTTTAAATAATATTCATGATCATTTCCTCCTGAGCATTATGAGTGTCTGGCTACGTGGCCCTTGAAACCAGGGCCCGCAAGCCCTTGTACAATCTCCCTGATTTATGGCCATGTTGGTTGGGTCTGACGCCCTAATGAAATCTGTGACACTGCATTAATGGGGCTGTTTGTTACCACTGGAGTTCAGCGGCTGGCTGTAGTCTCAGAGCTGTGCTCAGGAAGGCGCACACACAGAGTCTATAAAACCCACTTATTGGGCAACAAACCTACCGTACCTGCACACACTGTAACACAACTGCATGCATAAGCTGTCTGGCAAGGTCTGTGAAATCCACCAAGTGTGCAACTCACATGCCATAGCTGTATGCACAATAACACAGCTGCACAAACAGAATGAGCATGCAACCACACTGGATCTATATACCCTATAACACAATCAAAACACGTATACGCTATGTAACCTAGGAGAGAGGTGACAAACCTACAGCACCTGTGCACACTAACAGAATGTAAACCCAGCATGCAGCACACATGTATATTTCTGAAACACAATCATTCAAAGTAATCTATACCTACAGGCCCAGACTTCCAAAGCCAAGTAGTCACACAACTCTCATTGATATGAATGGGAGTTGCGTGTGTGGCTAAATCCCAGAGTTGGCTTTGTACAGTGTATTCAGCAAAGATCATATGTATCAACTGGACAATGAATCACACCTGCAGGAGAGGCTAGTCTAATGACCAGACACACATGACAGAGAGATGTATTACTATCCCCATCTCAAAGTAATCATAGAAAGCATGCAGAATGCGTGCCAGCCCTTCTCCACCCCCTTTTATAAGCCCCTATTCAGGCAGGCACTTCACCTCTTATGTAAGTTAAAGTTATACATATGATTAATATCTTCCTGGATCTGAATCTTAGGCTGCACCTAAATGTTAAAAATCTAGCCCTTATTTGCATTTTTTCCAACCAGACTTCACTACCCCATAGCTCCTTCTTTTGAGTTTGTCCTTCTTTTCCTTTCTTTTAAAGGGTAGGAGTTGTAATAATCCCTAACCATGGCTCTTTAGCTAAGGTCTTACGAGTGGCGATGGATGCATCGGCAGTTGATTTAGTGGGTCTAGATGAAGACCTTTTAAATTGACTGCAGATTGGTCTCCCATCCACTCCCATACTCCACCAGATTGAGAAGAGCGGGGGAGTCGACAGGAGAGCGTCTCCCATCAACATTGCATAGCATGCACCCCGCAGTAAGTAGGTCTAAGCTATGTCGATTTGAGTTACAATATTCACGTAACTCCAATTGCATAGCTTAGATCGAATTTCCCTCGCAGCGTAGACAAGGCCTAAGGCTGTAGTAGCTCATGCTTTTAGCTCTAGAGGTTCCTCAGTGCAGTGTCTGGTGTATCAGCCACAGTGGAGGCTGTCAACCAAACATTCCACCTCCCAAAAGTCAGGAAATGCCAACGCTAAAGTTGAATGTTTAACCTTAACTCTGCCTCTTTGAGTTTACGCGTTACATCTTTAGTTGCATAGTCACATACTATGCATCAAATACAATAAATATACTATTTCTTTCACAACATCAAATACAAGTGTGTAAGAATCTTCTGGGTTTTCATTCTTGTCTGCTTAATTCTAGAGCTGGTTAAAAACATCATTTTTTTTCCCACTGAAAAATGGCCTTTCTTTGGAAATGAAATTTTTCATGACAAATTGCCAAAACATTTCATTTGTCATGAAAAATGCCATGTCTTTTCTGTACATTTCCACCTTCTCACACATGTATTTATCAGAAATATACTGAAAATGTTGGTTTACTGAAAAAAATCTCATTTTCAGTCAATGAAAATTTTCCTTAAAACTTTAATTAAGAAATTGAAAATAAAGTATTGAGTAAAGTGTCACCATTTAAAAAATAAACAAAAAATGGTTCAAGTTCTTACCCTTTGAAACCAACTTTGACGTTTCAAAATTTTTCATCAAACTGATTTTGTACATTTCTCTGAGGTCTATTTAATTCCAACATCATAAAGATCCAGTGTATCTTTACTGACAGACTCTATATGGTAAATTCTCTTCTCTCTACAGGATACGTTTTAATAATTTTCTTTGACCCTACATACTATAGACTTTTGACCAGATTATTTTGAATTCCACACACTGATACACCTCAGAATAGTAATTTATTGTTGTGAGTATCACACAAAAAATATCTCAGAGAAATACACATAGAGAGTTAACAGAATATGTTTTAATGATTTCTCATTTGATGCTTTCATGTAGACACGTAAATAATTTATATTTTTCATGTGATCTCAAGTCAAACGGTCTTAAATTTCAAATATTATTTTCTCCAGGTATTGGTTGTACTTCCTTTCAGATATTACTGCATGGGTTATATAATGAGTGAAAAATTCTGTAGAAAATTTCTATTTGTTTGTAACTGATCTGAAAGCTGTAAATAGATTTCTACACAACCCAGTTACAAGTACATTCAAACTGATTGTTCCCCCCAGAAACTTTCAGTTTCATAGAATTTAAGGCCAGAAGAGCCATTAGATCATTTCGTCTGACCTCCTATATATCACAGGACATTACATTTTACTCAACATTTTATGTTGAGTCAATGACTTTAGTTAGACTAAAGCATTTCAGTCTACAGGAGATTAAGTGTTGAGTGCCACAGGCAGAGAACAGGAGGGATCATGATGCAACCAATGCCCGAGGCCTTTGCCATGGCAGGGAATTGATTAGGTGAGACATGGGCAGATGTTGCCAAGAAAGGCCGGGGGTGGAGAGGCAGGGGACAATCAAGAAAACCCTTCCACAATCTGGCCCAGAGGGAAATTCCTTCCTGACCCCAAATCTGGTGACCAATATAACCCTGAGCATGTGAGTGGGACACGCCAACCAAGCATCAGAGAAAGAGGATTTTCTGTACCACTTCAAAGCACTGGTGCACCCTGTCCTGAGTCTGTCTCCAGCTGTGGCCAAGGCTGAGGGTGGCGGGAGAGGGGAGAACCAGCAGAAACTCAGAATACATCACCAGTTGTTCGTCGAGGAAGAATATTCCTTCCTGACCCCCTGCTGCTGATTGGCTGAACCCCTGAAGCATGAATGTGATTTGATTATAGTCCCTGCTTTAATGCAGAGCTGCTAGTGTGTGCTTCCAGGTGCAAAATATTTCATGGCATGATGTCATAGGTGAATTTGCAATAAGACATGTTACATGTAGTCACTGAAGGAGCTATTATTATTACTATTTGTACTACAGTATTGCAATGTTATGAAAATTCATTGTGCTGGACACTGTCTATACACACATGGTGAGAGACAGTTCCAGCCCTGAAGAGCTTACAGACAAGACAGACCAAAGGTAGGAGACAGAAGGGATTATCTCCATTTCATAGATGGGGAACTAAGGCACTGAGAGATCAAATGACAGCCAACATTGTAATTTAATCCAGTTAATTTCAGCATCTATTAGCTATTACATTATCACTCTTCATTTATAGTATGTGGTGCACTGGTTTAGTGTATACTTCCCCCACAAATGGAGCTCATGGACTGTGTGGCACACAAAGAGTTGTGCACAATACAATAGAATGCTATATATGTAATAGATACGTTTACAAAAAATGTCATGTTATTATATTGCATTCTTTGAGAAACAGTATGTGCTCATGTCATTTAAGACTGTATTGTAATAATGCATACCTACAAAGTGGCAGAGTTAAGGTTAGGCATGCAACCTTCACTTGGGCATCTCCTAAGTTTTCAGTGCATCCTAAGATTCTCTCAATATTGTTACTTTTGCATTTCATTATTTTTCTAAGATGGCAGCTACAAGTGCCTTATACATAAAGTGTTGGTAACTGTCCTGTACTTTTACAATGCTTTCCATCCAAGGATCTCAAAGCATTTTATAAGCATTGATGAATTTAGCTCCACAACCCCTCCCCACTGTAAGGTAAACCAATATCATGTCCCCCATTCTAAAGATGAGGAAACTGAGATTAAATGACCTGACCAGGGAGTCTGGGACCCAGGAATAGGACCCAGTCCCCCTAGTCTAAGATCTGTGCCTTAAAACACAGCAGTCCTTTCTCCAGTATATTGTTGGAATCACTAAGAGATCTGCATGACAGTCTCCCAGCTGCTGTCCTTAACTAGTGTCATTAGGGGACCCTGACTCACCCGTGTCTCATCTCCTGTCACTACATTAAGTCGCATACACCCTCTTCCCCTCTCCCCGAGCACCTGTAATTCCTATGGATTTTGGTAGGAAACTTTATTAGTATTATTTACACAATTATTAATTACAGTGAACAGCACATGGTGCTCCCCCTCCCAGCAAACTTTTGAGAAAAACAAACAATAATAATTTTTGTCATAACCTTCAGCTGAAAATACTGACTTTTCATAAAAAAAGATGGGTTTGGGGTTTCTGGCAAGTATGTAAAATTTCAGAGGAAAGTAGCCACTTCCACAAGCACTGTTGTCCAGTCAAAGCCCCAATTCACTGTCCAGAACAGTCTGTATGGAAGATTCGTGACCCTCCCTAGTGTGAATTGTACTTAGTGTGTCAGGCCTAGTGGAGGTGGATGTGTTTGCGTGTGTACGTACGGCCCCAGCATGGTAGGGTTCTCACTCTCTGGAATGTCGACGTCCTGCTGCAGTCCATTATAATGATACATGGTGGGGACACTCAGCCGTGCCTGGGTGCTTTCCAAACATAGGAGAATTCGCAGCCCGTGCCTCAAAGAACTTACAACATCCCATGCTACAAAATAGGGCCTCGATCCACCAAGGCACTTAAGCAGGAGTCAGCCCATTGGCTCACCTGTGCTAAGTGCTTTGCAGGCTGAAAAGGGAGTGCTCTTGTGTGCAGGGACCTGGCTGGAGGCCAGGAAGGACCACAGCCCAGGAGGTTGAGAGACTCACACCTAGATAGGTTTTTCCTTTTACTGATGGATTCACTCCTTTCTCCGCCTCTGACCAAGTCTTTACAGCCACATTTCCAGGGCTATTCCCCCTGCAAGTTCTCCTGTTGTTTGGTGCCTTCTTTTTGCATGCAGCTGCTGCTTTGCTCCCCTCCTTCTGGTTAATGGTCCATTAACTAGTTCTCTCCATATGAGGGGAAGAGTGTCCAGGAGTTGCTGAGTGCTGGGAAATCATCACAATCGAAGCACATCAACAAACACCACATTCCTGTTTCTTAGAGGGGCTGATAATTGTGCTGGGGTCCTGGGGAGGCTGGGATCTGGGGGGCAACCACGAGGAATGGGGGTCTGCTTGTTCTCTGCTTCTTAGAAGAGAAACTGACTATGGAAGAAAAAAGAGGCAGACAGGCATCAGGTTGTTAAAGGATTCAATGAGCTGTGCCCAATGTATTCGAAAGGTGCTTAAGCTAGGCACAACGACTCACCAAACACACCCAGCAAAGAAACAACACAGCCACACAGCAAATGTATGCAGCAAAGGAACAACTGAACACACACACACATGCGCACACACAAGCACGCACGCACACACTGCAAATAATAGTCCCTCAGCCCAAATCCCACACCCAGCAAAGATACGAGACAGCGTACAGACACCTCTCTGCATACAGCACACACAGCACCTGCCCCCTCGGAGTCAGTACCTGCACCCACAGTGCACACGTTCTGCACAGACCAGACACAGAGACCCACCGTATTTTCAAAACACAGCCTTATCCTTCCACACAATATAGCCCCAGCGCCTTCCTCCTGTGAACCCCTTCACACTCACTGTGCCTGCCACAGACAGTTCTACACCTGACACAACACACAGATGCACCAACTGCAACACTGTACGCCAATGCCACGTTCCTGCACACACACACATAACGTGTGCACCGGAGAGTATACACATATATACCAACCAGAACACAGAGAACATTTCCACCCCACACTGCACACACTACACCAGCTGAGATGTTATACACTTCCTGCTGTGTGCACGCACACACCCACAGCACGTACACCCACCGCTGGGTGCACACACACACACAGCATGAACCCCACCACTGGGCACATGCACACACCAAGAGCAAGTACACCCACACACACTCCATAGCATGTACACCACTGCTGAGCGCACACAGCATATACACACACCACTGGGTGCACACACACACAGAGCACATACACACACCGCTGGGCACGCACACACCAACATCCTCCGCAGAGTGCACGAACTCACATCCACAGCATGTACACCCACCGCTGAGCATATGCACACATCCACAGCACGTACACCCACCGCTGAGCATATGCACACACCCACAGCATGTACACCCACCGCTGAGTGCACACACACACACAGCACATACACCCACCGCTGGACACACACACACCCTCACAGCACACCCACCCACCGCTGGATGAACACCCACAACGAAAGCACATACACCCACCGCTGGACACACACAGAGCACATACACGCACCAATAGGTGCACACATACAAACACACACCACGTACACCCACCACTGGGCACATGCACACACCCAGAATATGTAAACCCACAACTGGGCACACCCACACCTCCAGAGCACAAATGCCCACTGCTGAGCACACGCACACCCACAACACATATACCCACTGCTGGGCACATGCACAAACTAACAGCACATAAACTCACTACTGGGCGCACGTACAACTGCTGCTGGGCACACCCACACACCCACAGCATGTACATCCACCGCTGGGTGCACACACATACACAGAGCATGTACACCTACCGCTGCACATATATATAACTAACATGTACACCAGTCAAGATGCTGCACACACATGTACACCTGAGACCATACACACAAACAAGTGATACACACACACACACAGGTTGGGAGAGGTAATATCTTTTACAGCACTATCTTCTGTTGTGGGAGAGACCAGCTTTTAAGCTACACAGAGCTCCCCTTCAGACCCTGAAGCACAAGAGCTTGTCTCTCTCACCAGCAGGAGCTGGTCCAACAAAAGCTATTCCCTCCCACACCTTGTCTGTCTGATCTCCTGAGACCAACACAGCCACACCACCACTGAACACGCACATACACCAAACCAGCCCCTGCACACTGGAGCCCAGAACACTGATGCCCCAGACACATCTGCACACATGGGGACCCCAGGCCAGCACACACTATGCCCACATGCATGAGGGACATTTATACGGCCGTGCACCCTCCGGCCAGCAACTTTAAGGGCTCTGATTCTTCAGCAAGTCAGACTCTCTCAGCTAGAAGGTAAGTGCGGTACCCTTAGATGAATTCAGATTGTCAGCTCTTTGGGGCAGGGACCATCTCATCACTCTGTGTTTGTACAGAGCCTAGCACCATAGGGCCCTGCTTCAGGGCTGGTGCTCTTAGCTGCTACCACAGTACAAATAATAATACCTTAAGCTGGCTTCCCACACCGTTTGTTAACCACTGCACCCAGTACCTTGCTACCCCAGGTACTCTAAATAGAAATTAAATAGCTCTCTGGATTTATGAGGATAATGCCTAACTCCTACATACCACTTTTCACCAGCAGGAGTACAAAGGCAGTCAGCCTCATTGTGGGGATGTCATTAGCATCAATGGGGAAACTGAGACACGGAGCTGGAAAGTGATTTGTCCAAGACTATGGGAAGAGCCAGAAATAGAACCCTGGTCTACTGAATGCCAGTCCAGTGCTTCATGCCCTAGTCGGAGTCAAGTGTCCAGATCTTTGCTGCGAGGATGCAGTTCTCTGTGTGCTCCCAGCTTGCTCCTGGCAGAGGTTCCAGTGAGGTGGAGCCAGGGTAGTTCTTGACACAGGGTTGCCCAGGATGCCGGGGGGCGGAATATGCTACAAGTCTGATCCAAACGGAAAGGATTTGAAATGCAGCCACCTTCAGTTCAGCCC
Organism: Gopherus flavomarginatus; assembly: GCF_025201925.1. Classification (NCBI taxonomy): domain Eukaryota; kingdom Metazoa; phylum Chordata; order Testudines; family Testudinidae; genus Gopherus; species Gopherus flavomarginatus. The sequence continues at coordinate 66,801,796 of NC_066622.1, read as the reverse complement.
AAGGTCCCCGGTGAGACAAGAGTCGCCAAGCCCACCCGCACTGGCCTCTGCGCTCACCTCCAAGCAATGAATTCATCAGGCTGGAGGCCTGGGAAAGTTTAGACAGAAACTCACCCGACGATCATTCACAACGTTTGACATTAAAAAGTGCTGACAGCAGAGAGGGGGAAAGGAATGGAAGAAGGGCCACTTTCATCTTGTGATAGCCTCCTCCTGGCCCCAGGTCACCGCTGTCTCCTCAGCCTCTCCCCCTCCCTTCCCATCACTACCTCCCTTCACGCCACCGCATTTTATTAAATAGGGTCACAGCCCACATTCAGGTCCCTCCCACCTCCCAGCTGAAATGAAAACACTCATCCCTTTGCTGTTACCCTCGGCGCGAGGCGCAGGGCCCTCTCTCCTGCCGCAGCCTTGAACTTTCCCTGTGAAACATCAAGGCAAAGGCTGCTTCTCTCCCCTTGCCCCCCACCCCTTTCCCTCCATTAATTATCTCATTCCGTTGAAAGAAAAGTAAAAATTGGAGCCTTCCTAGGGCAATTTATGACGTTGGGAGACTGAGTGATCATTTATTGCTTGATCCAATTTTATTTTCTTCGTTCTTTACACACACACACAAAGGTATGGGGAGGGGGGAGAGATACTAACCTGAATCGATCATGCCACGTACCTGCCTGCTGGAGGTAAAGATTTGATGTAATTTACAGGGCAGGAAAGGGGCATTTAGCAGAGTTAATATTTGAAAGCTGGACTTTGAAGGTAGGAGGGGAAAAAGCCTCACTAATTAAAACTGATGGGTCAATTTCAGAGGAAGAATGTGATGGCAATGAAACCGCACATGGGTGAGAGCAACAGGGGAGTGGTCTGGCCACAAAGGTTAGACATCCACTAGGAAAACAGCCCTGATTTAAACATCAAAGCAGCCAATGAGAGCTTGTATCTATTTACAGGCTCATGGAGCAACTCACTGCAGTAGCAAGACACCAGGTGGGCCCTGCTCAAAGCAAACCGGATAGGCCCAGCAGGGGGCACCCTTGCCACACCTGTGCAAGCGTTGTACCAGAACTTCCCTCAAGGTAACCACTCTGTGTACCCTCTCCCCATCCAGAAACGCACCTCTTGAGCTAGTACAGCTGCCAACAGATTCACCAGCCGTCCCCTTTGAGCCCTGTGCACTTGATGGTCAAGGAAAGAGTTTCCTGCACCCTCCTTCTAGTGCATTCATGCAAGTGCAGGCGTGATGTAGCCCTATATATGAATGAATGAATGACTTCACACAATATTGAAATGCAGCTACCCCTGGGGTGGAAAGAAGCAGCTGCAGAAATACTGTGTAACAGCTTGAGACAGGAAGCCAAAACACAAATAGAAACATACACTCAAATCATAGAATATCAGGGTTGGAAGGGACCTCAGGAGGTCATCTAGTCCAACCCCCTGCTCAAAGCAGGATTAATCCCCAGGCAGATTTTTGCCCCAGATCCCTAAATGGCCCTCTCAAGGATTGAACTCACAATGCTGGGTTTAGTAGGCCAATGCTCAAACCACTGAGCTATCCCTCCCCCCTAAATGCTGGTGCACATGCACATACTAGATAAATGCCCTTTTATGAAAACTACAATGAAAGCTTTTTTCCAATTTCTCACCAATTCTTGAATTTGAACTTCAGATTCTTAGTCTGAAGCCCACAGGTGAAGTCTGAGCAATGAGTTATCAGATATATTTTTTTGCAGTATGTAAATCCAGCAAAAAGTTAATTATCTGAGAATAGGCATATGGGTTAATTAGAATGCCATGTGCCTGTATTAAACATTGCCACTGTTGCAACTAATGTTCCAGCATGCACCTGTGTCCAATTATTTTGGAGTGTGAGCTTGGGGGAAGAGCAGCTTGAGAGCTGCCGTTGAGATTTTTGCTGGCTTCGCAAATGATTTGATTGCTGTTTCGATGCCTGGCTCAACTTACTGCACCGGGTAAATGGGAGACCCCACAAAGTGGCTGCTTTATGAGTTTGCAGTACACTAACGCATGGAGCGAGACAGCAAGCAGAACACACAGCTTTGCTATCTCGGAAAAAAGGGCTTCCGTCCAGAGCCACAGGGAAACTTCGGCTTCTAACTTCCACTGAAATCCCTGGAAGTCAGCACCAAAACACCTGGAAAGATCTAGGCCTTAGTCATTTTAAATAGACCCCATCAACTTGGAAAATCACATTTGCCTGATCATTTTGTACTTATTATAGCTACAAGTAGCACCCAAGATCACTCTAAATGAAAGAAGTTGAGTGTATCTATCTGCCTGTCTATCCAAGTACTTATCTGGCCCTCATCACCACACCATCTGAGGGCCTCACAATCATTAACAGGTTGTATCCTGGGTGTACACACACACAAGGTAGGGGACTATTATCCCCATTTTACAGCTCGGGGTCCAAGGCCTGCAATAGATCAAGTGAGGTACTTAAGGTTCCCCAGCTGCACAATAGCAATACACCCATGTCTCTTGAATCCACATCCAATGTCCTACCCAGTGGTCAACGCTTCCACCCCAGGGAGCCCTCCAATTGACTTCAGTGGGCTTTAGATCAGGCCCTGAGTTTCTTTAATTTGTGTAGAGTCAATTTCATGGTTTCTCATGTATAGCCAGTTACCTGTACGTTGCAAAAGTCCTTAGAAACATCAAAAAGGATACAGGAAAAACACCTTAAAACTTTTTTTAAAGGATTTTTTGACACAGTACGTTGAAAGATAAGGTTTAAAAGGGATCTCTGTGATAAACAGGAATTCCTTCCCATCTGTCTCTTAAAAAATAGATCAAAGTGACACCGTGTCTTTAAACTTTTGAATTGTTACAAAAGCAGATGAGACATTGACCATGCCTGTCAGTCTATGCTGGCAGATTCTGCAGCCAAAAAAAAAAGTGATTTATTCACAGATGCAGAACTACTGTGCAATTCATAAGGATAAGTGTTATTTTTTCTTATTGTTTTAACTGTAGACTTCAGCTTGCTCACAGATCTTACACCGGTATAGAGCAGTGCTGTAAAACAGGTGAAGAAAATAGGGTTTTTCCTTATTGATTTAGGGGTGGTTTCATTTATAAGCAAAAGGGCATCTGTCAGTATAGACTGACCTAAAGTCCAGCACTGTTAAGCATGCGAATAGTCCCATTGATTTCAAGTAAGCATCTGCTTAGATGCTTTACAGGATCAGGGCCTCAAGTCTCAACCTCATGGTACATTGACTTTTTACATTTCAATGTAATACATATGAGTGATCACATGAATGCAAAAAAGGAGTTATACTCATTATTCAGTAGGAAAGGGGGTCTATTTCTAGCTATTTCTATTCTAATAATATTAATAATACATTTACAAAAACAAAACAACATTAACCTTCAATCTTCTGAGCTTTCCACAAAGCCCCGTCTACACTGTTTTGTTTAGATCATATACTCTTCACAGCAGACTATGCATATTTGGGTCTGGTACAGCAGGCAGCACTTTGTAGAATAGTAATCATCTATCAGGAAAAAGAAATCAGGGCAGGCAGTGAAGCCGCAGAACTTTCTGCCTGGAAAGAACAGCAATGAGGCTAGGGAAAAGATTCTACATTTGTTCAGATAAAGTGGGTGTGGGAATTCCATTAGATCTGCAACCCCACAGCACCTACTGAAGTCTCAGACGTGTCAGTGTGAGGGCCTGGGGTATTAAGAGGTACATCCAGTAGCACTTGAAGTATCAGACTCTTATAAGAGAAAAACTGAACTAAGGTTTGAAACTTAATTTGCTTTGCACCAGTTCCAAAAAATATGGCAGCGTGATCTAATGATCAGAGCAGAAGACTGGGAGTCTATTTCCCACTCTGCATTGACTCGCAGTGTGACCTTGGTCAAACCACTTAAACTCACTCTGTGCCTCAGTTTCTCCCTCTCTAAAATGGGGACAATGCTACCTACCTCTGCAAGATGCTTAGAGGAGAGGGATTATATAAGGAGATCCCTTATGCCCACTGGATCTTGTTACAGGATCTAGCTCTAGGTGTAAAAGATCAATATTTTGCTGCTGGGTTACTTCCTGAGCTAGTATCACCAACTGTCATGATTTTTATCACAAATCTGGATATCTTTGTTGTTACTTAAAGTGCCAGATCCTGGAATCATGAGATTAGGGAAGAACCTCAGCTTTCATTTAATAATAATAATAAATAATAATACTAATAAAAATGTTTCTAATCCTTGTGTTTGCAGAGAGTATCTTGATTGCAAAACATGACAGAAGTCCCAGGGCCACCCAGAGGATTCAGGGGTCCTGGGGTCTTTGGTGGCGGGGGGCCCCCACTGCCGAATTGCTGCTGAACACTCTGCTCTTCAGCGGTGGGTCCTGGGGTGGAAGGACCCCCCCGCTGCCAAATTGCCGCCGAAGACCCGAAGCAGAAGAAGCTCCGGGGGCCCAGGCCCTGCAAGAGTTTTCCAGGGCCACCGGAGCGAGTGAAAGACCCATTCCAGGGGCTCCGAAAAACTCTTGTGGGGGCCCCTGCAGGGTCCAGGGCCTGGGGCAAATTGTCCCACTTCCCCCCCTCACTCCCCGGGCGGCCCTGTGTAGTCCACTCTAATGGCTACGACACCAGAAAGCAAAGAAAATCAACCCCACATTTATTATTGGTTGTTTTTAGATCTTGCGATGTTTTTAAACTAATCTCATAATTGTGGGGAGCCTTCCTTAGGATTTCTGAATGTCCCTTGGGTTTAGCCATGCTAGTTTAGCTTGTAAAATGAAACTAGCTTGGTCAATTTCACTTCCGAGTTCCACCAGCCTAACATGATTTCTGTTATGTTTGAAGTGACAATGAGAACCGGGTGGAGGCCAGACGTCCCATTTCGTGAACGATTTTGAAATCTGGCTTCATTCTAAACTGAAATGAAAATTGAAAATTTCAAAATTCTCTGTGAAAGAAAATTGTTTCAAGTTGATCAAAACATTTCATTGCAATTTTGACTTTTTTTTACACTTTGTGTTATAATATATGAGAAAAACAAACTAAAACAAATTAAAAGTCATTTCAAAAGGAAAAATCAAAACATTTGGTTCCAAAAATGTCAAAATGAGCCATTTTTCCACTTTCAGAACATTTTTTCCAGTTTTCTTTGCAATGAAATTCCAGAAAAAACAACCTGATTTCAGAGTGTTTCAATTTTGAGGGAACCACATAAATCTGAAGGAATATGGTTCCACTGAAATTTCTACAACCAACTCAAGAAACAACACAGTGCTGCTGTGTTTGGGGTAACAGTGAATGTAGTGGTGCCAGTTCTTGTGATTTTACTGCGAGTTTCACAGTTTAGGTGGTGGCTGTTTTTTTCTGATACCCCCAGCTAATGGAATCTGGTTATCATCTGAGAATCTCAGCTTTCTTTTTTTTTTTTCAAATAAGTTCCTGGTTGCAGAGAAAAACTCAAAAGTGCAACCCCCTAAAGCAGGGGTGGCCAACTTGTGGCTCCTGAGCTGCATGGGGCTCTTCAGAGGTTAATATGCGGCTCCTTACCTAGGCACGGATTCCGGGGTTGGAGCTGTAGATGCTAACTTTCCAGTGTGCCAGGGGGTGCTCACTGCTCAACCCCCTGCTTTACCCCAAGCCCTGCCTCCACTCCACCCCTTTCCACAAGGGCACTGCCCCTTCCCCTGAGCCTGCCATGTGCTCACTCCTCCCCCGCATAGCCTCCTGCACAAGAAAAACAGCTGATTGCGGGGGGAGGGGAAAGTGGGTGCTGATTGGTGGGGGCTGCTGGCAGGAGGGAGGTGCTGGGGAGCAGATGGGGGGCTGCTGACGTATTACTGTGGCTCTTTGGCATGTAAATTGGTAAATTCTGGCTCCTTCTCAGGCTCAGGTTGGCTGCCCCTGCTCTAAAGGCTCTAATATTAGAAGGCAAATAAAATTAACCTTAAATATATGACAGTACTTTTAAATTATCATGATTTTTAGCGCCGGTTCCATGATTTGTGAATGTTTGGGGTTGGCCATACTAGGAAGGGGGAGGGGTGGATTAGGAGCAAAATAGTTTTCACTGAAATTTTTAAAGAAACATCATGAAAATCCTTTTCTCACCAGAATTTGTTTTCTAAAAATATATAGAAGCATTTTACTTCATTAAAGCAAAAACCTAAATTTGAGCCCTAAATTCCTTTCTACTGTCCTTTTAATAGTGGCCTGGAGGAAGTATTGCTAATAAATTAATAAGAATTGTGACCGGTGACATTTCTGGTATTTATTCATGTTGTCAGGAAAATACTTGAGCAAGAATTTAATTTTAACCTACTTGCTTAAGTCCGCTTCATTTCAGTGGGACTAAAGCAAGGGCTTAAAGTTAAAACCACGTCTAAGTGCTTTGCTGAATCACTTGGAAAGGACAGAGGGTGAGCTGGTAAAATTTACTAATGCCACACAATTGTTTGATTTAGTAATTAATCCTAATGCACCAGGCAACGAGGCGGCAGATGAGAATCATCTTGGATGGGGTAAGACAAGGTATGTTTTGGCAACAAGAATCTAAGCTATTTCTATAGAGCAGGGGTAGGCAACCTATGGCACGTGTGCCAAAGGCAGCACGTGAGCTGATTTTCAGTGGCACTCACACTGCCCGGGTCCTGGCCACCAGTCTAGGGGGCTCTGCATTTTAATTTAATTTTAAATGAAGCTTCTTAAACATTTTAAAAACCTTATTTACTTTACATACAACAATAGTTTAGTTATATATTATAGACTTATAGAAAGAGACCTTCTAAAAATGTTAAAATGTATTATTGGCACGCGAAAGCTTAAATCAGAGTGAATAAACGAAGACTCGGCACAACACTTCTGAAAGGTTGCCAACTCCTGCTATAGAGATTGACTCTGAACCTGTGCAGTTCTCAGAGGAAGAATGGTGTAGGAGTCCCCATGGCTAACAAAATGAAGAAGCCACCACAATGTCCAAACCGCAGTTTAAAATGAAAACCAACAGAATGTTTGGATGCATTTAGCATAGAAACTGGAAACAATACAGGAAATATCAGAAGCCTGATCACTTGATCCAGCACTGATATTCTTCTTCTTCCCCTTTTGCAGAGGAGGAAATTGGGGCAGAGCAGGGATGCTGTGACTTGTTAAAGATCACAGTGAGCAAGAGCCATGAAGAGAATCCAGGAGTCCTACACCAAAAAGTCCTCAGACAAAGTCTCTGAACTATAGGTGCCATTATGTTTCTGACTTACCACCTTGTCAGATCACACCCTATGCTGTTCACTCATCTACATTTCAGCTTCGTAGTTTGCATCATTTTCAAGCTGCATGTACAAAAAACCTCAATTCATCCACATTAGGTAACTATCCAGTCAGGTTATACATGGGGAGGGGGCTAGGAGAGCAGGCAGGCTGTGAGGGGGAGGTGCCTTCACTTGCTATAAAGTACAATTCCATGGAGGTTTGTGAAGAACAATTCCCATCCTCACATAGACCCTTGAAATTAGGATCATAAGTGCTGATCTGTTGTCATTTTAACGCCTTCATTCAAATAGTGAAAGCCTGCTCCAATCTCCAGCTTCAAAAACCTCCAGAAATGGTAACTATATTTTGCAATATAGACCCTTGAAATTAGGATCATAAGTGCCGATCTGTTGTCATTTTAACACCTTCATTCAAATAGTGAAAGCCTGCTCCAATCTCCAGCTTCAAAAACCTCCAGAAATGGTAACTATATTTTGCAAAATATTTTGCATTTTTTTCTGTTGACATGTGTGTTTACAAAAAAAAAAACCAAAATTTTGGGAGGTTTGAAGGTTTACCCTCTTTATCCACCATCTGCCCACTGGCAAGGTAGAAGAGCCACAAAAAGTTATTCAAGAGTTGATGTGGGGATGCCTTTCCATGCAAGATTGAAGGAGCTTATCGAAAAGATCAGGAGGTAACTTGATGACAGTGTTTATGTACCTTCACAGGGAGAAGATACCAGATATTCTTTAACCTAGTAGAAAAGGGCATAACAAGAATGGCTGGAAGCTGAAGCCAGACAAATTCAAGTCAGAAATGAGGCACCCGTTTTCAACAATGAGGGTGATTAACCACTGAAAAGAAATTACCAAGGAAAGTGGTAAATGGTCTCTCTTTCCAGGAGAGACACTTTAGTCAAACACAAATTAAAGGGCTCATCACAAAGGTAAGTGGGTGAAATTCTCTGCTCTGTGATATACAGGAGCTAAGACCAGAGGATCTAATGCAACCTTAAAATATATGACGGGAAAAACTAGAGACCTAGAAACAAAAAAAAATTGGGGTCCCCCAATCAAAACAATAGAAAAGCTAGGGAACAAAACTTATTTTTAAAGCCATTTTTATCAGGAAAAAAATTGGATTAAAAATGTCTAGCAGCTCTCTGAAATGGGCAGCAGGCTCTAGAATCAGGGGGCTGTGACTCTAGAGAGGGGCTCCCTGGGCACTCACTGCCAGTTAAGTTGCACCCACCCCCCAGAGCACAGAATAAGCTGCTCCGAACTCTCTGGTGAATCCTGTGGATTTCCAGAAAAGCAACTTTCCACGCTCATGTTCTCTGCTAGTTTTGAACAGGGACATTCACTGGTTTGAAAGAACTGGTGCCATTTGGACAGTGCACTCCCAGGGTTACCTCATGCCTTCCAGGGAAGCCCATCATTAGGATTGGTGAAGGGTTGGAGGAGAAAACATTATTTTCTTTTTACAGCGCCAATTCGATCACTCTCACCTGTGATAACCGCACTCCTCTTCTGACACCGAAATTCATTTCCTAGGCACATAGAATACAATCAGTTTCCAGTGGGGGGGGGACCCAATCCCAACACCAAACAACACAGAAGAGTTAAAAATAGCCAAACTGTGAAGCAGGACGTCGGCGCAGACACAGCGTAAGCAGAGGGCCATGGGAGACCAGCAGGAATTTCGGAGGTGATGCTGCAGCAGCAGGCGAGAGTACAGGGCAGGGAGATCTGAGTGGTAAGTGGGGGGGAGGGGGTTGGACCTGGTGATAACAGAATGCAAAGAAGACTGGAAGATAAGGGTGAGGTATGTGGCCATGGGGTAGCAGAGGGGACACTGGGAGCAGAAGATGTGGTAGAAAGAAAGTCTAAGACATAAGCCTTTGTATCAGAGGCCTGGTATGAGGCCCAGGGCCAGCTCCAGGCACCAGCGAAGGAAGCAGGTGCTTGGGGTGGCCAATGGAAAGGGGCGGCACGTCCGGGTCTTCAGCGGCAATTCGGCAGTGGGTCCCAAAGTCCCTCCTGGAGCGAAGAACCCGCCGCCGAAGAATTAAGTGGTGTGGCTGAGCTGCCACCAAGGTGCCACCAACAGGGGCTTTTTCTCTCTCTTTTTTTTTGCTTCACTGCTTGGGGCAGCAAAAAAGATGGAGCCAGCCCTGATGAGGCCTATGCTAAAGGAGTGGGCAAGCTTTGCTAATATAAAGCAAACTTAGCAAAAGTCAGGTGGTGAGCAAACGTCAGGCTCTGCCTTCTAGCAAGTTCACAGAAACTGGCAATAACAGGGCTGATAGTGCAGAAACACACATTCCTAAGACGTGCTAGGCACAGAGCTCTCACACAAACATGTCCCAGTATCAAGTGGTACCAAAACATCCCAATATCAAAAATGGTACAAAAACATTCCCTAAGAATAACAGAAACACTAACCCTTCCTAAAAGATAAGGTCAGGATGACTATATGTAATAAAAATCAAACCAACACGTACAACGTGATGGTATCACTAGCCACGTCAGAGGGCAGTAACTAACTATATCAGAGGGGTGGTACTAACTTGTTTGTATTAGGATATAAAGATGTATCTCAGAGAGAGTCTCTTTGTCAGGTCTAGGGAGGAATGGAAAGTCCCGCCATTCACTGAGCTGGTCCATTGTTACGGGTATACATGTATTAGTGGTCCAATAGAGTCTGCGGGATACTAGTACCCTGCTTCCTCAATAATAAACCTGGCTGCGTAACTTCGTCCCTTAAAGGATCTTGTGGTCATTGGACGGTTCGCTCGAGGTCTGCCGTGCCGGTTGTCTGCGCAGGGCTGGGGTAGCACACAGAGGGAACATGCACACAGCCAAACATCTATCAACATCTAACCACAGAAGGAGCGATACACAGCCATTGGGTAGCAGCAGAAGGCTGGTTGGAGGTGTACAGCAGGTGTGACAGATATCATGGTGTCACTTGCCCCACCACCCAAACTGTGTATTGCTGTGGGATTGGCTTCTGCACTGCCATGAGTTTCTGTCCCTGGAAGTCCCCCAGCAGGGGGTTATTCTTAGGCCCTGTGCTGGATGGGAGGAAAGCTGCCACTTCCCAGTCCCTGCCAGGAAAGTCCCTCCCGACTAGTTTATCAGAAACCAATACTTCAAAGAGCGATCAGCAAAGTTCCCGTACGTTTGACATTTCACACAACGTATCCGTTTGGCAGAGCCAGGATAAATGACACAGCGTGAAATATACTCCACCGCATCAAATCCTATAAATCAGCGAGATTCCTGGTTTCTAAATGTCATGTGTGGAAAATGAACTCCTTGGGAACATCTGAATCAGGCCACTGTGCCCCTCCCTCCAGCACACTCCCCGCTTTGAACAGGAGGCTCCCCGGCTCCCCTTTGGAGCCAACGTGCCCCCATCGGTTCTTGTCTGGGCCACTGCCGACTGTTGGCCCAACACAGCAGCACGTCCACATACAGCTGCTCACAACCCGCACAGGATGTAGCCATATGGAAAGAAATTTGTCCCCAGAGGACACAGCTGGAGAACTCTGGCCTTGATGGACCAATGGGCTGATCTGGAACTACAACACCTCTGTGTCAGTCTAGGTACGCACACACGGGCCAGAGAGAATGGAGTCTGCATCTCCGGTGCTGCTCAGGTGGATCTGCTGGAGAGATGAGGGCAGATGGACGGGAAGGGCAGAGGGGCTCTGCTCAGGAGGAGGAAGAGCCTGCAGAATTGCTCTTTCCCCTGGAGGTCTCCTGACAGGTGGGAGTGGGAGCTGAGCTGGGCTAGTTACACAGTACTTTGGGGCTATGTCAGCGCTGACCACCACTGGTCAGGCATCCCAGGCCACGTCTACACTACAGCATAAAATCGAAATTATTAAAACCGGTTTTATAAAACTGGTTTTATAAAATCAATTTTACGCGTCCACACTAGGGCACATTAATTCAGTGGTGTGCGTCCATGGTCCTAGGCTACCATCGATTTCCGGAGCGGTGCACTCTGGGTAGCTCAGTAAAAGAATGAGACCAATAACTTCGATTTCTGTCCACACTAACCCTAAATCGATATAGTAATATCGATTTTAGGGTTACTCCTCTCGTTGGAGAGGAGTACAGAAATCGATTTTAAGAGCCCTTAAAATCAATTTAAAGTGCCTTGTAGTGTGGACGGGTACAGCGTTAAATCGATTTAACGCTGTTTAAATCAATTTAACGCTGTAGTGTGGACCAGGCTCCAGAGAGCAGTCTGGGCAGCACGCAGGAGTGACTGGCTGGAAAGTAGGTGCGGGCAGGTGTCACTTACATGCTGAGGGTACAAGAGAGAAAGTGACTAATGGGGAAGTGTCAGATACAGCAGCCTCCTGTACCCATGTCTTGTCCCTACACTGGGCTCGCTCATCTCACTCACTCCTGTGTCACTCCGCTAGCTTCAGCGGAGTCACTCTGGATTTATACCAAGATCCAAACCATACCCACTATCTCACTCCCACCTATGGCCTCCTGCTACAAGCTCCACTCCTGGCTCAGCATGGCACACTCACTGAACACCAAGCGCCTCTCCCGCCTGCCGTGCAGCTTACACTGCCTTTCGCTGCCCCTGATTCAGCCCGGAGGAATGCCCCCAGCTCTGACCTGGGCCCGTTCCTATGGTAAGCACTCTGGGGCTGGGAAGCTGATCTGGTCAATCTTGTCCCTGCAAAGCCAGGCTGGGACTCTCAGGAGAAGGGACATTGGCTTCCTTGTGTCTAGCTGGACCCAAAGAGAGTAGGAATGCAGCAACCTTTGTCATGGCCTTTGACTCTGCTGGGCGCAACCAGGTCCTGGACACAGCCAGCTCCTGGAGATGCCAAAATTCACAGAGAAAGAAAGACAGCAACAAAAGCACCTTGCAGAGCTCCAGGTCATTTGGGGTTTGTGCTTGAGGTAGAGGGGAGACTAAATCTTAGCTAGCTTCCCCCCATACCCAGGGAGGTGGTGTCACAGCCTGACCCTGCCCAAATACCACCTCCAACCCCTGAGAGCCACTAGCGAGTGCCTCATCCTTGTGCTCTCCACTGCCCCAAATTCTGGGGCATGAGCCAACTCAGGTGGGGAGCTTCCTGGTGTCTCTGCCTCTCCTAGCACCTGGAGGCAGAATTCCGTCCCAGCTGTGTACCAACACCTGGTGTTATTCAGGCACTCCTGGGGCTGGGCAGAGACCTAGAGCCAACCTGCTGGCCCTGCCTGCCTCTCCCTTCGGAGGAGAAATCTGCACACATATTAATCTCATCTCACACACAACCCCTCCATCCTCATCCCAGAATCCATCTATTAGGGGATTTACATAAATTACTGGCTATCAATAGGATGCACAAGGTGCTGGGGCTGTGACACGAGCAGAAACTGGCAGAAAGGGAGGGGGAGAGCTCAGCGGGACTGGAGAAAGGTCACTCCCCAAGCAAATGAGAGACTGGGGTAATGGGAGCAGAGGGCTGCACAAGGAAACAGAAGAGATTAACACACACATCCCCGTCCGTTGTTTTAAATCTATATTACTCTCACTGCATTCCTCCAATGCCGGGTCCCCCAGCACTGCTGGTGCAAGAGCCTTCTCGTCTGCATTCGATCCAGCCTTCCTGTCTCACCCTTGGGAGTGGATTGAGCCTCCCACCCCATAAGGCAGGGGAGTACCCTCCCCATTTTACAGATAGAAAACTGAGGCAGAGGGCAGACTAAGCAACCTACCCAAGTCACACAGCAGGGCATTAAACCTGGTCTCCTGACTCCCAGGTCAAATCCCACACCACTAGACCAGCCTCCTTTCCAAACTCCTCTGCCCACATCTTTTTTCTCCATCACCCCCTCCCACTGCTTGTGTTTAATGCTGCGACGCATTTGAGGACACAGCTGTATGGAAACCCTGGCCCCAAAGCCAGCCAATATCATGGGGTGGGGGGGAGATCCTGCCCTGGCAGGGGATGGACTGGATTGAGCTGTTCCATCTCTACCTCCTCCATACCTCTGTTCCTAGTAGGTCTTCTGCAGAGACACATGGGGATTCCAACCCATATCAGGGAGAAGGTGAGCTGGCTGACATGCAATCCAGACTCAGGTAGATGCGGGGAAATGTGCAGATGTGTCTGGCCGACGCGACTAAGGCCTCATCCACCTGGCTCAGGAGAGCGCTCTGAGGAGTACGTTCATGGTCACTCAGGGAGGCCTTCTGCAGCATCACATATTCGCTCTCTAAATCAATGCTCAGTTTAGAGACCAGTCACCTCCTTTCTAGGCCTCAGGAACTCCTGGGAGAAGAGATCCGGGACTCCACAAGAGCAAGGAATGGATTCTTGTGCCAGCTTGTGGGTGACATGGATTTCTCCTGGGTTCCTTTAATCTCTGCCACTGACTCACTGTGGGGACTTTGGCATCTCATGTCATCTCTCCATGCCTCAGTTTCCCCATGGATGAAATGGGGATAATTCCATTTCCCTCCTTTGCAGTGCTGTGGGGGTCTCAGTTAACGGTTGCAAAGCCCTTTCGGAGCTGTAGCTGAAAGGCTGGCAGAAGAGGGCACAGATACATGCAAAGGTTTCTCTTTATCATTTCCTGCAGCTGGGCCTTGTGCCAGGGTGCATAAACTGAAGGACTTCTCACTGTGCCAGGCTAACTGCTTGGCAGATAGCACACCATGACCTGCACCATCATCTCCACTCATGCTCCTGAGCCCTGTGCAGATTGGCATGATGCTCCCATGTTCCTGGCTTGTTTGCCCACTCCACTTGGGATGGAACACATCCATCACCCCAGGAACCTCCCTTGAGTGTGGGGCTTTTTAAGTGGGAGATGGGCTATATGTCCCCTTCCTGTTAAACACTACAATGGTCCATCACCTCTGGGGATAATTCTTGGATAGGACAATGGAGCCAGCTTCTCCCTTAATGCTCAGCCCTAAGGTAGAGAAACCCCCATTGTCACCAGCCCTCTGGTCCATCTGGAAGGGGACCCAGACCCTATGTATTAGCAGGGGTAAAGAAGCAACTTTTTCCACAGTGTTTTGCTGCCGCTTTGGGGCCAGTGGGGGTATTGCACCCTACCTGACTTGCAAGGAAAAGTGATTCCACAAAAGTACATCTAAGCAACAAGTCATTCATTTGCACCCCAGACGCCAGGGGCAGATTACTGGGTATGGGGAAGAGCGGTGTAAAGGGGAGCAGAGCCAAGAGGCCAGCACTGGTTGAGTGACAGATCAGTTGTGGTTGTTGCTTGGGAGCCTGAGTGGAGCAAGTTTGGTGGATCTCAGTCCAGTTCTTAGGGACAGGTGTCCACACAGGACAAACCCACTCACACAGCTGGCACCCAGGGGCCCTCTTTGGCAGCCTCAGCAAAGAGGCCAAGAATGGAATGAGTCAGAGAGTGAGACCCCTTGGTAAGGGTACAGGCGACGTGGGAGGAACTTGCCCTTTATCAAACCTATGTCTGAGCCACTGAAGTCCTCAAATCATGGTTTAAAGACTTCAAGGTGCAGAGAATCTTCCATCAAGTGACCCGTGCCCCACACTGCAGAGGAAGGCGAAAAAAATCCAGGGCTTCTGCCAATCTGTCCTAGAGGAAAATTCCTTCCCGACGCCAAATATGGCAATCAGTTAAACCCTGAGCATGTGGGCAAGACTCACCAGCCAGACACCCAGGAAAGAATTCTCTGTAGTAACTCAGATCCCACCCCATCTAACATCCCATCACAGACCACTGGGTACATTTACTGCTAGTAGTCAAAGACAAATTAATTGCCAAAATTAGGCTATCCTTTTATACCATCCCCTCCATAAACTTATTAAGCTTAGTTTTGAAGCCAGATATGTTTTTTGCCCCCACTACTCCCCTTGGAAGGCTGTTCCAGAACTTCACTCCTCTGATGGTTAGAAACCTTTGTCTAATTTCAAGTCTAAACTTCCTAATAGCCAGTTTATATCCATTTGTTCTTGTGTCCACATTGGTACTGAGCTTAAATAATTCCTCTTCCTCCCTGGTATTTATTCCTCTGATATATTTATAGAGAGCAATCGTATCTCCCCTCAACCTTCTTTTGGTTAGGCTAAACAAGCCAAGCTCTTTGAGTCTCCTTTCATATGACAGGTTTTCCATTCCTTGGATCATCCTAGTAGCCCTTCTCTGAACCTGTTTCAGTTTGAATTCATCCTTCTTAAACATGGGAGACCAGAACTGCACACAATATTCCAGATGAAGTCTCACCAGTGCCTTGTATAATGGTACTAACACCTCCTTATCTCTACTGGAAATACCTCGCCTGATGCATCCCAAGACCATTAGCTTTTTTCACAGCCATATCACATTGGCGGCTCATAGTCATCCTGTGATCAAACAATACTCCAAGGTCCTTCTCCTCCTCTGTTACTTCCAACTGATGCCTCCTCAGCTTATAACAATAGTTCTTGTTATTAATCCCTAATAACCTTGTACTTTTCACTATTAAATTTCATCCTATTACTATTACTCCAGTTTACAAGGTCATCCAGATCTTCCTGTATGATATCCTGGTCCTCCTCTGTATTGGCAATACCTTCCAGCTTTGTGTCATCTGCAAACTTTATTAGCACATTCCCACTTTTTGTGCCAAGGTCAGTAATAAAAAGATTAAATAAGATTGGTCCCAAAATCGATCCCTGAGGAACTCCACTAGTAACCTCCCTCCAACCTGATAATTCACCTTTCAGTACGACTGTCATAAACAGATAGCTAAGGGTTAATGTCTCTTTCACCTGAAGCACCTGACCAGAGGACCAATCAGGAAACCGGATTTTTTCAACTCTGGGTGGAGGGAAGTGTGTGTCTGAGTCTTTGTTTTCTGGCTGCCTGCTTTCTCTGAGCTTTGGAGAAGTAGTTTCTTTTTTCTAGTCTTCTGTTTCCAAGTGTAAGGACAAAGAGATCAGATAGTAAGTTATATGGTTTCTTTTCTTTGGTATTTGCATGAATATAAGTGCTGGAGTGCTTTGATTTGTATTCTTTTTGAATAAGGCTGTTTATTCAATATTCTTTTAAGCAATTGACCCTGTGTTGTATCATCTTAATACAGAGAGAACATTTGTACTTATTTTTCTTTCTTTTTATATAAAGCTTTCTTTTAAGACCTGTTGGAGTTTTTCTTTACTTCAGGGAAATTGAGTCTGTACTCACCAGGGAATTGGTGGGAGGAAGAAATCAAGGGGAGATTTGTGTGTTGGATCGCTAGCCTGATTTTGCATTCCCTCTGGGGGAATAGGAAAGTACTTTTGTTTTCAGGATTGGGAACAGAGAGGGGGAGTCTCTCTGTGTAGTTTCACAGAACTTGTGTCTGTGTATCTCTCCAGGAGCACCTGGAGGGGGGAAGGGAAAAAGGATTATTTCCCTTTGTTGTGAGACTCAAGGGATTTGGGTCTTGGGGTCCCCAGGGAAGGTTTTTCAGAGGGACCAGAGTGCCCCAAAACACTCTAATTTTTTGGGTGGTGGCAGCAGGTACCAGGTCCAGGCTGGTGGCTAAGCTTGGAGGTTTTCATGCTAACCCCCATATTTTGGACGCTAAGGTCCAAAACTGGGACTAAGGTTATGTCATGAGTGGCAGCTGGTGGGATATAGACAGAATCCAGAAGCCAGTAGGAATATTATATTTTTCTTTTCTCTGCTAAGGGCTTTTTAGCAGAGAGAAACAGTTGGTTTTAAAAGGGAACCAGAGAGAATTTTTTTTTTCTCTGCTCTCGCTGGCAGTTTGTGGCTTGCATGTTAAGCGAGAAGCCATTAAGAAACTGTTGAGGGTCTTTTGTCATGCAATAGCCCTCCCATTAGGAGGCAAGTACCAGCACTTATATGCATGCAAATAAAGTGGTTTTTCTGGTTTCCCTTCATTGAACATTAGCTAGAGAGAGAAAAGGAAAAAAGCACTGTTGCTAGGCAGACTCCAGGAGGGAAGAGAACCTGCAGTTCAGAAGATAAACACCGGAGGGCACCCCAACACAAGAAAACAGGAATCATGATTTCTAAGGCAAAAATTGAGGCCGAAGAACAAATCAAAGAAGCTGAACACAGGCGACAACTGGAAATAAAACAAAAAGAGATGGAGATGAAAGAAAGAGAAGAACAGATCAAAGAGGCAGCCTACCAAAGAGAACAGGCAGCCAAAGAGGCAGCCAAAGAGGCAGCACACAAAAGAAAACTAGAAGAAGAAGAGGTGGCCTACCGAAGGAAACAAGCAGAAGATGAGTTGGCCCACAGAAGGAAGCAAGAAGAAGAGGAGGCGGCCCACCGCCGAGACATGGAAAAACACCAAAAAGAAATGGAAAAACAACAAAAAGAAATGGAAAAACAACAAAAAGAGAATGAAGAGAAGGAAAAACAGAGAAAACATGAACTGGA